>NC_091989.1:85283183-85883183 GCF_044704955.1 Pristiophorus japonicus | reverse complement strand
TGGCCTCACTGGGGCTGCGTGAATAAGGCTCCTCCCACGGCCAGCACCTGCTCCCCTCCCCCGACAAGACCCGACACCCGCTCCACCTCCCCCCCGCCCCGCCGACCAGACCCGACCCGACACCCGCTCCGCCCCCCCCCCCGCCGACCAGACACCTGCTCCCCCCCCCGCCCTGACCCGAGACCCTCTCCCCCCCACGACTGACCCGACCCGACCCGCACTCCTGTTCCCCGACCTGACCCGCCCCCCCCTCCCCCATTGGACCCGACTCCCGGACTGGATCCGATCCGACCTGACCTCTCCCTTCCCCACCCCCCCCTCTGTCTCCCCCCCCCCCCGCTCTCTCTCTCTCCCCCCCACTCTCTCTCTCTCCCTCCCTCCCCTCTCTCTCTCTCACCCTCTCTCTCTCTCCCTCCCTCCCCCTCTCTCTCTCTCTCTCCCTCCATCCCTCTCTCTCTCCACCTCCCTCCCCCTCTCTCTCCCTCCCTCCCCTCTATCTCTCTCTCTCCCTCCCCCCCTATCTCTCCCTCCCTCCCCCCCCATCTCTCTCTCTCTCTCCCTCCCTCCCGCTCAGTGGCACGAACGGCTGCAGAATTCTCCCTGGCTGAAGCACTTTCACACAGGTAGAAAGATGGTTTATTTAATCTTTTCTTGGCTTATAAATGTTTATTCAGGTTGGATTTATTTGTATAATATTTGTAGAAGTATAAATAAGGATTTATTGTCGAATTTAATGAGTTCCCTTCCCCCCTCCTCCCCCCCCACCTCGTTCTGGACGCCTAATGTGTAACCTGCGCCTGATTCTTTAATGTGTAGAACAGGTTTTTTCAGTTCTACAAAAATCTTCACTGGCTCCATTCTACTTTAGTTTGGAGTACATTTTCACTGTGGAAACTTTCAAATCAGGCGTCAGTGGCCGGACACGCCCCCTTTTGAAGAAAAAATTCTGTTCTAAACTAGAACTGTTTTACCTGACTAGAACTGCAGAAAAAAAAATGTGGAGAATTGCGATTTCTAAAATAGTCCGTTCTCTACCAGTTGCTCCTAAAAATCAGGCGCGAATCATGTGGAAATTTGGGCCCATTAAGTTAGTTTCACTAGCAGTGACTATGCACTTGTTGGTTTGCCGTAAAATTCCAGCATGTTTATTATTATCCTTTCGGGAATCTGTGCACTAGCAGCATATCTACCTCTTCAGCTTGCATGCCATCACAGCTAGTTGGGCATTGAGCCAAAAACAACGTGTAAATATTACAGTGGTTTGAGGTCACCAGCTTGTAAAGAATGGCCACAGACTGGTTAAACAGAACACACCATTTGGGCTCGGTCATGTGGGAGATGCCAGGTTAGGTCATCAGGCAACAAGGAAGGGAAGATTTCGCTTTGAGCTGCGTAGTAAGGCAAGTTTCCAAGAATGGACTATTTGGGCAGGTACTCATCGACTATGGAGATTTGTGTGTTCTCTCGTGTCAATTAATATACAATGATCGATTTTGCAACTTTCATTCACCATGCTAATTCCTTGTTAGCAAGAAGGAAGAACGTATGTGACCGCTTCAATCCTATAATTGGTCCTTTAAAATATCATGAACATTTTAATATGATGGTTTGAAACAAATAATATAACAATCTCTTAAAGATCGATGCGAGATATCTGAATGTTTGGTCATTATTTTATATTTCCATCTTCATATAATATGTTGTATGTTTCAAAGAATGGGTAATGTCCATGAATAACTGAAGCCATCAGTATACTTCTGGCCGGTTCAGTTGAGTCAAAATCTGTACCGCTTAGTTGAAATTTGAAACAAAATAAAGGAAAAGATAAGGTGACCTTACCTGATCTTCATGCTGTGTAGCTTTTACTGAATTTCTCTTTGCACCTGTTGGGTAATAAAATTAAATTGAATCGCTGAGAACGGAGGAAGGTTTTGACAAAGTGGATACAGAAAAAATGTTTTCACTTATGGGGAAGAGCATTAGAGGCCATCAATATAAGATAGTCACCAAGAAATCCAATAGGCAATTCAGAAGAAACATATTAACGCAGAGTGGTGAGAATGTGGAAATTGCTACAACTGGAAGTGTTTGGAACGAATAGTATAGAAGCATTTAAGAGGAGGCTAGACAAACATATGAGGGAATAGACGGGTCTACTGATAGTAAGACAAGGAAAGATGGGAAGAGGCTCGAGTGAAGCACAAACTATGGCATTGACTGGTTGCACTCAATCGCCTATTTCTGTGTTGTGTATCCTATGTAATCCTTTGTAACATTTCCGGTTAACGCCAGAAAAGCTAAATCAACTGTAATTAGGTTAGTTCCCGTGTTGTAATAGGACTACAAGTAACATGATATCCGTTAAAAGTGTTAAAAAGAGGATGCTTCGATTTTCATTGCGTTATGTTATTATTGATTAAGCTGTGCAAACATCATAACACTCAAGAAATTCACTGCGATAAATCTGCATCTTGAGCAAAAGGGTTTAGGAACTTTCAGCTACGTGCCTGCTAAATTCAAGTTATCGTTTAACATTTAAGTTCAAGCAAAGAGATAGGGAGATATATGTTTGAAGATATTTGTCCATTAACCAATTAATTATATTTTAACATTCAGTAGCTCAGCTTGTAATGATGTCATGCAAATGATAGAGCGCGGCCCGGGAGCGGATCCATTTACATGCTATATTAATGCCTTGGATGAAGGGACCGAGTGTAATTTAGCCAAGTTTGCTGATGATACAAAGATGGGTGGAAAGGCAACTTGTGAAAGGAACTCAAAAAACCAAAGGGATATCGACAGGCAAATGAATGAGCAAACATTTGGCAGATGGAGTGTAAGGTGGGAAAATGTGAAGTTATCCACTTTGACAGAAAAAATAGAAAACAATATTACTTTTCTAATGGAGAAAAATTGCAAAGTGCTGCAGAACAGATGTAACTGGGGGGCACCTGTGTATGAAACCCAAAACATTAGTATGCAGGTACAGCAACTAATCACAAAGGCAAATGGAATGTTGGCCTTTATTGCAAGTAAAATGTAGTATAAAAGCAGACAAGTCCTGCTACAAATGTACAGGGTTGGTGAGGCCACACCTAGAGTACTGCATTTAGTTTTGTTCTGTGTATTTAAGGAAGGATATACATGTTGTTCAGGAAAGGTTCACTAGGTTGATTCCAGAGATGAGGGGGTTGACATATGAAGATAGGTTGAGTAGGTTGGGCCTGAACTCAGTGATGCTCAGAAGGATGAGAGGTGACCTTATCAAAATATATAATAAGAGGTCTCAACAAGGCTGATGCAGAGAGGAAATTTCCACTCATAGGGAAAACTAGAACTAGGAGGCATAGTCTCCGAATAAGCGGCCATTCATTAAAAACTGAGATGAGCAGAAATTTCTTCTCTTAGAGGGTGGTAAACCTCTGGAATTCTCTGCCCCAGAACGCTTTGGAGGATGGTTCATTGAATGTATTTAAGGCAGAGATGTTCAGATTTTTGAGCGTTAATTGAATTGAGTGAAAGGTTTATTGGGAGCGGGCAGGATAATGGAGCTGAATCCATGAGCATATCAGCCATGATCTTATTAAATGGCGGAGCAGGCCCGAGGGGACAAATGGCCTACTGCTGCTCCTATTTCTTATGATCCTATGTGCTTATGAATTAAATCACTGTCAGTGGTGAGAGCATAAAACCGGCCCAGGTGCCGACCTGAATTAAATCAATGGCAGCAGCAAGTCTCTGATTCAAGAACAACAACTAACAAAACAAAAACAAAAGAAAAAAAAATGAAACAGTGACGTCACAATAGAGCAGGTAGGTGAGTATTACAGGTTTTTTTTGCTCTCTAATTTGCAAAGGAATTCAAATTACGAGCAGCTTCCAGCACTTATTAAATTTATAACTTACAATAGAAAAAATAACCAAACAATCAAACTAAATGTGTGTTGCCTACAAGCTTAAATTAATTATTTAATAAAACACAATTAGAGATTGCAGGACAGATGAATTGTTGTAACTGCAGCATGTAGGTGCTTGTGGAAAGCATTGCAATCCCAAGCCAGCAGGTCTTCAGTAAGTTCCTGCAACACCACGAACCTCGACTGAGAATTGTCGAGCTGGAGTAAGAGCTGGAGGCAGTGCATTGCATCAGAGATGTGGAGATTTACCTGGACACATTTTTCCAGGAGGCAGTCACACCCTTTATATTAGATAGTGCTTCAGAGTTTGTCAGTGGTCAGGGACAGGAGGGTCAGGCAAGTAAGTGGATCCAGGATGTAGTGATGCAGGAGACACAGTCCTTAATTTGTACAACTGGATGAGGAACAGGACTGCAGGCAGGATGGACAAAGTGACCATGGCACCGTAGCACAGGGGGCATTACAATTGAGTAGAACATGGTGGAAGGTGGTAGTGATGGGGGACAGTACAATCAGGGAGAGAGATACAGTTCTCTGCAGCCGTGAAAGCTTGCCCAGAAGGCTGTGTTGCTTTCGAGTTCCAGAGTTAAAGGTAACTCCTGGCTGCTCGTGAAGAACTTGAAGTGGTAGGGGAAGAATCCGGTTGTCGTGGTCCATGTAGGAACCAGCGACATATTTAGAACTAAGAATGAGGTTCTGCTGAGAGAGTTTGAGGAGCTGGGGTCGAAATTAATAAGCAGAATTTGAAGGGTAATAATCATTGGATTACTACCAGAGTCACACATACATTGGCACAGGTTCAAACAGATCAGATTGTTAAATGCGTGGCTGAAAGAGTGGTGTGGGAAGGAGGGTTTTCAAGTCATGGGGCACCAATCGGGATGGGCTCCACTTAAATCGGGCTGCATCCAACGTCCTTGTGAATTGAATAACTAGGGCTGTCAATAGGGCTTTAATCTAAAAAAGAGGGAAGGGGTCAGGTGAGTGGATAATTAGTAATCTAAAGAGAAAGTTGAAGGCAATAGAGCAGTGTGGCGAGTTGGGTGAAAATAAACAGAGTGTGACAGAAAGGGACATACATTTTAATGCTAGCAGTGCAGCAGAGAATAAGGTAAAATCAGGGAATAATTGAAAAACATTAAAGGATATTTACCTGAAAACAGGAAGCGTTCGTAACAAGATAGACGACGAGTGGCACAAACAGAGATAAATGGGTTTGATCCAGTAGCCGTTATAGAGATGTGGTTCAAAGTGATACATTTTTGGAACTAAATATTCCAGGATACCTGAATGTTCGAAAAGACAGGCTGAATGGAAAATGAGGGGTGGGGGGGCAAAAAGCGCTGATAGAAAAGGATGACATAAGGATTGTAGAGAGAAAGAATCTTGGCTCAGAAGATCATGAAGATTAATTAGTATGGGGGAGGTAAGGAAAAACAAGGGGCAGAAACCAGTTGTTGAAAAGTAGGTACCACCCCTAAAGGCGGCTATGCCGTTGGACAGAATATTAATCAAGCTATATTACGAGCTTGTAAAAAAGCTAATACAATAACTGTGGAGGACCTTAATATTCATATAGACTGGACACATCAATTTGGCAAAGGAAGTCTGGAGGACAAATACATTGAATGCATGCGAGACAGTTTCCTAGAACAGCACATCATGGGACCAATCATGGAAAAAGCTATTTCAGATCTTGTGCTATTCAATGTGACATGGTTGATTATCAATCTCCGAGTAAAGGATTTTCTGGAGCAATGTGATCATAAGATGATACACTTTCACGATGTTGGGGAAGTCCAGAACCATAGATCACAGTCTAAGGATAAGGGGTAAGCCATTTAGGATCGAGATGAGGAGAAACTTCTTCGGTCATTGAATTGTGAACCTGTGGAGTTCTCTACCACAGAAAGTTGTTGAGGCCAGTTCGTTAGATATATTCAAAAGGGAGTTAGATGTGGCCCTTACGGCTAAAGGGATCAAGGGGTATGGAGAGAAAGCTGGAATGGGGTATTGAAGTTGCATGGTCAGCAGTGATCATATTGAATGGTGGTGCAGGCTAGAAGGGCCAAATGTTTCCATGTTATTTTAGAGTGTGCCTTGCCTAAGTCCGAAATTAGTGCCTTAAACTTAGCTGACGCCAATGCGGGGTGAGTTGACTAAGATAGATTGGAAAATTGATTCAAAGTTGTGATCTTAGATAAGTAGTGACAACCATTTGAAGAACGATTTCATAATACTCAACAAAGATACATTCTATTGAGAAACAAAAACTCCACGGGCAAAGTCATCCATCCATGGCTAACTAAAGAATTTAAGGATAGCATTAGATTGAAAAGACAGGGGCAGAAGAATAATAGTAAATCTGAGGATTGGGAGTTTCAGAAACAAGCAAAGGATGACTAAAACATTGATAAAAAGGGACTCAATCGAATATGAGTGAAAACTAGCAAGAAATACAAAAAAAAAGATTGTACGTGCGACTAAGAGTATGTAAAGAGGAACCACATAGCAACAGTAAATTTTTCTCCCTCTGATACAAGAGAAATTATTATGGGCAATAGGAAATAGCTGAAAAGTTAGACAATTATTTTGTATCTGCCATGACAGTGGAAGAAATATAAAGCAAAACAAAACTGGTGGGCAACCAAGGGTCTAATGAGGGTGAGGAACTTAACATAATTAAAATAAGTAGAGGAATTATTACTAGAGAAACTACTGGGACTAAAACCCGACAAATCCCTTGGCCCTGACGGTCTACATCCAAAGATTCTAAAAGAAGTGGCTGCAGAGATCGTGGATGCATTGGTTTTGATCTTCCTAAATTCGCTAGATTCTAGAGCGGAACTAGTGAATTGTAAGGTCTCAAATGTAACACTGCTATTCAAGAAAGGAGGGAAAGAGAATACTGGGAACTGAAGGCCAGTTGGGAAGATGCTGAAATCCATTGTTATGGAAGTCCATTGTTATGCTTCGAAAATCATAACCTGATTAGGCAGAGTCCATATGGCTTTATGAAAGGTAAATTGTTTTTGACAACGTCATTAGAGTTTGTTTTAGGATATACATAGCGGAACAGATAAACGGGAACCAGAGGATATAGCATACTTGGATTTCCAAAATGCTTTTGATAAGGTGCCACATAAAAGGTTATTAAACAAGTAAAGTGATCATGGCTTGTGGATAATATAATAGCAGGGATGGAGGATTGGTTAATGGACAGAAGACAGAGAGCAGGGATAAACGGATCTTTTTCAGGTTGGCTGGCTGCAACTGTTGGGGTGGTCACAAGGCTAGTGTTGGGCCCTCGGCTATGTACAATCTATATATTAATGACATAGAGGAAGGAACAGAGTGAAACATATCCAAGTTTGCTGACGATACAATAGTAAGCTGTGAGGATACAAAGGATCTGCAAATGGATATAGGTAGTCTAAATCTATATGAAATAAGGTGGTAGATGGAGTATAATGCATGGAAATGTGAGATCATTCGCTTTGCCAGGAAGAATAGAAAATCTGAATATTTGCTTAAATGATGAGAAATGTTTAAATGTTGTTGTTCGGAGAGATTTGGGTGTCCTCGTGCAAGAAAAACAGAAAGCTAGCATGCAGATACAGCAAGCAATAAGGGAATAAAATGGCATGTTGGCCTTTATTGCAAGGGGGTTGGAGTATAATAGTAAGGATGTCTTTCTACAATTGTGCAGGGCATTTGGCGAGACCACTACTGGAATACTGTGCATCATTTTGTTCACCTTATCTAAGGGAGGATATACTTGGCTTGGAGGTGGTACAACGGAGGTTCACTATATTGATTCCTGGGATGAGAGTATCCTTTGATGAGAGATTATGAAGAATGGGCCTGTACTCTCTGAAGTTTAGAAGAAGGAGAAGTGATCTCATTGAAACATAATGATAGGCTGTTTCCCCTGTCTGGAGTGACTAGCTCTAGGGGGCATAGTCTCAGGATAAGCAGTAAGCCATTTAAGACCGAGATGAATTTGAATTTCTTCACTCAGAAGGCTGTAAATCTTCGGAATTATTTGCTTTAGAGATCTGCGGATGCTGAGTCTTTGACAACATTCAAGGCTGAGATCGATAGATTTTGGACTCTCGGGGAATCAAGGGATATGAAGATCGGATGGGAAAGTTGTGTTGAGATCTATGATCAACCATGATTTTGAATGGCGAAGCAGGCTCTAGGGACAGTATGATCTACTCCTGCTCTTAATATGTTTATTTGTTCTGATACTTTAATCTGCATTTTTTTCTCTACCTGCCAATAATGCATTTGATACAGTATCAAAGATAACATTAACTTCTAATTTAAATAATGCTTTATCATATTTTTAGAAAGCCAATGATGAAGGAAGAGGTGAAGGTTCGTACCTTTAGATCGAATTAATTGAATTCCCTTCACAATGGTGATGATCAACAGCAGAATTACCATCGAAGCCCCGGCACATCCAACGCTCAGAGCAACGCTGATCGTGGACACAGCATCTATGAGATTAAAAGCAAATCAATATTAGCAACTGAGGAATGATAACTAGAAACTGAGGAATGATAAATGGACATTCCAGCGTTTCGATGTCACAAGCATATTTTCCAAGCATACTCCTGTGAGAATACAATAACACGCTACCTAAAACCTCAGCACATCCATTTTATTTTGTCCATATTCCATTGCTTTGTATGAAATTGTAAACACAGATTTTGAAACACCTGGTAGATTGGATATTTAGAAGCAATGCTAATTATGGAAGAAAAATCACACCAAATGTTTCTTCTCTAATTGGTAGGAGTAAAGCGCAATGGACGAAGACTCAATCTGTTCAAAATGCGTAGGGAAACGTTACATTAGTTGCAGATGTTTTTTCTGCTGAATATATAGGAATAATCTCTGCAGGACATTATAATGAGACGTGTTTATGAATTTGTTAGAGGTGCCCTTTGGAGCAAATCTTCACAGATTGTTTCCTTATTTCCCCAATAAGCAGAAAAGTAATTCGTATTTGGTACAATGTCGAGGGACTCTTACTGTGATCCTGAAAATATGGGACTGATATGGGATTGCTTAATGGCTGCAGGAGTGTGAAAGTGCTACATTTCCTCAATTCCTTATTCCAAATCTCACGAACTTTTCCAGTCCCTGAAGAGCATTGTGCGATTGCTGGCATCAATGCTCACAGTGCCCCCTCTAGGTGAAGTTCCAATGTTATAGCTGTTAGTCTGAAATATGAAGGCTATGCTGAGTTCTGGTGCCCACGTTGCTTGCTTCTAATTTATTTCTGATCAGATCCTAATAACCAACAGAAAGGCAACCTTCACCCAGTCAATGCAAGCTGCAGTAAAATCAGATTTCGGAGTTGACAGAATGATATGCAAACAACTGCAGAACACACTTCCCGAATTTGTCTGCATTTACCAATTATCTTCGATAGAAAATCGATTATAGCGAGAAAAACACAGTGATGTACAAATGTATTACGTGTGCCTACCTTTGATAGGAACGGTGAAGCTAGCATTTGCTGGAATTGCGTTTGAAGCATGATATACTTGACAGGTAAAAATCGTGCCAGGTTCAATTGGTTTTGTCTCTTCTAAGGAGCTGATAACTTCATATAGACCGCCTATCTTTGGCTGCTGTTCAGTTATAACTCCTGACAAAATTTCGGTACCATTTCTATGCCAGGTTAGGTTAAACTCCTTTGGGTAAAAAGCAGCCGATCTGCACTGGAGTCTCAGAGAAGCAGATGAAGACAGTTCGGATGGCATGGATACAATATTCAAGGGAGCAGGTGCAGCTAAATGCAAAAGAGCAAAATAAAGATAAAGCGAAACATTAGACCTGTACACTTCCTGCGCATTGTTTAAAAAGACAAGTTAACCACCACCTTTGTCGGGGCATCGTAGTTGTACCTATAGTCATTATTGCCTCTGACTGGAGCCGAATTTAACATTTACTTCAACGGATCCAATGTTTCATCCACCGTTCTCTCTTATATCACTGTAATATAGAACAACATTTATTTGAAACATTGGGCCTCTTTTGATGGGTATCAATGTGTTCGATTCAGCATGTTCAGCATCTGTTGCAATAGTGCAAGTCGCGTTTTCTTGATACATAGAGAACATGTCCGTCTTCTGGATATAAAGGATGCAGTGAGAACTTGTGTCTGGACTACGGCACTTGGTTTATCGTGCGCATCTCGCCATTTCTAGAACAGGGGTTCAGGATTTTTTTCTAAATCACAGGAACCGCAAGCGCTGCATCTAAATTATAGGAATGGAATTGTTTTCTCTTCTCTACTCCTCTTTCAAAATGTGATATTGGGCCTTTAAACATATATAACACTGCAAATAGCCCGAAGACTTTATTTCCTGACACTTAATGCCAAAATTGGAAAGATACGTTTTAGTTCCCAGCCTTGAATTCACTTTCATTTATAAACGTATCATGAAACATAATTGATCATATACATCAGTTATAAAATTTTACAAAGAATCTGGAAGTGGAACTCTTCCTTATTTTTTATTACATATTGTTTCAAACAATTAGAAAGCTGTACTATTTATACACAGTGCATTTTCCTGTCGAAGTTTCTTGTTCAATGCAGTATCAATTTCGACACGAACTAAACACTTCACGGTTCCAGTTCCACTGACACTTACCATATACCACAAGTTTTACATGAGTTCCTTTTCCAACCGTTTGATCCCGATATTTGGTTATACACTGATATGTTCCGGCATCCAGGATCCTCACATACAGAAGGTGAAGGTAGGCGCCACCTATTTTTACTTGAAACAGTTTCCTGCTATCTTTTTGGAGCAAGGTATCGTTTCCCTCTCGCCACCAGTAAACATTTACGTTTGAATGGTTGAGATCGAAGGGGAAAGGGCATTGCAAAGTAATGTTTGTTCCTCTGAGCGCCTTCCTTTGTACAATGCCCCGAATCACATTACCCGAAGTGTCAACAGCAACTATCAACAAAAGAAGCCAATCATGTTAAACAATTCAGAACAAGGGAAGGTGTTCTGCACCAAAAACAACGTTGCGATTATATTATTAATTGACCGTACGTAACTATTAGAACGTTTACACAGTTGTTTCACGCATATTTTCGTTGAACTATCATAAGTAGCATTACCTTCTTAAACCAGATTTTCCCACTGGCAAGGAAAACATGTTATAAGATTAGATAATATCACATTAAATTATAACAGCAGAATCATTGTTCCACTAACTTAAAGATCAATTTAACGTGTTTTTTCATTTTCAGGAAAAGTTTTTAACATATGACAACAAAGATAAAAGTCTACCTCGATAAAAAATACCCAGCAAACACATGCCCCAAAGTGCTCCACTTGTAATCATATCGGGCAACTAAAACACAGTAAATCACTCGTTGCAAATGCGAACAGGATGGATGAATTTTTCTGGAATGGGCGGCCGTGTGTCTAATATCATTTCATACTTTTCTGTGACGTCAGGTATCACATGGCTGGTTCATTTCGTAATCGAGAAATGCTTATCCTTTAGAGTAACATCTGCAGATTTAGCTGTAAGCAGACACGGGAACATAAACTTGGAGGGTGTAATTATAGTACAACATGGGGGGAGTTTCATAAAATTGTACACGTCTGTAGTTATAGTAAAGCTTGGGGGAGCATTATAAAATTGTACTTGAGTTCACAAGTCCCTAATTCATTTTTGTTTTTACAGCTCGGAAGAACGAAGCATGCACGTTTTGGGTGTTTTTGATTCCGTAACATCAGTTGAATGTGTCATTTGCTAAGCTGAAGAGGATATCCTGAGTACTGAAGTTCCTATCCATCGGACTAAATCGTGTAACACATTTGGGAAGTAAAGAAGTTCCACAAGTTGGAGGATTGTGGGAAATTTACAGAACGTTATAGCACGATTCGACTATGGGAGAGGAGGAAATTGTGAAACAGTTGGATAACTGCATATATCATCATATTAATTTCCGGGTTACTTTGATAAATTTAATTGCACTTTTTAAACTATGGATATTAGCTATTTTCTTCTCATTTCTGTTAAATTTCGGGAGAATTATTTGCAACAAGTGATCAAAAAAGTCATTTTGCTTCAGCACTTCTGATTCACGACTATTGTGTCAGTATTACTAGTTCGTCCGGTTAAGAAATGATTGACAAATCCACGGGAGGCAACCATTTTAAAAGTAAGATGTCCTGTACCCGGTGATTAAGTTGTCTATAACATGAGGCCGGGTCTAAAAACTCCTAGCTCTCCTGGATATTAAATAAATTATTGAAGTATAATTGAGTGGTAGATTTATCGCATTCGATTCACTTTAGGCTGTTTTCCTAAAATTCTAAGTCCTGCCGCTTAATAAAAATGTTAAAATGTGTTTACTATCGCTAGAATTTAAAATTGTCCTTGCCGAGCGTAATCCCAGCATGAAAATGCGGTAACTTTTTCAAGTATTCCCCAGCGATATCTCACCGTAACCACGGGGAATATCGACGTACAGCCCGAGGAAATGTTATCCCATATTACTTTAGCAGTTTCCCCAGGTCAATACCAAAATTTGTATATCATTTAATTGAGAATTTCTATGTGCACGTTTCATTGCAGGCCCTGTCACAAAGAATGTAAAATAAGAAAACAATTTAATTGGTGGCAAGCGAATACGAAATCATATTTAGCAACTGGCATTAATTACAAATTTAAATTTAAAATATTTGTATTCGTGAGCATAGATTTAATGTTTTACAGTACTTTAATTTTTGTAAATAACTGTCCTGTATAGTTATTTGGTGCCGCAAAAAGTCAACAAATAATTATACAGCTGTTGTTGCAATGAATTCTCCAGGAATTACCACAGCTTTACCTCCCAACTCTCACTGCGTAACATCGGTGGAAACGCTTAAGAAGGCTAAAGCGAATATTTACTTGTCTTCTTTATACATTCATGAGATGCCACATTATTAGTGTGAGAGCAGGGGTGTGTAGTTCTATATTAGCGATGTTTTCAGTCTGTTATTGCATATGAATCTGCTAATGTCTCAGCTGAGTTTAGCATTGAATAAATATGCTCCATCTGAAAGAATAACTACTTTATTTTGGTATTAGTTGCAAAGAGCGCGAGCAATTCTGCGGTTTGTGAACCCTATCTGCATATGCTGGCAATCTGTACATTTGCAACACATACCTTGTCAGATGAGAGTATCTATATTCGAGCAAATGTGTGAAACACTTAGTGGAATAATCTTGCACGCGTTGATATGAGATCAGGTACAGGTTGTTTCCGTTTGGCTTTATGCTTGATTTTAAACTCAGCTGATTAAGGCGGGTTGCACAATAACTTGCTTTACAGACGGTTCCTGTGGTTCAGTTTATGTCTGTCGTATTACTCATCCATTGATTGTTCTTCATTCTTGCATTTTGTTTGTAAATTCTAAACCAAGGACAGGGTTTGATATTATTTCGCATGCAACTAAATGTAATACTATATAATGTTCTTAGCTTGTTATTATGAGTCTATCAGCAGCATATATTTCAAAAACAATTTGAGGTAAATGTTGATTTTTATGACCTCGGGGCAGAGATTTATGAATGGTAAATGTGTGTGTGCATCCAGTTCTCGGGTCACATATAATACTGTAACACTATAGATGTGCAGGGAGCAAAGGCCACAAAAAGGCAGATGGGATTTGGGGTTTTATTCATTCGAGATCTAAATATAAAATAAATCAAGCGATGCTGATTCTGCACAAACCATGAATCATGTCAAAATAGGAGTACCGCCTGCTGCTCTAGCCATTCTTTGTATCGCAGTGTTTTGATTGCCTTGATAGCGCACTGTGAACATTCAAAACAGTGTTGTGCAGAACAAGAGATTGGGCCTGTAAGTAACGATTCAGGTAATATTCTTCTTCAGTTGAACTGAGAAGGGGCACGAAGACCTAAGGACGCTTTATAACATTCTGAAAACTTCTGGTAGGTAGATTAAACAAAGGATGTTATTTTGGTAATAGGGTACACGGCCTCAGATGATCACAAAAATAATTTTGGGGTGGTTCGGATTGTTCCACACGGAGGTTTATCTGAGTATAGAATCCGTCAACACAGTTGGAGATTGTATGGCCCTTTTTTAAAAAATTAGAGAACTATATGTAAAGCAAGAATAAAAAAAGTTGTACATTGATGTTACAGCAACCTATCTTTTCATTCCTTCCCACATCTAATATCAACTGAGAGCGGTGGCGGCTTCTCTTTTTATTTGTGAGCGGAATTCCCAGTGATGCTCAATACACAAACTTAGTGCTGAATGAGGAAATGTACCCTATCACAAAAACCGAAAGGTGCTTGATAACTGAGGCACCAAGCAAAATATTTCCAGATGTGTATGAATTGGGTGAGCATCAGGCTCTTCATTTAAATCTCCTTCTAAACAATTGACCTGCTTCACGGAGAGAAATGAAGCTCACGCCACTGCACAAAACATACAAATATTAGCTTCTTAGTACTTGCTTCTAAACAGTTCCTCGCATATGTCTGGCTAGGTGTCCAGTAGGTGTACTGCATCATCATTCTTAATTTATCAGTAAAAGGTGGTGTTTTCGTGTTTTTTAACCATCGTCCATGGAGCTGCCTTTGCGAGCCTAGACTATCTTTGGCAAAGATAAGAACTGCTCAACAATGTGGTATGGACCATGCATCTGCCTAAAATTAATATGAATGATAACGACAGCTGAATAACAGAGATAGCACATCGAGTGCTTTTTAGACAATGCATGTCAAATACAGAAAGTATATTTTCCACTTTCCCAATTTTCTAGAATGTAAGTGCGAGGTGTTGGATGGCGGGTGATTAGGCTCCAGTAAAGGTAAAATATATGAACTAAACATACACTCTTTAAGCCTCCAGCATCCAATTCAACCTCAGAGCATAAGAAGTAGGAGCAGGAGTAGGCTATCCGACCCCTCGAGCCTGCTCTGCCATTCAATAAGATAATGGCTGAACTGATCGTGGCCTCAACTTCACTTCGGTGCCTTCTCCTCATAACCCGTGACTCCCTTAGTGTTCAAAATTCTTCTTAAATGTATTCAATGAACCAGCCTGCACAGCTTTCTGGGGTAGAGAATTCCAAATATTTACATCCTTCTGAGAGTAGAAATTCATCCTAATTTTCGTTTTAAATGAACGACCCCTTATTCTGAAACTGTACTCCCTAGTTCTAGATGAATCCACTCGAGGTAACATGCTTTCTGCATCTACGCTGTAAAGCCCCCTCAGAATCTTATATTTTTCAATAATATCACCTTTCAGTCTGCTAAATTCCAATGAGTCTAGTGAGCAAGAGGAATTAAAGTAAATGATTATTAGTAAGAACATACTGCTGAAGAAACTAATGGAACTGAAGACAGGTAAATCCCCAGCGCCTGATGATCTGCATCCCAGAGTGCTAAAAGTGGTAGCCATGGAAATAGTAGACGCATTGGTCGTCATCTTCCAAAATTATATAGAATATAGAACAATTCCTACAGAATGGAGGGTGGCAAATGTAACCCCTCTATTTAAAAAAGGAGGAAGAGAGAAAACAGGGAACTACAGGCCAGTTAGTCTGACATCAGTAATTGAGAAAAAGCTGGAGTCTATTCTAAAGGATGTGATAACGACACACTTGGATAATATCAACAGGGTTAAACAAAGTCAACATGAATTTATGAAAGGAAATTCATGTTTGACAAACCTACTGGAGTTTTTGAGGATGTAACTGATAGAATAGATAAGGGAGAACCAGTGGATGTAGTGCATTTGCATTTTCAGAAGGCCTTTTAAAATGTCCCACATAAGAGGTTAGTGTGTAAAATTAAAGCACATAGGATTGGGGGTAATGTGTTGGTGTGGATTGAAAATTGGTTGACTGACAGGAAACAGAGAGTAGGAATAAACACGTCTTTTCAGGGTGGCGGGCAGTGACTGGTGGTGTATCACAAGGATCAGTGCTTGGGCCCCAGCTATTCACAATATATATATATAAATGATTTTGATGAGGGAACAAAATGTAATATTTCCAAGTTTGCTGACGACAGAAAAATACGTGGGATTGTGAGTTGTGAAAGGATGCAAAGCCGCTGCAAGGCGATTTAGATAGGTCGAGTGGCAGATGCAATATAACGTGGATAAATATGAAGTTATCCACTTTGGTAGGAAAACAAAAGGACAAAGTATTGTTTCGATGCACAGAGGGACCTCGGTGTCATTGTACACCAGTCATTGAAAGCAAACTTGCAGCTGCAGCAAGCAGTTAGGAAGGCAAATGGTATGCTGTGTCTTCACTGCAAGAGCATTTCAATATAGGATAAACGATGTCTTACTGTCGTTGTACAGGGCCTTGATGAGACCGCACCTGGAGTATTGTGTGCAGTTTTGGTCTCCTTGCCTAAGAAAGGTTATACTTGCCATAGAGGGAGTGCAGCATAGGTTCACCAGACTGATTCCTTGTATGGCAGGACAGTCGTATGAGGAGAGATTGGGTCGACTCAGCCTGTATTCACCAGAATTTGGAAGAATGAGAGGGGATCTCATTGAATGGTATAACTTTCTGACTGGGTCGGAGAGATTGGTTGCGGTGAGGATGTTTCTGTGGCTGGGATGTCCGTGGTTGGGTGACAGTCTCAGGATACAGGGTAGGGAATTTAGGACGGAGATGAGGAGAATTTTTTTCACTCAGAGGGTGGTGATCCTGTGGAATTCTCTACCACAGAAGGCTGTGGAGGCAATGTCACAGAATATATGTATGAGGGAGATAGATAGATTTCTGGAAACAAAAGGCATCAATGGGAATGTGGAAAAAGCGAGAATATGGTATCGAGATAGACGATCAGCCTTGATCTTATTGAATGGTGGAGCAGATTCGAAGGGCGGAATGGCCTGCTACTGCTTCTATTTTCTATGTTTACATGTTTCTATGAGTATAATCCCAACCTACTCAACCTTTCTTTACATAACAATTCCTTCATCTCAGGAATCAACCACGTCAACCTGCGCTGGATTACCTCCAATTCAAATATATCACTCCTTAAATAAGGAGACCATTGCTGTACCTAATATTCCAGGTGTGTTCTCACCAACTCACTGTGCAGTTTCAGAACGGCGTCCTTACATTTATAGTCAATCCGTCTTGCATTAAAGGCCAGCATTCAATATCCTTTCTTAATTCTTTGCTGTACTGGCATGCTAATTTTTGAGCTTCATGCAGAAGGAGCCTCGATCACTGTGCACCGCAGTATTTTGTAATGTCTTCCCATTTCAATAATTATTTCCTTTTTTTGGTTGTACTAACAACGTTGATAACCTCACATTTTACCACAATATGCTCCATCTTCCAATGTTTTTCCCACTCTCTTAACCTATCGATATCCCTTTGCAGATTCTTTACATCCTCCTCAAAACTTGCATTACCACTTATCTTTGTATCATCAGAAAATATGGCCAGATTACAGGCCGGCTAATTACAGGCCTGGCAGCCTAACCTCAGTGGTGGGTAAATTATTGGAAACAATCATGAAAGACAGGATAAATCTACATTTGGAAAGGTAAGGATTAATTCGGGATAGTCAGCATGGATTTGTTAATGGAAGATCGTGTTTGACTAATCTTGTTGAATTTTTTGAGGCGATCACCAAGAGGGTCGATGAAAGTAGTGCATGCGATGCAGTATATATGGACTTTAGCAAGCCTTTTGATAAGGTCCCACGTGGTAGACTGATCATGCACGTTAAAGTCCATGGAATACAGGGCAAATTGAAAAGTTGGATCCAAAATTGGCTTGGAGGTAGGAAGCAAAGGGTAATGATTGATGGATGTTTTTGTGACTGGAAGGATGATTCCAGCGGGGTTGTGCAGGGCTCAGTACTGGGTCCCGTGCGTTATGTGGTATACATCAGCGATTAAGATTTGAACATAGGAATTATGATTAAGAACTATGATTAAGAAGTTTGCAGACGGCACTAAAATTGGCCGTGTGGTTGATAATGAAGAAAAAAATCATGTGCTGCAGGCGGATTCAATCTACTGGTCAGTTTGGCACAGCAGTGACAAATGGAATTTAATTCAGAGAAGTGTGATGTGATGCACATTCGGAGGGCTAATAAGGAAAGGTTATTCTCATTAAGTGGTAGGCCACATAATAGTATAGATGAACAAAGGGACCCTTGAATGTTTGTCAACAGATCGTTGAAATTAGCTGCCCAGGAGGATAAGGCGGTTAAGAAGGTATATGGAATGCTTGCATTTATTGGTCGAGGCATAGAATATTATAGCAGGGAAGTTATGCTTAAACTGTATAATACTTTGGTTTGGCCACAGCTGGAGTACTGCATGCCGTTCTGGTCGTGGTATTATAGAAGAAAGTGATTGAACTAGAGAAGGTGCAGAGGAGATTTACTAGGATGCTGCTTATAATAGATAATCTTAGTTATGAGCACAGATTGGATAGGCTGGGTTTGTTCTCATTCGAACAGAGGATGTTGAGCGGAGACCTCATTGAGGAGTACAAAATACTTCGGGGCCTGGACATAGTGGATAGTAAGGGCCTATTTCCATTGTTGGATGGGTCTATTACGAGCGGGCAGAGTTTTAAGGTGTTTGGTGGAAGTTTGAGGGAAGATTTCAGGGAAGGCTTCTTTACGCAGAGGGTTGTGGGGATCTGGAATTCGCTGCCTGCAAGGGTGTTGGATGCAGAAACCCTCACCACTGGTTGGATGGGCACCTAAAGTGTAGTAACCTGCAGGGTTACGGACCTAGAACTGGTAATTGGGATTAGACCGGATGATCTTATGTTGGACGGCGCAGATATAATGATACGTACTGCAGAGAATAGAATATGGCCAGGGTGATTTCCTGGACTAGTTTCGATCACCTGGATGGGTCGGAGAGGAATTTTCCCGTTTTTGTTTTCCTAAATTGCCCTTAGTTTTTATCTGGATTTTGCCTCTCCCAGAAGATCAAATGGCTCCAATTGGTGTGGCGTGTAGAATATTTCAGCATAAGGGGCGTCACAGTTGTGTGAGACGGACTGGTTGGTCTGGGTGCTCTTTGCCTTGCTGTCATTGTTCATAGGTTTATATTTAACTTTTAGTGCTGCTGACCAAGGGCCGTGCGGCTCTTTGTCGGCCGGTGTGGACACGATGGCCCGAAAGGTCCTTCTTCTGCACTGTAAATTGCTATGTTTCTCGGTTTCAAAGCTTGTATTACACTCGGTCCCTTCATCCAAGTCATTAATGTAGATTGTAAAGAGTTGAGGCCACCGCAATGATCCCTGTGGCACCTCATTCATTAAAATTTGCCAAACTGAAAATGAACCATTTATCCCTACTCTTTGTATTCTGTTAGTTAGCCAATTCGCTCTTATCTTGTGCAATAACCTTTTATGTGTCACTTTTTCGAATGTCTGCTGAAAATCTAAATACATGGCATCTACTCGTTTCCCTTTATCCACCCTGCTCGCTACATCCTCAAAGGATTCCACCAAATTTGTCAAACTTGATTTCCCTTTCATAAAGCTATTCTGAATCTGCTTGGCTGAATTAATGGCCCTGAAATTCCATGTACCGTGTGCGCAAGAAGTTCCTACGGATCGAGCAGGCATCGGAAAAGCCCGTTTCCAGCATGCAATGCACATGTACTGGAAACTGACACTTCTGATCTGTCAAGTTTTTGGTCTCAACAAATGGCCACATCTCGGGAGCTACGACACTTGCCCGGTAAGATTTCCGATATGTACGACTATCTTGCACTGCAAATGTCCTTTAAAATCCTGCAGGTGAATAGACTACTTTTAGAGGGGCAAGTGCTTTAAAATACATATACAAATAAAAAATAAAGGTATAAAAGCACTTTTTATGTTTAAAAACCCTTCCCATTACAGTAAGTATATTTTAAGCATTGATAAAAATGTTTTTTTAGAAAAGTCGGAAAACTATTTATTTTTAGACCAAATTTAACTTAAACGCATGTTTTTATTGGTTTTTTATTGGTTTATAAGTGTTTGGGAGGGGTTGCTCATTCATATTGCTATGAATGAGGAACTATACAGTACCTGATTGGCTGCTGTCACTAGATTCTGGCCTGCACATATCCCCACATGCACGAGCTGCACACGCAGTCACCTCTGGGCCTCAGGCTCTGAAATTCAGACAGTCGCAGCAGCAGGTAAGTGCATATGTTTTGCTTTTTTTAGGTTGTTCCCCCGTGGGAAGAGGTCGAACGGAATTTCAGGGCCATTACTTTTTAAATGTTCTGCTACTACTTCCTTAATAATGAACTCCAGCATTTTCCCAATGACAGATGATAGGCTAAAAGGTCTTTAGTTTCCTGCTTTCTACCTCCCTGCTTTCTTAAATAAGGTGACTAAATTTGCGTTTTTCCAATCTACAACGACCTCTCCAGAATCCAGCGAATTTAAAGATAACAACCCATGTATCCACTAACCCTGATGCCACTTATTTTAAGACCTTAGTGAAGTGGGACATTGCATCCTTCAGGAATTTAGTGGTTAAAATTGCAACCTGCAAACTAGCTGCAATGGCTGAGATGGCACGTACACATAAACCACAGACAGGCTTATGCTAAACATAATCCCCGAAATGAATGTCCGAAGCGAAAGCATGGGATGTGATTGTTAAACGTCTGGTCTAAGAAACAGTAACCGCTTCAAATGTACAAACCACAAACTTCAGGTGAATATTGAAAGTTATGCGAGCTAGGCATAAAAATAGTTAACCAATCAGCCACTGTGCACGCGGGCTTGGAACAAATTAAATGCTGCCACAGAATTGTGAGGTGGAGAATGTACATTTACGTGCAAAAGAAACTGCTGAAACTTACATTTCGTTGGAGAATGACTTGGTGAGACCAAAAGCAGGTTACCTCCCGACCAGTCAAAAATAAAAACGAATTGAATCTTCGAACCCAGCCCGAGTGTTGAGGGTTTATTTTAAGTACTCCACTTCAATTGGCGTAGTCTGGCAGAATCTCAAGCGATCGTCAGACACCGGCAAATCAAAGCCATGTCAAAGGTGGGAGTACACTTTAAATATCACGCACAGTTAGGATAAGGGCAGAAATCAACAGCAGTTACAAAGACAAGAGGAAATGGTTATGAACATGGGGAGTGGGATTCGTCCTCTCCAGGGGGATGAGGAAGAAGGGGTACCTAATGGGTACCCTCCACCTAATCAGATACAGTATGATCCAAGTGGAAGAGGACAGACACGGGAGCTGGAAGTATCTGCTCGGGTCCCAGAGCTGGAACCACCTCCTGTCCAAAGAGATGCCTCGCAAATTCCACCAATCTCAAGAAGTAGTAAGAGACATATCGTGAATGGTAGAAGTAGGGACGACCGAGGGTATAGTATAAACGTACATTTACAGTGGCATGGTCATCATATCACTGCAACTGTCCATTATATCAAGGGGTGCAAGGACGGGAGCGTGATTGTCCAAGATACTGAGTTAAAAAAAAAATCATGCATCGGCTTGTTCTCCAATGAACAATTAGATTTGTGGGAAAAGCGAATTGTTTGTCATTAACATGTTCCAGGGCCAACAAAACAGAAAGTAGTTGAGGCCAATTCACTAAATATATTCAAAAGGGAGTTAGATGAAGTCCTTACTACTCGGGGGATCAAGGGTTATGGCGAGAAAGCAGGAAGGGGATACTGAAGTTTCATGTTCAGCCATGAACTCATTGAATGGCGGTGCAGGCTAGAAGGGCTGAATGGCCTGCTCCTGCACCTATTTTCTATGTTTCTATGTTTCTATGAGCGAATGCTAATCCCCACTCATGATATTGTACCATGATGTGCCTCACAAAGTGGAAACTGTAATATTGAATCTGACCAAAGTTGGACTACCTGGGTGGCAAGCCTAAAATAGCGCGGCTACATGGAAGAATGATCAAGGGATTTTGGCTGAGGGCCAGTACAACCTGCACTGAATTTAGGGAGAGCAATGGGCTTGATCGTACCTTGACAAGGATGGTGTCGAGACTATTGGGGAGAATCATAACAGAAGGCAGTGTGGCGTGATTACTATGTTGCAACTGTTTTAAGGCTAAAAACGGGGTACACCAGATTATAGAAGGGGAACAAATTGTCGTCAATGAAATGGTTTGTAGAAATTTATGGATCTTGATTATAGGAACAAGCTCAAGGCAACCTGCAGCATATTGCAGAGGGAAAGCTTACTTTCTGGTTAACTGATCGAGACCTGAGGGCAATGTCCACTTATCAACTTACTAAGGCTCTGTGTTTGGTACAAGTTAGAAGTTTGGTACAAGTGTACCTGGTGGCACGAGTGTCATTTACAGGAACAGAATGAAATCACCCTGTTAGAGATAGTAGGGTATTACTCAATCATGCCTGAGAAAATTTAGTAGGATACAATTAATACCGGAGATGTAACGCGGGTGGAAGGGAAAAACGTATGTAGCCCAAGGCCTAACTGGGTGTGCTCAAGCTCAGGACATGTTCATTTGCCTCTACAACGGAGTAGAGCATGCAGTTTCTGCATGTGGGTTTAATTGGGATTATATAGCATGGAACTGCACCAAGAACGTAATTGTGGGACAGCATTTTTCTGTATGCTGTATCCTGTATAGAAGGAAGGTGAATATTGTGTCAGCACCATACACCGGGAATGCGAGTACAGTACCAATCTGAATTGTCCCACCGTGATGGGAATATTTGTGTGTTACCCAGTCGAAACTGCGAAACTTGGGGCGCGGGTGTCATTAAGTATTTATTTGTGTAGTCAAGTAAATATCACTGTAAGAAAGGAGTTAAAAATATAACTACAAAAGGGAAGATACAATTAATTTGGATAGTTAATTGATCCAAGTGTGGACCAAGTACAATGCTGGACAGAGGGTCACGATGGCTAGACGCTGAGGTGATACTTGTGCTACATATGATCGAGATAGTCTGAAAATAAACCATGAGATGGTAGGGTTTGCATGTTAGCTATTGTCTAACATCAACCGACATACGCTAAGTGGTGAGGGTGGCTGCTATTAACACACCTGACATAGCCAGTATAGACCAAGAAATTGAAGACCGAGCACAAGACCTAGTTTGAGAAACCTTTTACTAAAGAGAAACAATCTGCGTTGCAGTTGTCTGAAACAGGGGACGAGGTCGCAAGGCAAATGCTGCAAGTCAGGAAATCCAAGAGCCTCATGCCGAAACTAGCAATAAGATAAGTGTGAGACTGATCTAACTCAAGAAACATATAGAGAATGTATATAGGCAATGTATGGCACATGGTTACTAGAGAACATCCGATACAACGTAAACCAGATGAAACAGGAAAACATACCAGATTGAACAAGTAATGAGCAGTTGTCCAAATGGACTCACAAAGGTATTACCCTCTGCGATGTTCGCAAGGGAACACATGTGTTTTTGTCCCCAAATAATTGTATCACCAAATAAGTGAAGTTGATAGATATGGGCCTAGCTCTCCCACAGACAGATAGAAGGCATGGATGGTGGACTTCTGTGGACGCTACGGAACATTAGTGAGATAGAAGGTCAATCCCGGGTTTTATTCCACGACATACCCCCCTATGCAGTGACACTAAGTGGCCCATTCCAAGGGTTGCATATCGACGGCCGCACGCAATATTTGGATGATGTGATAGTATGTGCACATACCATAGAAGGAGGGCAACGTATAGCATGCATATTCACTCAGACAGTTAATATCATGTTGGAAATCAGCCTTGTTAGTCAGGAAGAGACAGAGGTGACAGCCGTGATGATGGGACATACTGCATATCTACGAAGGACAAGCATGGTAATATCATATGTGTGATCCCAGAAACTAATTTCTGTTTTACGCCCAAAGCTGTGGTCCAGATCGGCCATCGATACCTATTCCCACAAAACGAAGACTTTACACAACCCAGAATGGAATGATGAAATGAAACAATTCGAGATACCCAGTTGGCAGAGCATTCCCCATCTTGAAGAACATGTGATGCAATTGAAAAGGACACTGAGAATGTAAAAGGACGTTAACAGGAGATTTTGGAAGATACCATAAAGCACCACTCGGTCATCGAAGAAACCCTGAAGTACACTGAGTGATGAAGCATGTATGGAAATGGAAATTAATCTGGATATGCATCCATGTATTCGTATAGTTTCGCACGTACTTGTGGTTATACAGTTATGATTAGCATTAGGATGGGCAATTCGGTTATTTCTGGCATGTATGAAACAGCGGAAATTACTAATCGAGCAACCTGAAATATTCGGAGATTATGTTACATCTGGGGTCACCCAGACCGTGTGGCTGATTACCACAGAACGGGTCAGCCTCGCAGGATGGAGCAGAGTTAGGTTTGTATTCTTGGGCTGGGTAGCCAAATAACAAAAAGGAAGGGGGCTGAAGTGGAACATTGCGTCCTTCAGGAATTAAGGGATTAACAATGCAACCTTCAAACTATATGCAATGGCTGAGTTGGCACATACACATAAACTGCAGATAAGTTTAAGCTAAAAATAATCCCCTAAACACGAGATATGGTTGCTGAACGACTAGTCCAAGAAGCAGTAACGGCTTCAAATGTATAAACCACAAACTTCAGGAGAACTTTGAAGGCTATGCGAGCTTGGCATAAAAATAGATAACCAATCAACCACTGTGCACATGGGCTTTGAACGAATCAAATGGTGCCACAGAATCGTGAGGTTTAGCATGTACCCTTAAATGTATTAAAAAAAACTGTTGAATCTCACGTATCATTGGACAGTGACATGGTTTGATCTAGAGTAGGTCACCTCCCCACCGGTGCAAAATAAAGACTATTTGAATCGTCAAACCCAGACCTGGCGTTGAGTGTTGATTTTAAATACTGCACTTCACCTAGAATGCATGCCATCAGGTCCAGCCTGAACACCTTTAGTCCCATTTGTTTGCTTTGTACTTTTTCTCTCGTAATAGTGATCGTGTTAAATCCTCGCACCCACCAGCCCCACCCCCCCAACCCAGCACCACAATAGCCCCTTGATTATCAATTTTTGGTCCAGTTTGTAGGCTGCCATAATAAGTGAGAAAATTCTGGGGCTTTAATTTATCCCGAATATTTGGGTACCTGTGACATATGTGAATAATTCTCCATATTTCAAAAAATGTAGCAACAATAAAATAATGATAATGGTTGCGTTTAATTATGCTGTATGGAGTGAGAGGCAAGGAGCGCAATGACCTTCTGATATATATAAATAACAACTTACTTAATCAGTATTTTTCCAGTCCAACACGCAATGGGACCTAGTTACAGGAACAAAGTGTGGCGAGGAGACCCTGTTTCAATAGTAGAGCAATGAAGAAACAGTGGACACAATTAGATTAGCGTGCTTATGCAATAGGACGAGGAATAAAAAAAGTTCAGCATAGTTAACTGAAATAGAGCGAATTTTACTGACTTGAATAGTGGATCTGACCACGTGGATTAAAAAATAAAACATTGCCAAATCATAACAGTACATGAGCAACATGAAGCCTTCAAGGACGTGATAGTCTGGGTACAGACTCGACACATTCGAATGAAGGTGAAGCAAAGAGTGTCCACAGCTTCAGCTCCTTTGTAACTGAAGAATTTGAGATTAAAATGAAGCATAAACTGGGAATATAAGAGTGTGTGATAATGGATTAGCGGTAACATAAGAGAGAACACAAAAGTCAGTTGATAAACATGTAAAATTGAAAAGTAGTTAAAAAAAGGTTGGGGCTAATTAGGGACCAACAATCAGATCTTCTTGTGGAGCTACAGGGCTTGGCTGTGGTAGCAATTAAATATCTTGGAAACTTCTAATTGTGTTCACTAAGATTATGATGCTAAGTATTTCGACAGTCACATTAGAGGGGAAGACGGTAGAGAGATTTACTAGGATAATAATAAATATAGATAAGGTAATTAAAATTTTGCGAGGGCTCAAAGTAGGACAGTCACATGACAGCCTAGTTTTCAAAACAAAATAAGGTTAGAATTTGCGGAGCCTCTAGCCACACTGATTTCTTTTCCATAGGTATAGAGCAGGGACAAATGATTGGAGATTACCAACTGTTTCATCCATTTTCAGACAAGGGGAGAGAGTTAAACCAGGTCATTAGCTACAGTTACCCTAACATCGGTGGTGTGGGATCTTCAAGAGACATAATCCAAGGCAAAATTATTTTTAAAGTGATTATCTGCACGAATATTTTTGTGGCCTTCTGCCCATGCGCTAGTTATTAGGGGATGGCACATGTGCATGTGAACCCTTCCTGTGCATGCGCAATATTTCATAAGGCCACGCATGGACAGTATCAAACAGTTGCGGCAGCAGTGCAGGTTAGGCCATGCTTCCCTTAAGCACGATGGGTGAAAGCCCATAACTCGAACCTAGCATGTGAAGGTAGGTGGAGGGCAGGGTGGTGGATTGAGTAATTCGAGGGGAAGAGAGAAGAGGAGTAGAGAGGGAATCGCAGGGGAGAGAATTTGAAGAACTGGTTGGGGGTGGCAGATGGCGGAGAGGAGATCAGGAACACTGAGGAGTGAGAAGGAGATGAATTGGGGGTAGAGAAAGTCAGGAACTAGAGGTGAGGACAGGAACTCGAGGGGAGTAGGTCAGAACCTCGGCGGGCTAGTGGATCTTAGAAACTGGTGGAGAGAAGTTCAGGAACTGGCTGATGAGAAGGTCATGAACTGTTGTCGAGAAATAAAGGAACGGGGGAGAGAAAGGTGAGGAACTGAAGGAGAGAGAAGTCAGGGACAGGATGGGGAAATAAATTCAGCAACTCGAGGCAGGTGCAGAAGCCAGTAACTCGGGGGTAGCAGAAAAGGTTGTTAACTGGGGAATAGTGAAGGACAGGAACTGGAGGGAGAGATGTCTGGAACGAGGAGGGAGAGAAGGTCAAGAACTCTGATGGGGAGGGGTGTGTGCGGATCAGTTGAGGAACAGGGCTGAGAGGTTGCAGTCCTGGAGGGGGAGAAATCAGGAGCTGAGGAAGAGAAGGTTAGGAACTCCGGTGGTTGGGGGTGGGGAGGAGGTGTGGGGTGGGGCGGGGTGAGGCTGCGAAAGAGATGGTCTGGAATTCCGGGCAGAAAAGTTATTAATTGATGGTAGGTAATGCCGGGAACACTGGGGCAATGATAAGGTCAGGAACTGGGTACAGTAGGTCGGTAACTCAGAGGGAGCGGTGTGGGGACGCCAAGAACTCGTGGGGAGTGGCGAAATTTAGAAACTTGTGTGTGGATGGAGATATTCAGCATCTTGCGGGAGGAGTGAAAATCGGGAACAGCGCGGCAGGGGCACAGAAGGTAAGGATCGATCGGGGGAGGAGGCCGAATGACTGGATCACGGGTGAGGGGAGAAAGTCCGGAACTCACGAGGGGGTGGAGAAGTTCATGAACTCGGGAGGTGGGTGTGTAGCGAATGTGATGAACTGGTGGCAGATGGTCAGGAATTGTGGTGGGGGCGGGGGGGAGAGAACAAAAGGAACTGGGGAAGGGAAGGTAAGCTACTTTATGGGGAAGGTTAGGAAATGGGGCGAGAATAGGTCAGGACCTTGGGTGGGGGAGTGGGTCAAGAAATCGTGGGGGAAGGAGAAGTTCAAGTACTGAATTTATGAAGGGGAAGCCATGTTTGACAAATTTGCTGGAATTCTTTGAGAATGTAGCGAACAGGGTGGATAAAGGGGAACCAGTGAATGTGGTGTATTTGGAATTCAACAAGGCATTTGACAAGGTGCCACGTAAAAGTTTACTGCACAAGATAAAAGTTCACAGGGTTGAGGGTAATATATTAGCATGGATAGAGGATTGGCTAACTAACAGAGAACAAAGTCGGGATAAATGGGACATTCTCTGGTTAGCAACCAGTAAGTAGTGGTGTGCCACAGTGATCAGAGCTGGGGCACCAACTATTTACAATCTAGATTAACAACTTGGAAGAAGGGACTGCGTGTAATATAGCACAGTTTGCTGGCGTCACAAAGATGGGAGGAAAAGCAATCTGTGAGGATGACACATAAAATTTTCAAAAGGACGTTGACATGCTAAGTGAGTGGGCAAAAATTTGGCAGATGGATTATAATGCTGGAAAGTCTGAGGTCATGCACTTTGGCAGAAAAAAATGAAAGAGAAAATTATTATTTAAATGGAGAAAGATTGTAATGTGGCACCGTACAGCGGGACCTGGGGGTATTTGTACATGAAACACAAAAGGATATTATGCAAGTATAGCAAGTGATCAGGAAGGCTAATGGTATCCTGGCCTTTATTGCAAAGGGGATGGAGTATAAAAGCAGCGAAGTCTTGCTACAGCTACACATGGTATTGGTGAGGCCACACTTGGAATTCTGCGTACAGTTTTGGTGTCCATATTTAAGAAAGAATATACTTGCTTTAGAGGCAGTTCAGAGAAGGTTCACTAGGTTGATTCCTGGGATGAGGTGTTCACTTTAGAGGAAAGTTTGGGTAGGTTGGGTCTCTACTCATTGGAATTCAGAAGAATGAGAGGTGATCTTATCAAAACGTATATGATTATGAGGGGGCTTAACAAGGTCCATGCGGAGAGGATGTTCTGCGTGATGGTGGAGGCTAGAACTATAGGGCATGATCTTAACACAAGGGGCCACCCATTTAAAACAGAGATGAGCAGAAATTTCTTCTGTCAGAGGGTTGTGCATTTGTGCAATTCGGTGCATCAGAGAGCTGTAGAATCTGGGACATTGAATAAATTTAAGAGCGCAATAGACAGTTTCTTAAACGGTAAGGGGATAATGGGTTATGAGGAGTGGGCCGGGAAGTGGAGCTGAGTCCATGATCAGATCAGCCATGATCTTACTGAATGGTGGGAAAGGCTCGAGGGGCCGTATGGTCGCCTCCTGTTCTTATGTCTTATGTTCTTAAGTTCTTATTAACTGGGCGGAGAAGATCAGGAAATTGGAGGGGAGATGTTTCGAAACTTGGGGAAGAAAACATCAAGAACTCGGGAGTGAGAAGCACAGGAACTGTGCTGGGTAAGGGGCACGGAGAGCACAGTGGTGATTGCACAAGTTTGCAATGCAGGTCTAACAGGGAGGACGGGTGAAAATCAAAGAGAGAACCTGATCCAACTGGTAAGATGTATCATGTACTTCGAACCTCACCATTTTACACCTGCATCACGTTCTCCCTATTTTCACACTACACCGGGCTGATTTCTCAGCAAGTTGGCTGCGTCTGTGACAAGTGACATAAATTGTCTGAATAAAATCCGGAAATCTTGTACTGTCACATTTCACTTCATACCCAATAAACTTAATAATATTCTGTGACCCACATGCTCTGCCATGTATGGGCAGGAGCAACAGTAAGGAACCGGCGCACAGCAGATTGAGGTCGCTGGAGGTGGTGGCAGGGGGGGGGCGTTGGGGGTGTAATGGGTGGAACTTGAGCAGGCGAAGAAGGTAAGGGACTGGGGGCGAACAAGGACAGGAACTGGGGTGGTTGAGAAAGTAAGGAACTCGATGGGAGGAGGGGAGAATGGCAGGAATCGTGGGAGGAAGGTCTGGAACTCAGGGGTGAAGTTCCAGAAGTGGAGGGAGAGAAAGTCAGGGACTGCGGGGGCGTGGAGAGAAGGTCAGAAAAAAGTGGGGGATATGGTCATTTACTGGAAGTAGAGAAGGACTGCAACTGGGGAGAGAGAAGCTCAGCAAAGAGGGAGTTGAATAAAGTCGCAAACACAGGAGGAGTGATGGGCAGGAACACCGTTGAAGGTCAGGAACTGGTGGAGAGAAATTTAGGAACTGGACGGAAAGATGGTCAGGAACTGTAGGCGGCGGGGGCAAGCGCGATGATCAGGTATTCGGTGGAGAACATTTCAGGAAATGGGGTTAGGGAAGCTCAGGTTAATGGGGGAATGAAAAGGTCAGTAACTGATGGGACAAAAGTTCCAGAACTCTGGGAGGGAGGGGATCAGGGCGGTACAGCAAGTCAGGAATGGTGGAGGGGGGGAATGTCTGGAACTGGGGGCATGGTGGGGTAGAGATGATCAGCAACTGGGCAAGACAATGTCAGGAACTTTGCGAGAGAACGTCAGGAACTGGAGGCAGAAGATCAGGAACTGTAGCTAGAAAAACAGGAATATTGGGAAGAATTTCAAAAACTGAGGGGAGATAAGCACTGTGGGAGAGGAGGATAGGAAATTTGGGGAGAAGTTTAGGAAATTTGCGGAAAATAGATCAGGAGCTCAGGGTTAGGAAGTGGGTCACGAAATCAGGGGTGGGGATCCGATAATTTCAGGAACTGTGTGTGCGGGAGAGAAGGTCAGGGACTCGGCAGGGGAGATTTTCAGGAACTGGGGGAAGAGGACATCAGGAAATTGGGATTGAGCAGAGCAGGACCTGTAGGGTGGAGATCAGGAACTGGGGTGGGTAAGGGGCACGTAGAGCACACTGGGGATTGGAGAAGGCCGTGAGCCATGTATGACAGTGGGCGTAAATGATACTGAGAACCTGATGCAAGTGGGAAAATGTATCACGCTCTTCCAACCTCACCACATTTACACTAGCATGTTGTCCTAAGCTTCCTCCTAGACCGTGTTAATTTCCACGAAAGCTTGGCACATGTGTGGCAATTGATATAATTGGGCATGCTGAGATCCGGATTTCATGTTTTGTCATATTTCACTTCATACCCAATAAACATGTTAAACATCACCCATGTGTGACCCACACGCTCTGCCATCGAGCCAGATGGGGGTAGTGAAAATCAGGAACCTTGCGGTGAGGGTATACATTTAGGGAGGGGAGGAGGTCAGGAACTGAGATGAGCGAAGGACAGGGACTGGGGGTGTAGAGAGTGTAAGGAACTCATGGGCGTGGGGGGCATGTCAGGATCTGTGGGAAGAAGGTCGAGACCTGAGCGTGAGAGATGTTACAGAACTCGTGGTGGGGCAGAAGGTTAGGAGCTGAGGGCGTCAATGTCAGGCACTGGGGGGCGGGGCGGGGGCGGTGGTGGGGAGAAAGTCAGCACCTGTAGGAAGAAGCTCAGGAACTGTGGGAAGAAGGTCAGGAACTGGGGGCAGAACGTCGGGAACTGGAGGGAAGAGAAGCTCAAGAACTCGGAGGGGCGAGAGGGTCAGGAACTGTGGGAAGAAAGTCAGGAAGTGTAGGGAAGTGACGATAAGGAACAAGGCATGAGACGATCAGGAACTTTTGAAAGACATTCAGGAACGTGGGAGAGAAAATGATGAAGTGAGGAGACAATACTTCAGGAGCATGGGATGGGGAAAATGGTCAGGACATCTGGAAGGGGGAAATTTCAGTAAATCAGGGGAAGCAGGTCAGGAATTCGGGAGGAGATATTCAGTAACTGTGGCAAGATAACAACAGGATCTGGGGATGAAAGAGGGCTGGACTTGAGTGGGAAGATCCGGTACTGTGCGGGTGTGTGTCATGGATAGCACAGTGTGAGTGTAGAATATTGTGATCCAGGTCTAACAGGGGGCGGGGGTGTATAGAAAGGAAAGAGAGAACCTGATCCAGACGGTGAGATGTATCAAGTTATTCCAACCTCACCACCTGTACACCTGCAGCACGGTCTCCCTACCTTCCCCCAAGACAGTTTTGACATCTCAGAAAGCTTGGTGTCTTTGTGATGTAGCAAGTGACATAATTGGATTCGATGAAATCATTAAGTCATGTACTGTCACCTTTCACTTCATAATTCAATAAGTTTGTTAATAATCCGTAACCCACACATACTGCCACATTCATTGAGATAGATGGGGGCGGGGGGGGCGGTTTGCAATTCAGGTGGCCAGCAGTTGTAAGGTAGAAAGTTGAGAAGGGAGCAAGATCTCGAACCTGGGGGGGGGGGGGAAGGGATTGTCAGGAACTGGGGGGGGGGGGGAGGTGACGTTGTGGAGAGAATGTCAGGAATTCAGGCGGAGGACGATCAATTCAATGAATTGTGGGAAGAAGTTCAGGAACTTCAGGGAGAAGTTCAGGAACAGGGGGAGCGACATTCAGAATCTGGAGGGGGAGAAGGGCAGGAACTGTGGAAGAGAATTTCAGGAACTGCGGGGAAGGATTCTGAGTTATGTCATGAACTCTTGGGAAGACAAAGTCAGAAATTCTTTGGAGGAAAGGTCAGGGACTCTGGGTGACTGCAAAGTCTGGAACTGGGGGAGAGGAGTTCAGCAACTCGGCAGGGGTGGGGCACAGGGCAGAATGCCAGGAACTCTGTTTTCATGAAAGAGAGGCTGGACGCAGTCTTTGCAAACAGGGGTGTAGATTTTGAAATAATAGGTGAAATAATCATAGAGTAAGGAAGTATTAAGCCGTTTAGCAGATTGGACAGTGGATAAATCCACAGGCCCGGAAGAAATGTTATGCAGGCTTTTCAGAGAAGCAAAAGAGGAAATAGTGGAGGCTCTGACCATCATTTTCCAATACTCTCTGAATACAGGTGCGATGTGGAAGACAGGAGAAATGCGAACGTAGTACTTTTGATTAAAAAGGGTAAAAGAGATAAACCGAGTAAATACAGGCCAATCAGCCTAACGTCGGTGGTTGAAAAATGATTGGAAACAATGCTGAGGACAGGATAGATCTTCAGTTAAAAATTTAAGGATTAAGCAAGGACACTCAGCATGAATTTGTTAAAGGAATTCTGACAAATTCAATTGCATTTTTTGAGGAGATAACAAGTAGGGCAGATGAGGTTGTGCATTGCTGTAGAGTATATGGATTTTGCAAGGCTTTGGATAAAGTGTCATATGGCAGTGTGGTCATGAAAGTAAAAGCCCGTGGCATTCAGGGTAAAGTGGCAAGTTAGATCCAAAATTCATTATGAGGCAGAAACCAAAGGATAATGGTTGATGGGTGTTTTGTGAAAGAAGGCTCTTTGCACTGGGGTTCCACAGGGCTCAGTACTAGATCCCTTGTTTTTTGTGGTATATATCAATAATTTAGACTTGAATGTCGGGGGTATGATTAAGAAGTTTCCACATGATAATAAAATCAGCTGTGTCGTTGATAATGAAGAAGAAAGCTGTAGACTGCAGGCAGATGTCAATGAACTGGTCAGGTGGGCAGAACAGTGGCAAATGTAATTTAATCCGGAAAAGTGTCAGGTAATGCATTTGGGGTAGGTGAACAATGCAAGGGAATACACTTTAAATGAATGTGGGAGTGCATGTCCACATATCGCTGAAGGCAGCAGGCCTGAGAGATAATGTTTTATAGCCACATGGAATAATTGACTTTGTTAGCCGATGCATAGTATACAAGAGCAGGGACGCTATACTTGAACAGTATAAGACACTAGTTTGGCCACAGTTAGAGTACGGCGTGCATATCTGGTCACCACATTACAGGACAGATGCACATGCACTAGAGGGGGTACAGAGGGGATTTACGACGGTTTTGCCTGGACTGGAGCAACGATGAAAGATTGCATAATTCGGGTATGTTTTCTTTGGAACAGTGGAGGTGGAGGTGAGAACTTATTGAATTATATAAAATTATTAGGGGCCTGGATACAGTGGAAAGTACATACCTATTTCTTTTAGCAGAAGGGTCAACAAACAGGGGCATAGATTTAAAGTAATTGGTAGATAGTTTAGAGGGGATTTGAGGGGAAATATATTCACCCAGAGGCCGGTGAGGGTCTGGAAATCTTTGCCTGAGAGGCTGGTAGAGGCAGGGACTCTCACCACATTTGAAAATTACTCCGACGTGCACGTGCATGCCGCAGCCTGTTGGGCTACGGACCAAGAGCTGGAAAGTGGGATTAGGTTGGATAGGTTCTTGTTGGTGGTGCGGATACGATGGGACGAAATGGTCTCCTTCGGTGCTGGAAATGTGTTTGATTGTATGACTATTATCTCCTGGGGAGGGAACAACATCAGGAACTCGGGGGAGAGAGAAGGTTAGGAAATCTGGTGGGTGGGGGTGAGGGAGAAAGTCAGAGAATCGTGGGTGGCGACAGTCATGTGGGGAGGTGAGATAAGTTCACAAACTCGCGGGGGGGGGGGAGAGAAGGTTATCTACTGGGGTAGAAAGGTCAGGAACTGTGGGGGTAGAAGGTCAGGAACTACAGGGAGCAGGTCACGAACTGTGGTATAGAGAAAGTCAGGAACTCAGCAGGGAGGTAAGGTCAGGAATTGCGAAATGAAGGGCAGGAACTGGGGGGAGTGAAGGCCATGAACTATGGGAAGATGTTCAGGAACTGGAGGGAGAAGATCAGGAATTACGGAAGAGAAGTTCAGGAACTTCATGCAGAATAGATCAGGGGCTCAGGACAGGGGAGAGGGTCAGGGTATCAGAGCAGAGAAGTCCAGGAATTGTGGGGAGCAGGTCAGGATGTCGGGAGGGAGAATGGCAGGAACATTATGGGAATCAGGGACTGGGACAGGTAAGGGGCGCGGAGAGCACAGTGGGGATGGGAAATATCATGATCGAGTTCTAACTGGGGGGAGGGATGGAAATTAAAACGAGAACGTGATCCAAATGGTAAGATGGATAACGTTCTTTCAACATCAACACGTTGACACCTGCAACACATTCTTCCGATCTTCCCCCAAGACCAGGTTGATTTCTCAGACAGCTTGGTGCATGTTCGGCAAATGAAATCATTGGACTGCATGAAATCCTGAAGTTATGAACTGTAACTTACCAATTCATACCGAATAAACTTGTTAACAATGCGTGACCAACACGCATTACCCCTACTATGGAAGGCTATGGGAGAAAGGGAAAGTCAGAAACGTGGGGTGGGGAGGGGGAGGACGGGGAACTTGGGCACGGTGAGGTGGTCAGAAACATAGGAGGGAGAGTGGCCAGGAACTTGCACAGGGACACAAATCTTGGAAAGAAATGGGGAAAGGTGAACCAACTCTTCCCTGGTTTTATATATAAAGACTCGGAGTACAAAATGAAGGAAGTTATGCTGTTCCTTTATAAATCGCTGTTTAGGCCGCAGATGGCTTAAAGTTCACCTCAGTTTAGGAAAGATGCGAACTGCAGGCGACATTTGTCAGTATTATACCATTGATGAGAGACTTCAGTTAGGTGAAGAGGCGAGTGGAACTTGGATTTGTTTCCTCTGAGAAGAGAAAGTTAAATTGGGATTTAATGGAGGTGTTCAAAATCAGATGGGCTTCTAATAGATTAAGTAAGGAGAAACCATTTTCCATTGGAAGTCGGGTCGGGAAACGGCGGACACAGATTTTACATAATTGGCAACAGAACAAGAACGGAGGATGAGGATAAAGTTTTTCAATGCATCATTATTTATTAGCGTTTTGAATGCATTGGCTGAACGCTTGTTTCAAGCACAATCAATATAATTTCAAAAGGGAATTGAATACATATTTGAAAATGAAACAACTGCTGAGTTAACGGAGAAAGAGTGGGGGAGTCGAACAAATGTAATGTTTCTAGCAAAGAGTCAGTAAAGGCACGATCGGTCGAATGGCATCCTTCTATGCTGTATAATTCGATGGATATGTATTGTGGACATCCTTGTTATGCTGTGGCAATTTTATTACTATTCAGGACCCCATTTTGTTTCTTTGCGGAAATCCAGTGGTGATGAATTTCTCATCAGCGCTACTACAGCACCAGCGAAACAGGCATACAAGAACCAGTCTGTATTTTTAGAACATAGAAACATAGAAACATAGAAATAGGTGCAGGAGTAGGCCATTCGGCCCTTCGAGCCTGCACCGCCATTCAACATGTTCATGGCTGATCATTCACCTCATACCCCTTGATCCCTTTAGCCGTAAGGGCCATAGCTAACTCTCTCTTGAATATATCCAATGAATTGGCATCACCAATTCTCTGTGGTAGGGAATTCCACAGGTTAACAACTCTCTGAGTGAAGCAGTTTCTCCTCATCTCTGTACTAAATGGCTTACCCCTTATCCTGAGACTGTGTTCCCTGGTTCTGGACTTCCCCAACATCGGGAACATTCTTCCAGAACAATGGGACTGATCCCTCTTTAACATTAAATTCTTCATCCTGCATACATACTATTTTATCCTTCTTGTAATCCTATCAATGAAGATTCCATTTCTACCAGTTCACTTCTTACCACACCTTCAATTCGCCCTAATATACTCCTCAAATTCAGTATCTCTTTATCATTAGCTCACTCGGACAGCAAATTTTTTCAGGCTGTCTTCCTAAAATACGTTCCCATAAATCGATTCTCTTTCTCTATACATCTTCAATTATTTCCTGTGATTCCCTATTATTTCAATTGTCATTAGTCCCACTGTCCCTTCCTCTCCTAATTTCATATTTCTCCACCATTGAGCATAACTGGCGAAGCGACAACACCTGCAAGCGGCGAGATACATGAAGAGAACCCAGGTGAGCTAGATGCAGCAGCAATAGATTGTTTCCTTGACTTGCTGGAGAGGAATGTTGTGGACACTGGGGCTGTGACTTGTTGTCCTTTTACAGGTGTATAGTCTAATTTAAAAGTTGACCTAACCGAGTTTTCAAGATTATGAGAGGTGTGTATAATGTAGGAAGAGAAAAACTTTTTCTACTGGTGTATGGGTCAATAAACAAAAGTTATAGATCTAAAATCATTGACTATATAGCCACAATCTTCTCCCTCAAAAGGTGGAGTAAGCTGATTCCATAAATAGCTTGAAGAGACAGTTGCACAGACACTTAAGGACGATGAAATTACATGACTAATATCAAAAGTGGCGGTGAGGGGTTAAACACGACTAATCCTTCAAAGAGCCAGCGCAGGCGTGACGCACCAAACGGCTTACTTCTGTAATCCAAAGATTCAATGATTCCAATAGCCAAATAATTGTCCAAATAATTTATTAATATTTTCACCGCCACTTTCCCTTCATATCACTCCTCACTCCGATCACTGATTCAATTCTTCCTTAGTGAACTGTTCGTTCATTCCTTACGTACTTTTTCCCACATTCTCCCTCGTCACTCTCATTACCTGCAACCCTGCATCATCTTCACCAATTCTGCATCCCACTCTCTCTTACAGTGTGTGTTGCGAGAGCTCTAAGTCATCCTTACCATTTGCCAGTTGCCGACCTCTGACTATATCCTTTCTTTCTTATTCCTTTCTTTCGAAGATGCTTTGCTTGATTTGAATAGTTGGTTTAATTTTTCGAAATAAATCAAATTAGGTGGAGTAAAGTCACAGGTAGTTAGAATCTCGCTACACATGTATCACTGGCAATAATATACCTTTTATTTCTGGACATAAAATTGTGTTAGCGAATTTTCTTTAGCCAGATTTTCTACAAATTTGTGATCAATATTTCTCGCTCAAAAATTGAAAACTAAAATGGTTTATCGATATCAATTTACATGCATTAGAATGTAGAATTGTTATCTCACAGCTGTGATACATTTTAACGTACCTTCCTTACTTTCAAGAAAATATAAGACACACATGAGAAAATTAGGTAACGCAAAATTCAACTCTCGATAATATTTTTGAAGATTAAATTAATGTTCACCTGAAGAAAGACTGTATCTATCAATTCTCTTCCAGGCGATTACCTTTGGCCTTGTAATCTTGTGTAATCCATTATTTTACATGTTAGATAGTCCACTTGTTGCGACAAAATTGAGATCAAAAAGTTTAATTAACAAATAAATGTGAGTTGTTGCTGGGGAAACTACTTGGTCATCAGATTGTACTATTACAGTGTTAAGTGTATTTAGGCAAATTACTAGTTTCCACATCCCGCGAAGTTATGGCTGACCAGCTGGAGCTCGGCATGGAAATTGATTCCATTATCACTCTGGACATAGAAGTGTATAGTGCAGTGATGTACGAGCAGCAGACCGGGGGTCCTCCTTTGAAATTCGCCGCAAAAATGTTAACAAGGTTACAGATACACGGGGCTGACGTCATTGAATAGTTATATTCTAATCAGTTGACAATCAATGAATGATACATGTCGTTAGTATTGTTTCTGCTTATATCAGTGAAATATACATTCGAAAGAAATTACATGTACTTATAACGGAAGTGCCTATAAACAGACAAAATAATGTTAATGTCATTTTTTTTACTGACATCCTTGTGGACTGGGAGAGAGAAAATTGGCTGCAAATTGCGATGCGAGTCTTCCTGCAGGCAATTGCCTAACAACTGCAAGTAAACGCTACAGCTGCCTGTGTGTACCCGCTCATAGGCCCCAGAAAATTCAGGCCAGTATAACCAAGGTCTTGCTTTTTATAACTGGCCAACTGTCCTTGCTCATGAACTAAAGGTGGAGATAGCAGGATAGTTAAGATGAATACGTGGCTTGAGGAATGGTGCAAGAGGAGTGAGGGATTCAAGTTGCTGGGACATTGGAAACGGTTCTGGGGGAGGTGGGACACATACAAACCGGACAGTCTGCAGCTGGGCAGGACCAGAAACGAAGTCCGAGGGGGAGTTTTTGCAAGTGCTGTTGGGAAGGGTTGAAAATAATATGGTAGGGGGAATGGGAATCTATGCAAAGCAAGAGAGGGAAGTAAAATGGTGGCAGAAGCAAAAGATAGAAAGCAGATAAGGAAAAGTGGAGGGCAGAGAAATCAAATGCAAAAATCAACAAGGGCCACATTACAACATAATATTAAAAGGGAAAAAAAAGGCTCTGTGTCTCAACGCGAGGAGCATTCATAATAAGCTGGATGAATTAACGGTGTAGATAGCTGTTAACGGATACGATGTAATTGGGATTATGGAGACATTGCTTCATGGTAACCAAGGATGGGAACTCAACATCCAGGGATATTCAACATTTAGGAAGGATAGACAGAAACGAAAAATTTGGTCGGGTAGCATTACTGGTTACAGAGGAAATTAACGCAATAATAAGGAAGGACATTAGCTTGGATGATGTGGAATCTGTATGGGTAGAGCTGCGGAAGACCAAAGGACAGAAAACGCTAGTGGGAGTTGTGTACATACCACCAAACAATAGTGGTGAGGTTGAGGATGGCATCAAACAGGAAATTAGGGATGCATGCAATAAAGGTACAGCAGTGAACCAAACTGGTAGCAATGCGGTGGAGGAGGATTTCCTGAAGGGTATAAGGGTTGGCTTTCTAGACCAATATGTCAAGGAACCAACTAGAGAGCTGGCCATCCTAGACTGGGTGTTGTGTAATGAGAGAGGATCAATTAGCAATGCTGTTGTGCGAGACCCCTTCCGAAAGAGTGACCGTAATATGGTAGAATTCTTCATTAAGATGGAGAATGACACAGTTAATTCAGAGACCAACATCCTGAATTTAAAGTAAAGTAACTTCGATGGTATGAGACGTGAATTGGCGAGGATAGACTTGCGAATGATACTTAAAAGGTTGATGGTGGATAAGCAATGGCAGGCATATAAAGATCACATGGATGAACTTCAAAAAATGTACATCCCCATCTGGCATAAAAAATAAAACGGATAAGGTGGATCAACCATGGCTAACAAGGAAAATTAGGGACAGTGTTAAATCCAAGGAAGAGGCATATACATTGGCCAGAAAAAAACAACAAAACTGAGGACTGGGATGAATTTAGATTTCAGCAGAGGAGTACAAAGTGTTTAGTTAGGAAGGGGAAAATATAATATGAGAGTAAGCTTGCAGGGAACATATAAAATGACTCCAAAAGCTTCTATAGCTATGTGGAAAAAAAAGATTAGGGAAGACAAATGCAGTCAGAATCAGGTGAATTTATAATGGTGAACAAAGAAATGGCAGACCAGTTCAACAATTACATTGGGCCTGTCTTCACTAAGGAAGACATAAACAACTTTCCGGAAATAATAGGGGACCGAGGGTCTAGCGAGAAGGAGGAACTGAAGGAAATCCTTATTAGTCAGCAAATTGTGTTAGGGAAATTGATGGGATTGATAGTCAGCAGGGCCTGATAGTCAGCATCTCAGAATATTAAGGAAGTGACCCTAGAAATAGTGGATGCATTGGTGGTCATTTTGCAACATTCTATAGACTCTTGATCAGTTCCTATGGTTTGGAGGGTAGTTAATGTAACCCCTATTTTTTAAAAAAGAGGGAGAGATAAAACAGGAAATCATATACCAGTTAGCCTGACATCAGTAGTGGGGAAAATGTTGGAATCAATTATTAACAATGTAATAGCAGCGCATTTGGAAAGTAGTGAGAGGATCGGTCGAAGTCAGCATGGATGTATGAAAGGGAAATCATGCTTGGCAAACCTTCTAGAATTTTTTGACGATGTAACTAGTAGAGTGGACAAGGGAGAACTAGTGGATGTGTTGTATTTGGACTTTCAAAAATCTTTTGACTACGTCCCACGCAAGAGATTATTGTGAAAAATTAAAGCACATGGTATTGGAGATAATGTATTGACGTGGATAGAGAACTGGTTGGCAGACAGAAAGCAAAGAGTAGGAATAAACGGGTCCTTTTCAGAATTGCAGGCAGTGACTAGTGGGGTACCGCAAAGTTCAGTCCTGGAACCCCAGCTATGTACAATATACATTAATGAAGGGGGTGCAAAATTCACAAGAACACCCCCTGTGTTTGGGCTCATTCGATAGGAATTTTATTTTGGGACTATCTACCAAAAAGTTTGGAACCCGAAAGTGCTTATGGAAGAAACTACAAACCTTCATAGAATTTTGAACTTTTTCAAGACAAATTCAAGGCTGTGGGCGGGGGAAGGGACAGACTGGGACTCTAGCCGACACGCGTGCATAGCCGCACACTCCCCACTCCCAATTAACGCCACCGAACTAAGAGCACATGTTAAAAAACCCCTGCCAACAACCTCGCCAATACACACAGTAATAGAAACGTTTCCTACCACCACCAAGGGACATGGAAATGGATTAGTATTGGTGCCGACCGAAAATGTGTTATACCAGTGGCTACATTATGCAGTATCTTCAGTAATTTTAAACCTTGCCGAGATACACCTAACTGCATGGTGTCCGAAGGAAACAGAGCTGCTATACCAGGCCCTACTTAGAGACATGTTCAAGAAACTTTATGAGTTAGACTTTGGAAATGTAGACAAAGCAGATCTATACTCCCTAAATGCTAGGGGCACCATGGGCTCGGGGAGACCTAGAAGGGAAGTCATACACGACGTTTTCACTACCTACAATACATGCTCTGTAATAAATAGCCTAGATGACATAGAACTACAAACACAGATAAACTATTTAAAAAACCAATTGAGGAAAATCCTGGAAGAGGAAAACACAGTCGTAGGTTCGCAAGGACCAAGGTATGACTGTATATTAAAAAGAAATAGTGGCTAAGCTGGAAAAGCATGCACAGACGGTGAATGCATTCATATGGAAGCATAGAAACGCTTCGGACCAGGCAGCACAGAATGAGGTGTGCGTACTAAATGGAGCATGGTTATTGGGCGAGGGCCGCAACAACCTGGAGGATTTAAAACAAGGTGTAGTCGCCTCTTGGATCAGGAACAAGCACCTCGCAGCCCTCCACCCATACAGCAATTCACTAAGCCCGTGCCAGCTCTGCCTAGCCTCTGAAGCCTACCCTGTCCCAATAGACTGCGGGAAATCTAGCACACCATTATGGGATAGTATTAAGGATGCCGGTCATGCGTGGGACAGTCCGACCCGCACTGGTATGCAGAACGGTAATGCAGAACATTAGAGATATTCAGTGAGGTGCACACATTTGTTTCGCAGCGGTCCCACACTATGTTATAAAGTGGGAACATGCTGTAACGGGTACTGACCTCTCCAGGTGCTGGAGCCGGGTGCAAACGTAATACTGTCGTCCCAATACTTGACTTCCCATTCAAAGTCACAGTGTGGGTTTAAAGCTGCTGGCGGACAGCCTATTAACTGCAACATGGAGTTAATGGCACAAGACCATGTCGCATAGATAGCGGGTGGGACATACTGTGTCACCACCAGTGCACCCCACTACCAGCATGGACACTTCTGGTGTCCGGTAAGTGACAGCAGTTTTTGCTTCAAACCTGAGGCATCAGTTCAAGTGGCCCACGAATGGATTGCCCCCATTCCTGAACCCTCCACTGTCCACCTCTCTGTGAAGGAAAACACTACAAACCTGCAAGATTATGGTGTACATTTTGGCTATGCAATTCCCCCTCTACCCGAACATTTTACCGCTCTGCTAAAAGCTGTAATTATCTCACAGAAACACTTCTACACTCTAGAACAGAAATCAATTGAGATAGGAATAAAGATTCTCGAGATGACCATTCCTGGTTGGTGGGACCTTTTCAGAAATATAGAAGTCCCAGTCTGGATCCGAATCGCTTTAGTTATCTGTCAACTCGCAATTATTCTTGATAATGGTGTCTCACTTGTCGAGTGAAAGGCAGAGGCCGTCAGGTCAGGCACCAAAGGGTAAGCTTCTTGGCCGAACTTGGGAATCGCGTAAGGAAGGATGACGCCATACTACCATGTTTAATTTGTGTTTGATTTTACCTGCTGTAAACTGCAAAAACTCGAGTGTTGTAAGAGTGTTACTGAAAATGTGTTGACTATCGACCTTGATGTGATTGAGAATTTGTTTGACTATGGACTTTATGTCACTTGAGAATGTCTTTGACCATGTGCTTTTACTTACTTTACTTAAAGTTGTGTTTGACTGCATACCGTTATTTTACTGTGAACACCGAGTAAAGGAGGGTCACACCCTCTATGCTGTAACCGAATTGTAACGGCTGTATTCGCCTGTAAATTGCATTGCATTTCAACGGTGGATGCAGGGTAATGTTTAGCTAGTGTAAATGCAGGGAAGGTTGACTCTCGGCAGCAGGAATTTTGCTTCCCTTGATTGACACTCAAGAGTATGGAGTGTCAACAGGGGGGAACTGAAGGGAGTGCAACATTCACAACAACCCCCCCTGTGTTTGGGCTCATTCTAATGGAAATTTAATTTGGGGCTATCGACCGACATGTTTGGAAACCTAATGTGCTCCGAACTTTAATAGAATTTTGAACTGTTTCAAGACAAATTCAAGGCTGTGGGCAGGCCTAATGAACTAACAGGAGACAACCAGATAAGTGAGACAACCTGCGTGTGAAGACTAATGTAACCTCTTTGGAGAAATGGGTATTCGAGAATCTTTCACCACAAGAGACATTAACATTACAACATGACCCAGAGATAGCTAACCATCAACTTGAAACTGGAAAACCATTTCAGCATATGCATCACAGAGAGGCCCAATCCAGCCTGCATGCAAAGAACTAAGCACAAAAGGATATTGCAATTACCAAACTAATATTTCCATCAGGAAACAGTTTTCGAACATCAAGCCACGCAAAATATATCAACTTTTAATGAGCCCGCAAAAATATTACAAAGAAGAGCTAAGCCCACCAAATTTAAACAAAGAATTCTGAACAGATTTGGCGCCAAGATTAGAACCACTGAAATCGTATAACTGGCCCTTGTTTTGAACAAAGGTTAGATTGCGAAGCATCTACAAGGTTGCTACTACCTCAGATGACAGACTAGTACCACACTATGCTGGTGTCATCAAGAAAAGGAGAGAAACCAATGCGACAGTTGTTATCTAACTTCTGCAGCCTCGAAGTCCTGAAGTCCTGAAGGAAGGAAGAACATCACCACCGTGGCAGCAACCGACCACAACCAACGTGGTATCAACAAAAACCCACCGCGATCGACCAAACTCGAAACAACACACCAACGGGGAAAAACCGAAGAATCGAACAGTTTCCACTCCACAATCTAATCCTGACTTACGCATGGGTAAAACATTACCAAAAAGACTGTAGAAACCTATTTCTAATGAAGAAAACCGGGTACTTACCCCATAGATCCGAAACATGCCTTACCGTATCAGTAGACTCAACCCAACTGAAGATTGCGCAGCAAGAGATCTTCTCTGATGTTCGGGGTACCGCAAGCAGACCTTACCACATCTAGCAAACCCCGAAACCGTGATCTACCATTAACTGTCAAAATGATTCTTCAGCATAGTCCCTGCCTGCTCTGGAGTCCAACCTTGCTAGAATTAAGTATTGGGAGGTGGGAGGCCTAATTCTACTGTAACCGTCTTTGAGTGTAACGTGTTGTTCTCCATTAGAGTCAGTATAAGTTATTGTAACCCTCTCTGAGTGTGTCCAGTATTGTTCTTTAATAAGTTTGAATACGTTTTGACATTGTACTATCTTATTAGGCTAATTATAAGTTTGTAATTTCTTGACTGTAATAAAATCAAAGTTCTGTTGCATTAACCCAATGTTCTTTCCACTTTGTCACATCCCCCAAATAAATCCAGAGTCTAGAACCCAAAGGAGTGGGAGCGATTCAAACTGCTCAAGTTGGTCAGAAGGGAACCTGACCCCGTCTTGGAGACCACCCCTTTACATTGGGGGTAATGTATTGACGTGGATGGAGAACTTTTTGGCAGATAGGAAGCAAAGAGTAGGAACAAACGAGTCCTTTTCAGCATAGCACGCAGTGACTAGTAGGTTACAGAAAAGTTCAGTCCTGGGACCCCAGCTATTTACGATTTGCATTAATGATTTAGACAAAGGAATTGAATGTTTATATCTCCAAGTTTGAAAATGACACAAAGCTCGGTGGCAGTGTGGGCTGTGAAGATGATGTTAAGAGGCTGCAGGCTGATTTGGACAGGTTAGGTGAGTAGGCAAATGCATGGCAGATGCAGTATAATGTAAATAAATGTGAGGCCATCCACTTTGCTGGCAAAAAAACAGGAAGGCAGAATATTATCTGAATGGTGACAGATTAGGAAAAGATGAGGTGCAACGAGACCTGGGTGTCATGATACATCAGTCAATGAAAGTTGGCATGCAGGTACAGCATTCGGTGAAGATGGCATATTGCATGTTGGCCTTCATAGGGAAAAGATTTGAGTATAGGAGCAGGGAGGTGTTACTGCAGTTGTACAGGGCCTTGGTGAGGCCACAGTTGAATATTGTGTTCAATTTTGGTCTCGTACTCTGAGGAAGTTCCTTCTTGGTATTGAGGGAATGCTGTGAAAGTTCCCCGGACCGATTCCTGCAATGGCAGGACTGACATATGAAGAAAGGCTTATATTCACTGGAATTTAGAGGAATGAGAGGGGATCTCATATGCAATTCTGACGGGATTGGACAGGTTAAATGCAAGAAGAATGTTCCCGATGTTGGGGAAGTCCAGAACCATGGGTGACAATCTAAGGATAATGGTTAAGCCATTTATGGCCGAGATGAGGAGAAATTTCTTCACTCAGAGAGTTGTGAACGTGTGGGATTCTCTACCACTTGAAATTGTTGAGGCCAGTTCATTAGATATATTCAAAAGGGAGTTAGATGTGTCCCTTACGGCTAAAAGGATCAATGTGTATGGAGAGAAAGCAGGAATGAGGTACTGAATTTGGTAGGGCTGAATGGCCTACTCCTGCGCCTTTTTTCTATGTTTCTTTGTTTCTATAAACTTGCCTGTTGGTTGAATGGTCTTTCAAATCCCTGTTGGCTCACATGTACTGAATAGTACCTCAGGAAGCAAAATCCATACTTTCAGCAAAGATGATGAAGATAGAAAACTTTTCCAAAACATTTCTTCTATCGGGACTCTATTTTTCCCATCCTTGTTCTGTCTCTTCCTACCTACATCTGTGACTCTTCCGACACCCTCAGTCATTTTAGCAGTTCGAGTTTCATGAAGCCTACGGTCACCTTATCATCAGGGGCTTCACCAGGGATTTGCAATACCTCTACATCTACAACCCCCACCAGGATGGCCTGAGGGCGCTCCACTTCTTCCATGAACAGAGGCGCAACCAGTTCCCATCTACTACCAGCCTCCTCCGCCTGTCTGAAATTGTACTCACATTTTTCAACTTATCCTTTATCTCCACTCATTTGATCCAAATAAAAGTTTTGCTATGGGAACCCACCTGAGCACTAGCTCTACCTACATTTACCTGGCTTATGTTGAACATTTTTTATTCCAGGCGTACTCTGGGCCCCACCCTCAATTATTATTTCACCATATTGATGAATGTAACAGTTCCGTTTCCTACTCTCACCCTGAACTGGAAAACATCATTCACTTTGCTTCCAATTTCCACTCTTCCTTCTCCTTCACATGGGCTATCTCCTGATCTTCGCTTCCCTTCCTTGAATTATCCTCAACATATCTGGTGATAGTCTATCATCCAGCATTTATCATAAACCCTCTAACTCCCACAGCTGCCTTGACCATTCTTCCTCCCACCCACTTCCAGCAAGAATTCTATTCCATGATCAGATCAGCCGTGATCTTATTGAATAGCGGAGCAGGCTCGGGGGGCCATATGGCCTATTCCTGTTAGTATTTTTTATGTTCTTACACAACGAGCTCTCGATTTCTGCTGCATCTGTTCTGACAAAGGCACTTCCCATACCACTCCTTCCAATATATCTTCATTTATCCACAAGCGTAGATTGCTCTCAGATTTTGTTGACATGGCCCTTGACCATGTCTGCTCCATTTTCCATACTTCTGCAATCACCCTTTCCCTCCCTCCCAGAACCATGATCGGGTTCCCCCTTTCCACGCAATTAAAGCCACCAGACTCCACATTCAATGGATCATCCTCCGCATTTCTGCCAGCTCCAGCGGAAACATCCATGAAACATATCTTTCCTTTTCAGCACTCCTAATTGGAAGTTCCCTCCGTGGCACTCTGGTCCAATTTCAATTCCCCAAAACCCACTCTCCTTCCCACGGCACCTTCCTAGGCAAGCACAGGAGATGCAACATATGCCATCTTCAATACTCCCTACCCAACTTCAAGGACTCCTAACACTCCATCCAGGTGAAATAGCGATTACTTGTATAACTTTCCATTCAATATACTGTATTCCTTGCTCAAGTTGTGGTTTCCTTTAATTCGGAGAACTAAACACAGATTGCAGCACTTCTGTTCAGTCTGCAAATGGCCCCGAGCTTCCTGTCGACGCTACTGAGAATTCACTACAAGAGTCCCAATCTAATCTGTCTCTCCTTGGGCTCCTAATCTTTTCCAACGAAGCTCAACGTAAGCACTTCGAAAAGCACCTCGCCCTTCAATTAGTCACTTTACAGCCTTCCAGACTCAACATTAAGTATAACATTTTTTAAATTCGTCCATGGGTTGTGGACATCTCCAGCAAAGTCAGCATGAATTGCCCATCCCTAATTGCCCTTGACAAGGTGGTGGTGAGCCGCATTCTTGAACTGCTGCAGTCGTGTGTTGAATGCACTCACACTGTTATATTACGTAGGGAGTTCCAGGAATTTTACCCAGAGACGATGAATATAGTAGCAAGTAAGGATGGTGTGTAACTTGGATGGGATCTTGCAGGCGGTGGTGCCCCCATGGGCATGCTGCCCTCCTAGTTGGTAGAGGTTGCAGGTTTGGGAGCTGCTGCCGAAGACGCCTTTTAGATACACTGCGGTGGAGGGAGTGGATGTTTAATGTATGGAATTGAGTACCAATGAAGATGGTTGTGTTGTCCAGGATGGTGTCGAGCTCCGTGAGTGTTGTTGCAGCTCCACGCATCAAGGCAAGTGGAGAGTATTACACCACATACCTGACATGTGCCATGTAGATGGTAGAAAGGCTTAGGGAAGTGAGGAGGTAAAACATTTGCTGCAGAATACCGAACCATTGTGGCTCTTGTTGCCACAGTATTTATGTAGCTGGTTCAATTAAGGTTGTTGTCAATGGTAACCCCAAGGATGTTGGTGGTGAGGGATGCGGCGATGGTAAAGTCATTGAATATCATGGGGCAGTGGTTAGACTCTCGCATGGTTGGGATTTTCATGCTGACCATCATTTTCTAATGCTCTCTGGCTACAGGTGTGCTGCTGGAGGGCTGGAGAACTGTTAAAGTTGTACCGTTGTTGAAGAAGAGCGAAAGGCATAAACTGATTATTTACTGGCCAGTCAGCCTGACATTGGTGGTCGAAAATTTATTGGAAATAATTCTGAGGGACAGGCTAAATCTTCATTTATTAATACATGGATTAATCAAGGACAACCAGCATGGATTTGTTAATGAGTTTGTGTCTGACTAACTTGATTGAATTTTTTGAAGAACTAACAAGGAAGGTCGATGAGGTGAGCGCGTTTAATGTGGTGTTTATAGATTTCAAACTATAAAACAGATGCCCATCATTCTTGTAGCGTTGAGATGTAGACTCCCTCTTTGTAGAACGTACCTTTCCCTTCTCATGCTGGCCAATCTTTTCCTTGTGCTAGCAACAGCCAATGGCAGGCGGCTCAGCCTTTGTTTCTACGCCTCTGTCACTTGGAAACTAAACACCAGCAGTTTAAGTACAAAAACAGCCAATGCCAATCACTCCCTTCCTATAGGAGCTTCTAGTTAACTCATGCAACCTTCCTGTAGGAACTTCTAGCTAACTCATCTCACCTTCCTGTAGGAGGTTCTAGCTAACTCATCACCGTCCTAAAGGTGCTTCTAGTTCATTCATGTAACTTTCCTGCCCCTGGCCCCTCACATCTTCTGCGCCAAGAACTTACGCCTCTCCTTGGCCCTAATCACGTTGCTCTACAATCTCTTGCAGCACCTTTGCCCTGACCTCGCTGCTCCTGCTGTAGCAGTCCACGATCCAATCAGCGACCTGGATCTGGTGACGTCCAATCCAGTCGCTCTCTTTACTGCTCTCACAATCCTGCACCAGCTCGCGCTGCGCCCTGGAATGGTATGCCACCACGCTGCTCAGAGTTTGCCGCTCACCAATCATTTTAAAGATCCGACCTGCTGCAGATATTCCCTCGCTGGTCGGGCTGTCACGCTGATCCCAGTGCGATATGTGGGCGCCCTCAGTCCATTCAGCAGAGCTAATCTCCAGTCGTCCTGGGTAACCCTTGCCACTGGACCAGGATTAAGCTCTGTCAAGCCCGTGTGGTGGCTGGTGTGCAACCATGCACACGCATCTTCCACCCTTCAGTTTGCAGTTTGAGACCTGGAATATTAGGTCCTTCATTGAAACACCTGTGAATTCATCGAACTCATCCCTTTTTGGAGTGGAAGCAAGTCATCCTCGATTCCAGGGACCAACTAAGAAGAAAAGGTTTATGGATCTTAGCAAGGTTGTCAATAAGGTCCCAAGTGGCAGAGTGGTCACGAATGAAAATATACATGGGATCCAAGGCAAAGTATCAAGTTGGATCCAAAATTAGCTCAGTGGCAGGCAGCAAAGTGTAATGGCGGATGCGTGTTTTTGTGAATGCAGGGCTGTTTCCAGTGGGGTTCCAAAGGGGTTATTAATAGTTCGCTTGCTTTTTGTGGTATATATCAATACTTTAGACTTGAATGTAGGGCATAGGATTAATAAGTTTGCAGCTGTTACAAAATTTGCGTATGTGGTTGATTATGACGACGAAAATTGTAGAATGCAGGAAGATATCAAGGACAGATCAGGTGAGCAGAGCAGTGCCAAATGGAATTTATTCCAGAGAAGTGTGAGGTTATGCATTTGGGGTGGGCTAAAAAGTCAGGGCTATACACATTAAATGGTAGGATACTAAGAAGTGAAGATAAGTAGAGAGACGTTTGAGTGCATATCCATAGATCCATGAAGGTAGCAGTACAGGTAGATAAGGTGTTTAGGAAGCTATACGTGGAAATCGAATTTATTAGCCAAAGCTTATAACATCAGAGCAAGGAGGTAATGCTGAAATATATGAAATAATAGTTAGGCCGCAGGTAGAGTATTGCTTGTAGTTCTGGGCATCACATTACATGAGAGATGTGATGGCACGAGAGAGGCTACAGTGGAGATTTGGTAGGATCGTGTCTGGACTGGAGAATTTTAGCTACTTGGAAAGATTGGATAGGCTGGGTTTGTTTACTTTGGAAAAGAGGAGGCTGAGGGGAGACGTCTTTGAATTATATAAAATTAAGAGCGGTGTGGATAGAGTGGATAGGAAGGACATATTTCCCTTAGCACAGGGGTCAATAACCAAGGTGCACACATTTATTGCAATTAGTAGTAGCTTTGAGGGGATTTGAGGAGAAAAATATTCAACTAGAGTGTGGTAGGGGTCTGGAAATCCCTGCCTGGTAGAGGCAGAAAGCTTCATAGCATTTAAGAAGTATTTGGATCTGCACTTGAAATGCTGTAACCTACAATGCTATGTTCCAAGGACTGGAAAGTGAGAAATTGCTGCATAGATCTTTGATGGCCGGTATGAACACGATGGGCTAAATGTCCCCCTTCTGTGCTGTAGAGCTCTATGGTTGTATTGCCTGGCACTTGTGTGGTGCAAATTTTACTTGCCACTTATCAGCCCAAGCATAAATCTCATCAAGGTTGTGTTGGATGCGGGCCTGGACTGTTCCATTATCTGACGAGTTGCAAATGGCACTGACCACTATGCAATCATCAGCGAACATTTACACTGCTGACATTATGTTGGAGGGAAATTCATTGATGAAACTACTGAGGATAGTTGGGCAATGGACAGTGCCCAGAAGAACACCTGCAGCGATGTCCTGGGGCTGTGATGATTGACCTCCAACCACCACAACCATCTTCCTTTGTGCTAGCAATGACTTTGTGCCAGCCAGTGGAGAGATTTCCCCTTGATTCCTATTAACATCAGTTTTACTCGGCCGACATGATATGAAGGGCATTTACTTTCACGTCACCTCTAGAATTCAGCACTTTTGTCCATTTTGCACCAAGGTAGTAATGAGGTATTTAATTTGATATCATAACCTCTGCCGCCATCTTATTTTCAGGCGGCAGATTTTGCTGATAATTCTGATATTCCAATTTACACCTGCTCTAGATACATCTTTTCATTCGTTCTTGTCACGTTAACATTTCATTTTGCGTTGCATGATCATCCTTTCTTCGTTTACTCATTCAGGCCTTCCACCCTATCACAGACATTCCCTTTTGTTTTTAACAACTCGCCCCATGTCCTCTGCCACTGTACTTGTTTAAAACCTGTTACAGCTCGTACTTTTTCAATTCTGATGAAAGGTCGTCGATCTAAAACGTTTACTCTGTTTCCACAGATCTCCACAGATGCTGTCTGACCAGCTGAGTATTTCCATTATTTTCTGTTTTTACTTCATATAAATGTAACATAACTTACACTCATTTGTAATACAGCCCTCTTGAGATGATGGGCCAACAATTCGTTGTCTTTTTTTGTACCTGTCCGCTAGCTTTTCGTGAAATGTGTGTTTGGACTTCGAAGTGTCTCTGCTCCTCCACAGTTTCCAGCGTCTCACCATTAAAAAAATATTCTGATCTATCTTTCTTTGTATCCGAAGTTGATGACCTCGCACTTCCCCACATTGAATCCATTTGCCACAGTTTTACCTACTCACTTAATCCATCAATGTCCCTTTGCTGCATTATGCACCCATCAACGCGATTTACACACTCACACACACAAACACACACACACTCATACACACACGCACCCACGCACCCGCACACTCACTCATACACACGCACACTCACTCACTCACACACACCCTCACACACAAACACGCACACACACATATTCAAACACACACTCACGCACACACACATATTCAAACACATACTCACACACAGCTTGCTATCCTCAGTAATCTGAGTCATTTGTTCCAGTTCATCCTCTAATTAGCCAGAAACAACAAAATGTTGTGTTTGTATTTAAAAGGCATGTGCTTATCTATTTTATTGGGGTTAGTATAATTTATTTATAACAATATGATCAGCATTGCTAGCACATATTCGCGGATATTTGCATGCCAGAGTTTTCATTTACGGCGACACATCATTTTCAGATGGGTTGCTGTGAATTTCAGAACATTCCCGAATGGCTAACAAAGATAAGCGACATCATGGTTCATGTATGCATAAAACATTGGATTTTAATTCACTAAAAACAAGTAGAAGAGCTAAACTGTTTATAACTGATGGTTCAACGTTGAATCTTGCATTGAAATAAGGGAAATGCAATAATATCGATAGTGGTTAATCGCAGAAACTAATATGATTACTAAAGTAAAATAACCTGGATGCTGTAAGTCTAAAAGAAGGACAGAAATTCTGGAAATTCAGGTCACGCAGCTGAAATTTTAACCATGCTTGTCTTTCCGTAAATGTCACATGACCTGCTGAGTAGTTCAAGCAATTTCCATTTTCATTTCAAACTGACATGAAATTTGTTTCTGCCCAGAGCACTGTGTCGACCAGGAGCCAGATACCCCATGATCTGTCAAGAGAATTACAATAAAGATTGGAAGAGTAGCTGACCAACGAACTGTCAACAAATTAAAAAAAATACTTATTGCTCTTTACATGTGAAATCTTATTTTAACAATAAAAAGAGGCATCGATAATCCACACAGAACAAGAGGGAGAGAGACGGCACCAGGAAAGAAAAGGAAGCAACGAAACAACTGAACTCCCATGACCCAGCACATGATCAAAGCAATCGGACATGATATCGCTCCCCAGAAGAAAAGGTTGTATAAAAGCCTGGTGCAGTAAACTGTCATTTTAATTACGAATACAGCATAACTTGATTGACTATTATTCCTCTGCAACTGATTACAATTTATATAGTCAGAAGCAAATAAACGTATGGAGCATGAAAACCCCAGCTCAAGCGGTGTGAACTCTCGACTTTCCAAAACAACCACTGGCATTTCTTGTTTTGGCTTTCCACTGGTATAAACTTTATTGCCACATCTTTTGCTGACGACGAAACACTTGATCTGACATTTAGTAGAACCGTTTAGCAACTCGCCGCTATAATCTTGAAACGACCAGGCACCAGCTTGGCCATAAGGTCACTCTGCACACTCTTCCGAAAACTTGGGATCTTAGTCCTCGCCTCATTATTTGGCCCATTTTAGATTCCATGTATCTGTGACTCTGAAAATGCAATATCCTATCCCGCTCCCGATATCTCTTCCGATTCAAGCCTTCGTCCTTCTATATAACGTGACGTGAATTATCTTAGAAACTCTGATGAAAATGCTTTCATCAATATATTTAATCTGGAAAATGTTAGGACTCTGGGTCGACGACTGTGGAATTAAAAGAGATCTAAGATTATTGATGGATGTGGCACAGAACTCATTGTATGTGATAACTGAATTCCTAGCAGTCTAACCGTAGTTTATATTCTTAACAATAACGGAAGTAAACTGGATAGCTTAATGGACGATTTGATATCGATAGCAGGTTCGACAAATATGTGTATATATATATATATTTATATATGCACATATATATATATACATATATATATACATATACATATATATATATATAGAGAGAGAGATAAATAGATATATAGACAGATAGATAGATAGATAGTTAGAGAGATAAATAGATAGAGAGATAGATGAACAGGTAGATAGCTAGATAGATAGAGAGATAGATAAATAGATAGATAGATAGATGAACAGGTAGATAGATAGATAGATAGATAGATAGATAGATAGCTATAGAGAGCGCGTGAGAGATAGGTAGATAGAGCGAGATATAGAGCGATTCTGAAGGTAACTTGATCAAATATGAGAGACCACTACAATATATATATATTATATTGAAAATAAATTACTGAAAAGAAGAATGTTAACAGTAATAATCACGTTTATTAAATAAAATCGTGAACTTAATCATGCATTACAACATAATAGTGTAATTTTTAGTTTACATTAAACGTGCAATATCCGATCTAACCTCCCTTACATACAACTTTCGTTTTCTTTCATTCTGGAAGTATAACTGATGCCAAAATCACCCGCTTTCTCCTATTGTACAAATTCAGGATCTACCTCTAATGTGTTGTTGGTCCAAAAGATGTTTACTGCATTGGGTAATTCAATATGAATACCGTCCAATTCCCTATGCCGTCAATGGAAAAGCAACCCTTGCCTATAATATTCAGACCTTAGTTTTTTCCCTTCACTGGAGTTGAAATGCAACCCTTATGATAGCGATTTGAAACAAATAGATCATGTCATGTAAAACAATTTTCACAAGTATTTTGCCTCCAGTTATAATCGTACACTCCTCTTCATATCTTAAAGTTTTTGCAGAACCCACAAGCTTAGATTTTAGTTTGCCACCGGTGCCCCAACGTGAGATTGCGCATGATCCGCCCGTTGAAACAGAAAGACATTCATTTCCATTGACATCAGCGGGACACCAGCAGGAAATTGTAATGGGAAAATGTATCGTGCTATATTTGGACCCCATTTGGCGTACTGCTTTCATTTCACGTCATTGCAGCTCTGGAAGAATATGCATGCCCTGAAGGGTTAGAGCGCAGATCGAACTGGATGATACCAGGTCTAAGATATTTACATGCTGAGGACAGCTTGTAAAGAGTAGGTTTATATCTCATTGTATATCGGATATTAGATGTTACCTATCTGAATTGGTTATGATGATTAATGAGCTACGAAGTTAGATAATGAAAGCTATTTCCACTGTCGGGGAGTACAGACCAAGGGCCATAGCTTACAATCAGGGTTGGGCCATTAAGATGAGATATCATAAAGTACTGTTGCACACAAATGGAAGCAGAAACCTCGAATTCGGTGCTCCAAAATTCTGTTGAGGTGAGGTCAATTGAAAATTTCAAATCCAGGATTGATAGTTTTTTGTCAGGCATGATTTATCAGGAAAAGTCCTTGCAGGGACATAGATGCATAGAAACATAGAACTTTACAGTGCAGAAGGAGGCTATCTTGGCCCATCGTGTCCTAGTCGGCAGACAAAGAGCCACACGACCCTTGGTCAGAAGCCTTGAAGGTTGCATATAAACCTATGACCAATGATGGAAATGCAATGAGCATCCAGCCCAACCAGTCTGCCTCACACAACTGCAACACCCCTTAAAGTGAAACATTCTGCACTCCTCCCCAACTGGAGGCATGTGATCTCCTGGGAAAGGCAAAAAACAGCTAAAAACCAAGGCCAATTTAGGGAGAACAAAATCTGGGAAAATTCCTCTCTGACTCATCCAGGCGATCGAAACCAGTTCAGGAGATCAACCCTGGTCGTATTCTATTCCCTGCAGTACACAGCATTTTTTCTACATCGTCCAACAAAAGGCCATCCATTATAATCCCAATTACCAGCTCTATGTCCGTAAACCTGCAGGTTACGGCACTTTAAGTGTACATTCAAACATCTCATAAAAGTAGTGAGGGTATCTGCATCCACCACTCTTCCAGGCAGCAAGTTCCAGGTCCCCACAACATACTGTGTATAGAAGCCACCCCCTCAAATCCCCTCTCAACCTTCCACCAACCACCTTAAAACTTTGTCCCCTCGTAATGGAAACATAGGAACATAGAAAATAGGTGCAGCAACAGGCAATTCGGCCGCTCAAGGCTACATCGCCATTCAACATGATCATGGCTGATCATTCAACCTCAGTACCCCATCCCAGCCTTCTCACCATACACCATGATCTCGTTACCCATAAGGGCTACATCTAACTCTCTTATGAATATGTCCAACGAACTGGATTCAACAAATTTCTGTGGCAGAGAATTCGACAGGTTCACAACTTTCTGGATGAAAAAGTATCTCCTCATCTCGGTACTATATGGCTTAGCCGTTATCCTGAGACTGTGTTCCCTGGTTCTGGACTTCCCCAGCATCGGGAACATTCTTGCTGCATCTAACCTGTCCAGTACCATCAGAACGTTAGATGCTTTTATGAGATCCCCACATTCTTCTAAATTGAAGTGAGTATAAGCCTAACCGATCCAAACTTTCCTCATATATCAGTCCTGCCATCCCGGGAATCAGTCTGATGAACCTTTGCTTCATACCGTCAATAGCAAGCACGTCCTTCTTCAGATTAGGAGACCAAACTGCACACAATACTCAAGATGTGATCTCATCAAGGCCCTGTATAACTTCAGCAAGACCTCCCTGCTCCTATACTCAAATCCCCTCGCTATGAAGGCCAGCATGCCATTTACTTTCGTTACTGCCTGCTATATCTGCATGCCTACCTTCAATGACTGATGAAGGTCAGCATGCCGGTCTCGTTGCACCTCCCCTTTTACTAATCTGTCACCATTCAAATAATAACCTGCCTTCCTGTTTTTGCTACCGAAGTGGATAAGCTCACATTTATCCACATTATACTGCATCTCCCATGCATTTGCCCATTCACCCAACCTGTCCAGGTCCACCTGCAGCCGCTTCACATCTTCCTCGCTGTTCGCACTGCCATCCAGCTTAGTGTCACGTGCAAACTTGGAGATATTACATTCAGTTCCTTCGTCTAAATCATTAATGTATATTGTAAATAGCTGGGGTCCCAGCACTGAACCCTGCGGCACCCCACTAGTCACTGCCTGCCTGCAAAGGACCCGTTTATTCCCACTCTTTGCTTCCTGTCTGCCAACGATTTCTCTATCCAGGTAAATTCATTACCCCCAATATCACATGCCTTAATTTTGCACATTTATCTCTTGTGTGGGACCTTGTCAAAAGCCTTTTGAATGTCCAAATACACCACACCTACTGGTTCTCCATTATCCACTCTACTAGTTATATCCTCAAAAGTTTCTAGAAGATTTGTCACGCAATATTTCCCTTTCATAAATCCATGCTGACTTGGATGGATCCTATCACTGCTTTCTGAATGCGCTGCTACTAAAACTTTAATAATTGACTCCAACATTTTCCTCACCACCAATATCAGGCTAACTGGTCTATAATTCTCTGTTTTCTCTCTCCTTCCTTTTTTAAAAAACGGGGTTACAGTAGCTACCCTCCAATCCATAGGAACTGATCCAGAATCCATGGAATGTTGGAAAATGACCACCAATGCATCTACTATTTCTGGGGCCACTTGCATAATTACTCTTTGATGCAGACTAACAGGCCCTCTGGATTTATTGGCTTTCAGTCCCTTCACTTTTCCTAAAACCAATTCCTGACTAATAAGGATTTACCTCAGTTCCCCATTTTCGCTAGACCCTCGGTCCCCTCGTTTTTCGGGAGGTCATTCATGTCTTCCTTGGTGAAGACAGAACCAAATTATTTTTTCAATTGCTCTGACATTTCATTGTCCCCCAATAAGAATTCACCTGAATCTAACTGCAAGGGACCTACATTAGTTTTCACTATTTTTATTTCTCTTCACATATCTATAGTAGTTTTTGCAGTCAGTTTTTATGTTCCCTGAAAGCTTACTGTGGTACTCTATTTTCCCGCTCCTAATTAAACTCATAGCCCTCCTCTGCTGAATTCTAAATTTCTCCGAGTCCTCAGGTTTGCTGCTTTTTCTGCTCAATTTATATGCCTCTTTGTTTAATTTAACACTTTCTGTAATTTCCCTTGTTAGCCATGGATGAGCCACCTTGCCTTTTTTTATTTTTGCACCACACAACAATGTACAATTGTTGTAGTTCATCCAAGTGATCTTTAAATGTTTACCATTGCCTATCCTCCGTCAACACTTTACGTATCATAGCCAATAGACGTCTCATACCATCGAAGTATCCTTTCTTTCAGTTCAGGATACCAGTCTCTGAATTAACTGTGTCACTCTCTGTCTTAATGAAGAATTCGACCATATTATGGTCACTCTTCCCCAAGGGGCTTCGCAAGACCAGATTGCTAATTAATCCTCTCTCATTAAACGAGATCCAATCTCGGATGGTCTGCTCTCTAGTTGGTTCCTCAACATATTGGTCAAGAAAGCCATCCCTTATACACTCCAGGAACTCGTCCTCCACAGTAGTGCTACCAGTTTGGTTTGCCCAATCAATATGTAGATTAAAGTCACCCATGATAACTGCTGTACCCTTAATGCACGCGTCCCTAATTTCCGTCTGATGCTGTCCCCAACCTCCCTACAGTTTGGAGGTCTGCACACAACTCCCAGTAACGTTTTCTGCCCTTTGGTGTTCCGCAGCTCTAACCATATACATTCCACATCATCCACGCTAACATCCTTCCTTACTATTGCGTTAATCACCTCTTTAACCAGTAATGCTACCCCACCTCCTTTTCCTTCCTGTCTATCCATCCTGAATATTGAATACCCCTGGATGTTGAGTTCCCAGCCTTGGTTATCCTGGAGCAATGTCTCCGTAATCCCAATTACATCATATCCATTAAAAGCTATCTGCGCAGTCGGTTCAGCCACCTTATTATGAATGGTCCTCGCATTGAGACTCAGAGCCTTCAGGCTTGTTTTTTCTATCACTCTTTGTCCATTTAGTATTATGTTGCAATGTGGCCCTTTTTGATTTGTGCCCTTGATTTCTCTGCTCTCCACTCTTGTTTTTCACCTTCCTAACTTTTACTTCTGCCTCTTTTTACTTCCCTTTGCCTCCCTGCATTGATTCCCATCCCCCTGCCATTTAGTTTAAACTAATAGATCACTGCACCAATGGAAATAGGCCCGTACTATGCACTATGTCCAGATCACTCAATATTTTGTACACCTCAATGAGGTCTCCTCTCAACCTCCTCTCTTCCAATGAGAACAAACAGAGTCTTTCCAATCTGTCCTCATGACTATCATTCTCCATTCCAGGCAGCATCCTAGTGATTCTCCTCTGCACCTTCTCTTGTGGTATCACATCCTTCTTATAATATGGCAACCAGAACTGATCGCAGTACTCAAGAGGTGGTGTAACCAAAGTTTTATACAATTTAAGCACTACTCCCTACTCTTATATTCTATGCCCCGGCCAATTAACTAGTCCTTTGATGCATGTTTCCAAATAATTTAGCAGGGGCATCAGCATGAAGCATTGTAGAAGATATACACATGCACATATGAGCTCGAGAGGCAAATACCATTAGAATAAAGAGCAGTTCAAAAATAGTAGAAATGTGTTATAGTATAACATGGACTCTGCAATTGTGGTCGGAGGCGTGTCTCCGAATTATGCCTCTGATCCGCAAAACATTTCCACAAACACCTGCTGTTGTCTAAGCTGCGATGTGTTCGGGTCTTCTTGAGTACAATAGCAGAACGGCACACGGATCTCAGGCATCCCAGGAAGCTTCCATGGGATTATGTGGGCTCGGTCCTCCAATGCAAAAGGAGGATTCGAATGTGGTCATTCCCAAAGTAAATCCACTTACAACATGCAATAGATTCCCCAAGTAATTGAACAATTTAGACAATTTTGATAAAAATGTATGATTTATATTTAAATTTGATTTATATTTCCCTTCATTACACCGAATACAACAAAATATGGAATATTTTGATAAATAATTTTAAACTTTTTAATCCAGACTAATATTTACATAAACGAATTTTAAGTGTTTGTGCATGATTTTTTAATTTTAAATATTTCATTTAAGATTTCTAAAAACCATTATGCTGGGGAAAGCAGCCTCTATGCCTGCTTTTACCAGCCATAAGAATGTTTTTGTGATTTGCTGGGCAGTTGTTGGGCAAGTATCAAAAGATCTCTAATTTTCAGTCGTATAATCTGTCAAGGTCTACCTTGACGGCTCACAAATTCCGGGTTGTCCTGCATGCACAAGCACATGTGAAAACCCAGAAGTTGCAGGACCTTTCAGAAGGATTATGACAGCATACGCTGAGCATTTGTCATCATCAAGATCATAATTAAAGGGCTTTAGAGTACATATGCGTAAATGCCCATCAGTAGTCAATATGATTGGTGAGCTGTAGGTACAAGGAGATATATAGTGGCAAAAATGGAGACCTGTCTCAAACAAGGGGAGTAATTGCCATTTACAATTCCAGGCTACATTGTCTTCAAGTAAGGAATAGGGAAGTAAAAAATGGAGTACTGGCAGTACTGATCAAGGTGATGTATTAACTGCGGGTTGAAAGACAAAAGCTAATTGGTTAGAATTCCAGAGCATATGAGGAACCATTACGCTGCTGCATGTATCCTAAAGGCCAAGAAATAGTAACAAGATAGAGGTGCAAATTTGCAGGTAACTTGCACAATGCAGCAATAAAGCATAATTAATTATCCAAAAATAAGCTGGGAAAATAACTTTTTATGGAGCAAAGTGCGGTAGTAATTTTTGAAATGTTCACAGCATAACATTGCTGATTAGTTAATTTCCAGTTAAAAGGTAAACTAAAATGTGTTGGATTTAATTCTGGGGAATAAAGCGGGGAAAATGAAGCATGTTTCATTGAGAAACAGCATTTGGGATGTAGTGATTGCAGTACTAAATAAGTACTTTCCACCTGCCTCACAAAAGAAGATCATGCTACTAAAAAGTTAGTATGCATGTACAGCAAGTAATCAGGAAGGCAAATGTTGTGTGGGAGTTTATTGCAAAGGGATAGATTATAAAAGCAGATAAATCCTGTTACAACTGTACAGGTATTGGTGAGGCCACACCTAGAGTACTGTGTTCAATTTTGGGCTCCGTATTTAAGGAAGGATATATTTGCGTTGAAGGCAGTTCAAAGATGATCCACTAGGTTGATTCCGAAAATGAGGGAGTTGACTTCGGAAGATAGTTGAATAGGTTGGGCCTGTACTCATTGGAGTTCAGAAGGATGTGAGGTGATGTTATTGAAACATGTAAGATAATGAGGAGTTTCGACAAGGTGGATGCAGAGAGCATTTTCCCACTCACAGTGGAAACTAGAACTAGGGGGCTATTTAAAACTGATATGAGGAGCAATTTCTTCTCTCAGAGCATTGTAAATCTGTGGAATTTTCTGCCCCAGAGAGATGTGCATGTTGGGTGATTGAATATATTGAAGGCGGAGATAGACAGATTTTTGAGTGATAAGGGAATAACAGGTTATGAGGGGTTGCGAGGGAAGTGGAGCTGAGTCCTTGATCAGATCAGCCATGATCTTATTAAATGCCGGAGCTGGCGCGAGGGGCCAGGTGGCCTGCTCCTGCTCCTATTTGTTATGTTCTTAAGAGAATGTCACAGAACAGAAAGTGTTAGTAGAAAAATTGTATAGGATAACAATAGCTAACGCGAAAGTACATTAAAACATTGGCCATGCTCTAACTAGATAACTCACCCAGTCCAGAGGGTTTGCATCTTAGTTTGGTGAAGGAAGTAAGGGTGAAAATTGTAGAGGTCCTGGCCACAATCTTCCCATCTTGAATAGGTATGGGAGTGGTGAATGAGGACTGAAGGAGTGTAAATATTCCAGCACTGTTTAAAAATGGAGATACGTTCAATCTTGACAATTACAGGACAGTCAACTGAATATTAAAGGCAAATCCTGTTTGACTAACGTAATCGAGTTATTTGATGAACCAAATCAAAGAGTGGACGAGTATTAAATAAAAACAGAAAGTGCTTAAATACCCAGCAGGTCAGAAAGCATCTGTAGAGAGTGAAACAGAGTTTACATTTGAAGTTGATTACCTTCGTCATAACTGGAAAAAGTTAGATATGTAACACGTTGTAAAGCAAGTGCAGGGAAAGGAGGGAGGGAAGATGGAACAAAGGGGACCGTCTGTGAAAGGTGAAATGCAGAAGAGATTAAGAGACAAAAGGGATGATGGTTCAAGGCAAAATGAGATGGTAATGGAACAAGTTTAAAAAACAAAAGATGAGTCTAGATAGGGCGTAAATCATTAGCAGCTGCCGTGCGAAAGAGAAAAAACAGTAAAATATATGTATAATAAAATAATGATCAAATAAAAACAGGGGCAAGAATTACGGTCCGAAATTGTTGAACTCGATATTGAATTCAGAAGGTTGAAAAGTACCTAAACAAAAGATGAAGTGCTGTTCCTCGAGCTTATGTTGAGATCAGAGTTCGTGTGGAGCGCTGTATTAAAGTGACAGGCGACCTGGAGCTCAATGTCAAGCTTACATACTGAACTGAGTTGATGAGGATGTTATGGGTAATGTTGTGTATATTAACTTTAAACATAATGTGATAAAGCATCATACTGCTAGCAAAATTGAAACCCTTAAGATTAAAGGTTATTTGGCTAAATGGAAAGAAAATTGACAATGGATTCGAACACAGAGATTACTGGTGAATGGTTGTTTTACAGACTGAAGGGAGGTGCACCTTGTTGCACTGCAGTGGCCAGTGTTGGATCCAGTTTTATTTGTGTTTAGAGATCATATTAAACTCGGAGATATAGGCCCTGAAATTGTGGTCAGAGGCTTCCTGCAGGCAATTGCCTCCGACTGGAGAATTTTTATGAACCTACCAGGTAGTCTCGGATGTGCCCTGGATTCCGTTGGGTAGGCCTTCTCTTCCCGCGCCGTGAAGTGCACTCCCGTCCGGAGGGGTCTCACACAGAATATGCAGTCACGTGCGACTGCTCAGCCAATCAGGTACGTATTCCACGGCTTTCTTATTTATAGCAATGAGAAAGCCCTATCTACAAGTTCTCGTTGCTATGAATGGGGAAAAAAAAACAAACACACAATAATAAAAAATAAAAAACAGACCTCACATAATTAAAATTAATTGAAATTAAAGTTAATGAATACGTTAGGAAAAAACAATATTTTTTCTGATTTTTTTAAAAGATTTGTAATTCGGTTTAAATATAAACTTACCTTACTGGGCAGAGTTTTCAACAATAAAATTGTTTATTTAATTTAATTTTATTGCGTTTATGTAGGTTTTTAAACATTTGAATCTCCAAAAGTAAGCTCTGCACCTGCTTTTTCAGGCACAAGAAATTTGAGGACATTTGCTGGGCAAGATATGCATAAATCCCGCAATCTTACCAAAGCAAATGTAATCTGTACCGATCTGCAAATGTGCATTGTGTGCTGTAAAGTTCCCTTTTCCCATGTCTTCCCGGGTCTGTAGAAAATTCGTACGTATTCGGGGAGACCGGGATTTCCAGGCCATAATAAAGGGTAATTAGGATATCAGTAGGACACATACAGACTGGTCAAATTAGAAGACACGCAGCAAATGAATTTTAATGCATAGAAACGTAAAGTAATTAATTTCGGTTGGACAAATGAGGAGAACAAAATAACCTAAATGGTCCAATTTGAAAGCGAGTTTCTGCAATAAAAAAGACCTGGGATTGTACGTACACAATACTTTGAATGTGGTAGGAAATGTTGAGAAGGCAGTCAAAATAAATGCACAAACCTTGCTTTACAGATAGATGCGCAGTACAAAAGCAAGGAGGTCATGCTAAAATTTTACAAAACAATGGTTAATCCACAGCAGGAGAATTGTGGGAAATCCTGGCCACAACACTTTAGGATGGAAGCGAAGGCCTTAGAAAGGATCCAGAGAAGATATACTAAAACAGAACCAGTCATGGAATACTTCAGTTACGTGTAGAGACTAGCAAAACTGGGATTGTTCTCCTTGGAGCAGAGAAATAAAATGGGAGATAACATAGAGGTTCAAAATCATGAAGGTTTGTGATTGAGTGAATCAATTGAAACTATATCTGCTGTCAGAAGGTTGGATAAAGATTTAAATTAATTGGTAAAATAACTTGAATTTACGTGAGCAAAAAAAATACAGCATGATATGTTATGATATGCAATCCCTTACTATTTCGTATGTAGCAATACTGCCGGTGCATTGCATGATCATGAAGGCAGCTGGCAACTGGAGTCGAATGCGCTGTTCTGGATGCATTGTTGGCACTTTATAATGGGCTTCTAATTATTGGGATTCCATATCCTGGCTGGAGCTTTCCGAAAGCAGAACTTGGATGGAATTTAGATGGAAGTAGTCTGATGCTTAGAACAACGACAAACAAACTTTCGATTTCTGTCTCGCAGCTTCTTCCGGGTGATTTGTAGCAAAAGGAGCAGCGCCCAAGGCCCGAGCCCAGTAGCGAAAGTGGGACCTGAGCAGGTGGATGTTAAAAGGAGCTCGGTCTGGAGTCGCTCAGAGCCGGCAGCAGTGCAAGCAGAGAGGGCGGCAAAATCAAAGTGTGAAATCACAAGAAAGCTGTTAAGTGATTTGCTGTTGAGTTGGTCAGTATTTCTCTATTTCTCTTTTTTTTAAACTTGTGCATCGTTGTAAGTTAAGAGCCTTGATTTAAAAAATAAACATGGACAAGAGCTATTTCTAAACTTAACAACCTCATTAATAAAATAAAATATTTAATTTCAAAAAGGTTTTATGTTTTTTCTGCTAAGTATTTCATAGCCGACAAAATAGATGGTAAGAGCTGATTGATGAGTAGCTGCTGAGTGTGTTTTGATAAGTTTTAAAGTATATTTCCGCTGGTTAGTTCATAGTCTATTAACTAAATATATTGCAGGGCAACTCAGTCGAATGGAGTGTACATGCTGTGCGTGTGGGAAGTCCTGCATGTATCGTGTAGTCTGGACGACCACTTGTGCAGGACATGTCACCAGCTGCATAAATTTGAGCTCAGTGTTTCAGAGAGGGAGCAGCGGCCAGAGTTACTGCGGAGCAGTCGTGAGACTGAGAACTTATTTGATAGCACGTGTCTAGAGTGGGGCACCACGCAGCTTAAAAATGTGCATGCAGTGATGGAATGGGTGATAGCCAACGGAAGAGGAGTCCCAGGCAGGTAGTGCAGGAATTCCCTGAGTCCATATCGCTATCCAACCAGTATTCTGTTCTGAGTGCTGATGAGGGCGATGGTTCCTCTGGGGTTTGCAGCCAGAGCCAAGTCCATGGCACCCCGGTGGGCTCAGCTGCACAGGGAGGTGAATTGCAGATAAATGGAAGAGCAATAGTGGTAGGGGATTCGATGGTCAGCAGAGCAAACCAGCGTTTTTGCAGCCGCAGACGTGACTCCAGGATGATATGTTGCATCCCTTGTTGCTGGGTCAAAGTCGTCACTGAGCGGCTGCAAGACATTCTGGCATGAGTGCTTGACTATCCAGAGATCGGTACCAAGGAAATAGGTAGAAAGAGGGATGAATTACTGCAGGCCGAGTTTACTGAGGTGGGGAGAGAGATCAAAACGCTGGACATCAAAGGTAGTAATATCCGGGTTACTATCAGTGCCACATGCTAGTGAGTACAGAAATAGGAGGATAGAGAAGATGAATGCGTGGCTGGGGAGATGGTTCTGGATTCCTGAGGCATTGGGACTATTTCAGGGGGACGTGGGACCTGTACAAGTGGGAGGGGTTGTACCTCAACAGAGTCGGGACCAGTCTCCTTATGGGAGGATTTGCCAGTGCTGTTTGGTGAGGGTTTAAACTAGATTGGCAGCGGGAAGCGAAGGGAACTGGAAAATAGATTCAGCAGGGAGAGAAGCAAAGCTGGAATTGAGCAGCAGAAAAGTAGCAAGTTAATTTGGAAGACAGAGGATACAAGAGCTGGAAAATAGACAACAAGCGAGGTTGGCACCATTAAATGGCATGCATTTCAATGCAAGGAGTACAGGGAATAAGGCAGATGAGCCGAGAACACAGAAAAACACTTGGGAGTACATTAATATAATTAGTAATGAGATGTGGTTGAAAGAAGGTCTGGTATGGCAACTCAACATTGCTGGTTACAGGATTTTCAAACGGGATAGAGCGGGCTTAAAAAGGAGGGTGGGTCGCAGGATTAATTAAATAAACAATTACAACAGTTAGAAAGGATGATATGTAGAGCGGCCATCAAACGCGGCCATATGGTTTGAATTGAAGAACAAAATAGCGGCGATCACACTACTTGGAGTGTACTATAGACCCCCAAACAGTCAGAGGGAGTTAGAAGAACAAATTTGTGATAAAATTGCTATAAATTGCATAAACTACAGAGCTGTAATAGTGGGAGATTAAACTATCCTAACATTAACTGGGAAACAAAAAGTAGTTTAAATTGTGCAGAGTGCAAAATTCCTCAATGGCGCTTTGGAGGATTTCTTTAGCCAGTATGTAACAAATGCAACAAGAGAGGGAGCGGTTCTAATTTTGGGAAATGATTAGGGAAAGGTGAAAGGGATATCAGTGGGAGAGCATTTTGGTGCTCGTGATCATAATTCAGTAAGATTTAGGTAGTTATGCAAAACGACAGAGGTGGACCAGGAATAAAATTTCTTAATTGCGGTAAATTCAAATGTGCTGAGTAGAGATGCGCTTTGACCAAAGTGGATTGGAAATGGCTACTTGATGGTAAATCAGTGTCAGCAGTGGAAGGCAATCAAGGAGGAAATACTGAGGGTACAAACCAAGTGTGGTCCCTTAATAAAGGATGGGGCTAACCATCTAGAACCCACTGAATGGCAAAGGACAGATAGGGTGAGATAAAGAAAATGAGAAGCCGATGATAGATTCTGAGAACTCAATACTGCAGAGACTGTAGAGGACTATATGAAGTGCACGCTGCAATTAGAAATGATATCAAGAAAGTAAAGAGAGAGCATGAAATAATGTTTGCAATTAAAAGCATGGAAAACACAAAGATGTTTTATAAGTACAATAAGAGCAACAAAATAAGTATGAGAGACCATAACGAATTTACTTCTGTAGAGCTAGAAGACGTGTGTATGATTCTTAATGAAAACTTTGCATTTGTTTTCACAAAAGAGTGATGTGATGCGGACTTTGCAGATAGGGAGGAAGAGAGTGAAATATTCGACAAAATACACATCGTGATAAAGGAAGTACTAAGAGGATTAGTAGCGTTGAAAGTGGATTAATGCACAGGTGCCAATGAAATCTATTCCAGGCTGTCAAGAGAAGAAACATTTTAAATAGCAGAGGCTCTGAACATTATTTTCTAGTTCTCGTAGCTACAGGTGTGGTGCCAGAGGACTGGCAGACTGCTAATGTTGTACCATTGTTTACAAAGGGAGAAAGGGATAGACCGAGTAATTGCAGGCCAGTCATCCTAACCTCAGTAGTGAAAAAATTATTGGAAAAAGTACTGAGGGGCAGGCTATATCTTCATTTGGAAAGACATGCATTAATTAAGGACAGTCAGCTTGGAAATCTTAAGGGAAGGTCGTGTCTGGCCAGCTTGATCGAAATTCTCGAGGAGGTAACTGGAAGGGTCGATGAGGGCAGTGCTAATGAAGTAGTGTATATGCAATTTAGCAAAGCTTTTTATAAGGTCCCACATGGCAGACTGGCCACGAAAGTAACAGCCCATGTGATTCAGGTCAAAGTGATAAGTTGGATCCAAAATTAGCTCAAACGCCGAAATTAAAATGTACTGGTTTTGGCATGTTTCTGTGACTGGAAAGTTGTATCCAGTGGGGTTCCGCAGGGCTCAGTGCTTTGTCCCTTGCTTTTTCTGGAATACTTCAGTGACTAGAGTTTGAATGTTAAGGGAATGATTAAGAAATGTGCAGAGGAGTCTTAAATATGCTGTGTGGTTGTTAAACAGGAAGATATAAATGTACTGGTCAGGTGTGCAGAACAGTGGCAAATGGAATTCAATCCGCATAAGTGTGATGTGATGCATTTGGTGAGGTCTAACGAGGCAAGTGAATAAACATTAAATGGTACGGCACTGAATGGAGTAGAGGAACAAAGTGACCTTGGAGTGCAGGTCCACAGATCACTGAAGGTAGCAAGTCAGGTAGATATTAGTCGACGCATGGAACACAAGAGAAAGGAGGATATGCTTGAACTGTTTAAAACACTGGTTAGGATGCAGCTGTAGTACCGTGTACAGTTCTGGTCACCACCTTACAGGAAGTAGGCGATTGCACTGGAAAGAGTGCAGAGGAGATTTGCAAGAATGTTGCCTGAACTGAAGAATTTTGGCTATCAGGAAAGATTCGATATGCTGGGTCTGTTTTCTTTGGAACAGAGGACTCTGAGCGAAGACATCTTTGAGGTGTATAAAATTATGAGCGGCCTGGATAGAGTGGATATAATTGACCTGTTTCCCTTCGCAGATGGATCAACTACCGGGGGGCATAGATTTAAAGTAATTCGGGCTATGTTTGTAGGAGATGTGTGAAGAAATGTCTTTACACAGATGGTGCTGGTTGTCTGGAATTTACTGCCTGAAAGGGTGGTAGAGGCAGAAACTCTCACCACAATTAAAAAGTACTTGGATGTGCACTTAAAGTGCAATAACCTACAGGGCTATGAACCAAGAACTGGAAAGGCTGGCGTGGACACGATGGGCCAAATTGGCCACCTTCCATGCTGTAAATTTCTATGATTCTATGATTCTATGAAATGAGGGTTGGTCTTGACAATGAGCACCTGAAGCACGAATATTGATCTTCACCCGCTGTAAGAGTTTGTGCAATCTAATATGAAAATTGGCAATTAAAACAGCTTCCACCAATGACTAATTTCACGTTGCATGCCCATTGACTTATATACAATTTGAGGTGCAGGATAATTCATTACATAGCTATGAATGAAACCGTCAGACTTACGATCTTAGTGTGTTATCCTTAAGAAAAGAGCAGCACATAAGACAAGGCAATAGAACACGTCACTGAAGGATTAGCAAAGTCTCAATGTTTCAGCTGATAATTCCACATTCCAGACTCAGTGTTCGCTACTTTGTCGTTTTGAGTTCAAAAGAAACCAAAATCTGGCACGATTGAAAACGGGCTGTCAATTCAATACATGCCCGTTTTGGGCAATTTGCTTCGGTATATTTAACCCTTTGCTGTGTGATTGCCTTCCTCTCTCTATCCATTTAGATGCTTCATTATTTTTGCAAGCCAGCCCATTATTTACTTTTCTTCGCAAAATATATTGCCTCACACTTCTATACATCATTTACCATTTTTCACGTAGTTGCCCAGTCACAGAAACTTTTCGATCGTACTGAAACATTTTACATTTCTCATCTTTTTCCTCCCAAAAAATCCTTCCAATAACGTTGCCTTTTAAAATAAGGAAATGAATATATTAGCCTTTGAAGTCATCACCCGGGTGTAGATCCGGAGTTGCCGTTTCTTCAAACATTATATAAATATGTGATTGTTGTTGCCTTTGAAAACAGCTCTTAAGCAGAATCAGTGGACCATTGAAAGCCACTGAGAAAACGGCCCCAGATTCGCTCCCTCAATCGTAATGTATGAAGTGGGTCTTTGCTTATGACTGCACAGTTCCATTGTCAATACTTCACGTGATGAAGCCAGCATTGACACTATGTAGTAAGGATTGGACCAAATCCATACATCGTATAGGTGGCAATTAAAATTCGACTTACACAAGTTCGAAGTAATGAGCATCTCCATGAGTCGACAGTGTGACTATCCCATCTTCAAATTAAGTGATATTAAAATTACCGAGTACCCCAACAATCAAAATCCTGCCGTCACCATTCTAGTGAAACTCAATTGCACCAGCCTCATCAATGCCAAGAGCAGGTCAAGGGTTTTGTGCTCCGTGTCGACCTTTTCACACCATTATTTGTCAAATCATCTCTGCACCTACATAGCATAAGCTAAGTTGGTCAAAAATTTGGCAAGAGCACCAAAATAATGACATATCATCTCCAGTTTGCTCCAAATGTCTGTTCCAAAGTTAATCTCAGAATTAACAGGTGTGTTTCCTTTCTGGTCCATCTTTCTTCGTATCAGAATTGATTCTATTTGCAACCATGAATTGTTACTTGTATATTTCACGGAGAGCTGTTGTGTGATGTAATTCCAGTTATTGAATGAGATGTTTTATTCATGATCCCCATACACATCCCAACAATGGAACGTTACTCTTCTCTGGTTATCTCTCTCTGTGTAGTTGACTTGCACATCTTAGCGTTGAAAAAAACTTCAGTCGCTTTTGCCTATTCTGCTTTTTGTTCCGTAGAAGAGGATATCATTGAATGACAAGCTAATGATGGACTATGATTCCTAATTAAATAACTAGATTGACTGACGGAAAGTTAGTAAGCCATTAAAATCTGGAACAACATAAGCTTGTGCACAAATGCAGGTGTAAAAGATGTGGATTTTGTAAAGCTGTACTCTGCTTTTACCAGCAGCGAATGTGGGCAATACCTTTAGCACAGTCTATTAGAGGATCCAGCACTCATTAACTGATCAGAGACAGTTTGTTTCCCTCATATTTGCGATTCAGTATATTCAGTGCCTCTGCCTGAGTCTCGGTGTTTAGATGAATAAATATTCACTTTCGGTTTTAAATTTCCTGGAATGCATTGCAGATTCGGTTGACACAAAATTTTTAAATTTTTTGTTAGAAACGTCAGAGCATTTAACCATCTTCGCCAATGACTTTTGGTGCATGGACCAATCTTTTTATTTGCATCGGTGTCCATTGGTACACGGCAAACATTTAAAACACTGACTAAGGACTTTAAATAAAGCTCCTAGTCTTGCTGTACCACCCATTTTTCAAACTGGATTGCCCTACGCCTGATTCGCCACGCCATAACCTCGGTATGTAAGGCAACCAATAGGAAAGATATTTTCAGCAAGGCAATTTAAAGGGCTCTTCCACAATCCGCATTTTAATTGCTGTTTTTGTTTCTGATCGATGACCAGCAAATTCTAGGCATTTTTTGGCCGGCTTTCTTATGATAAAAGCTGATTTTAGACCTGATTACAGATTAGTGCAATCATGGGTAGTCTTCAGGTTGCCTTTAGGACTGGAGGAGGAAAGAGATGCCAAAAAGTCAGTAGCGTGGAGGAGCAGCTGTGGGTAGAAAATAAGAACATAAGAAATAGGAGGAGTAGGCCATATGGCCCCTCGAGCATGCTCCACCATTTATTACGATCATGGCTGATCGGATAATGGACTCGTTCCACTTCCCTGCCCGTTCTCCTTAACCCCTTATTCCCTTAGCGTTTCAGAAACTATCTATTACTGTCTTAAATATATTCAGTGCCTCAGCTTCCACAGAATAGGATGAGATGATAGAGGGCGCCATGTACACAGCGGGGATTTCATGAAGCACTTCTCCGAACTAAACTTCACAGGAGCAAATTCTCAAGCTCTTTGGTTTCTGAAAGGAGGCTAGCAACGAGCTACGTTAAGTTTTGCAGCCGCTAATTAAGCCTCATTCCAATGCATGGAACCATTACCTCTCGCTGTCAAGGGCACTATGGTTATTCATTTTTTATAAACAGACACTTTCAAGACACAAGGAAGTAGCTATTTTTTGGTCGTTTATGAGAAGTGGGCGTCGCTGGCTTTGGCAGCATTTATTTCCTGTCACCAATTGAGATGCTGGAGTGGAGCCGCATTCTTGAAGCGCTGCAATCCGTGAGGAAAAAGTAGTCCATTGTTGCTGTTCAGGTGGGAGTTACAGCATGTAGGCCCAGGGACGACAAAGGGACGGTGATACATTTCTAAGTAAGGATGGTGTGTAACTTTAAGGGGAACTTGCAGTTGACGTTGTTCCCATGTGGCTGCTGTCGCTTTCAGAGATTGTGGGTTTCTGAAAAAGACCTGGTGCAATACTGCAGTTCACTTGTAGATGAAACACACTGGGGCCAGGCTGCATATGTGGTGGAGGGAATGTATGTTCAAGGCGGTGGTTCGGGTTCCAATAAAGGGGATGATTTCTCCCGGCTGGTTTCGAGCTTCTTGAGTGTGTTGGAGCTATATTCATCCAGGCGAGTTGCACATATTCCATCACACTCCTGATTTGTGCCTTGTAGATGGTGTGAAGATTTTGTGGAGATGTTGTAGGAGGTAGGCACCTTTAGAATATACCAGAATACTAGGCATTAGGCACCTGCTAGATATATCTAAACGCATATAAGTTTAAAGTGGCCACACATAAAATGGCTGCCCAGGCATGATGGGAAATCAGGTAGTCAAGCTGTGAACTGTTGAATGTTCAATGACCGAGCAATAACCCTGTGAGGCCCACTATAGGAATGCCTTGGATGCAGGATAAGAATAATGAGGAGAGAACCCATCTCCCGTATTCAAGGCCATAAACCAATTAATTCCCCAGGAAGAAAGAGATAAGAGAACCCATCTCCGGTAAACAAGGTTAGAAACCAATTATTTCTCCAAGAAGAAAGAACTAGTGAGAGAACCTATATCAATCAGCCCAAGCTGACAAAAGACGAACACATGGTTCCTGAGACATAAGGGGAATTCTATTGGGTTAAAAGAACCTATATGTAATCTATAATCGTTGTGATTGGCTTGTGTCCAGCTGTGATGGGCTGTGTAACTGCAGTAAACTGTTTGTAACTGTTGTGAAACATATAAAAGTGAATGTAACCCTTTGTTCTGTGGAGAGAAACCTGGATACGGTCCTGAGTTTTTCCTCCCCGCTGAGCGTTATAAAAGCTGCATCAGCATTGGAACCGACTCTGAGTGTTGAGTGATTCTTCTAAGAAAACACTAACGCTAACAATGGCGTAGTCGACGGGATTTCCCGGAGTCGCTGGACGCCCTTGGAAAAAACCCGGGTGAGTATAAAAAACAATTTTTAAGTATAAAGGGTGCGGAAGGTGGAAGCTGGTTGATCGACATGAGGAGACGGTCTAATATCTCAAACGCCTAGCCTGAGCCTGAATTAAGAGGACTTTTGTCCCACGTGACGGCCAGGAACCAAGTAGGCATAGGGAACACACTTAGACTGTGGGATCGTGATACCGAGAGACATCTTCCGGACCCAGTAGTGTAATTTGAAATACCCCGGGGTAGAACCAAGCGGTGTACAGCGGCTAACGGAATCCAAACCTGTGAACAGGGTCGGACCAACGGGTTGAGCGGCGGTAGGTAGTCGTTAAGGATACGTAGAGCACTGCGGGAATTGCTTAAACGCGTTTTTAAGAATTGTATAAGTTTGTGTAACAGCAGAACTTGTGACCTGACAGTAGCCAAGAGACAGTTTACTACAAGTCGCGCTAGAAAGAAAGCGGACCTCTGAGAGTAGATTCCTAACGGTACTAGTCCTACCCAGGAATGGCCATGAAAACAAGTAAACTCGAGTGGGGACCAGAAGGGTCGCTTACCCGCCACCTGGCGGAAGAACAAAAGAAGCTAATTGAAAAAATGATTAAAGCAGGGTGGAATCCTCAGGAATTAGTTATGTGAGGAATTATTTAGATAAAACTACGAATTCCCTGAAAGGTCATGGATCCAAAAATAGAGCCGGCCAAAACAAGAAGAGAGACTGTTGTAAATGTCTGATCGTTGAGTGAGAAGTGTCTGTGTGATTTTTGACTGCAGAATTAATTTTTTATGTTTTCATGTTCCGAAAGCCTGGTTGGAAGAGGAATGCAAGTGTCTGTTTATTTTAGAAACAGAGTGAAAGTCTTTTTTTAACCCTTTGTAATGTTGTCCTGTATGTGGGAAGTTTTAAGAAATTTAAGTTCGAAACGCAGGTGTGGATTTATTCGGATGATAAGTTACGGAGCTAGGAAAATAAACAAATAAAGAATAGGTTTGTTGAGCAAAATATTTATTTGACATGCTCACTTACTTGCCGAAAGAAAACATGCAATGATTGATTGGGTTGAAAGACATAAATTTAGTCTCGGAATGAGATAAAGAATGCTTTAAAAAAAAAAGAGCTTCTAAAAAAAAAGTTTTAAATAAAGATTGAAATTACAACGTTTGAATTGGGATTTTGAGATATTCAGAGAAGGCACAGGAAATACTGAGGTGGATTTAAAAAAAAAAAGAAAAAGATTAAATTAAATCTGATCAGGTCAAACTCCTGGGCAAGTGGCGAGCTATCTGCGAAGGTGTAAAGGGAACTTTTGGAAAATGTTAAAAAAAACAGCAAGCTTTAGTAACGACTTTGAAACTGGAGCATTTTGAGATAACGAAAGGCAGCACTCAAACTCTCAAAGCTGGACTCCATTCCAGTTATGGAGAAAAAGAAAAAGATAAAGACGCCACTTTGAAAGTAAACAAATGATTTTAAATTAACAACTTTATGGAGTTACGAACCCTCCGTGTAAAATACAAAACCTAATTTGAAGAAATAAAAAAAAAAAGATGTAACGGACGAAATGGAAAAAGACATAACTTACTAAATACTAGTTGATGTTTGCTGTGAAAAAGATATTGGTTTAATTAGAAGAAAAAAAATTGGAATAAGTAAAAAACACTCTACATGGATTCGAATTTTCAATTATGAAAAAGTTTCAATGCAGTTTGAAAAGATTTCCAAAATGGACAGTGTTTATCAAAAATGTCCCGAACAGTTTAAACAAGCAGGAGGGTTTTGAAGATAACGAGGAGAAAGAGAGAAATAAAAAAAAAACAGAATTGAATTTCAGTAAACAAAATTGCTATTGTATGTGTGGTCTTGTTTTAAAACAATTAAAAAAAAAAAATTATTTGGCAAGTACTTGAATTAGAAGTTAAGAAAACATTGGAGTTTACTCTAATGATTTATGCTGTTTTTAACGGATTCCTAATTTCGAAGCCAGTTTTGAAGGCACAAAGACTTTTTTTCAGATGATTACGTGAAGTCACGTAATGACATCAGGTCTTCTTACAAACCTGGAAAGGAGTTAACCCTTTCCATTGACAGCCGTTTTATACTGATCATTATTAATTTGGATTTCTTAATAAAAAAAAGACTCACCTAACAGAGAAACAAAAATAAAAACAGATCTAGCTTATGTAATAATACTTGCCTGATACAATAAAGAAATAGATACTCAATAAAACAAATTGAAGAGTTAAAAGCTAAGATAAACAGGCTGGAAGAGATAACGGGACCAGACGGATAGTGCAGTGCGCAGCCATAGCACACATCACCTCTGGAAATAGAGCCAATGTACCCCACGGTGGGTAGGTGTAGTCCACAAACCCAACCTAACGGTAAAGCAGACAGCAATGTTTGGAGGAATAGCTTTGGCCTTGGTCATAGGAGTTTGGGTAATATTTAAGTGAGTAAAGACACGGGCGCACGCCTTACAGATTCAGCTCGAAATGGTTCGATTATAACCTTGTGCTTCTGATTTTGCAGGGTGACAGGGACACTCGTAGAGCAAAAAACTTAACCCCTGGTGACGACCAGGCCGTCTGTTTAAAATTACAGATAATACTTACCGGAATGGGAATACGAAAGGCGCTACTCGTAATATGGATAGCCCTGCAACATGCACGTACCCTGGGCAACACCGACGGACAGCAGAGCACGCTGGAAATAAACAACTACATGAACTATGGAGTCTTGTTTAATTTAACGGACGGAATGTGCATCCCAGCAGCCAAGGACTGGAGCAAGGACAGGACTTATTTTAATGCATGGCTCCAAGTGAATCCTAATAAGAATCCTAATAAGAATAAGAGTATATGTACAGTGCTCCACGGGTATAAGGAGTAGATGCATTAAACGGAGGAATGTCAAAGGGCCTGATGAATGTACTTTCGGCATAATTTGCGCGCCTCCGGGACAATCCCAGCAATCAGTCATCCGCAAGAAGGGAATGGGGCTGTGTGGGTATTACGAGGAGGCGGGGGCGACTGCAATATCATTGTATGTATGTTTCTCACCCCCTCCGACACCGCGCCCCATAAGAATCACTACATTGCCCGAGGAACTGCCTTGCCCCATAACTACGAAGGGACCAGAGAATGGGATTGTAATGTACAGCGAGGGGGAACTGTTGTATGATAATGTTAGACATGAAATTGTGCCTGTTCTGATCAATATTTCAGGCATCCAGATGCCAGAATACTGTACAGAACAGTCAAGGAAGATGTACAATGTATTAAGTAAAGTTGTAATGCAGCAGGCTGCCGATGCAATGGGTGCCAGTAGGTTCCGGGGACAGGGGTTAGCCCCCAGGATGAAGAGGGAAATAGTTAATGATGTTGCTACCGTTTTCAATACAGGGACCTCCGTAGTGAACTCGATAGACATACAAGGATTAAATGAGAGGGTGGAACAGCTTAGAGGGGTGATGAAGGGGTTATTGGAGAGGGTGGAGCAAAACCAGGAAGACCAAGCCAACCTAGGAAAGGAGGGTGCCAAAATCCAGCTGGATGGCATCTCAGTCCTGGAAGCTCACGCCAGAACCATCAATCACCTCATTGATAGAGAACAGGAAGATACAGGGAAAGCAAAGACAGGGGCAACTCTGTCACGCTTATGGTTTGTGGATGGTGGGACAGATCCGCCACAATCTCGACCAGATCCAACGCGGGGAAGTACCCGATTGGATAGACAGTTCACATTTAGCTCAGGGGGACACTGGATAATTGTACTCTGAAGGGACTGACCAGAGTATACCCAGCAATTCCAGATTGCCAGATGGGTAGGACTACCGGGATAGGGATAGTCCTGATGATCCCTATAGCCACGCTGGACTCAGGGCTGTTCCCCCTATACCAACGAGAGAATATCGGAATAATACGGGAAAATGTCTCCATACCACCACCTCTGCCATTCGTCGAAACAACATACTTACCGGGATTTCCCTAGCAGATTGCAAGCAAAAGGGGGAAATCACAGTATGCCCTCACCCAGTGGGCAGAGGGGAGCGAGACGAGTGCGGGTTTAACCGAACCGACGGGTGTGTACTAGAAATAGTGCCCGCACACATGCACTTCGCGAGGGCAGGCTACGGAGGGAAGGGAAGATACTGCGTCTCTACTACTGAGCGTTCATTCCAGTATAATGACCTGCAGTGCCCTATACCACAGCCAAACTTTTGCTTTACACCACTACGACCTGTCGCGATCGGGCAAATATGGATGCCTCTGCATAATTTCTCTTAGCTTCCAGGAATTGAATGCTCAGCGCCTTCGGGGGCTCATGCCAACTATAAACCAACAATTGAATCATAGATTGATACATCACAGAAGGCAGCTATTGGGCACACCGAATGTGTGCAAAATCTTAGAAAATGCTTTTTGATTAGCCCCACTCACCACCACTTACAAATATATGGAATCTTCTTTCACCAGCATTCGACCAGTGCATAGAACAGATCTATTTGTTGAGGGAAGTATTGTTCCCCATGTCACCTCTGGTTCTATTACCAATTAACTTAAATCTGTGCCTTCCGGATACCATCCCTTCTACTGGAAACAGTTTGTCCATATTTACTTCATGATTGTGAACATCTCTATTAAGTCTCCCCTTCAGCTTCTCTACTCTAATGAGGAAAAAAGACAGTTTTTATTTCTCTCTACGATAGATACCGAGTTCTTCATCCCAAACACCATTCTTCTAAATCTCCTTGAGATCTTGATATCCTTAACATGCTTCCTAAAGATTGCCACCGAAAATTGGTCACAATACAAAAGCCAGGTTATACAAATACAGCACGACTTCCTTACCTTTGTACTTTATACCACTATTTATCACTATAAGGTTGCATATGCATTTTAACAAACTTGTCAATCTTCAAAGAATTGTGTCCGTACACTCCCATGTCTCATTGTTCATGACATACTCTTAAAATTGTACCATTTCGTTTGTTTTGCCTGTCTTTGCTCTTACTACCAAAATTAATCACTTCACACTTTTAAGCTTTATTTTTCATCTGCCACGTGTGTTTCCATTTCAAAAGTCCGTCAATGCACTCCTGAAGTCTAATGCTACTCATTGCTGTTTACTAAATTTCAAAGTTTTGTTTCATCTGCAAACTTTGAATTTGTGCCACAATTGCCAGCCATTCATTCATCATGCATGCCACAGGAACAGAGATGGTTATTATTTTGATTGCTGTTATCCTTTTAACGATCATTTCTGTATCTATGTTAATGCTATACAATTGCTCTACAATCTTTCCTTTGTTTCATAAAAGTGCTTATTTTCACCTTTCCCCCTAAAAGTTGATTGCTTTTACTTCATTATATCAGTGCTTTCTAAATTGATGGAAGCTGCTGTAAACTATCCAATCATCTTCAAATATCTGGCCTACTCCATGATCTCCAGTATATTTGTGGCGAGGCTATTCTAATAAATAAGATCTTGCTGCCTAAGTTGTATAATTTTGGAGCTCAGATCAGAAAACTTTGCTGAATCATTTATTGGAATCTTTTATTTTGAATTAGTCTGGCACGGTGCATTTTAAACAAATACCACTATTACGTTTCTCACCAAAAGTTCTCTCTCAATTTAAATTATCTATTGTGCAGCTGATAGTTCATCATCTCGCTCATTTATGATTAGCTCAACAGTTCAGTCCTGTCTCACATTGTTCCTTTTTGTATCAATGAACTCCTTCAAACTTCATTATCCTACATATCACAGACTTTGCGATGATTCTAGTAATCGCTGTTAATTCCATTGTATATTTAACAACTTCCTTCAGTTGCACACCCTGTGCACATACAACTTCCTTTACTCCCGCAGTACTGGCTGCACTGCTAGATCTTTCCTCCTCAACGTTTTTTGATATGGTCATGGCAATATAGGCGTAGATTTTATACATTATCACTGGGCAGTAAACTAGCAAAGTGAATTTCATAAAAAAACATCTAATTTCCATTGCGTGAATATACATTAAATGAAAACCCGGCACAATTAAGTATATGGTGCGTGCTTTGCTTTACCTTCACAGTTGTGAAGACAAAAAAACTATACTATTGTTGTTTTCAATAATGTAATGTCTGTACAGAATTTATCCACATTGCTCACGAGTCCATCCCAAAGTTATCAACTTTTAAACTTTGTTGGCTCCACTGTTGGTCATAATTGGTCTATTGATTTTCCTGGTCTCAATGTCTCCTACAAGGCATAAGTCCTCCATTGTTGCTTCACGAAGCTACGTTTCCTCCTTCTGGAAAGCAGGTATTTTCCCTTTCAGGTAAGTTAATCTCACTATATAAAGACAACATATGTCTAGATTAAGAGCACCATTCGAATATGTAGGGAGGCTGTTCGAACAGCTTAGAGACACACCCAAATGAGACACAAAAAAGTACTAGTTATCTGAAAAAGGATCCCCCTCTTGCTCCCAGCATCCAAACTCCTCCTATTCATCACTACTTTGTGTGTCCATCTATTTTACCAGTTCTGCTATTGTAAGTGGTCCTCTGAAATGTATCTTTTTTTCTCACATGTGGTTGAATATACGCCACATTACATGCTCTTCCCTCTTCCTACATCTTCAGCAAGTTGAAAAAATAATTAAAATTTGAATTGATGTCTCTATCTGCTTATAAAGAATATATTGGTACTTCTCTCAGCTTATGAAAATTAACATTTGTGTGCAGAATGGGTCTGCACAACTTTTGGTTCATTGATTACAGCTACCAGTTCGCTGCCAGCAGTCACTTTATATTGTAAACCCCAGCTTGACATCACCCAATTAAAACTATCCAATTCATTAATCTCTTTTAATCTTTTCAGTCTTGCTGCTATCGACACTTTGGTCCCTGGCCCTTCATTTTGTTTTTTTAACAATACGAAATTTAATCAGGATATATGTGGCCGTGTCCATTCAACACTTAAAATATTAAATTTTCAGATATTCAACAAGTCTAGTTTCGAGTATTTTGGTTTAGACAATGTATTTCCAATTTGGTCCAATGGCTTTTCACTTGCACATCAAGAACAAAGTCATTGAAGAAAGTAGCAGCATTTTTTTTTAGAAGGATCCCATTTTACATCGTTGTAATTTTTCCACCTCCAGTTAAATAGTTTCACATTGGATTTCTGCTTGGCCTGTGCCATAATTATATAAATGTAATGATGTTTTGATCAATGCATCCCAAATGCTCTCCCACTGAAACATGCTACACTTGCGCTACTTCATTCCCCGGAACTAGATCCAGCACCATTTCCTTCCTCATTGGAATGTAAAGATATGGATCAACAAAGTTCTATTGCAGACATTTTTAGAATTCCTCCCCTATTTTCCTGTTATATTGTTATTTTTCCAGTCTATATTTGAACGATTGTGGTCCCTTTTATCGCTGCTTTAAACTTTTTACATCTTTCTGCAATTTAGCTGCAGATTTGCCCCTCTCTTTCCTTACAACTATTTGCTAGCCTATAGAGTGCAAACAGTGGCATAGTCGCTCTATGTTTCCTTAATTCTATCCAAATAAATGCCGTCTTTAAATCCTCAATTATATCATCCTTTTACAGTGATGTAAATGTATCTTGATCAATAGAACCGCTCCCCTCTTTTTTCCTTCCCTATCTTTCCATAACACATTGTAAGCAGGATATATTAGATGTCCATTACTCCTCTTGTTTGAGAAAGGTGTCCATTATTGCAACTACATTATAATCCAGTGCAGCAACTTCTGCCTGCAACTCACCAATCTTATTGATCATGTGCCAGCTTTTTATGCGCAAACAATCTAAACCAATCAATGGAAAGGTGTATGCATAGAAATAATGGACTAGTTATTATGTATGTAACCCGTGGAAACCTGTATCCCAACACCAAAAGAGGGCCTACCTGTTGGAGTCCCAAGGGATACCAGCATCACTTGGTATGCACCTATTGCTCTGTAAGACAGTTAGGATTTCTGGGTCTCCAGCTTTACCATTGCTATGAAACCAGTGAATTATCGTAAATTAGAAGACAAAATCTTTTTTGAGACAGTCATAGGACTCCCATGCTGTACCGGCACTCTGGAGTCTAATTAAAGGAGCTGAGGTCAGACTTAATCATTGCATAAACTTCTCAGTTTCATCCTTTATTATGAGCATAATAATTGGCGACGAGGTAGTGAACAACTGCGCAAAAATGCAAAGAACTGTTGGTATCCTGGAGAAGTTCTCAGAAGGGGACGATTGTGGGGCCTTCACGGAGAGACTCGACCAATACTTCGTGGCCAATGAGCTGGAAGGGGACGAGAATGCTGCCAAACAAAGAGTGATCCTCCTTATCGTCAGCGGGGCAACAACCTATGGCCTCATGAAGAATCTTCTAGCCCTGGTAAAACAAACAACAAAATCCTATGAAGAACTGTATACGCAGTTCTGGGAGCACCTAACGCCTAAGGAAAGTGCTTCGATGGCGACGTATCGGTTCTACACGTGTTAACGGTCAGAGAACCAGGAAGTGGTGAACTACGTCGCCGACCAAAGGGGCCTTGCAGGATATTGCGAATTTGATGAATTCCTTGAACAAATGCTGAAAGATATTATTGTGCTTAGCATTGACCTTCGCAAACTACTGACTGGTGACACACCGAATCTGAGCAAAGCCATAACGATAGCCCAGGCATTTATGTCCACATGCGATAAAACCAAACAAATTTTGCAGCATAAAGAAGTTTTGTGCACGAATTAACTTTATTATCTAGCAGGAATATACATGGCAGAATGTACACGTCGGCTGCTGCATGATCTCAGATAACCCACAATCCGCCATCAATCGTTAATGCGAAGCAGTTAACACCTTGTTGGCGTTGTGGAGGTGATCATCGGGCTCGTCAATGCCGCTTCAAGCACTATACCTGCTACGGCTGCAGAAAAATGGGACACCTACTGCAAATGTGCAGGGGAGCTGCAAACCCTGCAAACCACCATGTTGCAGAGGAAGATTGATCCATGTTGGATCAGGCTGAAGTAGAGTCTCGAACCGAGGAGGCAGAAGTGTATGGGGTAAAGAGCTTCACAATGAAATTTCCATCGATTATGTTAAAAATTGAACTGAACGGAATTCCAGCATCCATGGAACTGCACATGGATGTGAGTCAGTCCATAATGAGTAAAAAGGCCTTCAACAGCTGTGGTGCAACAAGGCACACAGGCCCAACCTCAGCCAGATTTACACCAGCTAAGACCTTACACCAAAATGCTGATCCCTGTAATTGGCAGCGCAGAAGTCAAAGTCTCCTCTGATGGCTCAGTACACAAACTCCCACTATTGATCATGCCAGTGGATGGCCCCACACTATTCGGCAGAAGCTGGCTGTGAAAATCTTCTGGAACTCGGACGACATCCGAGCGATTTTGTCCTTCGACGACGCCTCATGTGCTCAGGTTCTGAGCCAGGCATTAGAAGTTTCCAGTATACGAGACATCCACCACAAGGCATGGGCAGTACTGTACATGATGCGATAGTAAGTGGAAATTGAGCTGGACAGGTTGTAGTGAGAATGCATCATCATGCCGGTGGAATTCAATGAATGAGCCAGTCCAATTGTCCAGGTACTGAAAGGCGATGGCATGGTCAGAATTGGTGCGGACGATAAAGTAACGATTAACCATTTTTCACTACATGACAAGTACCCACTTCCCAAGGCAGGCGACCTATTTGCAACCCTGGCTGGAAGAACGACGTTCACCAAGTTGGACTTGACCTTGGCCTACATGATGCAAGGAGCTGGAGGAATCTTTGAAAAGGCCTCATCTGCATCAACATGCATAAAGTTCTGTTCATATATAACAGATGCCCATTCGGGATTAGTTCAGCCGCGGCAATTTTCCAAAGGGAACATGGAGATCCTGCTAATGTTGGTTGCACGCACCATGGTTTTCCATGAGGACATACTGGTCACAGGTCAGGACACCATCGAACACTTGAAGAATCTGGAAGAGATTCTAATTCTGCTAGATGGCGTGCGACTCAGGTTGAAATGCACGAAGTGTGTTTTCCTGGTGCCAGAGGTCGACTTCTTGGGAAGACGAATCGCAGCAGATGGCATAAGACCCACCAACACTAACACGGAGGCCATCAAGACAGCGCTGAGATGACAGAACATGACGGGGCTGCGGTCATTCCTGGGACTCCTCAATTATTTCGGTAACTTTCTACCCGGGTTAAGCACCTTGCGAGACACCGTGCATGCACCACTGCTCAAGGAAGATGATTGGGTATGGGGGAATTCAGAAGAGTCTGCCTTTGAAAAAGCCAGAAATCTGTTATGTTCAAACAAATTCCTTTTTCTATATAACCCATGTAAATGATTAGTGCAAGCTTGCGATGCATCATCATACAGGTTTCTGTGTGTGTTACAACAGTCTAATGAATCGTGGATTTTGCAACCAGTCGCCTATGCATCCAGTAGTCTCTCAACGGCCGAAAGCGCCTACAGCAAGATTGAAAAATAAGTTCTGCCGAACGTTTACGGGTGAAAAAGTTGCACCAGTATTTGTTTGGTCAGAAGTTTGAGCTAGAAACTGTCCGTAAGCCGCTCATATCGCTATTCTCAGAGAGCAAAGGGATTAACCCGCCTTTGCCCGCTTCAAAAATGGCCACTCATGCTGTCGGCATACAACTATGAAATCCACCACAGAGCGGGCACAAAGAACTGCGCTAATGCTCTCAGTCAGCTGCAATTGCCCACCACCGGCCTGGAAATGGCACAGCCTAAAGATTTGCTCAAGGTGATGGATGATTTCGAAAACAAAAAGTCACCCATTACGCTCCACCAGATCAGGACCTGGACCAGCCAGGATGGTTAAAAAAAAAACTGTGTCCTCCAGCGTCCCAGCGGAGCTGCAGGAAGAGATGAAGCACTTCCACAGGTGCAAAGACGAAATATCCTTATAGGTGGACTGTCTTTTGTGGGGTAATCGCGTGGTCTTGCCCAAGAAAGGCAGAGGAAAGTGCCCACGTGACCTACACAGCACCCAACCAGACATTGTAATGATGAAAGCCTGAATCAGATACCATGTGTTGTGGCCCGGCATTGACTCAGATTTAGAGTCATGCATGCGCCAGTGCAACACTTGCTCTCAACTAAGCAATGCACGCAGAGAGGCACCGCTATGTTTGTGGTCGTGGCATTCCAAACCATGGTCTAGGATCCACGTTGACTATGCAGGCCCATTTCTAGGCAAAATGTTCTTGGTTGTTGTTGATGTTTATTCAAAATGGATTGAATATGTAATAATGTCTGCAAGCACGTCTGTCACCATCATCAAAAGCCTATGAGCCATGTTTGCCACAAACAGCATGCCTAATGTCCTAGTCAGCAACATTGGACCGTGTTTCACAAGTGCAGAATTCAAGGAATTCATGACCCGCAATGGGACCAAGCATTTCATATCTGCCCTGTTCAAGCCTGCATCAAACAGCCAGGCAGAACGGGCAGTTCAAACCATCAAGCAAAGATTGAAACGCAAGTCGGAAGGCTCCCTGCACACTCAGCTGTCCCGAGTCCTGCTCAGCTACCGCACCAGACCCACTCGCTCAACGGGGTTCCCGCAGCTGAGTTGCTCATGAAAAGGGCGCTCAAAATAAGGCTCTCTGCTGTCCACCATGACCTCCATCATCATGTCGAGGGCAGGTGGCATCAACAAATCATGTAGCATGATCGCACAAACTTGTCACGTGATATTGAGGTCAACAACCCTGTGTTTGTACTCAAGAATTGACATGATCCCAAATGGCTTGCTGGCATGGTCATAGCCAACGAAGGGAGTAGGATGTTTCAGTTCAAATTGGCCAATGGGCTAAAGTGCAGAAAGCATTTTGACCAAACAAAATTCGGTTCACTAACAGCCACGAGCAACGAAGAGGACACCACCAACTTCGACCCTCCAACACACACAATAGTGGCAACTGACATCACGGTTGACCACGAAGCCGTACTCATCATCGCCAGCAGCCTGGCAAGACCAGCATTTGCCACCAAACCTGCATTTTTACTGAGACGATGGACAAGGAAGCGAAAAGCCACAGAACGTTTCCCCATGTAAATAAGTGTATTATTGACTTTATGAGGGAGTGATGTTATGTATGTAACCCTTGGCAGCCTGTATCACACCACCAGCAGGGGGCCTATCTGTTGGTGTCCCAAGGGATCCCAACATCCCTTGGGAGAACTGTATATAAACAGGCGTCCCACGCTGTCCCGGCACACTGGAGTCTAAAAAAAGGAGCTAAGCTCAAACTTACTCATTGAATACAGTACAGTTTCAACCTTTATTATGAGCATACTAATGGCTAGAATAGCTCACCTTAATTTTAGCGGAAATCACCGAAACTTCAAGTGACTACACATGCACCATTAAAGGCGGGAATTTAAAACTCACTGTCGGAGATACCCTGCTCTTCCAAAAGCTGTAGCATAACTGCATCACGCTGGTTGACTCACCATGAAATATATTGAATTGAGTGAAGTTCCTCTATTTACTTGATATATATCAACATATATTTAATGCAAGCGAAATTTGGGGTTTGCCATTCCGGTGTAAGTTTCCTACTAACGGTGTGGTGGGACATTATACTGAAAAACAACCTCTCTGGCATTGAAAAAGTGTGGAATCTCACTCCTTCAGCTTTGAATTATTATTGGAGATTTAAAAAAATAAAACTTAAAGTATTTAAAACGAGTTCTTTCTTTTTCTATTTTCCTGCTCTCTCTTAATCAAACCTTGCTTCTCCTCTCCATCTTTCGCATTCTTCACATGACTTGACATTGTATTCAATATTCTAACTGATACTTCCTTGATAAGATTGTGCACAGCTCATGAACGGTTCTTCAGTCTGAGTTGTTAAGGAGGTACACAATTGCTTGCCCTGGTCACATTGTTCCCAGATTCATTGTTGAGGGCGCTGTAATTGTGGGGTGTTTAGATGACAGAAAGTTCCAGTGCAAAATCCCATAGAAAGTATATGGGCAAGTAAAAGTGTGATCAGTAATTTATGCCGTTCGCCCTGACTGTAAAATCCGGCCCTTAGAGACTACGTTGAATTATCTGTCTGTCTTATCCCTTCTATTTCAGAACTACTCATTTTTGTAATGCCCTTTGTCCCCCAACCCCACCCCCGCAATGGCATGTGCATCTCTGTATCTTCTATGTAATGCTTCGTTCCAGTGCACCAACACCAGAAAAGTATTTTAACCCTTCCATAACTAACCTCATTGTAAGGATATTGATCCCAGCTCTGTTGAGTTGCAACCCATGCATCATGTACAGGTCATGTCACTCTGGCCAAGAATGGCCCCCGATGTCCCTGTAAAGTAAATCCCTCTCTCCTGCACCATTTCTTAAGCCGCACGTTAAACTATTTTGTCGTACTGCTCGTATACTCACTATTACTGAGATTACCATCTTTGAAGTCCTGTTATTTCAGTTCCTTCCTAGCCCCTGAAACTCCGTCTCTTGGACATCAGTCCATTTCCTGCCTATATCATTGGTTCTCCGACAGGCAACACGACTTCTATTTTGTACCCTTCACCCACCAAATATATCTGTACCTCTACATTGTTGCCCTTTGTCCTGGCTCTAGGGAATGAACACAACATGCGAGACGCACAACGGCGGTTGCAGAAACGTCTGCCTATTCAAGTGACTGACGACTGCATTTCTACATTTTGCTATGTCCCTTGTGGCGTTATTTTACCCGTGATGTGGATATTCTCAGACTGCACTTCACCAAGTTTGCATCACCTTCATCGGTATTCAGCACTGAAAACCGGTTTGAGAGTACCACACTTCAGGGGGATTACAGTACTCACTGCTTCTTCCTATCATACCGATGGACAGCGACTTACTCTCCTCCTTAACTCTCCATTGCTGCATGATGACAAGTTATGGAACGTCTGTTCCAGGAAATTATCAGCATCCCTTATGTCCTGCAAGCTCAGAAACCTTGAAATGCTGTTCGAGGAACTTCTGCACACATGCTTAGCCAGGACATATGAAACACCCTCGAGCTCCCACATGGCAGGGGAATTAAAGCAAATAATCTCAGTGGCCCATCCATTTTTCTTAAAATTCTATCTACTTGCTTGTATCCACTTTCTCCTACTTATTATTTAGTTATTTATGTATATCAGACTTGTATGTTGTGCAATTCAGATCACATTAATATTGGTATCTTGTACTTATTTTATTTTAGTTTTAATCCCTTAGATTTAATTAATAACTGTGATCATTTGTATATTCACTCATTTATTGTTGACCCTTGTTTAAATTAGTAGCTCCAATTTCCCCATTGCACCGAGTGACCACTCTCACCAAATTCCCACTGTAACGCTTTGGCAACAATTTCAACCAACATCCTGCCTAGCCATTTACAAGGAGCAATGTGCCTAATAGATAGCCATCTAATATAATCATTTTCGAAGCACACTATTTACGACTGCTGTGTCAGCTATCAGCAAAAATGATTAACACCTATTCAGAGATCAAATTATAGCTGCAGTTTTAAAATAATGATTTAAATTAAGACAACAGGTTAAATTTCAGTACAATTACAATACACTTTATCTAACACTCACCCACTACTTACCAGTGGATTCCTTTTCTCTTACATTTATCTAAAATTGATGTAAAATAATGAATCATGTCCTCACAGTGTGATTTACATTTTACTCATGGCTCTGCTTAAGATAAATTATAAAATTATTCAAGTCAGGATTTGCAACACAAAACAGCCAAGTGCTTTTGCCAGCCAGCGACACGGCTCTTCAAAAGTGACAGTGCGCAGTTTCGGCACAAAAGGAGCATTAAATCTACCAACCCCATTTAATTGCCATTATGGCCTCATTAAATACAATTTCAATTAGTTAGAATTGGCCACAAAGATGTAAAAAATATCTAAGCTTTGCAGGCACCGCAGTTCTAGGTGTCAAATACATGTTTATGACAACTATAATCAAAATAGTCACATTCAGTGCCACAGCCATTGCCCATGACATGTACATTTTCTGACCACTGACGAATACGTTGGGCTCAATGGGGTAGATCTTGATTTGTTGCAATAGGGTAAATTATGTGATAGTGAATCGGCAGCCTGTTTACCATCTATACCGACTATTATGTCCATTAAACTCTGGTTGTCACTCACACAGCGCATGTGCCTATCCCAATCGAACAATATTATAGGCTGTATGTTGTAGAAATCTGATGGCTGAATAAGGCTTAATGTAACGCAATATCTGAGTACTATTACATATCTCACAAGTAAAAGCCAAAGAAAGAAGGACCTACTGTGCTCTAGATTTTGTCAGTGAGAAGAAAGGTCCCAAACCTAACCCGGAACAAGGTAAAAGTATATGGGCAGGTGCAACTCAGCAAACTGAACAGGGTGCTGGGAACACAAGGTCATGTAACAAATTAAATGCGACAATAAAATACCACAGATCAATTCACTGATAATTGAGAAGTTTAGTCTCGCACGGTGGAGATCTATTAATCTATTCCATTTCGCTGTGCCTATCGTTTACAGAAAATTATATGCTATTTTAAAGGTGTATTTGAACCTCCACTCTATTTGCAATCGGTGAAGTACCATGTCAACACGCGACCATCTGTTCTAGAACATTCAAATAATGGTTCTCAATTTCTTCTCTGGAATATTAGCAAATATTATTCTTGTAGGCGAATGCATCACAAGATATTTGGAACAAACATACGAAACCGGCTAAAATGTAAGTATTTTCTATGAGTTGCGATGGCAATCTTTGCACTTACTATCGTGCATTAACCTTCACCCTACAGTTTTGAGAGAAGAATTCTTCTGTTTCCTGTTACTGATTTACTACAATAACATCATGAAATTCAAAGGCTTTGGTAAAACGAATGTGCTTCTAATTGTAAACGAACACTGATCTAATGTTACCAGACATTTTCCTTCTAGTGAAACGTGGTTGAATTCTCCATTCTATCTACAGTTAACTAACTAGTAGTTTAGCTTCCTGTGCAGTTGATTCAGGTTTTTGTTTAGCCGACTGTTCAATTTTCCTCCACCATCAAGTAAAAGCATTCAATTGGAGTCCAAGATTCGGTGTTTAAAGTAAAGTTTTGCATTTTAAAAATAATTTAATACAATGCCCATTTTGCACATCTTTCAGTCTCCTGATTATTGTTGGAACCATACTTCCACATAACATCTTTGTTCATTTCTGACTGCATTATTAGATGCATCGGACAATCACAGCCCTACAGAGATATTCGGCTGTGCATGTTTACCAGATATATTGAACATATCTGTATTACTTATGGAGGGAGTGCGCGCCTTGTATTAAATTTTCCATAGGGAAGGAAAAATTAAGATGGTACATATTGTCCCTTAATTAACAGACCTTACGTATCACCCAGGATGGGTTGCAGAGACGAAAATCGGGAGGGAAACGTTGCACCGCTTATGGAAGGAGCCTGATAATCATTCGGTTAACGATAATGGGGGCCAGAAGGAATGGCGATATGGATTTGGGAAGCCAGGGCAAGGGAAGTTAATGATTCAATTGCAGGGCACTGAGCAACATTTCTGATCCTCCTGCACCTCAATTAAACATAACAAAAACAAAGATACTCATCTTCTTCTGTCCGTCAATAACATCATAAGAGCCAGATCTGCATATTTAACTGCAGGCTGGTACTCGAGGCCGATAATACGATAATCATCATCAGCGGCAGTCCCTCGAAATCAAATTAGATTCCACTCTAAAAGTGTTTTCTCAAATGACTGTACAGTCCAATACTGGAATTACAGTCTCAGGCACAGGTGGTACAGGCAGTCATTGAAGAAAATGGTGCTTGGGGAGTCTGCTTTGTCGCACACTCCTACCGCTGCCTGCTCTTGTTTTCTACTTGACCTCAGCGATGAGACTCGAGGTGCTCAGCGCCTTCCCGGATGCTTTTCCTCCACTTAGGGCAGTCTCTAGCGATGGATTCCAAGGTGTCAGTGGGGATGTTGAAATTTATCAAAGAGGCTTTGAGGGTGTCCTTGAAACGTTTGCTGTGCCCACCTGGGAATCGCCTGCCATGTAGGAGCTAGCTTTGGGCATCTTGTGCTGGATGTGCGGCCAATGTGGCCCGTCCAACGGAGCTGGTCGCATGTGGTCAGTGCTTCGATGATGCAGCTGTTGGCCTGATCGAGAACACTGACGTTGGTGCGTCTGTCCTCGCAGTGGACTTGCAGGATCTTTTGGAGACATCGTTTGTGATATTTATCCAGGGATTTGAGGTGCCGACTGTATAACGTCTACGTCTCTGAGCCGTACAGGAGGGCGGGTATTCCTATAGCCCTGTAGACCATGCGCTTGGTGATAGTTTGTGGGTCTGCCATTTTTCAAATCAAACCTATATAAATCAGTTATTCAACATCTGCACTGCTATTAAACTGCATTCCACAAGAGAATTTGCATATGTAATACACACACAAATAAACATAGAAACATAGAAAATAGGTGCAGGAGTGGGCCATTCAGCCCTTTGAGCCTGCACCACCATTCAATATGATCATCACTGATCATGCACTTCTGTACCCCAATCCTGCTTTCTCACCAAACAACTTGATCCCTTTAGCCGTAAGGACCACATCTAACTCCCTTTTGAATATCTATAACGAACTGGCCTCAACAATTTTCTGTGATAGAGAATTCCACATGCTCACAACTCTCTGACTGAAGATGTTTCTCCTCATCTCGGTCCTAAATGACTCACCCCTTATGCCTAGACTGTGACCCCTGATTCTGGGCTTCCCCAACATCGAGAAAATTCTTCCTGCATCTAAACCGTCCAATCCTGTCAGAATTTGATAGGTTTCTATGAGATCCGCTCTCGTTCTTCTAAATTCCATTGAATATATGCCTAGTCGACCCAGTCTTTCTTCATAGTTCAGTCCTGTCATCCCGGGCATCAGTCTGGTGAACCTTTGCTATACTCCCTCAAGAGCAAGAATATCCTTCCTCAGATTAGGAGACCAAAACTGTACACAATGTTCATGGACTGGCCTCACCAATGCCTTGTACAACTGTAGTAAGACCTCCCTGCTCCTATACTCAAATCCTCTCGCTATGAAGGCCAACACGCCATCTGCCTTCTTCACCACCTTCTGTACCTGTATGCCAACTTTCAATGACTGATGTACCATGACACCCAGGTCTCGTTGCACCCCCCCCCTTTAACTATTCTGTCACAATTCAGATTATAATCTGCATTCTGGTTTTTACCACCAAAGTGGATAACCTCACATTTATCTGCAAATATTAGTAGTCGTTTTTGAATTAACAAATGCCTGGATGAGGGTTACATTGGCAGATGGGCTGAAGTACAGTTGAAGATGATATGTTTTTAATTGTCACCAGTGAAGTTCGATATCTAGCCCAGCACCAAAGCAGGCTTGAAGCCAATGAATAGAGTGGCTATTAAAATGATGCTAGGCCAACTTCACCCGGTCCCTGGGAAGTGCAACGCTAATACAGGACCCTCCTCGTCTTTTGTCAGATGCGGTCAAATTGCTATGCCTTTGGCTGTCCAGCCTTTAAGCTTCCATCCGTCAGTTAAATCTACAGCTATTGATTTACAGAATGATTGCGTCCAATTCTGTTTTGATGCGCTTGTCTACAACAAATCATACACTTGCTTGCATTTTGATTGTTCCCTTTGACATTCCCCTCATACTGTGCAAACACATTGCTAGAGACTCAGACTTGAGCGTACCAAATCATCCTTCTCCAAGCCTGCCATGGGCATTTGACATCCATCAGCCCTCATACTATTCTGCCAAATCAATAAACTAGGAACATTCTCAAGGGCAAAGATGATTCCCAGCATCACTTGTTTTTGGATGTATTGTATTTGGATTTCCAGAAGGCATTCGTAAAAGATTACTGCACAAGATACAAATTCAGTGGGTTGGGGCTATCATATTAGCATGGTTAGAGGATTGGCTAACTAAGAGAAAACAGAGAGTCAGGATGAATGGGTCATTTTCTGGTTGGCAAACAGTGACTAGTGGGGGTGCCGCAGGGATTGGTGCTGGGTCCTCAAATATGTACAATGTATATTAATGAATTGGATGAAGGGACCAAGTGTAATGTAGCCAAGTTTGTTGATGATACAAAGATGGGTGAGAATCAAATTGGGAGCAGGACATAAAAAATCTGCAAAGGCCTATGGACAGGTTAAATGAGTGCACAATAATTTGGCTGATGGAGTTTAAAGTGGTAAAATGTGAGGTTATCCATTTTGGCAGAAAAAATAGAAAAGCAAATTATAATTTAAATGGAGACAAATTGATATGTGCTGCAATAAAGCGGGACCTGAGTGTCCTTGTGCATGAAACAAAAACATCTTACAGCAGGTAATCAGGAATGCTAACGGAATGTTGGCCGTTATTGGAAGGGAGGTTGAGTATAAAAGTCAGAGAAGTCATGTTACAACTGTACAGGGTATTGGTGTGGCCACACCTCGAGTACTGCATGCAGTTTTCGTCTCCGTATTAAAGTAAGGATACACTTGCATTGGTGGCTGTTCAGAGAAAGTTCACTAGGTTGATGCCAGAGTTGAGGGGGTTGACTTATGAAGATAGGTTGAGTAGGTTGGGCCTATGCACATTGGAGTTAGAAAAATGAGAAGTGATCTTAACGAAACATATAAGATAATGAGGGAGCTCGACAAGGTTTATGCGGAGAAGATATTTCCACTCATAGGCAAAACTAAAACTAGGGGACAGAGTCTCAGATTAAGAGACCACCCATTTAAAACTGAAATGAGAAGGTTGGAAAATAATATTGGTGCAGAAGACTGGTGCAGAATAAATGGAGCATGATTCCTGCCTGGAATTTGGGCATTGGCCTAAATGATGCGTTTCACCTTGTCTCAAAAACGTAGGTTATTGAGGGAGGTGAATCCCTTTCTATTGGCAAACGTTCCGGAATGGTGATTATGTAGCACGGCAGGCAACATGTGTGCACGTTAAGGCACACTGAAGCACGGTGAAGATAGCGTTATGGGCTAACCTCGGGCTGTCTTTTCTTCCTTTTCTATGCTCATGACGAAGCAATCAAAGGTATTCCTCTGGGCACAGAGATCCGTGGTCACCTCCTTGATACAAGTTTGGACTGAAACGAAACAGATCCCGACGATATACAGTGCCTAGTGGATGGCACAACTCGGCCTCCTCCTGAGATCTCCACCATCACGGAAGGCAGTCTACATCCAATTCAATTCACTCCATGTGCTATGCAGAGCGCAGTGCACAAAGCAAAGGCATTTTGCCCCGACGACATCCCAGCTCTTGTGTTGAAGACGTGTGCTCCAGAACTAGCCACGCATCTTGCCAAGCTGTTCCAGTACTGCTAAAACACTGGCGTCTACACGACAATGTGGAAAATCGCCCTGGTACGTCCTGTCTGAAGAAAAAGCAGGCTAAATCCAACCCAGCCAATTACTGTCCCCTCAGTCTACTTTCAATCATCAGCAAGGTGATGGAAGGTGTCACCAAGAGTGCTATCAAACAGCACTTATTCACCAATAACCTGGTCACTGAAGCTCTGTTTGGGTTCCAGCAAGATCACTCAGTTCCAAACCGCATTACAGCCTTGGTCCAAACATCGACAAAGAAGCTGAATTCTAGAGTTGAGATGAGAGTGAATGCTCCTGATGTCAAGGCAGCATTTGATAGGATGTAGCATCAAGGATCCCGAGTAATATTTTAAACAATGGGAATCAAGGGTCAATCTCTCCACTAGCTGGAGTCATACCTCGCAGAAACAAAGCAATTTGTGGATGTTGGATGCTAAACTGCTCCACGCCAGGACATTGCTGCAGGAGTTTCTCAGGGAAGTATCGCAGCTCAAATATCTTCAGCTGCTTCATCAATGACCTTCCATCCAACAGAATATCAGAATTGGGGATGTTCCTTGATGATTGCATAGTGTACGGTTCAATTTACAACTCCTCAGATATGATGCAATCCGTGCCACATGCAGCAAGAGGTGGATGGCATTTAGGTTGGGATGATAAGTGGAAATAACATTCATTCCACACAAGAGCAAGGCAAAGGCCAGCCCCAAAAAGGGAGTGTCTAACCTCCGTCCATTGACATTCAACTGCAATCCCATCGCCAAATCCACCACCGGCAATGTACTGGAATTCACCATTGAGCAGAAACTTAACTAGATCAGCCATATAAATACGGTGGTTACAGGATCCGGTCAAAGTCTGCATATTCTGTAGCGAGTAAATCACCTCATATCTCCTGTTAGCGTTAGTGTTTTCTTAGAAGAATCACTCAACACTCAGAGTCGGTTCCAATGCTGATGCAGCTTTTATAACGCTCAGCGGGGAGGAAAAACTCAGGACCGTATCCAGGTTTCTCTCCACAGAACAAAGGGTTACATTCACTTTTATATGTTTCACAACAGTTACAAACAGTTTACTGCAGTTACACAGCCCATCACGGCTGGACACAAGCCAATCACAACGATTATAGATTATATATAGGTTCTTTTTACCCAATAGAATTCCCCTTATGTCTCAGGAACCATGTGTTCGTCTTTTGTCAGCTTGGGCTGATTGATATAGGTTCTCTCACTAGTTCTTTCTTCTTGGAGAAATAATTGGTTTCTAACCTTGTTTACAGGAGATGGGTTCTCTTATCTCTTTCTTCCTGGGGAATTAATTGGTTTATGGCCTTGAATACGGGAGATGGGTTCTCTCCTCATTATTCTTATCCTGCATCCAAGGCATTCCTATAGTGGGCCTCACAGGGTTATTGCTCGGTCATTGAACATTCAACAGTTCACAGCTTGACTACCTGATTTCCCATCATGCCTGGGCAGCCATTTTATGTGTGGCCACTTTAAACTTATATGCGTTTAGATATATCTAGCAGGTGCCTAATGCCTAGTATTCTGGTATATTCTAAAGGTGCCTACCTCCTACAACAACTCCCCCTTTCGGTAAAGGGACTAGTCCTAGTCCCCTTTTAACCAACCATTCGACCTTTATTAGATTTTGTGCACGGCCCGGTACTCCCTGCCTCAACGTGCTGGCCAGTCACCCGGTTTCAGGAGTCCCGGTTGCTTAAATCGAATTGACAAAGGCCAAATCCTCCTGCCCCCTTATAAAACAGACTTGTTTAGTATCCGGGGAACGGTGATTTGTCCGTCTTCGTTGTGCGTGGTGTCTGCATGCCTGGCAGGCCATTACGCCCCATGTTATTGCTAAGATCAATTGTATCCCGACCAGTATATGTGAAATTATTCGAATCCATGGGTGGATGTTCACATTTATTCCCCAGTCCCAGACCTTTCTCCACCAACTCTGACTTTGTAAGTCTACCTCGGTATCCTCTTCCAGTACTTTGATTTTAGTTTGTAGTTGGTGGTATGGCTTTACGGATTGACCCACTCTGAGCCTCAACTCTCGTAATACTTCGGTTAAATGTGGGATAAGGACCTGATCTGGTTCATCATAAGCCTGTAAATGATCATGGAGCTGGTGTAAATCTGGCTGAGGTTGGGCCTGTGTGCCTTGTTGCACCACAGCTGTTGAAGGCCTTTTTACTCATTATGGACTGACTCACATCCATGTGCAGTTCCATGGATGCTGGAATTCCGTTCAGTTCAATTTTTAACATAATCGATGGAAATTTCATTGTGAAGCTCTTTACCCCATACACTTCTGCCTCCTCGGTTCGAGACTCTACTTCAGCCTGATCCAACATGGATCAATCTTCCTCTGCAACATGGTGGTTTGCAGGGTTTGCAGCTCCCCTGCACATTTGCAGTAGGTGTCCCATTTTTCTGCAGCCGTAGCAGGTATAGTGCTTGAAGCGGCATTGACGAGCCCGATGATCACCTCCACAACGCCAACAAGGTGTTAACTGCTTCGCATTAACGATTGATGGCGGATTGTGGGTTATCTGAGATCATGCAGCAGCCGACGTGTACATTCTGCCATGTATATTCCTGCTAGATAATAAAGTTAATTCGTGCACAAAACTTCTTTATGCTGCAAAATTTGTTTGGTTTTATCGCATGTGGACATAAATGCCTGGGCTATCGTTATGGCTTTGCTCAGATTCGGTGTGTCACCAGTCAGTAGTTTGCGAAGGTCAATGCTAAGCACAATAATATCTTTCAGCATTTGTTCAAGGAATTCATCAAATTCGCAATATCCTGCAAGGCCCCTTTGGTCGGCGACGTAGTTCACCACTTCCTGGTTCTCTGACCGTTAACACGTGTAGAACCGATACGTCGCCATCGAAGCACTTTCCTTAGGCGTTAGGTGCTCCCAGAACTGCGTATACAGTTCTTCATAGGATTTTGTTGTTTGTTTTACCAGGGCTAGAAGATTCTTCATGAGGCCATAGGTTGTTGCCCCGCTGACGATAAGGAGGATCACTCTTTGTTTGGCAGCATTCTCGTCCCCTTCCAGCTCATTGGCCACGAAGTATTGGTCGAGTCTCTCCGTGAAGGCCCCACAATCGTCCCCTTCTGAGAACTTCTCCAGGATACCAACAGTTCTTTGCATTTTTGCGCAGTTGTTCACTACCTCGTCGCCAATTATTATGCTCATAATAAAGGATGAAACTGAGAAGTTTATGCAATGATTAAGTCTGACCTCAGCTCCTTTAATTAGACTCCAGAGTGCCGGTACAGCATGGGAGTCCTATGACTGTCTCAAAAAAGATTTTGTCTTCTAATTTACGATAATTCACTGGTTTCATAGCAATGGTAAAGCTGGAGACCCAGAAATCCTAACTGTCTTACAGAGCAATAGGTGCATACTATTCGGGGGGTTCCCCTATCTCTCATTGTCTCTCGAGCTGCAATTAAAATCCTAACTGTTGAGTAACAATGTTAGCATAACTTTTATAAATATGGACTGTCGACCATCTCACACTGAAATCAATGTAAATGTGAGATTAATAAAAATATGAAAAAGATAAGCAAAATTCATCAGCAATAAGTAATGGTCCACGGGGCTAGTTCCATGTTTTCACCATAACTTTGCAAGGATACCGACATAGCCCTGTGAGAAATAGCTGCGTGTGTGATAGATAAGTAACTAGGCTCAGTTACCCTGTCGAATATCACCAGTCTCTTGTGTAAATGGGAAAATGATGGAAACGCTGGAAACACAGGCAAATAATTTCTTCTGGGCTCTCGATCTCCAGCTCAACTATAACAACAATGGCCCCTTTAATGTAGTAAAATGACCCAAGGCACTGCGCCGCATCGTTATCAAACCAAATATGACTCATAATCACATAAAGGAATATTTGGGCAGACATCCGAAAGCTTGAGCAAAGAGTTGGTTTAAAGAACGTCTTAAAGAAGAAAAAAGAGGCAGAGAAGTTGAGGAAGGGAATTCCAGAGCTAAATCCTTGACAGCTGAAGAAAAGGCTACCAATTGTAGACCAATTAAATTCGGGGAGACTCAGGAGGCCAGAATTGGAGGAGTGCAGAAATCTCCAAGGTATGTCGGACTGGAGGAGGCTGCATAATAACTTGGGGCGAAGCTATATCCAGATTTGAAACACGGATGAAAATTTCTAAATCGAGCCATTGCTTAACAGGGTGCCAATGTTGATCAGCGAGCACAGGGGTTAAGGATGAGGTGGACCCTGTGCGTGTTAGGACACGTTTAGTAAATGTTTTGATGAACTAAATTTTATGTGGCTAAAAGCTGGGCGTTCGGCTAGAAGTTCACTGTATTAGTCAAGTCTGAATAGAAACCTCCGACATTTGGCCGTTTATGTGGTTAACTACTCCAGAAAATTCAACCCGTGGTCTATCAGATGGTCAGTAGAAGCAATCATGGCTGGAATTTTAGCAGCGATTATCATGTTCTGCCACCATGGTAAAGTGAAGATCGACAGAAACACGTGTAAATAGCACCATATGCAAAAATATCCCATGGCTAGAAATATAGAAACATAGAAACATAGAAAATAGGTGCAGGAGCAGGCCATTCGGCCCTTCTAGCCTGCACCATCATTCAATGAGTTCATGGCTGAACATGCAACTTCAGTACCACATTCCTGCTTTCTCACCATATCCCTTGATCCCCTTAGTAGTAAGGAATACATCTAACTCCTTTTTGAATATCTTTAGTGAATTGGCCTCAACAACTTTCTGTGGTAAAGAATTCCACAGGTTCAGCACTCTCTGGGTGAAGAAGTTCCTCCTCATCTCGGTCCTAAATGGCTTACCCCTTATCCTTAGACTGTGACCCCTGGTTCTGGACTTCCCCAATATTGCGAACATTCTTCCTGCATCCAACCTGTCTAAACCCATCAGAATTTAAAACGTTTCTATGAGGTCCCCTCTCTTTCTTCTGAACTCCAGTGAATACAAGCCCAGTTGATCCAGTCTTTCTTGATATGTCAGTCCTGCCATCCCGGGAATCAGTCTGGTGAACCTTCGCTGCACTCCCTCAATAGCAAGAATGTCCTTCCTCAGGTTAGGAGACCAAAACTGTATACAAGACTCCAGGTGTGGCCTCACCAAGGCCCTGAACAATTGTAGCAACACCTCCCTGCCCCTGTACTCAAATCCCCTCGCTATGAAGGCCAACATGCCATTTTCTTTCTTAACCGCCTGCTGTACCTGCAGGCCAACCTTCAATGACTGATGTACCATGACACCCAGGTCTCGTTGCACCTCCCCTTTTCCTAATCTGTCACCATTCAGATAATAGTCTGTCTCTCTGTTTTTAGCACCAAAGTGGATAACCTCACATTTATCCACATTATACTTCATCTTCCATGCATTTGCCCTCTCACCTAACCTATCCAAGTCGCTCTGCAGCCTCATAGCATCCTCCTCGCAGCTCACACTGCCACCTAACTTAGTGTCATCCGCAAATTTGGAGATACTACATTTAATCCCCTCGTCTAAATCATTAATGTACACTGTAAACAGCTGGGGCCCCAACACAGAACCTTGCGGTACCCCACTAATCACCACCTGCCATTCTGAAAAGTACCCATTTACTCCTACTCTTTGCTTCCTGTCTGACAACCAGTTCTCAATCTATGTCAGCACAATACCCCCAATCCCAGGTGCTTTAACTTTGCACATTAATCTCTTGTGTGGGACCTTGTCGAAAACCTTCTGAAACTCCAAATATACCACATCAACTGGTTCTCCCTTGCCCACTACTGGAACATCCTCAAATAATTCTAGAAGATTTGTCAAGCATGATTTCCCTTTCACAAATCCATGCTGACTTGGACCTATCATGTCACCTCTTTCCAAATGCGCTGCTATGACATCCTTAATAATTGATTCCATCATCTTACCCACTACCAATGTCAGGCTGACCGGTCTATAATTCCGTTTTCTCTCTCCCTCCTTTTTTAAAAAGTGGGGTTACATTGGCTACCCTCCACTCTATAGGAACTGATCCAGAGTCAATGGAATGTTGGAAAATGACTGTCAATGCATCCACTATTTCCAAGGCCACCTCTTTAAGTACTCTGGGATGCAGTCCATCAGGCCCTGGGGATTTATCGGCCTTCAATCCCATTAATTTCCCCAACACAATTTCCCGACTAATAAGGATTTCCCTCAGTTCCTCCTCCTTACTAGACCCTCTGACCCCTCTTATATCTGGAAGGTTGTTAATGTCCTCCTTAGTGAATACCAAACCAAAGTACTTGTTTAATTAGTCCGCTATTTCTTTGTTCCCCGTTATGAAGAGGAAACATACAACAATTGGCACGAATAGAAAGAGGGCGGTATCATATAGGGCTGAGCAAAACTTGGTCAAAAAGACATGTTTCGAAGAGAGTGGTCAGGCACAACTAAAAATTGATTTAAAAACCAATTAAAAAAGAGAAGATAGACTATGAAAGTAAACTAGCATAATATATAAATAAATCAAGAGTTTCTATAGATAAATAAAAAGGAAAAGAGTGGCTAAACTAAATGTTGGTCCCTTAGAGGATGAGACCGGGGAATTAGTAATGGAGAACATGGAGATGGCAGAAACTCTGAACACATATTTTGTATCAGTCTTACGGTAGAGGACACTAACAATATTTCAACACTGGATAGTCAAGGGGTTATAGGGGGAGGAACTTAACACAATCACAATCACTAAGCAGATGGTACTCAGTAAGATAGCGGGTCTCAAGGCAGATATATCCCCAGGGGTCTTAAGAGAAGTAGCGGCAGTGATTGTGGATGCATTGGTTGTAATTTACGAAAATTCCCTGGATTCAGCTGAGGTCCCAGTAGTTTGGAAAACTGAAAAGGTAACGCCCCTATTTAAAAAAAGGAGGTAGATAAAAAACAGGAAACTATAGACCAGTTAGCCTAACATCTGTGGTTGGGAACACGTTGGAGTCCATTATTACAGTGGTGGTAGCAGGTCATTTGGAAAAGCAAAACTTCGTCAAGCAGAGTCAGCATGGATTTATGAAGGGGGAGACATGTTTGACAAATTTGCTGGACTTATTTGATGATGTAACGAACAGAGTGGATAAAGGGGACGCAGTGGCTGTTGTGTATTTGGACCTCCAGAAGGCATTTGACAAAGGGCCACATAAAAGGTTACTGCACAAGATAAAATGTCATCGGCTTGGGGGTAATATATTAGCATGGATAGAAGATTGGCTAACTAATAGAACAGGGAGTCGGGATAAATGTTTCATTTTCTGGTTGGCAATCAGTAACTAGTGGTGTACCGCAGGGATCGGTGCTGGAACCCCAACTACTTACAATTTATATTAACGAATTGGAAGGAGGGACTGAGTGTAAAGTAGCCATGTTTGCTGACGATACAAAGATGGGAGGAAAAACAATGTGTGAGGAGAACACAAAACATCTGCAAAAGGATGTAGAGAGGCTAATTAGGTGGGCAAAAATTTTGCAGATTGAGTATAATCTTGGAAGGTGTGTGGTCATGCACTTTGGCAGAAAAATTCAAAGAGCAAGTTTTTACTTGAATGGAGAAAGATTGAAAAGTGCTGCGCTACAGAGGGAACTGGGGCTACTTGTGCATGACACAAAAATGAGAGTATGCAGGTACAGCAAGTGATCAGGAAGGCCAATGGAATCTTGGCCTTTATTGCAAAGGGGATGGAGTATAAAAGCAGGGAAATCTTGCTCCAGCTATACAGGGTATTGGCGAGGGCACACCTGGAATACTGCGTGCAGTTTCGGTTTCCATATTTACGAAAGGATATACTTGCTTTGGAGGCAGTTCAGAGAAAGTTCACTGGGTTGATTCCAGTGTTGAGGGGGTTGACGTACGAGGAAAGGATGCATAGGATGGGCCTCTACTCATTGGAATTCAGAAGAATGAGAGGTGATCTTTTCGAAACCTGTAAGATTATGTGGGGGCTTGACAAGCTGGATGCAGAAAGGAAGTTTCCACTTATGGGGAAGACTAGAACTAGAGGGAATGATCTTAGAATAAGGGGCAAGTCATTTAAAACTGAGATGAGGAGAAATGTCTTCTCTCAGAGGGTTGTAAATCTCTGGATTTCGCTGCTTCAGAGAGCTGTGGAAGCTTCGACATTGAATAAATTTAAAACAGAAATGGACAGTTTGTCAAACGATAAGGGGATAAGGGATTATGGGGAGCCGCCAGGGAAGTGGAACCTAGTCCATGATTAGATCAGCCATGATCTTATTGAATAGCGGAGGAGGCTCGACGGGCCGTAATGCCATCTCCTGCTCCTATTTCTTATGTTCTTATGTTCTTATAGTACCGTGATAAATAGCATACGTGTGTTTATTCCAGAGACAAGGGCATGTATGGCTGAGGGCACGGTTGAAAATGTTCAAATGTACGGCCAGGATCCTTAAGAGGCATGAATTGGGCGAAAACTGAGCTCTTAGGGCGGGAGAGGTTTTCAGAGATAGGGCCACTGTTGAAATTTACCACCATGATGCAGGTTAATCAATGAGATATTGGGAGAGCAACAGCCAATATAAGTCACTAAACTGAGGATGGGCTGTGAGTGAAATGTGGTGTTGGATTGAGTACACTCAGCATTAAATGAGCTGAAGGCTGAGGAAGTGGAAGGAGCAGAAATTAAATAGGCACGCATTTTAGTCAGATAATGAAGGGGACTACGGGGATTTATGTTTTAATATTTATTATTTATTATATGATCAATCCAAACTTTCCATGTAGGGATCATTATAACATTTGCATTCATAATAATTGTGCCTTGTGGCAGTACGAGCATTTCAAAATAGAAAAAAGTAAAGGCCCTGAAATTCCAGTCGGAGGATTCTTTCGAATTAATGCCTCAGAGACGAGAATTTTTACGAATTTAACTGGTGGTCCCGGAGATACCTGGGATTACAGTGGGGAGGCCCTCTCTTCCCGTGCTGCATGCTCCCGTCCTCCTGATCAGAATTTCTCACAGATAACACTCAATACTAAATCGATTTCAGCATTAGAATGAGTACTGAAAAATGACGCTGTGTCTGCACAACCAATCAGTTAAAGTATTTTCATTAATAGAAGTAACTCCGTATCTACAAGTTCTCATTGTCATTAATGAGAGTAACAAAGACACACACTAAACACTGCAAAAAAACTAAAAAAAACACAACTCACGTGTTAAATATTTTCCAATTTTTAAAAATGTTTAGTAATTAGGGTTAAAAATAAACTTATCTTACCTTTTAACATTAAAATGTGTTTTTCTAAATGTATTTTCATATGTTTTTCTATGTTTTACAACACTTATGCTGCTAGAAGTAGGCTATGTGCCGGCTTTTACTAGGCGCAAGAGCTTTCAGGATATTTGCTGGCAAGAGATGGGCAAATAATGCAATCTTGCCCATGAACATGTCTTTGCTGTGGGGATATGGAGGATCTGTCAAGCAAGACTGGAAACGCTGGTTTTCAGTGCATATGCATCCTGCGCCAACAACCGGCTTTTGCGATGCCTCCCCGAGTCCGTACTTACTCCGTAGGGACCCGGGCAGGCCGGGATTACTGCTGCATTAACTCATTGAGCAGTGGTGCAGCAGGGAGGGATTCAAATTCCTGGGGCATTGGGACCGGTTCTGGGGGAGGTGGGACCAGTACAAACCGGACGGTCTGCAGCTGGGCAGGACTGGAACCAATGTCCTAGGGGGAGTGTTTGCTAGTGCTGTTGGGGAGGATTTAAACTAATATGGCAGAGGAATGGGAACCAATGCAGGGAGACAGAGGGAAACAAAAAGGAGACAAAAGCAAAAGACAGAAAGGAGATGAGGAAAAGTGGAGGGCAGAGAAACCCAAGGCAAAGAACAAAAAGGGCCACTGTACAGCAAAATTCTAAAAGGACAAAGGGTGTTAATAAAACAAGCCTGAAGGCTTTGTGTCTTAATGCAAGGAGTATCCGCAATAAGGTGGATGAATTAATTGTGCAAATAGATGTTAACAAATATGATGTGATTGGGATTACGGAGACGTGGCTCCAGGATGATCAGGGCTGGGAACTCAACATTCAGGGGTATTCAACATTCAGGAAGGATAGAATAAAAGGAAAAGGAGGTGGGGTAGCATTGCTGGTTAAAGAGGAGATTAATGCAATAGTTAGGAAAGACATTAGCTTGGATGATGTGGAATCTATATGGGTAGAGCTGCAGAACACCAAAGGGCAAAAAACGTTAGTAGGAGTTGTGTACAGACCTCCAAACAGTAATAGGGATGTTGGGGAGGGCATCAAACAGGAAATTAGGGGTGCATGCAATAAAGGTGTAGCAGTTATAATGGGTGACTTTAATATGCACATAGATTGGGCTAGCCAAACTGGAAGCAATACGGTGGAGGAGGATTTCCTGGAGTGCATAAGGGATGGTTTTCTAGACCAATATGTTGAGGAACCAACTAGGGGGGAGGCCATCTTAGACTGGGTGTTGTGTAATGAGAGAGGATTAATTAGCAATCTCATTGTGCGAGGCCCCTTGGGGAAGAGTGACCATAATATGGTGGAATTCTGCATTAGGATGGAGAATGAAACAGTAATTTCAGAGACCATGGTCCAGAACTTAAAGAAGGGTAACTTTGAAGGTATGAGGCGTGAATTGGCTAGGATGGATTGGCGAAGGATACTTAGGGGGTTGACTGTGGATGGGCAATGGCAGACATTTAGAGACCGCATGGATGAATTACAACAATTGTACATTCCTGTCTGGCGTAAAAATAAAAAGGGGAAGGTGGCTCAACCGTGGCGATCTAGGGAAATCAGGGATAGTATTAAAGCCAAGGAAGTGGCATACAAATTGGCCAGAAATAGCAGCGAACCTGGGGACTGGGAGAAATTTAGAACTCAGCAGAGGAGGACAAAGGGTTTGATTAGGACAGGGAAAATGGAGTACGAGAAGAAGCTTGCAGGGAACATTAAGGCGGATTGCAAAAGTTTCTATAGGTATGTAAAGAGAAAAAGGTTGGTGAAGACAAACGTAGGTCCCCTGCAGTCAGAATCAGGGGAAGTCATAACGGGGAACAAAGAAATGGCAGACCAATTGAACAAGTACTTTGGTTCGGTATTTACTAAGGAGGATACAAACAACCTTCCGGATATAAAAGGGGTCAGAGGGTCTAGTAAGGAGGGGGAACTGAGGGAAATCTTTATTAGTCGGGAAATTGTGTTGGGGAAATTGATGGGATTGAAGGCCGATAAATCCCCAGGGCCTGATGGACTGCATCCTAGAGTACTTAAGGAGGTGGCCTTGGAAATAGCGGATGCATTGACAGTCATTTTCCAACATTCCATTGACTCTGGATCAGTTCCTATGGAGTGGAGGGTAGCCAATGTAACCCCACTTTTTAAAAAAGGAGGGAGAGAGAAAACAGGGAATTATAGACCGGTCAGCCTGACCTCAGTAGTGGGTAAAATGATGGAATCAATTATTAAGGATTTCATAGCAGTGCATCTGGAAAATGGTGACATGATAGGTCCAAGTCAGCATGGATTTGTGAAAGGGAAATCATGCTTGACAAATCTTCTGGAATTTTTTGAGGATGTTTCCAGTAAAGTGGACAAAGGAGAACCAGTTGATGTGGTATATTTGGACTTTCAGAAGGCTTTCGACAAGGTCCCACACAAGAGATTAATGTGCAAAGTTAAAGCACATGGGATTAGGGGTAGTGTGCTGACGTGGATTGAGAACTGGTTGTCAGACAGGAAGCAAAGAGTAGGAGTAAACGGGTACTTTTCAGAATGGCAGGCAGTGACTAGTGGAGTGCCGCAAGGTTCTGTGCTGGGGCCCCAGCTGTTTACATTGTACATTAATGATTTAGACGAGGGGATTAAATGCAGTATCTCCAAATTTGCGGATGATACTAAGTTGGGTGGCAGTGTGAGCTGCGAGGAGGATGCTATTAGGCTGCAGAGTGACTTGGATAGGTTAGGTGAGTGGGCAAATGCATGGCAGATGAAGTATAATGTGGATAAATGTGAGGTTATCCACTTTGGTGGTAAAAACAGAGAGACAGACTATTATCTGAATGGTGACAGATTAGGAAAAGGGAAGGTGCAACGAGACCTGGGTGTCATGGTACATCAGTCATTGAAGGTTGGCATGCAGGTACAGCAGGCGGTTAAGAAAGCAAATGGCATGTTGGCCTTCATAGCGAGGGGATTTGAATACAGGGGCAGGGAGGTGTTGCTACAGTTGTACAGGGCCTTGGTGAGGCCACACCTGGAGTATTGTGTACAGTTTTGGTCTCCTAACTTGAGGAAGGACATTCTTGCTATTGAGGGAGTGCAGCGAAGGTTCACCAGACTGATTCCCGGGATGGCGGGACTGGCCTATCAAGAAAGATTGGATCAACTGGGCTTGTATTTACTGGAGTTCAGAAGAATGAGAGGGGACCTCATAGAAACGTTTAAAATTCTGACGGGTTTAGACAGGTTAGATGCAGAAAGAATGTTCCCAATGTTGGGGAAGTCCAGAACCAGGGGTCACAGTCTGAGGATAAGGGGTAAGCCATTTAGGACCGAGATGAGGAGAAACTTCTTCACCCAGAGAGTGGTGAACCTGTGGAATTCTCTACCACAGAAAGTAGTTGAGGCCAATTCACTAAATATATTCAAAAGGGAGTTAGATGAAGTCCTTACTACTCGGGGGATCAAGGGTTATGGCGAGAAAGCAGGAAGGGGGTACTGAAGTTTCATGTTCAGCCATGAACTCATTGAATGGCGGTGCGGGCTGGAAGGGCTGAATGGCCTGCTCCTGCACCTATTTTCTATGTTTCTATGTTTCTATGTTGAAACAAAAAATTTAATCAATGCATTTTGGATTTAAAGGAGTGGACTCCTGGCAAAGTATTACAATTAGATCTGAAATCTACAAACAATGTCAATTCGTTCAGCAATATAATGAACATTTCGTGAATAGAGTTACCTGCTTTCAAAGAAATAACAGAGGAACAGCTCACCTATTTAACTTTGAAATTAACTGACCACAACATGCGCTCAAAGCTCAAGCAGGTGAAAATAAATTACATGGATGCAGATGTCCAAAGAAATCCATGTATCCATGTAACCATATTTAACATGTATGTGTATCTCATAAAGATATATATATATATATTTATACACATTTCATTAATTCATGTGCTTGTAAGTCAATATAAGTTTCCAACATGTAAAGTTTGTGTATTGAGTGCAACACGCACGCAGGAATAAAGGGTCATTGTTATCCAGTTGTACCAACCTGCTACCCATATACATTGAGACCACATTCAAGACCATTTTATTCCTTCATGTTTTGTATATTAACGGCTGAAAATCATCTGGGCTATGTTGCAGAACGAGAGTAACGCATTAGCCAGTTATCAAAATAGTCGGATTTTCATTTCTCTTACCAACGGAAATTAAAATTGTTGGAGGGAAAATCATCCAAGATGCTTCAGCTCATGCCCACAACCACCCTTCATAGATAATGCAACCTTATAGTGATAAATAGTGGTATAAAGTACAAAGGTAAGGAAGTCCCTTTCTCCGGGGGTACAAACAGATTTCTTCTGACATTAACGTGCATGGCAGACAGCTGCACATGAAGACTTATAGACCACGTATCCAATGTGAACATCAGCAAAATGGTGTGGTGATTTTATCTCCTTTCCCAGAAGCCCGATTGGTTGGCTGCACAATTTCCCTTGGTTTAATGAAGAGTCACTAATTTCTCGCAGCTCTGATTGAATCTGTTTATTTCTGCTTGTGCAATGATTATTGTTTCCATCATTTATTAGGAAGAGTAACATTTTGAAATGTAACAACTCATCAATAAAGAGCAGGAAAGGAGAATGATTACCTTTGAATCTATGTAACTGCTAATATGGGGTAAAATTACTGCTCCAAGTCTCGGGTTGAGAAGGATCAGAAACTCAGTTGAAAATAAAGGCAAGGTTAATAAATAAATCATAGAATCATAGAATCATAGAAAGTAACAGCACAGAAGGAGACCATTTTGGTCCATTGTGTCCGCACCAGCCGACAAGAGCTATCCAGCATAATCCCAATCTCCAGCTCCTGGTCCGCATCCCTGCAGGTTACAGCAGCTCAGCTGCACATCCACGTACATTTTAAAGTGGTGAGGCTTTCTGCCTCTCCCAGCCTTTCAGGCACTGAGGTCCAAACCCCCACCACCCTCTCGGCAATGACATTTCCCCTCATATCTAATCTATATTCCCCCACAGTTATTTTAAATCTAAGCCCCCTGGTTATTGATCCTTCTGCCAAGGCAAGCAGGTCCTTCCTATTCACTCAATCAGGTCTCCCCTCAGCCTCCTCTGTTCCAAACCAAACGGACCCAGAATTTCCAATGTTTCCTCATGGCCAAAACTCTCGAGTTCAGGCAATATTCCTGTAAATCGCATCTGCAGCCTTTCCAGGGCAACACATGTTTCCTGTAATGTGGTGACCAGAACTGCACACAGTTCTCCAGCTGCGGACTAACCAGGGTTTTATACAGTTCAAGAAATCTAGAAATAAACTCTGAACATCTGCGGGGGCCGTCTCTGCATCTCACAATGACATTGGCAGGAGATCAGTGGCAACCCCAGAAAAGTAGTGCAGATCGTAAAATTATGCGGGGCTGTTGATCTCCCTGCCACCCCTCACCCATCCAGGACTTTGACAGAAAGTTGGCAGTAATCGTAGAAAAATAGCATAAATGTCTATTTTTATTTGTATTAATTAATTTCCTGAATTTTTTGCTCATTTCGTATTTGATATCTGATTCCAGATCACAAATAACTCCTGGAATCTGTCTTAGCTGTGACATTTGACTTGATGTTGACGTTTCTGTCCCTGCCTCTCTTCTTCTACATCTGTCTCCTTCTCTTTCCAGCAAGTTAATAAATGATTTAGACGAGGGGATTAAATGTAGTATCTCCAAATTTGCCGATGGCACTAAGTTGGATGGCAGTGTGAGCTGCGGGGAGGATGCTATAAGGCTGCAGAGTGACTTGGATACGTTAGGTGAGTGGGCAAATGCATAGCAGATGAAGTATTATGTGGATAAATGTGAGGTTATCCACTTTGGTGGAAAAAACAGAGAGACAGTCTATTATCTGCACGGCGACAGCTTAGGAAAAGGGGAGGTTCAAACGAGACCTGGGTGTCATGGTACATCATCATTGAAGTGGTACAGCAGGCGGTTAAGAAAGCAAATGGCATGTTGGCCTTCACAGCGAGGGGATTTGAGTACAGGGGCAGGGAGGTGTTACTACAGTTGTACAGGGCCTTGGTGAGGCCAGACCTGGAGTATTGTGTACTGTTTTGGTCTCCTAACTTGAGGAAGGACATTCTTGCTATTGAGGGAGTGCAGCAAACGTTCACCAGACTGATTCCCGGGATGGCGGGACTGACATATCAAGGAAGACTGGATCAACTGGGCTTGTATTCACTGGAGTTCAAAAGAATGAGAGGCAATCTCATAGAAACGTTTAAAATTCTGACGGGTGAGAATGTGTTCCCTATTCTAAAAGACTTGTTGTGCCTGTTAATATACGTCAAAAAAAAATATTCCCTTTATGTTGAGTAGCGGAATGTTACAGCACAAAATGTCCATACAGACTGCACAACCCCAAATAGTTTTCCCTATCTTCCACTTTAACCTCGGCTGAAATTAGTTTCAAATCCTGGAGAAACGGTACTTTTAGATCTTTGCGCTGTTACCAGGAGCTTCCTTTGAACATCCCGGGCACATGAGTTTGATTTCTCAATGGTTGATCCACTTAGTCCCACTGCCCTTCCCATTAGTTTGAATGAAGCTGCTCAAAAGTGCTCCATTCGCTTTTAAAGGCAATTATGATCCTGCTCTAACCAAATGATCTTGTGGCGGACTCCATAGATTAAGCACCCACTGTGTTCCAACTGCATCTGACTATCTTTTGGTGATGATCTTTAATTTATTACCTCTGGTTATCAAATCACTGACGAGTGCTAATTATTTATGTTAACCTTACGTTCTTTTCAGATCCGTTCATACGTTCGACCACTTCAAATAGACGTTTCCTTAACGTTCACGGATCTGGGGAATAAAGACCCAATTCATTTTGGTACATGTAATAACGAAGCTTTCTAATCCTTTGTTCTATTTTAGTGCAAATATTTTCAGTCCATGCAGTGAGCTTGACGTTCTTGTAGCCGAGGAGAATTGTCACAGCATCGGAGCCTCCAATTCCATTTCATGTTGGTACAGCTTTTCTATCTGATTCAAAGTACAATCATGAGACAACCATATTTGTCTGGAACTGGAGTCACCCGACATGCTTACTGTAAACTTCAGAGAAGTAAATGCAGCCTGTGATAGCATTATGCGACCCAATTTTCAATATGTGTTACAGCAGTTTAGTCTTCGCAAATAGTTCACCCCTGCAAATTGAAAATTTAAAGAACGATGACAGTCACTGTATAGTTTACTTTTCATGAAAGTACTCAAATTCACTCAGCTGCCTTTAACAAACTTCATAGCCCTATATCTATAATTAGCGTAACCACGTGTGCAAAATCTGTGTGGAATAGAAGAATGGTGAATGTCACGCAACTTTTCAAATGGAAATTCATTTCTTTCGTCTTTATCCCATTTATATGCAATTAATTAGGCGGACAATTCTTGAAAAACTAGAATACATTGATACATGGTTTAATCCTAACCACCTCAGAAATGTACAGTTATGTCCCGAAAACAGAGATTAAAGTTAAATGTCTAAATTGTTTTGAAACTAGTTTACAAATTCGTTGTAAATCGTACAATAATTTAACCTTAACATATTTTTGGAGAAAACATGCAACTCACTCGAAGTATTGTCATGGGGTTTAAATTCAATGTCTCTGCATAGTTATCCTGTTAACTTGGTTATCATTAATCACAGTGCGGCGCTAAAAATTATATATTCCAGAGTTTCTGGCCAAAATTTGTGGTGAGACTGGAAAACACACATGTGCTCCATCGCGATTGTGCATCTGGACACATTCCACCAGGGATTCTGCCAATCATTATAGTAATGTTAATATATTGGATCTTATCAATTGAGTGCTATTGGAATGGCTACCTTGAGCATATCACGAAGTATTTTCTTTCATTGAATTAATGAAAATAAAATTCTAGAGGTACAACATGTGGCTGATCCGATGTAGTGCTTTCTATATTAGCCTCAATTTGCACCTCCCCCACTCCAACGGTGTGCACGAGGTGGACACGTGCCCCACAGGTGCCCGCAAGTTCCGGCTTTAGGCATGCAAAGTGCATGTGCATAAAACCCAGAATGGCAATCTGTCTAAAATCCTCTTGACATATCGCATACCTCCGAAGCTAGAGGGCCTCCATCGGTGGAGGGTTGGGCTATTTGCGTAAAGCCTGCCTATATAAGACTATTAAAGCGCAGAATAATAATTTTGTTTCAATAATTTAAACGTTTGAATGCCTGTAAAGCCTATTTAGATACAGTAAAATATGTAAATGTAATATTCAAAACAATTAAATATTGTTTTAATTAATTAATTAAATTCCACTTTCATTAACTTTAAATCTGTGACGTGTTTTTGAATTTATTTTAAATGCTTGTGTGTTTTTCGGATATTGCCATTCATACTTCTGGTGATTGGAATGAATGAGATTAAAAGGAATTATACTACTGTGATAGGTTTGGCCGGCCCACATAATCCCAGAGATGCATATGAATCCCACGCACTGCTGGGATGTAGGGTTCTACCCAAGCCTTTGCATACAGGCGCAGAACCAGAAGTCTCCAAAATTCCAGGAACAAGAGGTACTTTCCTGAAACTTTTTGCGATTGGAGGCATCCATGCAGGAAGCCTTTGACCATTATTAGCAAGTTAACATAAAATCATCTACCGAAGTTATGGTAGACATCGGTGAAACCCACATTAGATTGGTGTAGATTGGGTAACTGCTGGAAACATTATGACGCATGACAGTCATCAATCCATGCTTTCAAATCCTGTTGAACTTTTACCATTTTTCTCTTAACCTCTCGGGAAGACTGGTGTAAATAAAAGAAAACTGCCAAAACGCCCATTGCCATACTTTGTCGCCATTTCACCAAGGTTTGCACCGCTGTTCTGTTGGTTAATAATAGGATTCAAGTTGTCGATTTATTTTCAAGACATCTTCGTCTTTAAGGCTATGAAATTTGATGTTTATTGTGATTCTCAAAATACACGCCGACCAGCTTTGATATTTAAAGCTGTAAAAGACACAGCTCGTTTTATTGAATAAAATTACAGAGGAGCGCATGTACCATTATTATCATGTAAAATTGCATTTTATTTTACTAAAGGGGAACAGTTACCAACTGTTTACCACATGCCCGTTGACTATGTGTATTGTACATATTTATTATAGTAACAATAGCCACAAACAATTAGAGCAACAACAACGTTTGTTTATATAACGCCTTTAAAGTTGTGAAACGTCCCTAGGCCCTTCGCAGGTGTATTTTGAGATAAACCAAATTGATACACATGAGGAGATATTGTGGCAGGTGAACAGAAACTTGGTCAAGATCTGGATTTTAAGAAGATTCTTGAAGGAGGAAATAGAGTAGAAGGAGCAGTTCAGGCAGCGAATTACAGATCTTAGCACCGAGGCAACAGAATGCACAGCCTTCAATGGTTGATCGATTAAAATCAGGGATTACAAGAGGGCAGAATTAGAGCAGTGCAGACATCTGCAGGGCTTGTGGGGCTGGAGGAGGTTACAAAGTTAGGAAGTGGAGGCCGTGGAGCGACTTGAAAACAAGGATAATAATTTTGAAATTGAGGCTTTGCGTAACCGGGATGCAATGTAGGTCAATGAGCTCAGGGGTGATTGGTGAACGAGCCTTGGTGCGAGTTAGAACATGGGAAGCCGAGTTTTGGATTTCCTCTAGTTTATATAGGGTAGAATGTGCGAGGCAAGCCAGGTGTGCTTTGGAATAGTCAAATCTAGAGGTAACAAAGGCAAGGTTGATGGCTTCAGCAGAGAATAAACTGAGGCAAGTGCAGAGATGGACGATGTCACGGAGGCAGAAGTAGGCCGATACTTTTAGGCTGTGGATATCTGGTCGAACGCAAATACAAGAGTCCCAAGAACATTTTAATTTAATAAACTTTATCACATTCAGTTATTGCAAATAAATTTCTGATTTCATCATAATGAAACATATGGAAGATATTTGGGAATTACGTAACCCTTTGCCTTTTATTCTGAACTATGCTGTTGTTTGTGGGATTCACTGATCTCCAACACCAGAGATCCGGCGAAGCCTCGCGAAAGTTGCAGCCATTCACCATTTTCAAATAGCTGCAGTTTTTGTAAGGCTAGTTTCAGCCTTGGCCATTACCACAGCATCTTGTTCAGTTTTTCCTCGCCAAAGCTGCTCTTCAATGCACAGTGAATCCTACAAATATGCACCTCTATTGCTGTCATTCCCAACACGCCTTTCTCTGTGCAACCGACACACTGCAATGCAGTGCACACATGATTGAACAACCAGCTAATTGAATGGTTTACTGATTGCATGTTTGCAAACTCTGGCTTTTCTTCCACGGACCAACATACTACAGTTCTGAGGGCATGAACTGATCAGAGTATTGAGGTATCTGTTTTAGCATCTTGCATTCATTATCAAAGAACCACACGTGGAGCTGCTTCTCAAAAGCCATTTGTTTATTTTAATTGTCATTTTCTCTGATAATATACAATAATTTCACCAAATGTACAAAATTTCCATACTACAACGAAACAGGCAAAAATTCAAATGCGTCATTTCTCACATGAAAACAGGAACAACTGGAAATACACAGCAGACCAGTTATCAGTAATAAATGGAAAAGACATGATTCAAAATATCAGGCATGTCTGATGAAATATATTTACCAAAAACTTTATAATTTTCAAAAAATATTTTCGTAGATTTGATGTATCCAAACATAAATAACGATGATAGCGCAGTTTAGAATACCATAATCCACAATGGCCACTTGTTCCTTTCACTGACAAAAGTTGTCTTCTGCTTCAAATTTTGTGTCACGCGGGATACCATTAAGCATTAAAAAACAGGCGATCTTAATTTTGGAAATGGTCAATTTTCCATTGCCCTAAGCCATTCGATAACGTGAAATCAACACTTTCCACTGACATTTGTGTATGAAAGTGCTGCCTGATCTCACTCCAGAATGATCTAAGTCTCATTTTATGATCTTGATCTGGGCCACTACCTTAATAGTCTGGAATGCAGACTATCAGGCCTTGGGGATTTATCAGCCTCAATCCCATCAAGTTCCCTAACTGCACTTCCTGACTGCACTTCCTCAGTTCCCAAATTTCCTATTTCGGTAGGTTATTTATTCCTGTCTTCCTTAGTGAGGAGAGAACTAATGTATGTGTTCAATTGGTCTGCAATTTCCTTTTTTCTCCATTATGAATTCACCTGATTCTTACTGCAAGGGACCTACATTAGTCTTCACTAATCTTTTTCTCTTCACTTATTTATAGAAGTTTTTGAAAACAGTTTTTATGTTCCCTCCAAGTTTACGCTCATACTCTATTTTCCACCTACTAATTAAACCCTTAGTCCTCCTCTGCTGAATTCCAAATTACTCCCCATCCTCAGGTTTGCTGGTTTTTCTGGCCAATTGATATGCCTCTTCTTTGGATTTCGCACTATCACTACTTTCCGTTGTTAGCCACAGTTGAGTCACCTTCCCCGTTTTATTTTTACACTAGGCAGGGATGTAAAATTATTGTAGTTCATCTATGTTATAGAAACATAGAAACATAGAAAATAGGCGCAGGAGTAGGCCATTCGGCCCTTCGAGTCTGCTCCACCATTCAATAAGATCATGGCTGATCATTCACCTCAGTACACTTTCCCTGCATTCTCTCCATACTCTTTAAAAGTCTGCAATTGCCTATCTATCCTCAACCCTTTAAGTATCAGTCACAAGTCTCTCCTAGCCAATTCACGTCTTATATCATCGAAGTTATCTGTCTTTAATTTCATTACCCCTGTCTCTGAATTAACTGTTTCATTCTCCATCTTAATGAATAATTCTACCATATTATGGTCACTCTCCCCAAGGGCCCTCGCATGAGAAGAGTGCCAATTAATCTTCTCTCATTGCACAAGACCCAGTTCAGGATGGCTTGCTCTCTAGTTGTTTCCTCGACATATTGGTCGAAAAAACCATTCCTTATAAACTCCAGGAAATTTTATTCCACAGTATTGCTACCGGTTTGGCTCGCCCACTCTATATGTAGATTAAAGTCACGCATGATAACTTCTGTACATTTATTGCATGCATGCCTAATTTCCTGTTTGATGCCATCCCCAACCTCACTACTACTGTTTGGTGGTCTGTACACAACTCCCACTAAAGTTTTCTGCCAGTTTGGTATTATCGCACCTCTACCCATATAGATTCCACATCATCCAAGCTAATCTCCTTCCTTACTACTGCGTTAATCTCCTCTTTAACGAGTAATGTTAACCCAACTACTTTTCCGCTCTGTCTATCCTTCCTGAATATTGAATACCTCTGGATGTTGAGTTCCCAGCCTTGATTACCCTGGAGCCATGTCTCCATAATCCCAACAGCTATCTGCGCAGTTAATTCATCCATGTTATTACGAGTACTCTTCGCATTGAGACTCAGAGCCTTCAGGCTTGTTTTTTTAAACAGTCTTTGTCCTTTTACAATTATGTTGTAATGTGGCCCTTTTTGAGTTTTGCCCTGGATTTTTCCACCCTCTACACTTACTTTTCTCCATCCTACTTTTTGCTTCTGCTGCATTTTTACTTCCGTCTACTTCCCTACGTAGATTCTCATCCCCTTGCCATATTATTTTAAACCCTCCCCAACAGCACTAGCAAATACTCCACCTAGGACATCGGTTACATTCCTGCCTGGTGCATACCGTCCGGTTTTTACTGGTCCCACCTCCCCCAGAATCGGTTCCAATGTCCAACGAATTTGAATCCCTCCCCCTTGCATCATTCCTCAAGGCACGTATTCACCTGAACTATCCTGCTATTCCTACTCTGACTAGCACGTGGCACTGGTCGCAATCCTGATATTCCTACCTTTGAGGTCCTACTTTTTTATTTAACTCCTAGCTCCATAAATTCAGCAGTTCAGACGTCATCCCTTGTTTTACCTATATCGTTGACACCCATATGCACCAGGACAGCTGCTGTTCACCTTCCCCCTCCAGAATGCCCTGCAGCCGCTCTGAGGCTTCCTTGACCCTTGCACCAGGGAGGCAACACACATTCCTGGAGTCTCGTTTGCGGCCGCAGAAACGCCAATCTATCCACCTTACAATAGAATCCCCTATCACTATAGCTCTCCCACTCTTTTTCCTGCCTTCCTGTGCAACAGAGCGACACCTGGTGCCATGAACTTGGCTGCTGCTACCTTCCCCTGATGAGCCATCTCCCTCAACCGTATCTAAAACGATATTTCTGTTTTGGAGTGAGGAGACTGCAGGGGATCCCTGCACGACCTTCCTTCACCTGCTCTTCCTGATGACCCATTTCCTATAACCTGTGGAACCTTTACCTGCGCTTTCTAAAGTTCCCCCGAAGCCTTTATAGGTTTTTTGCTATGTGCTTAGAATTCAGCCATCGAAATCTTGGACTCTTGAATGGAAATATTCTGTGTTTTTTCCGCAGATGCTTAGCATTATAAAAATGGAACGGAAATTCGAGCTACATAGAAATAACTGGAAGAGAGCTGGACTCTATTAAGTTTCCAGTTATCTCAGTGAAACAGGTCCTTTGCAGAGCAGAACGAATTATGCCTGTAATATATCACACATCTTTCTCCAAACTGGCGCATGTGAACATCACGTTATTCACATTACAGGTAAGTGGCTTGCTTGTTACTCAAATTTTAAAAAATCGATATTAATTATAACAAAAGAAAAACAGAAACTGAAATCCATCTCCAGGAACTGCAGGTGCCGCTTTGTGCTGCCTTTGCTTCTATTCTATTCTTCTGTGCGAGCCTATCAAGTTTCTGAAGAATGTTCCATTTGCAGCCAAGACGATCTTGGCCCTTTATTAGTGGCGACATTTGTACATTTATAGAAATAGTATATCTGTATTGTCCTGTTCCCAGACCGAATGCAGATTACTTTTCCGGTCCCAATAAGATAATATACAAGGAGCAGAATTGCATCAACTTGTGGGGTACGGATCCCTAATCCCTGGGGGGGTTCTGCAAGTCTCATCCTCCCCTGGCCCTCTCCCTGCCCCTGTACCCGGCGAAATTAATGCCCTACTGCATGCAGTTTCAGCACGGGTTTAGGCAGAGATTATCAGATGATCCGCTCAAGTTAATGATGGAGAGGGGAATTAAAATATCGCTAAAATCTGCAGTTTTATCATCAGTCCTTAGGCGGCTGTTGCATTTATCGTCCCGGACATCGTTCTATTAGGATAGTAACAGTGTTATTTGTTTACTTAATTTGACTTATTGTCTAAAGTGAGGGAGAAGTTACAGTTGCATAGAAATATTCATTTAAATTAAAGTTAACCATGTACCAGAATTACTACATTTCAATCGAAATGAATGGTAGAGTGGGTGCATCAGCTGCAACCATTTTTGGAATATTACATCATTATCCACAATAAAGTTGTTTCACATTAAGATTATTTTTGTGTGCAGTCAAACTTATGTCCATTTATATACATTTCTGTTATTAATACTATTAATTGAAGTCGCGGGAATGCATAGCTGGAAGCATGTCATATTTCACTGCCAATGATATATATATAAACAACATAAATTAAATACTTCACCGAATGAAAAATAAACATGAACAATTATACTTTTTCACTCTCAATCATTTAACTATTCAATGGCTTTAGACATTTATATCTATAACTTTAATTCATATATTGTGCTTGATTTTCAGAACGGTTGCCACTGTCCACAGACTGACAATCCGTGAGAGATCGGCGGAACCAATAGAGCAAAGCAAACAAGAAGGGATGACATGGGCTGTTTATGACATTCACCGCGGATTCCTCTGATTTCCTGGCGAAGTTACAGCCACTGCTGTGACCGAGGATATCTAAGGCTGTTAAATTTTTAATTTGCAGTTTTGTTGTACAGTAATCAAAATGTCTAATATGAAAGATAAGAAATTATACAACATAGGAAATGCAGAATGCCATCTATTAAGCAATAGCATATATCAAATTCATTGTCTTTGCCATCTTTACTTTTCTTCATGAAGATATTGATTGAATGCCTCACTCACTCCCAAAGCTATAGACGTTGACTTGATAATTTTGCCCAGCATTTTCACACTATGAGCTGAAATTAGGTTATGCAGTCTCAGCATGTTAAGCTTAATAGTAGCATTTCGACAGCTGCTGATGTGTCTACAAAAATGATGATTGTTAGAATATTTATTAAATGCAATTTATTTTATATTTAGCTTTTGAAAAAAAGGCGTGCTTATGTAACAGCGACTGGATTTAGAAAACAAACAGCTTTACGATTACATGTTGTTATTATCTTATGTTTTGTGTTACATACACGACAGAAAGGTTAGTAAACTGAGGAACAGAGAAACATACTTGTGTCAGAGATAGCGCGAGGCAAATCACATCAGAAGGCGATAAATGGGGAGGAACAGAATGGAGAGCTAATTTATTTCTTTGGATTAATATTATCAACAAAAAATATCAATTTTGTTTAATCTAATTGCGTTACCTGTGGTTTATGTTTTCGTGAAATTCCCGTTCAAACATATGAGGACCAGAGGCAGAGGAAATAATTTTAGCTTATATGACGAGGGCAAAAGTCCACAGAAAACTGACCCTGTTGCAAAACGGACTGCCGATTCGCTTCCACCTATTATGCGCTCAGAACTAAAAGCTTAAATGACCTCAGGGTTACAGATAGGGGCAGAGGCAGATAATCAGTTACTTTTCTTCATTCGAATGTAATTTATTTTAATAAACCATGTTACACGTTCACACTAAATGCAGGGTATTCAAAAGAATTCCTCCACCAGAGGAAAAATATATTGTTCTGCATCTGGACAATCGAAGCTCCTGAATATTTTAAACACCTCAATGAAATAAGACAACAACCTTCTAAACAAAAGCCAATACAAGCCAAGCTGATATAACCTGCACCCGCCAGATATGGCTAGGTTTAGCTTTCCCAATAGTACAAGCAATTATTTTTTCCAGGAATGTGTTGATAGTGTGAACGAGGAATATCGTGTCAGACATACGATCAGATAATGATAATCGGATCCAACTTCATGATAGCCCTGCTCTTTTAGATCAAGAGCATAGTTTAATTTCATGGCCCACTGTCTCGACATTGGAAGAAGGATAATGTGTATTCCATGTTATTTCATCATTGCATACCTGATCTGCATTTTTGAGCTGGCATTCCGCTGACCAATCCACCCACCAAGACATACCCCAATTAAATGGATTTATCTCGTTATCACTGTTAAGTACACATGATTCTGGTATACAGGCCCATTTTGAATCTAAGCTCTGCGAGTTGAATATACAGAGTGAAAACTGATTGTATTTTCTGCCATTACAAGAAACTGGGATGATAATCTATTCCTACTTGTACAAGGCCAAACATACATCGACGTATTAAACGATACAATAGCATTATAAACAACTTTACTTTCATTATATTTCTGCTTGCATATAAAAGAGCAATGCTCCCACGTCTTGGATCATTCGTCTCTGTAATAGGTTAACAATAATACAAGATCTTACATAAGACGTTGGTGAGTATGCCTTGCCAAGTCGAATAAATCGTTTCTGACTTTTCATTTCTTTACATAAATAGAAAATATGATCAACCGATTCGTTGTCATGCTGTATTCCTACTGAACTTCGCAAATTCTCACCCTGCAATTATATTTTACAAAGTTATCTGAAATATTTTATCTGTCAATTAATGTTTACGATGAATTGGATAATTGGATTTCAGATAAATTATTGATTTTGTTATAAAGATTTCAGGCATCAGGTTATCCGTCAATTTCTTGAAAAATAACATTTTCTGGAAGAGATAAAACAGAAAACCCTTCAAAAGCTACTTCTATCACATTGTGAATAATTTCGATAAACTGGCAGAGTTTTACTGATGGAAATGTTACTTAACTAGAGACAAATCAGTTTCCCAACAATCATTGGAGTACATTACAAACCCGTTGAAGATATATGGTATTACATCCATTTTCAGGATCCAATGTAATCAGTGGCGCTTTAAACTGTGGTTCTCTTCACAACTGAGGAATTGCCTATTGGAATACTCATGGTCTCTGGCTTACATCAGCATACAATCGGCTGGAAATAATCCTTTGGTTAGTCATATCATTCAGACATTCATATCGATTCTATGACTGTGACAATTATGTTCTACTGACACATATATTGTTCATAGTTTTGCATAAATATTGTGTTTAGTCCGGTAAAATGACGATTAGTTAGCTTTCAATTCCTCTCTATATTGGAGTATTTATGTCAACCTTCATTGCCAGAGAGGCAGCGGGAATTCGTGAGTTGGCGAGAGACAGCGTGGGGAGGCCTATAAAAAGGCCCAGCGTTGAGTCGGCGAGAGGCAGCATGGTGAGGCCTATAAAAAGACCCAGCGTTGGTGAGTCGGCGAGAGGCCAGCTGCTGCAGCTGCCGCAGGGAGAGAAGGCAAAAAAGAAGTAGAAACAAATTAAATGCTGACGTCACAGCCAAGGGTGTAAATGATTGGCTGGTGTTTGTAAGTAGCTTTTCTTTTTCTTTTCTCTATCAGTAAGTACCATTTAGCATTGTTGTTGCCAAATTAAGTTTATCTAAGGGTTAAGTCATGGCAAGACAGCTTGGACATATGTTATGCTCCTCCTGTACTATGTCAGAATTCAGGGATGCTTCCGGTGTCCCTGACGACTACATGTGTGGGAAGTGCATCTGCGTCCAGCTCCTGACGGACTGCATTGCGGCACTGGAGCTGTGGGTGGATGAACTCTGGACCATCCACGAAGCTGAGAATGATGTGAATAGCACATTTAGTGAGTTGGTCTTACCGCAGGTAAAGGGTACAAGCCAGATAGTAAATGGGTGATCAGCAGGAAGAGCAGTGCAAGGAAGGTAGTGTAGGGGTCCCTGCGGTCGTCACCCTGCAAAACAGGTACACCGCTTTGGGTATGTTTGAGGGGGATAACTCATCAGGAGAGAGCAGCAGCAGCCAAGTTCATGGCACAATGAATGGTTCTGCTGCAGAGGAGGGCAGGAAGAAGAGTGGGAGAGCTATAGTGATAGGGGATTCGATTTTAAGGGGAATAGACAGGCATTTCTTCGGCCGCAACCGAGACTCCAGGATGGTATGTTGCCTTACTGGTGCAAAGGTCAAGGATGTCTTGGAGTGGATTCAGGACATTCCGAAAAGAGAGGGTGAACAGCCAGTTGTCGTGATGCATAAAGGAACCAACGATATCGGCAAAAAACGGGATGAGATCCTACGAGATGAATTTAGGGAGCTAGGAGCTAAATTAAAAAGTAGGACCTCAAAAGTAGTAATCTCAGGATTGCTACCAGTGCCACGTGCTAGTCAGAGTAGGAATCGCAGGATAGCTCCGATGAATACGTGGCTTGAGGAGTGGTGCAAGAGGGAGGGTTCAAATTTCAGGGACACTGGAACCGGTTCTGGTGGAGGTGGGACCAGTACCTACCGGATGGTCTGCACCAGGGCAGGACTGGAACAAATGTCCTAGGGATAGTGTTTCCGAGTGCTGTTGGGGAGGAGTTAAACTAACATGGCAGGGAGACAGAGGAAATAAAATGGAGGAAGAAGCAAAATATAGAAAGGAGAATAGTAAAAGTGGAGGGCAGAGAAAGCGAAGGCAAAAAACAAAAAGGGCCACACTGCAGAAAAATTCGAAAGGGTCAAAATGTGTTAAAAAGACAAGCCTGAAGGCTCTGTGCCTCAATGCGAGGAGTATTCGCAATAAGGTGGAAGAATTAACTGCGTAGACAGCAGTTAACGGATATGATGTAATTGGCATCACAGAGACATGGCTCGAGGGTGACCAAGGCTGGGAACTCAACATCCAGGGGTATTGAACATTTAGAAAGGATAGGCAGAGAGGAAAAGGAGGTGGGGTGGCGTTGCTGGTTAAAGAGGAAATTAATGCAATCGTAAGGAGGGACATTAGCCTGGATGATGTGAATTCGGTATGGGTGGAGCTGTGGAATTCCAAAAGGCAGAAAATGTTCGTGGGATATGTGTACAGCCCACCAAACAGTAGTAGTGAGTTTGGGCACAGTATCAAACAAGAAATAGGGGATGTGTGCAATAAAGGTACAGCAGTTATCATGGGTGAATTTAATCTACATATTGATTGGGCTAAAGAAACTGGTAGCAATGCGGTGGAGGAGGATTTCCTCGCATGTATTAGGGATGGATTTCTCGACCAATATGTCAAGGAACCAACTAGAAAGCTGGCCATCCTAGACTGGGTGGTGTTTAATGAGAAGGGACTAATTAGCAATCTTGTTGTGCGAGGCCCCTTGGGGAAGGGTGGTGATAATATGGTAGAATTCTTTATTGAGATGGAGAATGACACAGTTAGTTCGGAACTAGAGTCCTGAACTTAAGGAAAGGGAACGTCGATGGTATGAGGCGTGAATTGGCTAGAATAGACTGGCAAAGGATACTTAAAGGGTTGACGGTGGATAAGCAATGGCAAACATTTAAAGATCACATGGATGAACTTCAGCAATTGTACATCCCTGTCTGGAGTAAAAATAAAACGGGGAAGGTGGCTCAACCATGATTTACAAGGGCAATTAAGGATAGTGTTAAATCCAAGCAAGAGGCATATACATTGGCTAGAAAAAGCAACAAACCTGAGGTCTGGGAGAAATTTAGAATTCAACAGAGGAGGACTAAGGGTTTAATGAAGAGGGGGAAAATAGAGTACGAGAGGAAGCTTGCCGGGAATATAAAAACTGACTGCAAAAGCTTCTATAAATATGTGAAGAGAAAAAGTTTAGTGAAGACAAACGTCGGTCCCTTGCAGTCAGATACAGGTGAATTTATAAATGGAACAAAGAAATGGCAGACCAACTGCACAAATACTTCGGTTCTGTCTTCACGAAAGAAGACATAAATAACCTTCTGAATGTACTAGTGGACAGTGGGTCTAGTCAGAAGGAGGAACTGAAGGATAACCTTATTAGGAGGGAAATTGTGTTTGGGAAATTGATGGGATTGAAGGCTGATAATTCCCCGGGGCCAGAACGTCTGCATCCCAGATTACTTAAAGTAGTGGCCCTAGAAATAGTGAATGCATTGGTGATCATTTTCCAACATTCTACCGATTCTGGATAAGTTCCGATGGACTGGAGTGTAGCTAATATAATATCACTTTTTATAAAAGGAGGGAGAGAGAAAACGGGTAATTATAGACCAGTTAGCCTGATACCAGTAGTGGGGAAAATGTTGGAATCAATCATTAAGCATGAAATAGCAGCGCATTTGGAAAGCAGTGACAGGAGCGGACCAAGTAAGCATGCATTTATGAAAGGGAAATCAGGCTTTCATAAATCAAGTCTTCGGCCTGAGCTCGAGTGTTATTTCCAACTCTGAGCAGCAAACTTCAGGAAGGATGCAGAGGCATAGAAAAGGGGCGTGGAGTCACACGTTTGGCACAATGAAGGATAGCCTCGTAGTTAGGTTACTTGTATAGTAAATAAGCAGTCTGGACTAATGAGCTTGGGGCGTGGCAGCTGGGGGATATGAATTGAGTTAATTAAATAGACCTGGAATAAAAACTAGTATCAGTAATGGTGACCATGAAACTATAGGATGGTCGTAAAAACCCATCTGGTTCACTGAGACCTCAGAGAGGATATGGATGACCAGCAGACAGCCAATGATTACCATGCAACTCGTGCAGGCCAATCTCTACCTTGTATTTCGGACTAAATACTGGAGCAGGAGATGATTTCTTTTAAGATTACATCGAGAGCCAAGTTCATGTCACCACAAGTGACTCAGGTGCACATGGGAGGGGGAGAAAGAATGTCGGGAATGCAATAGTGATAGAATATTCGATTGTTCGGGGATCAGGCAGGCGTTTCTGCAGCCACAAACGTGATTCAAGGAAGGTATGCTGTCTCTCTGATGCCAGCGTCAAGGATATCATTGAGCGGTTGCAGATCATTTTCAGGGTGGAGGGTGAACAGACAGAGATCGTGGTCCAGAGCAATATGGACAACATCGGTGGATAGAGGGATGAGGTTCTATAGGCAGATTTTAGGGAGCTACGAAAGAGATTAAAAAGCAGAACCTCAACAGTGGTAATCTCTGAATTGCTATTGGTGCTCCGAGCTAGTGAAAACAGAAAATCAAGGAGTGAGCAGATGAATGTGTGGCTGTAGAGAGAGTGCGTGAGGGATGGCTTCACGTTGCTGGTACATTGGGGCTGGTTCCTGGGGACGGTAGACCTGTACTGATCATACGGGTTGCACCTCAACAGAGCTGGGACCAATTTCCTCGCTTGGTGGGGGGTGGTTGCCAATGCCGTTGGGGAGAATCTAATCTAATTTGGCAGGGGAATTGGCAGCAGGATGTAGCATTAGGAAGGAGAAACACGGTACAACTCTTTTAGAGTAAACAAAATAAACATTAGATCAAGTGCCCCCCGATCTGGGGGACACTCCAAACATTTCCTCCAACAGCTCTACTACTCTTTTGGAGTAAACAAATAAACATTAAATCGTGCCCCCCGATCTGGGGGACACTCCAAACAATTCCCAAGGCCCTCCTTTTTTCTTTTTTTTTGTATTTTTGTAGGGTTTTTTCGTGTTTTTATTTAGGGCATTAAAATTCCATATTTTACAAGTGCCCCCTATAAAAAGGGAGGGGGACACTAAAACCCGGCAATTAAAACAAATTAAACTTTAGAAACACGGTACACAATGGTTTGGGAGAGACGGATATCATTGATTAGTACATAGTATATTAGTAGGTGGGGTCAGACAAGGAAAGAATATAATAAGATCTAAGATAGATTTACATTTCATGTATGTAAATGCAGGAATGTGGTAAATAAGTTTGCTGAGTTGCAGCAGCAAGCATACACATGGAGATATGATGTTGTGATGATAACGGAGATCTGGATCTAAAAAGGGTCAGGATTGTTTGCTACAAATTCCTAAATATAAGGTGTTCAGGAAAGTTAGGGAAGAAAGAGCGTAGTTCGGGTGGAAGTTTTGATTAAAGAGAATACTACAGTGCTGGAGAGAAAGGATATCCTGGAGGGTTCGAGTACAGAATATATTTGCTTGGAATTGAGAAATTTGGTTGGAGTTGCGATTAATCTACGAGGTCTATTCTATAGGCCGTCAATGAGAAGGATATAGATCAACATATTTGCAGATAAATTACAGTGGAATGCAATAACTATAGCACAATAATATTGGGGGACTTCACCTAGTCTAAAATAGACTGGGGAAAAAAGTGTTAAGGGCAGAGAAGGGGAAGAATTTCTGAAGTCTCTCCAGGAGAACCTTCTTCATCAGTATGTTTCAGGGCAAACGAGAAAGGAGGCATTACTGGATCTGTTTCTGCGGAAAGGGTGGGTCAAGTGGAGCAAATTTCAGTTGGTGTACTTTTGGGGAAAAGTATCAGAAGGCTTAAATTAGCAATCGAAAAGGACAGGACGCAATCTGGAGAAAAAACCTATTTAATTAGAGGAACGCCAATTTCAATGCGTTGACAATGGATCTGGCACGGGTAAATTTGAATCTAAGATTGGCAGGTAAACCAGTAATCTAACAATGGGCTGCCTTTAAAGAGGAGATAATTCGGGTGCAGTGGAGATACATTTCAACGAGGAGGAAAGGTAGGACAAGCAAAGCCCGAGCTCTAGCTTCAGAGAGTAAATAATGAAAACTACTTTCACCGACAGGGTTGTCGATAACAATGGGGCACAGATTTATGATAATTTGAAAACGCATTGGGGAATTATTGAGAGTTGTTTCGGCATGGACTTTTTTGTGGTCTGGAAAGCATTGCCTGCACTTTCAAAAAGGAATTAGATAAATATTTGAAAAAGTAATACGTGCAGGGTTGCGGTGAAAGAGCAGGGGAGTGGGCTTAAATAGACAGCACATTCAAAGTGCAGGCAAAGGATCGATGTGCATAATCGGTTGTTCTGTGCTGTATGATTCTGTCGTTACAAGGCATATCTCATTGATGAATTGAGGAGAAAATGATGGCAGAAATGAACTGCTGTGTTTATGTAGCATTACACTGCAGCCATCATATCACTTCCTGCGTTTTATCATGCTTTCAGACTTTTATCCATATTTGTTTATTGAGTAGTAATCGTTCAAATTGCTTAGCAAACGTCACATCTGCCTTCATTTAATGTATTGACAAATGTTGTTTAAGGTTATAATTTTATATTAAAAAAACGTCTGACCTGTAGTATGTATCTGCCATAATATGTTCGATAATGATAATCAATAGTAGAATAAATACGAAGATACCCACTGTGGATCGATAAACCATGTGAACAGGGAGCACAAAGTGATAATCTGGAAAAGGTATAAGATAATCGATGATTCACAACATATAATCAGAAGCCATACCAATCTGCTGATACTTTTTCTTAACTTTTTTTAAAAAAGTTATGCATTTGGCTGTTTATATATCTATTTATCTCTTTTGTATAACTGTAGCTTGCTTTAATTTACTACACCAGATTTCAGACTGGTCACCTTGGAGGACAAGACCTGCTTTCTGATCGGTCTCCTTGGAAGAGAAGACATCAAAGATTTTCGTGCAGATAACCACAGCGATGACTGAACCACTAAGAAATAATTTTAAGTCAAAGCACATTGGTACAAGATTAGCCTCATTGCTATGTGTCTGCAAATCATCAACTCTTTTTGGTAAAGGATTGTTTCTCTCTGTTGAATTTAGCGGTACTAAAAATAAGTTAAAAAGACAATTTGTAAAACCTTGATAGACACAATGAGCACACAAAATCTTCCCATGGACATTTACAGGGCACCTTAGGTTATCGCAGCTAATGAGTGCAAAACCTTCGATAAATATAGATAGAACCCGTGCTGGACCTGACCCAGTAACCTTTCCTGCCCCCAAAAGCATTGCTGTACCTGATTATCCCTCCAGCTGCCTGTACTTAATTATTTTGGCATAACTCTTTCTCAGGTTGGAAGCAAATACAACCTTCTGCTTAAAGTGCAATAGTGCAAATGAAGAATTATTTTATTTAGGCCACTGATGTTCTACGTGAGCGAATGAGGACTTGAACCAGATGATTTGTGATTAGTACAAATGAGGTTTATCAGAACTCCTGACCTAACGGCATAAGCCGTGTGTAGCCATTTATGCCGTTGCCCGATGTTCCACAGGATAATCTTCGTCGAAATTTCAGTCGGTAGACCATACCGACAGTTTGTTTACGCCTTTGATATAACGGGGTTAAAATCAGGGTTAAAATGTGACCAAATAATAATATAGTCGTTATCTTTGGCAGGCAACTGTCACACTTACACGTTACCTGGAACCGAAGATACTTTTTGGTGAATATAAAATTAAACCATTATGCTGTGTGATCATAGAATCGTGAAAATTTACGGCACTGAAAGTGATTGTGCTGGTAGAAAAATAGCTATACGGCCTATCCAACTTTCCAACTATTGCTCTGTAGCTCTGTTGATTATGGCACTTCAAGTGCACATCCAAGTACCTTTCAAATGCGATGAGAATTGCTGCCTTTACCAACTGTCCAGGAAGTGCTTCCCAGTCATGCACCACGTTCTGCGTGAAAATGTTCTGTTCAGCATGCTTCTAATCCTTCTACCAATTACTAAAAAAGAATTCCCGGGTTGTTGAACTCTCTGCTAAGGGAAATATATCTTTTATTAGGACCCCACTATTATAGTTGATATTCGTGCTACAATATTGCACTTGTTCTTTCTAGTTTAGCTCGGACTAGATTCACGAGAAACTTGTAATATATGAACTGTCCCTTTCGTGACAGCAGTACGGAACTTCAAGCTTGGTGTCGGTAACAATGATTCATTTCGCCCACCCTCTTATTCCTTTTGGTGATGATCTTAAAGTTATGCCATCTGCTAACCGATGCACAGGTCAGAAACTACATTTTTTTCATTTACTTGGCCATGCTTCTTCAAAATCTTGACATCCCAATAAGATTATATGTTAGTTATCTCCATCGATAATATATAGCCCCTCTTTTTCAGTCTGCTTCCCTTTATAACTGAAATACCACAGCTTTGATCCGACCGCAGTAAAAAAAATATTTTGTGTGGGAATATGGTATTGACATGCTTCACAAAGTAAGCTGCCCATATATGCAAAATGCAATCTAACCGATGATATGCATAGACCAAGCACAACCTCACTGATTTTCAATCATCATATCTGAAACTTACTAGCCCATTCAGTTTTTCGTCAGCTTTACCGTCCTGACATGTAAAAAATGTGTGCATCCGAATATTAAATCCATTTTTTCTTTCATTACGTTAAATGTTTTTCCATTTGTGACTTGTCAGTTTTAATTCCAGCTCACAGAAATTATTGCCTGTTAATTCTCCGCACTCAATTTCACCCGAGATGATACTGCTAAATCTGCCTCAGTGTCGCTATCCTCTTAAAGTATTTATACAATCTCCTTCAGAGCTAACTGTGCCCTATGTTTTCAGTGTTCTATAGTTGTTGATATTGTGCCTGAGATAAATCTACTATTATCTGTGTTCCCAAAATTTTGATCTGGATAGTTGAAGCCTTCATGCCACATTACCCCTAATATTATTACTGCAAACATAAGAACCTAAGAAATAGTAACAGGAGTAGGCCATTCGGCACCTCGAGCCTGCACCGCCATTCAATAAGATCATGACTGATTTGTTCATGGACTCAGCTCCATCTACTTGTCTGCTCCCCATAACCCTTAATCCCCTTATCCTTTAAAAAACTAATTTAAATTAATGCAATATCCCAGCTTCCACAGCTCTGTGTGGCAAGGAATTCCACAGATTTACAACCCTCTGCGTGTTGAAATTTCTCCTCGTCTCAGTTTTAAATGGGCGGCACCTTATTCAAATATCATGCCCTCTAGTTTTCGTCTCCCCCATCAGCGGAAACATCCTTTCTGCATCCACCTTGTCAAGCCCCCTCATAATCTTATACATTTCGATAAGATCAGCTCTCATTCTCCTGAATTCCAATGAATAGATGCCCAACCTACTCAAACTTTCCTCAAACGTCAACCCCCTTATCTCCGGAATCAACCTAGTGAACCTTCGCTGAACTGCCTCCAAAGCAAGTCTATCCTTTCGTAAATCTGGAAACCAAAATTGCACGCAGTATTCCAGGTGTGGCCTCACCAATAACCTGTACAGCTGTAGAAAGTTTTCCCTGCTTTTCTACTCCATCCCCTTTGCAATAAAGGCCAAGTTTCCATTTGCCTTCCTTGTCACTTGCTGCATACTATCCTTTTGTGTTTCATGCACAAGTAACCCCAGGTCCCGCTGTACTGCAGCACTTTGCAATCGTTAAATAATATCTTGCTCTTTGATTTATTTCTGCCAAAGTGCATGACCTCGCAATTTCCAACATTATACTCCATCAGCCAATTTTTTGCTCACTCACTTAGCCTGTCTATGTCCTTTTGCAGCTTGTTTTTCCTCCCATCTTATTATCGTCAGCAAACTTGGCTGCCTTACTCTCAGTCGCTTCTTTCAAGTCATTAATATAGATTGTAAATAGTTGCGGTCCCAGCACCGATCCATGCGAGAACCCACTCGTTACTGGTTGCCAAACCGAGAATGAACTATTTGTCCCGACTCTCTGTTTTCTGTTTGTTAGCCAATCCTCTATCCATGCTAATACAATATCCCCAACCCGGTGAACTTCTATCTTGTGCGGTAAACCTTTATGTGGCTACTTGTGAAGTGGCTACTGGAAGTCCACTGGTTTCCCTTTATCCACCCTGTTTGTAACATCCTCAAAGAATTCCAGCAAAAACATGACTGCCAATTCATATATCCATGCTGACTCTGACTGACCGAATTTTGCTAGTCCAAATGTCCTGCTACTGCTTCTTTAATAATAGACTCAAAATTTTTCCCAACCACAGATGTTAGGCTAACTAGTCTATAGTTTCCTGCTTTTTGTCTGCGTCCTTTTGCTATTGGGGTGTCTCATTTGCAGTTTTTCAATCTGCTGGGACCTCCCCAGAATCCAGGGAATTTTGCATCCACAATCCCTGCCTTTACTTCTCTTAAGAGACAAGGATGTAAGCCATCTGACTGACTTTTGCTTTTCGAAAATGAATTAATATTGTGGATGTCAATGGCAGTAAAGACCTCACTTTTTCTTACATTTATCCAGTTTCTGCAGTGGCAACTCAATTTCTTCCCGAATGAACAACATAACTGTACAGTGTGTGCGATATTGCCTTTCTTGCCAACAGTGTAGCTAGCATTTGTTGGACTCGTGTTAGAAATGTGATATATTTGACACATGTAAACTGTGCCATGGTCAATTGACTGTGCCTCCTCTAAGGAGCTGATAACTTGATATAGTCCCTCTGTTTTTGCCTTCTGTTCAATTATAAATCCAGTCAGGATTGTGGCACAATTTTTATGCCAGCTGAGGTTGAATTCCTTCAGGTAAAAAGCAGCCGTTCTGCACTGGAGTCTGAGAGAAATAGCCTCTATGAATGGTGTGGAGACAATTTTCAGCGGTGAGGGGCCAGCTAAATGAAAACGATCTAAACGAGATAAATCAACACCTTACCATTATTTACTCTTTGTTTGCAGTGCACAGTAGCCGTGTCGGGTCTTCGTAGTTGGACTGAAAATAATTACTAATCCTTAATGCAGCCCAATCTAAATTGTTATTCAATGTATCCAGAGGTATTATTTTCCAAGTTCCCTCCACTACAGTATCGGCTTATCAATTTTATATATTAGCACAATTGATTTCAAATTATGGTGCTTGTGTTGCTGCGCTTGAATTGCTGCAATAGTACAAGGAGTGTTAAGTGGTTACATGGAGAACATTTTCTTCTTCTGGACAGAAAGGATAGATTTCGAACCTTTATCTGTATGGCGGCACTTGTGTTATCGTCTGGGACTTGCCAGTGACACTGAGTAGCGATTCACAAATCTATCTGGATTGCAGAAACAGAAAGTGCAACAGGCATGGGAAGTCCCATATATGCTTTTATCAGAATACAACTTTGGGCTTTTAAACATGTGTTACATTTCTAATAACTGCAAGAATAGTTCATCCTGCACTTTAGTGTTAATATTGGAAAGAATAATTTTGTTATCCATCATTTAATTCATTTCTACGGATAAACACAGCATTACATAATAATTGATGATTTATATTAGTTGCCACATTTCAACGATTCTGGTATTGAAAATATTCATTACTTTTGAACATGTGTCATTATAAACAAGTAGCATGTTGTGTTATAACCAGGACATTTCTTTATTGAACTTCCATTTTAAATGCAGAATGAGTATCAATGCCAAAATAAATATTTCCCGATACCATTTCCACTGACACATATCAGATCCAACACATTTTACAAGTGTTTCTGTTCCAAATGGTTGAACATGATCTTTGGTCACACACTGTTAAAATGCACTGTATGGGATAGTCATATTGAGGAGAAGAAGATAGCCGCTACCTTTCTTTAGTTGAAATAGTTTTCTGCTAGATTCTTGCAGAAAGACATTGCCACACTTTCTCTACCAGTACAATTTACATTTCAATAATCGAGATCGTAGGAGAAAGGACATGAGTACTGCGGTTCAGTACCTTCATCTGTATTACAGCAACTGGAAGCGCCTTCTGAATGACGGGAACAGGAATAGTGTTCTTCTAATTAGAGAAATTACATTTAAAAATGTATAATAGTGTGCATAATTGCAAGATTCTTCATGCTGATTTAAAAACCTAAGTTAGTTCCCAGCCTTGAATTCATAAACATTTAATCAAATACTAATTGCATAAAAAGTTCAGTTGTTTCATTGTCAGAGGTGTTGGAACTAGGTATTTTTTACAATGTTGAACACGTGTAGTTCTAATCAAAAAGATGTACTATTTTAAACACAAGGCATTTATTTATTCAAAGTTTGAATATCAGTAGCAACTGAACAGTTCACGTTTCAGATTGCAGGGACACTTACCATATACAAAAAGTTGCACACATGTTACTTTCCAAACCGTTTGATGCTGATATTTGGCTACGGAGCAATACATTCCACCGTCCGGGACAGTTATATTCAGGAGGTGAAGGTAGACGCCACCTCTCATTATATTGAAAAATATTCTACTGGCTTCTTGAAGGAAGTTCTTATTACCATCTCTCCACCAGTAAACAATTACGTTTGAACGATCGAGAACGAAGGGCACAGAACATCGGAAGGTAACGTTTGTACCTCTGAACACCGTCATTTGAACAATATGCATAGATTCTTTGCCTGAAGTGGTCACAGCAACTATCAACATAAGATGCACATTCTGGTTCAATCATTCATATATTTAGGGAAGTTGATCTGCACACCAAAATAACATCATGTATCGAGTCCATTGACACATTAGTATTCAAAGTACATAACTATCATTATTATTTTCCAGTTTCTGAATGTGATTCCTCATTGAATTATCATGAATGGCATTACCTTTCTCAACCAGAATTTTACCTTTGGCACAGAACATATCACATGAAAAAATTGAGCAAATTACAATAAATGATTGCATGTCCACTATAAGATCGACTTTGTGTGATTTTTCTTGTTCGACAAAGGGTAATGTTTAACAAAAAAATACCGACCTGTACACAAAATGCCCAGGAAACACAAACTCCAAAGTGATCCACTCAGAAGCATATCGGGCGAGGAAAGCACGGTATATCACAGGTAGGGTATGGGAGTGGTATCGATGAACATTAGGGGAATGGGCGGCTGCTTTGTATCCAATATAATCTTATACTTATCTGTGACGTCAGATATCACATGACATCTGATCACTGTGTGGAGAACCTTTACAGTAAAAAGTGAAGGACTACCTAAGAACACAATCTAGAGTGGCGGTAACTATTATGAACAAATTGAGCTTAGTAAAATTGTACATGAGCTACCACTTCCATAATACATGTTTTCTTCACCCGCTGTGAAGCATGATTGATTGCATTTCTTCGAGCTAAATGATTATGCAGAATCAGTTCATTTTTGACCGGAAGAGGGTTGCTTGAGTACAAACGTCCTATCGGTCGGGCTGATTCATGCAAGAAACTCGTTGCGAAAGCGAGGAAGTCCCATCGATTGAGGCACTTTAAAAAAAATAAAGATGCATTTTTGGAATATTAACCATTTCGTTGTGGACTGTGCCGCTACAGGTACGTCAGTTTCAGGGCTCAAATCAGGGAATGAATCTTCAGACAAGTTCCAAGATGAAATAAAAACTGAAAATGCTGGATATACTCAATAGGTTAGGCAGCGTCTGTGGAGAGAGAAACATAGTAATGCTCCAGGTCGAAAACCCTTGGTCAGAACTCCAAAAAGTTAGAGATCTAACACATGTTTAAGCAAGTGTGGAGGCCTTGAAAGGAGGGAGGGAAGGAAAGCATGAAGGACTAGGTCCGTGATAGGATAGAAGGCAGAAAAAAAGACAAAAGGGATGATTGTGCAAGGAAAAAGTAGATGGTAATGGAACACGTTAAGAAACAAAAGATGATTAATGAAGAGATGTAAATGGGAATGGCAGAATCATCAACAGCTGCTATGTGAAAAAAATTGGAGCGCTCATTATGTTATGAAATTATTGAATCCTATGTTGAGTGAAGAAGGCAGTAAAGTGCCTAATCGAAAAATGAAATGCTGTTCTGCGAGCTCACTTTCAGCTTCATTAAAACCGTGTAAGAGGTCGAGGAGAAGAGGTCAGCGTAGTAGTGCAGCGGAGACTTAATGTGACCAGCGACTGTACTCTCGGGGTCACGTTTTCGGACTGAATACCACAAAGCGGGCACCCAATCTGCCTTTGGTCTCCCTAATGTAGAGGAGAATGCATTGAGAGCAGTGAATACAGTATATGAAAGTGAAAGAAGTACAAGTAAATCTCTGTTTCTCAAATGTGGACTGTTTGGGGCCTAAAACAGTGGGAATGCAGGAGGTAAAGCGGCAGGCATTGTATCTCCTGCGCTTGTGGGAGAAGGTGCCGTGGGAAGGGAAAGGAGTGTTGCAGGTGATTGAGGAGTGGACCAGGGATTCGTGGTGGAGCGGTTCCTTTGGACTGCTGAAAGTGCAGTGGAGGAGAAGAGGATCTTTGTTGTTTGGTTCGGAGGGGAGGTGGCATAAATGGAGTAGGAGGATACACTCAATGTAGAGGCTGATGGGGTGAAAAGTGAGGAGGATTGGAAGCCTAACGTAGTTCTGAGAGGCAGGGGAAGGGGTGAGAGCGGAAGTGAGGGAAATAGAACTGACACGGTCGAGAGCCATGCCATCCATAGTAGAGGGAAATCCTCAGTTGTGGAAAAAGGAAGAGATATTTTAAGCACGAGTGTGGAATGTACCATCCTCAGAGCAGATGTGATGGAGATGGAAAAACTGGGAGAATAGAGTCGTTGTGTTATAGGAAAAGGGGTGGGAGGGAATGTAGTCTAGGTGGCTTTGGGAGTTAATAGACTTAAAGTGAATGTTTGTAATACCTTATCCCCAGAAATGGAGACAGAGGTGCCGATGAACGCAAGAGAAATGTCGGAACTAGGCCATGTAAAGGTGATGGAAGGCTGGAAATTGGAGGCAAAGTAAACAACATTTTCTAGTTAAGGGTGAAAGCAGGAAATGGCCCTGATACATTCATCAATGTGCCGGAAAATGAGATGAAGGAGGGGACCCGAGTAGGACTGAAAATACGAATGCTCCACATACCCCACGAAAAGGCAGGCATAGCTCGGACCCATTCGGGTTCCCATAGCAACACCTTTTAATTTGGAGGAAGTGAGTGGAGTCAAAGGAGAAGCTGTTCAGTATGAGAACAATTTCAGTCAGGCGGAAAAGGTTGCAGACTAAGTGAGCCTCTGTTCAAAGCAAAAGAAGATCTCTCTGAGGCCACGCTAGTGGGGGATGGTGGTATAGAGGGATTGGACATCCATGGTGAAAAGGGAATGGTTGACGCCAGGATATTGGAAACTGTTCAAGTGAAGGAGGATGTCGGAAGTGTCTCAGATGTAGTTGGGAAGAGACTGGAGAAGGGGAGCAAAAATAAAATTGAGATAGAAATAAATCAGTTCAGCGGGGTAAAAACAGGCTGAAATGATGAGTTAACCAGGGCAGTCATCTTTTTGGATCTTGGGAAGGTAGTAGATGCCGGCTATGCGGCATTGGGGAACTATGAGGTTGATGTTCACGGAGGGAAGATCTCCAGAATAGATGAGGTCAGTGTCAGCCTTGGAAATTATGGTTCGATTTTCGTTTGTGGTCCTGTGTGAGATTGAAGGAAGTGTCAGTGAGTTGTAGTCCAGCCAGAGCAAGGAAGGCATCGGCTCCAAGATGATTCTATTGCTCACTGGAGAAAGGAGTGTTCCTGTGAGATGCTTCCTGCCAGGAGAATTAGTGGGTATGGAACTCCTGGACATTAAACAAGCAACAGGAGATGTAAAATCGCCTTGTAGTATAATCGCAGTTCAACCAATTTAGCCCGTCTGTCTAATACATCGTGATCCACCAGTTAAGAAAAGCGTCAATCGAGTAGCAGAAATTGGAGTAAACCGTGTAGTCAATCATCGTAAAATTAAAATGGGGTATCAGTTTCACCGTATTTCCCCAATATCCCAGCTGAACTTCTGTCGAATATCTGCGGAAACCTGCAGAAAATTCTGGCTGCTTTTGCTTCAGCAGATTCCCAGATCAAAACCAAATTTAGATTACATATAATTGAGAAATTATATTTAAAAATCGGTGTTAATGTTACATTCCAAAATAGGCCGTTTCAACAAATAATTTAAATGTAGTTGGAGGAAGGAAGGTATAAAGTCTAATTTAGCAACTGACATGAATCACGGATTTAAATTAACAATACGTGCCATATGCATTACGCTGATGTGCTTAAAATTAAAGATAAAAAGCAGTGTAAATTATTGTAAATAACGGCACTGTAAACTTAAATTGAGTCGCAGAGCAACATTTATCTAGCGGTTGTTTGAATGTATTCTCCTGCAATTACCGCAACATTTCTTGGGAACTCCCCCTGTAACATGGCAGAATTACTAGCGGAAACCCCACAGAAAGCCACAGCAAATATTTCACATTCCTCAATAAACCCAGATCGGTCACTATATGACTCGGGCCACAGAAGGCGAATGCTGCAGTGTATCAGCGGTGGCTCCAGTCTATTACTTCATATAATCAGCCAAAACGGCACTAATAGCTGAGCTGACCTGAGTAATGAATTGGCGCGCACATATTGAATGAATATTTGGTATGTTTTGTTATTTGCTCTAAAAAGCAATAGCGATTCTGAAGTTTACCAATAATATGTACAAAAATAGCAAATCTGCACATTTTTTAACGATCAACTTATCAAATAAAAATTTCTGTAATCGAGCAAAAGTATGAAACACCGAGTAGAAAGAGTTGCACATGTTAACTTGAGGCCAGTTTGACGGAAAAGACATGTTGCACAATACGCTGTTGTGAAGATGTTTCTCGTGGTTCAGGCAAGGCCCATTGCATCACACAGCCATTAAATTGTGTTTGTTCATGTACGTTGAGTGTAAATACCACACCGCAATTGTTTAATGGAATAATGTTAAATTGATGGCAACTCAATGTAAGATGTTAAGTTGTATAAACATTACTATTATTCTATTAACAAAATATCTTTGAAAATCAAATTGTGGTTAAATGTTTAAATGTCATGCAGTAGTGGAACATACAGGAAGTGTGTGTGTCCATCGAGTTCTACTTTCGCATATATTATTGAGAACTGCAGTTAGAGAAAATGCCATAGATAGGCATGCGATTCGTGGTTTTATTCCTGCTAGAATTACAATAATAGTACAATATTTGCGCGTTAGTTTGAGCATTGCATGCTGTTCTATGCATCACTTTGTAGAAATGCATTTTGTTGCCAGTAAAAGGACACAGTACAGATTAATTAAGGTTATGAGTGTTTAGAGATTGGCCCAAAATATAACGATTTAGCTGAGCCTTTCTTCAGCGGAACAGCGAAGAATAACGAGCAGCTAAGAGAGCCGTTGATAATTTTTGAGGGATTCTGATGGGGAGTCTTGTTATTAATTGTTTCCTTTGGTAACAAGGAGCAGGTACTCAGCATTATCACTAAACTAACATGTGAAAGGGTTTGGGTTAGGGCTGTTTTAATATTGAAGTTTGTCAGAACATAAACTCGTCAACACAAGTGGTTATTCTGTTCTAGACTATACACTTTAAGAAGGAATTCGATCACAACGAAACAAATATATGTTTTTATTCGATCGATTTACAGAAATCTATCTTTTATTTCTTCCTCACACCACAGATCAATTCAGAGTGGTTACGGACTCTGTGCGCTGTTGTCTGTGTCACCCTAATTCCAAATGATCTGGAATATATTGACTCGGTGCTGATATAACAATGGGAGCAGTAGCTGGTGACAAAATGTCAACGTTAGTAGATGCATTCGCCATGAAGCCTTACAATGCAGAATATCTTTCAGATCTGTGCGAGTTGTTGACACTCAGGCTCTCCACATTAAATACCCTTATAAGCAATCGACCTACTCTGTGGAAAGGAAATACGTTCACGCCAGTGCAGACAACATAACAATGATAGCGAGGCAGCATTCCGTTAGTAACAATTCCTCGTGGATTGGCTCGACATTGCTGCTAAAGAGGTGCTGCTTCATCGGTTTCCCTTCTTGGTAAAACGTAATTTCACACAGTACCGTGCATCTTTCTGACATTCTGATGCACGGACGTATTCGCCAGGGCAATTAACTACTCAGCTAAGTTACGAATGGAAACAATGTAACGGCTGTTTATCTATTTAAGAGTACACAATTCCCGCGTTATGTTAATAAGCTACCAATAGGCTCTATGCCAGAATAAGTGGTAGAGGTGCAAGTGATCAACTTTGCCCCGTAGATGTGGATTGGTGCGACTAATGTGAATCCTTCCCCACATTTCAGAGAAAGATAGCAATAAGAGTTTAGAGATAATTTGACGATTACATTATCCTAATATTTTCTGAAAAATTAAGAAAAGTATGAGAACTGATCAGTATATTTAAAGCCCATTCATGAACGAAGCACTGCTGGATCTTATTCTGGGAAATGGAGTGGTCATGTTTTAGTATGAAAGCATCTAGGAAGCAAGTGCTCAATATAATTTCTTTTACAGCAGTTAAGGAAATGGAAAGGACACAATCACAGATGAATAAACTCAACAGAAAGAGAGCTAATTTCAATCGGTTGAAATGGAAATTGGTCCAGATGGATTGGAAACAAACATTAGCAGATAGAAACAAAACATTAAATGAACAACGAGGGGTCCAGCAAGGACGAGATAATTCTGGTACAGACTAAATACATTCCTTTGTGGTAGAAAGGAAGGACATGGATGACTACTTTACTTGAGATTAAAGTGTTTATTATACAGTAATGTTTGTGGCAGAATATAAAAATTGCGGGGACGAACTGAAAAATTAAACATGAGGGCAAAGCGAGTAAATGAAAAAAGATAATTGGATAACATAAAAAAAGCATTAAAATGTATAAATGTTAAAATGACTGTGGAAATCAAAGGATGTCGATGATTAGAGACCAAACATGTTATTCGTTGTGGAGATAGAGGGCATTGCTGAGGTTTTGGATGAGTTATTTGCATTTGTCTTCAGAAAATAGGAGGATTGTGCCAATATTACAGTGAAGATTGAATGATCGGCGAAATGGGCCGGATAATAAGAGATAAAAGCTATCTAGTAAATGTTTGGCAGCGTACACATTGCAAATAAGAACATAAGAACTATGAGCAGGAGTAAGCCATTTGTCCCCTCGAGCCTGCTCCACTGTTTAATAAGATGATGGCTGATCTGATCATGCGCTGCGCTGCACTTCCTTGCCCGCTCACCATAACTCTTTATTGCCTTCTCAATCAGAAATCTGTCGATCTCCGCCTTAAATATAGTCATTGACACAGCCTCAACAGCTTTCTGGTGCAGAGAATTCCACAGATTTACCTCTGCCAACAGGTGTGTACAAGATGCGTCATACGTGGTTGAGGGAAGCTCTAGCCACAATAGTTCAATCCTGTTTGGATATCAGAGCGATGTCAGAGAACTGGAGGGATAGCAACCATTAAATCCCTGGTCAAAAAGGGTAGAGCGATAAATCTTGTAACTAGAGACCATAATCCCTTTCAAAATAATTTCCACTTGGAAAGATATGGGTTAATAAAAGAAAGTGAACATGAGTTTATTAAAGTAAATCAATCTGACTAATTTGCGTGCGATCGAGGGTGAAATAACTAAGATGTAAGATTAATCTCGTGAAGTTTATGCTTCCCGTATGAACTTTGAAAAGGCGTTTGATAAATCAACATAGAATAAACTATAGCCAGGGGTCATGCTAGAGACACTGATCTTTTTGATATATATTTTAATGAACTTGACTTGGTTAAAGGGGGCATAATTTCAAATTTTTCCGATGATATACAACTTCGAAATTTAGTAAAGAATAAGAATGATAGGACGTAATGTGGTCATATAAAGACTGGTGAATTAGGCACACACATGCCAGATGAAATTTAACACAGATATATGAAGTGATGCATTTTATGAAGAAGACTGAGGCAAAGCCATGTAAATGAAATGGTAAATGTATAAACAATATGCCAAAAAAGAGAGACCTGGAGTCTTAAATATTTAAATATTTGAAGTTGACAGGACAAGTAGATAATTCTGGTAAAAAGCATAAGGGATCATTAGCTTTATAAATAGAGGCATAGAGTACAAAAGCAAGGAAATTATGCAAACCATTATAAATCACTGGATAGGCTGTAGCTGGAATATTGTGCCCAGTTCTGGATCATACACTTCAAGGCTTCAGCAAGGATGAAGAAGCGTGCACACAGGACTTTACCAGGATGAAGTATTTTAGTCATGCGCAGAGACTAGAAAAGCTGGAATTGTTCTCCTTAGAATAGAGAAGATTTATGGGAGATTGAAGAGAGGCGTTTAAAATGGGTTTTGATAGTGAAAATAACGAAGAGCCAATTCTAGTGGCACTGGGAACGTTAACCAGAGAAAACACATTTCACGCGAGTGGCAAAAGAACCAGTGTCGAGATAGGAGACTTTTTTTAAGCAGTGTGACTAATTGCATGGCTCTTAAGAGCTGGCACAGGTTTGATGGACTGCATTTCCTCCACATGTACTGCATAATGTTATTATTGTAGATTGTGGACATCCTTGCAAAGCTGGATTGGAAGATTGAAAGGAGCTATTTCAATATTTTAGGGCCTCATTCCGTTTCCTCGTTGGAGTCCAGTATTAACAGTAATCCAATCTTTGTCAGCACCACAACACGCATGCAATACTAGTCTAAAGTTCCAGAACAGAGGGTGTCTGCCGGTGTAAAAAGTAGTGAGTGAATCATGTTCGATTCAGAGAGGGGCCGGATTTAGCAGTAAAAATAACGGTGAGGCAAAGAGCGCTCACCTTTACTAAAATGTAATTCAGAGAGCAACTTCCAGCGACCCCATATATGTAAATGAGGATGTCGCAGTCCAAAAAGAATTGCCTACGCAGAAGCTGCATAATAATGGCATCTTGCGGAAAGTCTCTCCAATTAAATATATGGAACAGTGTGATGTTTCTGTACTTACTTGATGTATTATCACTAATCTCGCCAGAAATACTTCGGGCTTGTCTATTCCAGTGCAATTCTCGTTAAACTGCGTGGAAAATCTTAATTGCTGCCAAAAGGCACTGAAAATTGACTTTAACAAAGGTGGAGTCTCATTCCTTCAGATAATTATTAGGGATTTAAAAAAATTAAAATATTGATACAATTTTGTTTTTACTTTTTCTTTCTCTCATGTTTTTCACTTGCTCTATGTGTTAATCAAACACCCACGGAAAGTTGCAGAAACCGTGGTAAAGAAACATAATTTACATTGTTTTCCGCAGCTGCCACTGCTATTCATCCACGGTTACTGCGGATCACTGGGAACACAATCAGAATTTAAAACAACATAACACTTGGTCTGCTTTGAAAGGTCTCAACCAGAATCTTTTTAAAGACTAGCAGTAAATCGACCGGACATTTTATCTCAGTAAATTAATATTTAATTATCTTTTCCGAGTTGGGAAGCTGACATAATGCTCATGCATCATTCGCTGTTTTTCTGGGAATGCAGCACATGTTTCAGCGATAGAATACTCACAAATTCCTCTTCGTGGTTACAGCGATGACTCCATTAAGTTTGAAATAGAATAACTAATATATTGAAAGTTTCACATTTTGATAATTGACTTTGTTTTATTATTTAAGCATTATCATTTGATAAGATTCCGCTCAAGGGATAACTAGGAAAAATTAAAGTGCACAAAATTGCACAGACCCTTGTGACATGGGCTAGGACTTTGTTTCGATGCAGGCAACTGTGACTTGATCGAAAGGAAACGTTTGCTTATTCCTGGGATATAACTATAGTATGCCCCAAAATCTGTACTGATGGCTCGGCTTTTCACAATTCATATTTAAGTCGTATTTCATGATTTAAATACCAATACCAATACGAAAAATGATGGACAGATAATGACCATGTGGTCCATCCTGCCTATCCCCTACAATTGTGATACCTTGTGTATCATCACAAATAAACTCCACCCGACCAGAAACCTTGTGATCCCCTGGGAGTCACAAAAAAACACAAAAAAAGGCCACTTTTGGAAAATAAAAAATTATATTCATCTCCGACCCATCGTAAATAGTTTAGTAGATCACTTTGACCGTGAATTTCCTGCAGTACCGAACTTCTTTAAGAGGTGATCTCCGCTGCAGCAGAGAAACAAATCCAGCTTTTGCTTAAAGGAATTCAGCGAGCCTGCACCAACCACATGATATGGAAGCTTGCTCCAGAGGTCTAATATTCTCTGCAGCTAGAACCACCTCCTGGCGTCTATTCTAGATCGAGCCCTCTACAACATAAGTTTGTGATCCCTGGTGCTGCCGAATTTATTTAATTGAAATAAACTGTCAGCTGAAACACCGTTTATTCCAGTCATTGTCTTATAAACCTAAATTAGATCGCGACCAAATCTATGTTGCTCTAAGGTAAAAGAACCATCTGTTTTAGCATATCTTGCAAGCTAAGATTCTTGAGTCTTGGAAGTAGTCCAGTGGCCCTCCTCTACACCAACTCGCGTGCCATAATAGGAACCAACATGTGAGGAGACCGAAACTGGACACAGTATTCCAAGTGCGCCTGACTAATGTATTGTACGAGGATAAAACAGTACGATTTTTCATATCACCAATTGTCCCATGGATACATCCCAACACTCTATTTGCTCCAGCTATCGCTGCCTGGCAAAACTCGTGTATCTTTAAGGATGTATGCACTAAAATGGCCAAATCTCTTTCTATCGCCACCATCTTTAATGCCCTCCCCTGGATCCTGTAGGACTGTTGAGCATTTGGCCTTAGCACTTGCATAATACTGCACTATTCAAATAAAACATCATTTTTGAATCTTGCACACAAGCTCCCAGCACATTCACATCTGCATATTCTACAGTACTAATATTCGCACATATGTTGGCATCATATGCATATTTATAAGTGCGTTGCATGAAGCAAGTGAGTGAAAGAGGGTTTGAGTGGAGCTGAGGCAGCAGGTGGAGGCGCACAGGCATAAGTAAAGCCAGAGAAAAGGACAAGGAGAGAGCTTACCTCAGCGGCAGCAGGAATAGTAGCGGTAGCATAAAGAGAGCGCGATGAATCGCCTCACATCGAGTGGACCTCAGCTCAAGCAGGAGGAGGATCTGCAGCATAAATAAAGCGATAGTAAAGGCCTAGGCAAGAGTGGGTTGAGCAGCATTGGGATAATTATTGGGCGAATTCAGAAACATTTAAAAAACAAGAAGTGACTTCGCAGGACAGAAGTTAGATGTTTGGTTGGTGAGTATAGAGGGGCAAAATTGCTCCTTTTTATAGCCCCGTTAAGGCCTCTGCGGAGCACTATCAAGACAGTTTTCGACAGGGGAATGGGGCGGTTCCATCTCTCGGGAAATTGCCCGGGAGGTTCAGGAGGCGCTGCCAACAGGAACGGCTTACTTGCTGCCTGTACAGATGAGAACATTGACTGCAGGACTGATTGGAAAAATGAACAAAGCACCTTGGATCAGGGGACAATCCAAATGGGGGAGAAGAAAGGAATGATGTCGCAGTCGGGGACAATATAGTCATGGGGATAGATACTATTCTCTGCAGCCGGGGTAGAGAGTTCCAAAGGCTGTGCTATCTGCCCGCTGCCAGGATTAACTATAGCTCCTCACTACAGGAAAATAATTGTCGTGGTCCATGTAAGAACGAATGACATAGGTAGAACTAAGAATTAGATTCTGTTAAGAAGTTTTAGGAATTAGGTTCATATTTAATAAGAGGCTGAAGGATAATTATCATTGGATTACTACGCAAACCACATGCAACTTAGCATAGGATCAAGCAGATCATAGATGCATGTCTCAAAACGTCGAGTGGGAGCAAGCGGTTTTGAATCACGGGGCAGTGGCAACAGTACTGAAGAAAGAGTGCTCTGTTCCATTGGCATGGTGGTGCGGGGAGAGGGAGGTGGGGGGGGGAAGCTACACTTAATCCGGACTGAGATCAGAGTCCTATCATATTGAATAACTAGGGATCTAGATAGGGATTTAAACTACAAAAGGGTGAAGGGACACGTGAGGAGAAGTTTCGGAATCTACAGAAAAAAGTCAAGGTAACAGAGCAGTGCAGCGATTTGGGTAAATATAAAGAGAGTGTGACAGGAAGGGACTGAGCGCTAAAATTTAATAATATTTCAGCGAATAAGGTCGAAGCAGGAAATATTGGTGAAAAAATAAAATTAATGGTTCTTTCACTGAATGCATGAAGCATTCATAACAAGATTGAAGAACTACTGGCAAAAATAGAGACAAACGAATTTGATCTAATAGCCATTACAGAGACAAAGTTGCAAGGTGAGCGAGATTGGGAATTAAATATTCCATGATAGTTGACGTTTCGAAAACACAGGCAGAATGGAAATTGTGAAGGTAGCCCTGATAATAAAGGATTGACAAAAGGAGATTAGTGAGAAAGTATCTTGGCTCAGAAAGTCAGGAACTAAAATCAGTGCGGGTAGATACAAGGAATACCGTGCCAGAAAAGAATGGTGAACATAAGAACAGAAAAACATAAGAAATAGGAACAGGAATTTGGTCCCTCAAGCCACTGAATAAGAATATGGTTGATCTGATCATGAACTCAGCTGCACTTCCATGCCCACTCCCCATAACCCTTTACTCCCTTATCGCTCAAAAATCTATCCAACTCTGCGTTAAATATATTCAATGACCCAGCCTCCACAACACTCTGGGGAAAAGAATTCCATAGATTTACAACCCTCTGAGTGAAGGCATTTCTCCTCATCTCAGTTATGAATGGGCGGCCACTTGTTCTTTTCAACTTCATTGTCAGCGATTTCTTGGCAGTAAAGCTGGTGTTCTACCTGGCGACAGTTTCCACGTTTTTTCTGCCTTGTTATCGCACACATCTGAAGTTGCTCCCCGGGAGAAAACTGCCCACGTGCAATGCCGAGAACAACCGCAAAGGCATAAATTTGGCCTAAACCGCTGACGTCCAGATCATTGAGAGAACTACCATGTTAAAGCTGCTTTTAGAGGGTGGTAAGGGTGTGGGACCCTGCAAAGAAAGTTAAATTACAGGTTCTTTTATGATTTAAAAAAAAATGTTAACATAGCGAGTAGGTAAAAAGCTGTCTTGCGATTGCGCTGTACATTTTTTTTAACAATTGTATTTTTTAATTTTCCCACCTCCCTAGCCCCAACCACAGCTTCGGGCAACATTTCCTTACTTACCGTCCATTCTGGTAAGGATCGGCCATGTTGCTAACTTTCCACTTACCCGCTGAGAAAACGGCCGAAAATGAGTGTGCAAGGCCCACCTTCTCGCAGGGCGATTAAATTCTCACCAGATTTCTTCGCCAAATGTTAGCGGTTCTTCTCAACAGACAATCGGGCATTGAGGACCTTTAGGGAAAGTCTAGGCCTATATCCCCCAGTTTTAGTTTCCCCGACGAGTGGAAATATGCTATCTGTATCCACCTTATTGTGCCCCCTTATTATCTTATAAGTTTCAATACGATCAACTCTCATTCTTCTGAACTCCAATGTGCATAGGCCCACCCTACTCAACCTATCCTAAAAAATCAATCCCCTCTTCAACGGAATAACCGAATGAAACGTCTCTGAACAGCTTCCAATGCAAGTATATCCTTCCTTAAATACAGAGACCAAAACTGTAAGCAGTAATCCAGATGTGGCCTCACCAGTCGATTGTACAATTATAGGAGGACCTTTCTGCTTTTATACTCTATTCCTCTTGCAATAAAGTCCAACATTCCATTTGCCTTCCTAATTATTGCTGTATCTGCAGACTAACTTTTTGTGTTTCATGCACAAGGACTTTGATGTCTCTCTGTACTGCACTGCTTTGCAATTTTTCTACATTTAAATTATAATTTGCTTTTCTATTATTTCTGTGAAAGTGGATAACCTCATATTTTCCTACATTATACTCCATCTTCCAAATGTTTGCCCACTCACTCAGCCTGTCTATATCCCTTTGCAGATTCAATATGCCCTCCTCACAATTTGCTCTCCCACCCATCTTTGTATCATCAACAAACTTGGCTACATTACATTCGGGACTATCATCCAAGTCATTATTATAAATTGTAAATAGTTGAGGACCCAGCACCGATCCCTGAGGCACCCCACTAGTCACTGTATGCCAACAGGAAAATAACCCATTTATCCCGACTCACCCGACAAAAGAATGATGAGAATACAATATATACCCTCTAACAGTAGCTACAGCATTGTAAATGATATTAATGTACAAATATTAGGAGCTTGTAACAAAGGTAATAACTTTGATGGACTTAAATGTTTATATAGATTGGACAAATCAAATTGTTAAGGTAGTCTGGAGAAAGAATTCATGGAATGCATTCGACTCTGTTTCAATGAACAATAGATCATGGAACCAATCAGGGAACATGTTATATTACATAGTCTTTTGAGTAACGAGGCAGAGTTAATCAGAAATATCACGATAAAGGATGCTCTGTGCCAGAGTGAGCATAATATGCTACAATTTCATTTTAAGGGCGGTGATGCCTCTGGGGAGTGCAGCCAGGGCCAAGTCCACAGCACCGTGCGTGGCTCAGCTGCACAAGGGGGGGGGGGCGGTGGAAGAAGACGGGAAGGGCGATAGTGATAGGAGATTCAATAGTTAGGGGAGCAGATAGGCACTTCTGCGGCAGCAAAAGTGACATCAGGATGGTGTGTTGCCTCCCTGGTGCAAGGGTCAATGATGTCACTGAGCGACTGCAGGACATTCTGGGGAGTGAAGGGGAACAGCCAGTGGTTGTGGTCCACATTGGTACCAACGACAAGGTAGAAAGAGGGGTGAGGTCCTGAAAGCTGCGTTTAGGGAGATAGGAGTAAGATTGAAAGCCAGGACCTCAAAGGTGGTAATGTCGGGATTACTGCCAGTGCCACGTACTAATGAGGATAGAAATAGGAAGGCGAGTCAGATAAATACGTGGCTGGGGCATTGGTATAGAAGGGAGGGCTTTAGATTCCTGAACAATTAGGACCGCTTCTGGAGTAGGTGGGACCTGTACAAGTCGGACAGTTTACACCTCAACAGAGACGGGACCAATGTTCATGCGGGTGGTTTTGATAGTGCGGTTGGGAGGGCTTTAAACTAGCTTGGCAGGGGGATGGGAACCCAGGAGAGAGCTCTGAGCTAGTTAGAGTGGGTGAGAGCTCAGATGAACAGAACCCCAAGAAAGGATGCAAAAGGCAGGAGGCAAAAGAGCAGAGTAGAACTGGAGTATGTGTAAACCACAAGGAGATAGGAATGGACAATATGTATGAATATAAAGAGGCTGCAGGAGGGGTCAAAACTAAAAATCATGTTTTAAAAACTAGTACTAAAACACTTTACCTATACGCATTCGAATCAAAGTAAATGAGTTGACGGCACAAATCATTACAAATGGGTATGATTTGCTGGCCATTACAAATACGTGGTTGCAGGGTGGCCAAGACTGGGAATTAAACATACAGGGGAATTAAACAGACAATTTGGAAAGATAGACAAACAGGGAAAGGAGGTGGGGTAGCTCTGTTAATAAAGGATGATATCAGGGCAGTTATGAGAGACGATATTGGCTCTAATGAACAAAATGTTGAATCATTGTGGGTGGAGATTAGAGATAGTAAGGGAAAACGTCAATGGTGGGCATAGTTTATAGGCCCCCAAATAATAACTTCACGGTGGGGCGGACAATAATCAAGGGAATAATGGAGGCATGTGAAAAAGGAATGGCAGTAACCATGGGGGATTTCAACATATATATCGATTGGTCAAATCAAATCGCACAGGGTAGCCTTGAGGAGGAATTCATAGAATGAATACGGGATTGTTTCTTAGAACAGTATGATACAGAACCTACAAGGGAGCAAGCTATCTTAGATCAGGTCCTGTGTAATGAGACAGGAATAATAAATGATCTCCTAGTAAAAGATCCTCTCGGAATGAGTGATCACAGTATGGTGGAATTTGTAATACAGATTGAGGGTGAGGAAGCAGTGTCTCAAACGAGCGTACTATGCTTAAACAAAGGGGACTTCAGTGGGGTGAGGGCAGAGTTGGCTAAAGTAGACTGGGAACACAGACTAAACAGTGGCACAATTGAGGAACAGTGGAGGACTTTTAAGGAGCTCTTTCATAGTGCTCAACAAAAATATATTCCAGTGAAAAAGAAGGGCGGTAAGAGAAGGGATAACCAGCCGTGGAGAGCCAAGGAAATAAAGGGGAGTACCAAATTAAAAACCAATGCGTATAAGGTGGCCAAGGTTAGTGGAAAACAAGAAGATTGGGAAAATTTTAAACGGCAGCAAAGAATGTCTAAGAAAGCAATAAAGAAAGGAAAGATAGATTACAAAAGTAAACTTGCGCAATACATACAAACAGATAGTAAAAGCTTTTACAGATATATAAAATGGAAAAGAGTGACTAAAGTAAATGTTGGTCCCTTAGAAGTTGAGAAGAGGGATTTAATAATGGGAAATGTGGAAATGGCTGAGACCCTAAACAATTATTTTGCTTCGGTCTTCACAGTGGAAGACACAAAAACCATGCCAAAAATTGCTGGTCACGGGAATGTGGGAAGGGAGGACCTTGAGACAATCACTATCACTAGGGAGGTAGTGCTGGACAGGCTAATGGATCTCAAGGTAGACAAGTCCACTGGTCCTGATGAAATGCATCCCAGGGTATTAAAAGATATGGCAGAAGTTATAGCAGATGCATTCGTTATAATCTACCAAAATTATTTGGACTCTGGGGAGGTACCATCGAATTGGAAAACAGCTAATGTAACACCTCTGTTTAAAAAAGGGGGCAGACAAAAGACAGGTAACTATAGGCCGGTTAGTTTAACATCTGTAGTGGGGAAAATGCTTGAAGCTATCATTAAGGAAGAAATAGCAGGACATCTTGATAGGAATAGTGCAATCAAGCAGACACAACATGGATTCATGAAGGAGAAATCATGTTTAACTAATTTACCGAAATTCTTTGAGGATATAACGAGCATGGTGGATAGAGGTGTACCGATGGATGTGGTGTATTTAGATTTCCAAAAGGCATTCGATAAGGTGCCACACAAAAGGTTACTGCAGAAGATAAAGGTACGCGGAGTCAGAGGAAATGTATTAGCATGGATAGAGAATTGGCTGGCTAACAGAAAGCAGAGAGTCGGGATAAATGGGTCCTTTTCGGGTTGGAAACCGATGGTTAGTGGTGTGCCACAGGGATCGGTGCTGCGACCAGAACGGTTTACAATATAGATAGATGACCTAGAAAAGGGGACAGAGTGTACTGTATCACAATTTGCAGATGACACAAAGATTAGTGAGAAAGCGGTTGTCTGGAGGACACAGAGAGGCTGAAAAGAGAATTAGATACGTTAAGCGAATGGGCTAAGTTTTGGCAGATGGAATACAATGTCGGAAAATGTGAGGTCATCGACCTTGGAAAAAAAAAACAGTAAAAGGGAATATTATTTGAATGGAGAGAAATTACATCATGCTGCGGTGCAGCGGGACCTGGGGGTCCTTGTACGTGAATCTCAAAAAGTTAGTTTGCACATGCAGCGGGTAATCAAGAAGGCGAATGGAATGTTGGCCTTCATTGCGAGAGGGATGGAGTACAAAAGCAGGGAGGTCCTTCTGCAACTGTATAGGGTATTGGTGAGGCCGCACCTGGAGTACTGCGTGCAGTTTTGGTCACCTTACTTAAGGAAGGATATACTAGCTTTATAGGGGGTACAGAGATGATTCACTAGGTTGATTCCGGAGATGAGGGGGTTATCTTATGATGATAGATTGAGTAGGCTGGGTCTTTACTCGTTGGAGTTCAGAAGAATGAGGGGTGATCTTACAGAAACATTTAAAGTAATGAAATGGATAGACAAGATAGAGGCAGAGAGGATGTTTCCACTGGTCGGCGAGACTAGAACTAGGGGGTACAGCCTCAAAATACGGGGAAGCCAATTTAAAACCGAGTTGAGAAGGAATTTCTTCTCCCAGAGGGTTGTGAATCTGTGGAATTCTCTGCCCAGGGAAGCAGTTGAGGCTAGCTCATTGAATGTATTCAAATCACGGATAGATTTTTAACCAATAAGGGAATTAAGGGTTATGGGGAGCGAGCGGATAAGTGGAGCTGAGTCCACGGCCAGATCAGCCATGATCTTTTTCAGTGGCGGAGCAGGCTCGAGGGGCTAGACGGCCTACTTCTATTCCTAATTCTTATGTTCTTATGTTCTAAGTTTGAGAGTGAATTGCTTAAATCTGAAACTAGAGTCTTAAACTTCAATGAAACAAATTACATTGGTATGAATGGGGAGTTGGGGCTAATGTAGATTTGGAAAATAGATTGAAATTATGATGGTCGATAAGAACATAATAACAAAAGATATAGGAGCAGGAGCAGTCCATAAGGACACTCGAGCCTGCTCCACCAATTAATACGATCATGGCTGGTCCAATCATAGATTCAGGTCCACTGCCCGGCCCGCTCAACATATCCCCTTATTTCCTTATCGTTTAAGAAATTGTTTCTCTCTTAAATTTAATCAATGTCCCAACTTCCACAGCTCTCCGATGCAGCGAATTCCACAGATCCATAACCCATTGAGAGATGAAATGTTTCCTCATCTCAGTTTTAAATGGGCGGCCCCTTATTCTAAAATGATGCCCTCTATTTCTAGTCTCCCCTCTTAGGTTATCCACTTTGGTGGTAAAAACAGAGAGACAGACTATTATCTGAATGGTGACAGATTAGGAAAAGGGAAGGTGCAACGAGACCTGGGTGTCATGGTACATCAGTCATTGAAGGTTAGCATGCAGGTACAGCAGGCGGTTAAGAAAGCAAATGGCATGTTGGCCTTCATAACGAGGGGATTTGAATACAGGGGCAGGGAGGTGTTGCTACAGTTGTACAGGGACTTGGTGAGGCCACACCTGGAGTATTGTGTACAGTTTTGGTCTCCTAACTTGAGGAAGGACATTCTTGCTATTGAGGGAGTGCAGCGAAGATTCACCAGACTGATTCCCGGGATGGTGGGACTGACCTATCAAGAAAGACTGAATCAACTGGGCTTGTATTCACTGGAGTTCAGAAGAGTGAGAGGGGACCTCATAGAAACGTTTAAAATTCTGACGGGTTTAGACAGCTTAGATGCAGGAAGAATGTTCCCAATGTTGGGGAAGTCCAGAACCAGGGGTCACAGTCTGAGGATAAGGGGTAAGCCATTTAGGACCGAGATGAGAAGAAACTTCTTCACCCAGAGACTGGTGAACCTGTGGAATTCTCTACCACAGAAAGTAGTTGAGGCCAATTCACTAAATATATTCAAAAGGGAGTTAGATGAAGTCCTTACTACTCGGGGGATCAAGGGTTATGGCGAGAAAGCAGGAAGGGGGTACTGAAGTTTCATGTTCAGCCATGAACTCATTGAATGGCGGTGCAGGCTAGAAGGGCTGAATGGCCTGCTCCTGCACCTATTTTCTATGTTTCTATGTCTATGTTTCAATGGAATCATCCACTCTGCATCTATCCTTTCAAGCCCTCTCATAATCTTATACGTTTCGATAAGATTAGCTCTCATTCTTCTGAATTCCAATGAGCAGAGGCCCAACCTATTCAAACTTGCCTCATAAGTAAAGGCCCTCATCTCCGCAATCAACCTAGTGAACCTTCTCTAAATTGCCTCCAAAGCAAGATGATCCTTTCGCAAATATGGAAACCAAAACTGCACGCAGTGTTCCAGGTCTGCCCTCACCAACACCCTGTCCAACTGTAGCAAGTCTTCACTGCTTTTATACCCGATCCCCTTTGCAATAAATGCCAAGGAACCATTGGCATTCCTGATCACTTGCTACACCTGCATACTAACCTTTTCTGTCTCATGCACAAGAACCCACAGGTCCCGCTGTACCTCCGCACTTTACAAACTTTCTCCATTGAAATAATACATTGCTCTTTGATTTTTTTCTGCCAAAATGCATGACCTCACACTTTCCAACATTATACTCCATCTTCCAAATATTTGCCCACTCACTCAGCCTATCTATCACATTTTGTTCATTTTTTGTGTCCTTCAGAACAGTATTACATTAAAAAAGAAGATTATAATTTTCCAAAGAATAGTCGTAAGCCTGTGGATCGGGAGTGTTTTAGAAATCAGCCGACGATTTCATAATAAATGAAAAAAAGGACATTTGAATGGAAGTCAATTCGCAATAAATAAAGCAACTGACTGTAAGAGCTTCCAGAAGTATGGAAAAAGCAAGAAAGTAGCAAATTAAACTTCGGCCTCAGGGATTAGGCAAGCTGAAACTTTAATGGGGAAATTGTAATGTGAATTAAAGAAATGACAGAGACGATAAACACTTTTTTTTATATCTGTCTTCACATTAGAAGCAATAAAAAGCAGACCAAATATAGTGGGGAAAATGAAGCTAAAAGAGTGAAGAACTTAATGGTGCTAAAATTCTGGCCTCACCAAGTCTATACGGAGTGTGAACGGACCTGGTGAGGCCTCGCACAAGTCGGTTTCTGCGGCGCAATGCACTTGCACCAAAAACCAGCTTTGCCAATCTGTCAAGATTTGTTTTGACAGACCGAATACATCCCCACAAGAAGGACATTAGCACAGCCAAGTTTGGACTATTTGGGCATATCTTGCCCAGTGAATGTCCTTCAAAATCTTATGCCTGGTGAAAGCAGGCGCGTAACTTACTTTTAATAGTATAATCGTTTTAAAACATATAATAAATACAGTTCACATCACATTTTAAGTTTAAAAACCCTGTCCATTAAGTTAAGTTTATTTTAAACCGTATTATCACAGAGAAAAATTCCCAAAATATTTTTCTTTTCATAAAATGTAATTAATTTTAATTTCAATTAATTTTAAATGTGTTAGGTTTTTTATCCCATAATTATGCTGTGTTTATGACTTTTAGGGTTTTTTCTCATTTATAGTGATTGGAACTCGCACAAACGGAGTTGCCGTTATTGACAAGTAGAATATTGCGTTGTGATTCGTTGTCCAGGCCCACTTGAACCAGCATTCATTTCGTATCTCAAAAATAATGGAATGTGGCGAGTGGAGTCCCACCTACTGGACGATTGTGGAGAGGTGTTGAAGGAGGATGGAGTGATCCACCGTATCAAAAGCATCAGACAAAACAAAAAGGACGAGAAAGTATATTTTACCTTCATCACGGTCACACATGATGTCTGATTTTGAGGTGAGACGTTTCAGTAATGTGACAGGATCAGAATCCGGTTTGGGGTGTTAAAACATATGATTCCAGAAATGAAGCACACAAAATTGGGAGGTGATAGCATGTTCAAGAAATTTGTAGAGGAAAGGAAGTTTGGAGATGTGGCAGAATTGGAAAGAACGGAGTGATCAAGGTTTTTTTTGAGGAGTTGAGTGATGAAGGCGCATTTGACTGAGAGGTGGACGCTACTGGAGGAGCTTGATCCATTAACAATGTTGGTTAACATTGGTGCAAAAATGGAAGTTGGGTGATCAGCAGTTTCGTGGAAATAGCGAGATAGAAGCTGATCTCATGGTCAAGATGAGCGTGGAGAATGGAAAGCAACTGTAGAGTAATTCATGTTCTGCGCTAATGCGGTGGGGAATCTTAAAGGAGATTTGGCCCAATGTGCTAGGAGAAGGAAGGGAAGAAAGGCTGTCCTGATTAGGACCGTTAATTAATACTCTCTGTCGTCGGTCTCTTAACCAATCCTCAATACATGCTAATATATTACCCCAAACCCAAGAGACGCAATGCTGTGTGAACAACCTATTTTATGGGACTTTATGGAATGCCTTCAGAAAATCCTAATATTCAACATCCAATGCTTCCAGCCTATCCTTAGTTAGTTGAACCCTCAAAAAAGTAGAATAGATTTTTCATAAACAATTTCGCTTTCACAAAACCGTGTTAACTCTGCCTAATCATATTACCATTTCAATTATAATCATTCTCTTCGACCACCTGACATCAACATCAAAACGAATTTTCAAATAGAAGTCAAATATATGATTAGTGAACGAAGTAAGCTTCGATTGTTGTGTTAATCTGAACTGCAGTGTGTCGATCAATAAAATTATATTCCTTTAAACAACACGCGAGATTTCAACAAGTAAATCATACTTTAATTTGAGGCCATACTTGGCAGACAGAATTTTAGCAAAACATTCATCACTATATCCATATAATTTATTGCTCAGACATATGTAACTATATTTACTATAATTGGAAACCGAATGATTTTAGACCTCCAAATTTCGGCTCCAGTTCTCTCAAGAATAAGTTATATTTCCGTTATTGAGAAACGTCATGTGGCATGCATTTATATATTGTTTCTGGTATGTTGCTCACCAATCATGTAACTGACACCAGAAGTAGCATTCTTGGAGCTAATTCAATTTAATAATTGTGATGTCTGAAATTGTTCATCGAAAGACAAAAAAAGTCTGAAAATTACACACGTATAATGGCAACGGAAATAGTTAAAGAAACGAATGCCATTAATACAGGACGCTCACAATTTTTAGAAATCTAATTCAATAGTGAAATATTTGATTAGCTGGATGCAAATAAAAACAGATACTTTTGAGGAGGGGCAATGTGGCAGGCGAATTAAATGGTTGTCGAACATTTTTGAGCAAGGACGGAAAGAGTACGCTAGGCAGATAGTGAATTCCAAAGGGAAGATGTGCAATGCTTAAAATTGCTAACTCCAGTTGTGGGTCAGAGGAGGATATAACAAGGAGTAACCTGATGTCACAGGATCCTCGGTTGCTTGTGGGATGTATAACTGGGGGAGTTCACTAAAGAAGAGTGATACGAGGCCAGGGAAGCATTTGAAGATGAGGCCGAGGATCAGATGGAATTTAGGTAATATGAACATTTTGTTGTCCAGAGTACCGATTCCATTGTTCTGAATGGTTTCAGATTTTTGGAGCGGGGAACCACAGATACCAGTCCGATGTTAAGTGATATAGAATTGCGATATTTGATAAGCATGTGTCAGCGTCAAGGAGTTACCAATAAAGAGGGTATCTCTTTGGGGTGCAGCGTGGCAGCCCAGAACTGCTTCGGAACATCAGCGGCAGGTCCGAGCCTTAAAAGGAATGGTGAGCTGCGGCGTGGGAGCAGTGTGGCGGCTACGACCTGCGTGGGAACATCAGCGGCTGGCCGTGGCCAAAAAAGAATGGCAAACCGCGGCCCGGGAGCAGCATGTTGGTATTCCACTGCAAGGTACAGCTCTAGGTCGTACAGGAGGGTGGTGGCTGTGAACAGGGCGACTGGATTGGACGACATCAAGGTGCAGGTCGCTGATTGGAGCGTGGGCAGGTCAATCAGGAACGGCAAAGTTGGGGTGGCGAGAGATTGCAGAGCGATGTGATCGGGGCCCAGGAGAGACATGAGTTCGGGGCCCCGAAGTGCAGTGGACCCAGGGGCAGCAGAGGACAGCCCACACTGCGATATGTGTGTGCACTAGGTCTGCGCTGAATAGCTGGTCCCCGGTCATCTTGGTAACGCTTGCCAACTTAACTGTGTCAAGCCCGTGTGGTGGCTGGTGTACTATAACCAGCAGATGTTAAAAAAAACTCCATGCACAGATATCTTCCACCCTTCAATATGCAGTTCGGGAACCTGGAACATTAAGTCCTTCATTGAAAAACCTGTGAACTCATTGAACTCATCCCTTTTTGGCATGGAAGCCAGTCATCCTCCATCCGAGGGATCACCGAAGAAGAAGGAGGAGCGATGGTGATGACTGGTGGATGAAGATGTTGAGGGGATGCACATAAGTGGTCTTGATAGCAAAATAGATGTTAGGGATGGCGTTGTTCTCAGTTAACCTAAAACTAGTTTTCCAGATGATGACTCAAATTAGGATGGAATCTGAAGTGTTTACAGGATTCAAGTACTGAACGAGCAAATAAACTTTCTGCTGATACTAAATGCAGAAAACTATGTCACAAGAGCGCCTGAATATTAAAAATGTGGTCAGTCTTTGGTGCAATATGCTCAGCCGTGAAATAAACTCGGTGTCAAGTGCACTTCTGATACTGGCCCTATCCTGCTGGATCATTATATATTGAGATCGCACATCAATGATGCTCAGGTGGCGAATTATGGATAGAGCATAACGCTACATTTCAAATGTTTATATTGAGAGAGGAGGAAACTGCATTGGAATCGCTATAATAATAATAATTGCATAAAAACATTCAATTCTGGCCGAAAGCCAAAATTTATATATGAACAGGAAAGACACGAACCAGTCACCAACTCTGGAGATAAGAGATAGATTGACGATTGTGACTTGGATCCTCTTCCGGATACAAGAATGAAACAAAAATGTTTTAATATAACCCGGCAAAATGGGAGTAGGTGGGATAGCACGCATAACCAAAGGGAGGAAATTTTGCGAGAATGAAAATAGGATTAAGTAAGAATGCATCTGATGCGAAATAGAATGAAACATTAAGAATTAAAATATTAGAAGCAATCAAATAACTAGTTATCATTTCGTGTATTAAAGGCTGTCCCAAGGAGAAAAACGTGCAAACAAGAGAAACGGAAGTAAAATATGCAAATTCTCCATTGTTTACCAGAACAAGCGGAATCATGAGAAGGTATACTATGGAGTCGGATATTAGACAAAAAAGAGAGAATAATTAGCGGCTCACCATGTCAAACTTGATCAAGACGTCAAGGGAATGGGAGCAGCGTTGACGTTTGCAAATAAGCCAGCTGTGGCTTTGATTGACACACGTTGCGTGAGTTACATGCCGGAATGCTGCGTGTCCAAGATAGATTGGTGGAAAGCAACAACTCGTTCCACGAAATAGGAGAATAAGGGAAGCCTTGAGAAATGCAGTAGCAGTGTAAAGCATACAAGCAACGTAAACGCATCTATGACGAGCAAATCGCTTCAATCCTTTCAGCTTTGCCCTGTTTCCTTAATTAGGTGCTCATCTACGCCGCTGCGTATACCAGATGTGATACTTTGTGGTTAGGTCTCGATGTTTTCTTGGTAGCAGTCAAATTTTTCTTGAAAAAATATAAATGAAAATTACATCAAATTAATTTTCCGTGTCTTCACAAAACCAAGCTTATTGTGATTCGCAATATTATTGTTTCCACGTGTGAATTGAGCTGTACTCTGCATGCACTGTACTTCTTTTGTGTTGTTTAGAATGTTATCCTTCATTGGTCCCTATCAGAACCAAAGCAGCATATGTCAGCTTTTCCTCAGCTACCTCGCGCTCTTGCTAGAAAGTCAATATTTATCATTCATTGAGTTTCTTTTTCTGAAGTTTCAAGAGGCAAGACGCCATTACAGATAAAAAAAAATTGAGGCAGCATAGTCGCATTGTCTTTGATAATCAATAAATTATTTATTTACTTTAACTTTTATTAAAAGTAAATCGAATAATTTCTATTTATTTCTGCGATCTCTAGCTAGTCAGGGAACAATAATCAAAAGCCTCTGGGTCTGAAGATTGTCACATTCATTTTTCAATATTATGAAAGCTATTTGAGAACCTCTGCATCTTTTCGATTTCTAGAAAAATAAGATTTATGTGTCAGTGAAAAATAACCTATTTGCGCTATTTAGATATCTGATATTCTGCTTCAGTACATTGTGCTATTGGTTCAAAATTCAATAAATGTAGCTCTATTATTCATTGCTGATTTGGTGTGAATGTAAATTATAACTATTACTAACACACAGATGCAATGAAAGTCTATACGGTCTTCATTCCCTTGGGGTGTACAGTGTAGCTAATTGATGAAAAAAATATATAGTCCCTCTCATATGAGATGCAAATGGTTACATAAATAAAGGAATTAAAATAAATAAACAAACAACTGCATTGGTACATAGATAACTTGTTAAATAAATATGCCTCCGATAAGAAGGTGATATAATTATTATGGTTAGCGGCACTACATGCTAATATTTGAGTCAGCGAAGTTCGATGAGGCAACCAAAGGAGTAAGTGCATTTAAATAAAGGTGTTGGGATACTCTACATGTCCCAAATGGTTTAGTAGCAAATTAATTAGAGCTATAATGTAGTTAATATATTTAAATTATCCAAATGTGCCATCCAATTAATGCAGAGCGTGGCTGCACAAATAACAGTGAGTAAAATGACCATACAATCTGCGATGTTTCTGTGACAGGGGTTGTGGTTCCCGTATTGCAGTGTTCCGCCACCTATGGACTCATTTTTAGAGTGGAAGCAAGTCTTCCTCGAACCGAGTGACTGCCTATGATGATGACCCCATGGTATCCCCAACAGCAGCAGTGGTAGAGACACCACTTTTGTCTTCCCACAAAGGTGTAGATTCATAACGGAATGAGGGTTCAGGGCCCAGAAAAGGCGAGGACCCAGGGGCATCACTGGCCAGCCCACACTGCGATATGTGTGTGCACTAGATCCGTGCAGCAGAGCAGGTTTCCAGTCGTTCTGGTTAACTCTTGCCATTGGTTCTGCCTAGCTCTATCAAGCCCGTGTGGTGAGTGGTATGCAACTGTCACCACACGTTAAAAATATCCACGCAGAGACATGTTCCACCTCTTCAATTACAGTTCAGGACTGGAACATCGAGTCTTTCATTGAAAAATCTGTTAACTCATGTGGAAGCAAGTCATCGCCGTTCGAGAGACTGCCTATGATGATGATGATGATGCTATTGTCGAATAAATCAAAGATGGCAGAAAAATCACGTAAACTCCCCTGTTGTTTTTAAAATCGTGCCCTGGGATCTTTTATGTAACACTGATCAACCACAGGGTGCCTTGGTTACTCGTCTGATGTGAACCACCGCACATTCAACAATGAAACACACGCTGAGGAATGTTCTATGGTCATCTCAAGCAGTGGGGCTTCAGGGCATTATCTATGACCTAACTTTAGAGTGCTACAGCGGAGTAAAGAACTTGAAAAGACTTCAAGATTCGTGTAAACACCGTTTGCTCCATTAGTTTCAGGTTTCTGTCGAAGTTACAGGATGACGTTTAATTTACTGTGTACTTGTGCATAGAGCCATGCATAATCTGGGCTTAAACCAATTACCTGCCTTAAAATATTGAGCAATTTTGGCTTTATTGAATTATGCGTGTATTTGCAATATGCGCTAATCTCCTCAATCTTCAAAGGCTTTCAATTTAACTTCCAAGCAGATCGCATCTCGGCCCATAATAATGGTCCCACAATTAGCTACTGAGACTTATACCCGAATTTCCTCCATTTTCGCATGCTCAGAAGGTTCTTAATATTTCGATCGGATTCTAAGTCGTGCCAGGAAAAAAAAAAATTCTTTGGAATTTTAGTCCAATTTTTGAGTTTTATTTTAAAATTTCCTTCACTGCAACCTTCATTGTAATTTCTGGTTCTATTATTATTATGGTATAAGTACAGTCACCTTCAAATTGGTAAAACTTTCCGATTGCAGATTTTTAAACTCACTGCATGTTGTGCGTGAACGATGGGTCAATCAGATGAAACATTAATTGTTATAATTAGGGAAGAGGCAGATGGCGTGAGTTTGGTGCTTTCCTTGTACTTCGATTATTTTCGTTCATTTACGTCTATTTTACGGTCTAGCATATTCTAATGACATTGCCAATAAACTTGAATGTAACAGCCTCGGCAGAATGGATAGGGGAATGGGCCCATTTTCAGGTCTAACTTCTGGCTTGCGCACATGGAGGTATGATCCATGCTGACGACCGCTATCGTTGGTAAGGTTTAAAATCGTAAATATATGTTATATGAAAGGGAATAGCTTGCGTATCCATACTTAACCTGAAGTCACCAGAATCTTTATTATCCGGACGCTAGGAGGTTCGCACATGTAGATCTGCGGCAAGTCACAGTATACAATGTACCCAATGTGCTTGATTTTTATGGGTCCCTGGCGACGCTGCAATATAATTAAATAATAATTTGCATGTCATAAGGGACGCAGTGTCCGCTTAGACCAGTGATGCTGAATAGAGGAAATAGTGCTGACGCAATATTTGTACGATATTCCTAACAAGATAAAACACAATAATGTTTTTTCGAGTTGAATCATCATATTCAACAGCCTGGATTAGTAATCCTGAGCAGAAGAGTTCAAACGGTAGTGAGAATTTAACTTAGTTCCAAAAATTTGCAAGTGAAACATAATTATCAGTAACTGTGACCATGAAGCAGTTGAATTGTTGTGTAAACGCAACCTGTACAATGAAAGGAAGGCAACCAGCTCTTACTCTGCAGTCTGTCCTCCGTGGGATACCAGCCCCAGAGCAAAAGATTTGAATGTTTACTTTCCTCTGAAATGGTCTAGCAAGCTACTCAGTTGTAGCCAACCTCGATAAGCTGTTCAAGAAGAAGGCCCACAATTAATACTGGCCTTGTCAACAATAGCAACAACCCGAGAATTAATAATAAAATTAATGTGTGCTCTAGCAGCAAATCTATATTTGCCAGCATCTAAGCATCCACACATTGTTGGGTTAAAATCCGGAAGCGCATGTAAATAAAAGTTGTTTGACGCAGCCAGATTATGAAAGAGAACAACAGGTAGGTTGCACAAGATATAGTGGTTGACATTGATAATCATCGAGGAAACAAAAAAAGGTGATGAGTTGAACTTCATCAGCTTAGAGAGGCAGGGTAACAATAGTTCTCTGTGTCAGCAGGTATAAATCAGATATGGAGATTGGAATCCTTCGTGGTATCGTTTAATGTAAATGAATCAATGTGCTATCGCCTGATTAGCTCAAAGGGACGAGCAACGTTGTTTGTGTTATGCTCATGTTAAAGGATGAAACTGAGGACTGTGAGCAATGAGCAAGTGTGACCTTAGCTCCTTTAATTAGGCTCCAGATTTCAGGAACCACGTGTGTGGCCTGCTAATATACAGTGCTCCAAGGGATGCTAGAATCCCTTGGTACTCGAATAAGTAGGCCGCCTGGTGGTGGTGTGAAACAGGTTGCCAATGGTTAAATAAAAAACACCACTCCCTCGTAAATTCAATATTACACTTATACAGGGTGAGTCGCTCTGGGGCTTTTCGCTTCCTTGTCGATAATCTCGGTACAAATGCAGGTGTGGGTGAGTTGGTTGGTTCTTCACTGGCGTGCTGGACAACCGGCCTTGACGGGCTGCTGGGGATGGTGAGGACGGCTTCGTGGTCATCCATGATGTCGGATGCAACTTGCATGTGTGTTGGAGGGTCGAAGTTGGTGGTGCCCTCTTCTGATTGCTCATAGCCGTTAGTGAACCACAATTCGATTTTGTGCAAATGCTTTCCGCAGGTTAGTCCATTGGCCAATTGACCTGAAACTCCCAACTCCCTTCTTTGGCTATGAGCATGCCATCGAGCAATTTTGGACCACGTCCATAATTGTGTACAAACACTGAATCATTGCCCTTAATATCACGTGACAAATTTGCGCAATCATGGTACATTTTTTGTTGATGCGCCTGTCCCCGTTGTGATCATGGAGATCAGGGTGGACAAGAGAGAGACTTGGTTTGAGCGCCCTTTTGAGCAGCTCGGCAGGGGGAACCCCAGTGAGTGAGTGGGATCTGGTGCAGTAGCGGAGCGGAACTCGGGCAGTCGGATCTGCAGGGAGCCTTCGGACACGCATTTCAAGCATTGCTTGATGGTCTGAACTGCCCGTTCTGCTTGGCCGTTGGATGCAGGCTTGAACTGCGCAGATGTGACGTGCTTGATCCCATTGCAAATCATGAATTCGTTGCCAGGGTCCATCGTCGCTGACGAGGACATCAAGCAGGCTGCGTGTGGCAAACATAGCTCGTAGGCTTTCTCAGTTGTGAGGAAGTGTTGCACTAGCGCTTGCATGACTCTGAATCTGATTCGATGCCAGACGACCACACATGGGATATAGCTATGGCTTTGATCATTACAATGCCTGGGTGGGTCCTGTGTAGGTCACGTATGAACGTTTCTCTGTCTTTCATGGCCAAGACCAGGAGATTACCCCACAAAAGGCAGTCCACAGGAAAGGACATTTCTTCTTTGCGCCTGTGGAACTGCTTAAGCTCTTCCTGCATCTCCGCGGGGACACTGCACCAGCTCACATGAAGGACACAGTTTTTTTTATCAGGGACGGTAAAGGATCTTGGCTGGTCCAGCTGCTGATCTGGCGTGCAGTAACGGGTGACTTTTCATTTTCGAATGCATCCATCACCATGAGCAAGTCTGCAGGCTGCGCCATTTCCAGCCCGGTGGTGGGCAATTTTACCCTACTTAGAGCATAAGCACAGTTCTCTGTGCCCAGTCTATGGCGGATTTCATAGTTGTATGCCAACAGCGTGAGCGCCCATCATTGGTGTTAATCTCATTGCTCTCTGAGAATAGCGGTATGAACGGGTTATGGTCAGTTTCATTCTCAAACTTGAGACCAAACACATATTAGTGCATTTTTTTCACCCCGTAAAAGCATGCCAGAGCTTCTTTCTCAATCATGCTGTCGGCCCTATTGGCATCGTACAGACGACAGGAAGCATAAGCGACCAGTTGCAAAATCCCCGACTCGTTCGCCTATTGTAACACAAACCTGACCCCGTATGATGACGAATCACAAGCTTGCACGAATCGTTTACATGGATTACACAGAACAAGCAGTTTGATTGAAGATAACAGATTTCTGGCTTTCTCAAACGCAGCCTCTTGTGAATTCCCCCTGCCCAGTCGTCTCCCTTGCGCAGTGGCACATGTATGGGTTCAAGAAAGGTGCTCAACCCCAGCAGGAAATTACCAAAATAGTTGAGGAGTCACAGGAACTACCACAGCTCCGTCACGTTCTGTGGTCTCAGTGCATTTGTGATGGCGTCCGTCTTGACATCGGTGGGTTTAATTCCGTCTTCTGCAATTCTTCTTCCCAAGCACTCGACCTCTGATGCCAGGAAAACATACTTCGAGCATTTCAACCTGAGTCCCACGCGATCTTGCTGAGTTAAAACACGATTCTTCAAGTGTTCGATGGTATCCTGACCTGTTAGCAGTATGTCGCCCTGGAAAACCATGGTGCGAGGAACTGACCTTAGGAGACTCTCCATTTTCCATTGGAAAATTGCCGCGGCCGACTGAATCCGAAACGGGCATCTGTTATAGATGAACAGACCTTTGTATATGTTGATACACATGAGGCCCTTCGGAGATTCCTCCAGCTCCTGCGTCATGTAGGCTGATGTCAGGTCCTACTTGGTGAACGTCTTTCCCTCCAGTCAGGGTGGCAAATAGGTCATCTGCCATGGGTAGCGGGTACTGATCTTGTAGCGAAAAATCATTAATCGTTACTTTATAGTCCCCACAAATTCCAATCGCGCCATCACCTTTGAGTACAGGGAGAATTGGACTGGCCCATTCGTTGAATTCAACCAGCGCAATGACACAATCTTGCTGCAGCCTGTCCAGCTCAATTTACACTTTCTCTCGTATCATATACGGTACCACCTGTGCGTTGTGGTAGATGGGTTGCCTACTAGGAAGCAAATGGATCTGCACTTTCGCCCCCCCACAAACTTACAATGCCTGGTTCGAACGATGATGGCAATCTGCTCAGAATCTGGGCACATGCGGCATCGTCGACGGACAAAAGCACTTGGATATCGTCCCCATTCCAGCAGATTTTTCGTAGCCAGCTTCTGCCGAACAGTGTGGGGCAATCCCCTGGCATGATCCATAGTGGGAGTTTGTGCACTGTTCCATCATAGGAGACTTTGACTTCTGCACTGCCAATGACAGGGATCAGTTATATGGTGTGAGTTCCTGGCTTGGTGTGAATGGGGCTGATCTTGGACCTGTGTGCCTTTTTGCACCACAATCTGTTGAAGGCCTTTTTGCTCATTATTGACTGACTCGCACCCATGTCCAGTTCCATGGATACTGCAATTCCATTCAGTTCAACTTTTATGATTGTTGGTGGAAATTTCGTGGTGAAGGTGTGTACCGCATACTTTTCTGCTTCCTCAGTTTGAGTCTCTATTTCAGCCTGATCCAACATGGATCGACCGTCCTCTGCAACATGGTGGTTTGTAGGGCTTGCCATGTTTGCAGCTCGCCTGCACATTCGCTGGAGGTGTCCCATTGTTCTGCAGCCATTGCACGCATAGTGCTTGAAGCTCAATGATCACCCACACATTCCCAACAATGTGTTAACTGCCTCGCATTAACGTTTGATGAGGACTCTGGGTCATCTGAGATCGTGCAACTGCCAGCGTATACCTTCTGCCATGTATATTCCTGCTCGAGAATGACGTTACTTTATGCACAGTACTGGCTGAAACGTCTTTATGCTGAGAAATTTGTTTGGTGTTATCGCTCGTGGACATAAATGCCAGGGCTTTCTTTATGGCTTTGCTCAGATTTGGTGTTTCAACAGTCAATAGTGTGCGAAGGATTACCTCATTGCCAATGTCAAGCACAAAAAGTCTCTCAGCATTAGTTCAATGAATCCATCAAATTCGCAATGTCCTGCAAGGCTCCTTAGTTCGGCGACATAGCTCACTACTTCCTGGCCCTCTGATCATTGAAACGTGTGGAACCGATATCTCACCATCAAAATGCTTTCCTTAGGGTTTAGATGCTCCAGGACCAGTGTAAACAATTCTTCATAGGATTTGTTTGTTGGTTTTACCGGAGCTAGAAGATTCTTCATGAGGCCATAGGTGGTTGCCCACAGACGGTAAGGAGGATTGCCCTTGGTTTGGCAGCGTTCTCATCCCCTTAGAGCTCGTTGGCCACGAAATATTGGTCGAGTCTCTCCACGAAGGCCTACCAATTGTTCCCTTTGAGAACTTCTCAACGATACCAACTGTTCTTTGGATTTTTGCGCGGTTGTTTGTTAACTCATTGCCAATTGTTATGCTCCTAATAAAGGATGAAATTGAGTATTGTGAGAAATGAGCAAGTGTGAACTTAGCTCCTTTAATTTGAATACAGAGTGCAGTTTCAGCGAGGGTGGCCTGCTTTTATATAGTGCTCCAAAGAGATGCTGGGATCCCTTCGTACTCCAAAATATAGGCCCTCTTGTGGTGGTGTGACACGGGTTGCCAAGGATTAAATACATAACAGTTTGACCTCATGAATACGAGAATTGCTCATTTAACATATTATAATTGTTTAATTAATGAAATTTAAAATGAACAATATATCCAACTACTTAAATAGGGGTGAGCGTTTCTAAATGCTTGATCATTATTCTATATTTCAATCTTTATAGTATAAATTATGTGTTTTTATAGAACAAGACTAAATTCAAAAATCGTTAAAACCAAAATTATTTGAGTGCCAAGTCTGACATTTTTAGTCTTTACTAAATTGCTCTTGTCGCCTGTTGGAAAAATAAAATTATACTAAATCACAAAGTACGGCATGCTATTTCGGTTCATTATCAGACCAATCAAGTCAAATATAATTCGGTTACCTGCAGGCTATAAGAGGCCCAAAAGTTTCATGAAATATCTCAAGAATTTTAAATCCACGTGCATCATTTGTGTTATGTTCATGGTGATGGAACTATGCAAACGTCATTGCACCCATGATATCCACTGATAGAGAACAAGAGCGCCACCGATAAGGTTTAGCAACCTGCAGCTGCGAGCCTGCTAAGTTCAAGTTACGATTTAATATTTGAATTGAATCAAGATAAATGTTTGAGAATACTTTCCCATCAACCCATCAGTCAGCTTGTGCCATTCGAAAGCTCCACACCAAAAGTTATTACCTACAATCAATACTTTTAGCCTATATGTGCATGCAAAGTATTTATTTTAGTATCAATAATACCGGTCCCTTCTACCATAAATATTGTTTTATAATATGCTGTCAGTAAGTCAATAATCATCAATGTGGGAATGGCTCATACCTTTGGATGTAAGGAATACAAGTCTCATCACAATCATAATGGTCAACAGTGGAATTATAACCGCACCGCCGGTACATCCAGCGATCAGAACAACATTGATTGTAGAGGCCAAATCTGCCAGATTGTTATAAAATCAAAATTAGTAACTGTGGAATGTAAATCGAATGTACCGCATTTTTCCAAATAGGCAACTATGAGAATGAAAAAGTGCCACACGCGACCGATTTCAATATATTTTTATTTAGCGGCTTTGTATGAAACCTGAAGCAAATATTATGCACCACCCAATAGTTTGCATAACTAGCAGCAATGCAAAATATGGTGAATAAATGCATACCAAATTGTACTCTTCTAATTGACCGAAGTAAAGTGCATTAGATAAGAATTCATCTGGTCATGACATGTAGAAAAATAACAAATTTGTTTGGGGTATTTCTTCTGAGCAGTATATATCAGAAACTCTGAAAGACATTATATTACAAATTCGTTCGAGATTCTCTTTGCAATGAATGGTAACCAAGGTTGTTTCCATCTTTCTACAAATGTGAACAAATTAATTATTATTGCATATTTGTTATAGTCTCGAGGGAGCCGCACTGTGCATCTGATGATACTGGGGCTCATCTGCTTGGTGGCTAGAGGTGTGTAGTTCTTCATATACCTTACTCCACACCTGCAGCCCTCATTAAGTGTTCTGGTTTCTGGCATCCAAGCTTACCGTTCTCTCCCTTTGTGAGCTTGCAATTTTATGCCAGTTGATCTGAATAATGTAAACTCTGCTGATGACTGGTGTCCACTATTGGCGAGGTTGCCCGTAAACAACTTAATTCTCATCTGACGAAATAAGCAACGCGCGATGGAATATTGATTAAAATACCATGTATGATATCATATTACCTTCGTTATCAACGGTGTAGCTGGCATTTGCTGGAATTGAATTAGAAACATGATGAATATGACTGGTGTAAACTGTGACCGACACAATTGACTGTGTCTCCCCGAAGGAGCTGATAACTTCATACAATGCTTCTGTCTTTTCTGCTGTTCATTTCAAAATCCAATCCACATTGCGGTATCATTTTTATGCCAGGTGAGTTTAAATTCTTTCGGGTAAAATGCGGGAGTCTCAAATAAATGGATGAAGCAGTTTCGGATACAATGGATACAATTTTCAGCGGTGCAGTGGAAGCTAATTGGGTGAAGAACGCAATTCAGATAAATGAAAACATTTGGCCTGTACGGTATCCATTCTTTAATTTCATGAACATGTTTCGAGCCGTCATAGTTGTATTGATACGCAGCCTACGGTCACACTAGTCTGTAAAAGCCCAATCTCGTCTGATGTCGGAAGCTAAAAAGACTCAGGCCTAGTTAGTACTTGGATGGGAGACTGCCTGGGAATACCAGGTGCAGTAGACTTTTGGCGTCAGAACCGCCGTCCAGGGGCTGCCTATTTTTTACCAGGAACTCATCAGGGTCTGGAACAAAGTCTCTACCAAGCACAGCTCTCCATCGGCTGGAGTGGCGGCTGTCCTGCAGGAGCCGCTGCTCGGGAAGCCGTACCTCCAACACCGAGGTTTTAGGTGGCAGTCGGACGAGAGGGCTGTGGCTGGTTAGGTGACCAGGGTCAGGGACCTGCTCGATGGCGGTGGAGTGGGCTGGATAGCGTTAGACATGCTGGCATGGTGCCTAAATTCGGCCGACGTCCGCCGCATGGCCGATGCCATCGAGTCGCTAAAAACAGCTCTGGGCCCTGACTCTGTTAGGTGTGTCGAGGAGGCTCAAGCACGTGGGGACATCCCGTCCGAACTGACCCCCATCCGGACGGAATTCCTCATCAGCGCCAAACTCCGGAACTTCCCTCAGGAGCCGGTGCCTCACAACTTGAGCTGCCTCGGGAAATCCCCTCCATGCCTTTCAGTTCTGCGTGGATGGGTTTCCTGTACGGGCTGCTCCTGCACACTCTCAACCTTGCCTTCCTCGTCTGCCGTCCGGACACGCCATGGCGTACCATCTTGCCGTCCGGAGGCGGCGGGGGTCCCCGATGGAGTGCACTCTACGCGGGAGTCCTCCCACTATTTATCGGGGACTTGGCCTGGAGAGTGATGCACGGAGCAGTCCCGTGCAATAAATTTTTAAGTCGGTTCACGGGCTCCCAGGCCGCTTGCAATTTCTGCAGTCTGGAAGAGTCCGTGTTCCATGTTTTTATGCAGTGTGTGAGGTTGCAGCCCTTGTTTCACTATTTAAAGGGGCTGCTCCTGAAATTCTGGTTGCACTTCAGTCCCACACTCCTGATCTTTGGGCACCCTGTGCGGAGGGAAGTGGGTAGGTCCGAGGGCCTCCTCATAGGACTGCTCCTGGGCACGGCCAAGGGTGCCATCAGCCGGTCCAGTCAGCGGGCGGTCGAGGGGGTCGTTCAGCCTGACTGCCTGCCTCTCTTCCGCGACTACATCCGGGCCAGGGTGTCCCTAAAGATGGAGCATGCGGTGTCCACTGGTACGCTCGCGGCCTTCCGCGAGAGGTGGGCACCGGAGGGACTGGAGTGCATTATTACCCCCGGCAACCAAATTTTAATTTGATTTTATTTGTTTTAAAGTCTAATTTATTTTAAATGCCGGTTTTACTGTCCCTTCCCCTTTTATAGGGGGCACTTGTAATCTTTATGATTTTAATGCCCCCAAAAAAATCACAAAAAACCCCCCAAAAAAAGTTTAAAAAAAAAAAAAAAGGGCATTTGAAAAGTGCCTGGAGTGTTCCCCAGATTAGGGGGCACTTGATTTAATGTTTATTTTGTCTCCCCCCCAAAAGAGTTGTTGAGCTGTTGGGGGCAGTTAAGTGTCTGGAGTGTCTCCCAGATTGGGGGGCACTCGATCTAATGTTTATTTTTGTTCCCTAAAAAGAGTTGTAGAGCTGTTGGACCGTGTTCCACGTTTTTATTGAATGTACGAGGTTGCAGCCCCTGTTCCATTATTTAAAGGGGCTGCTCCTCAATATCTGGTTGCACTTCAGTCCCACACTCCTGATCTTTGGGCACCCTGTGCAAAGGGGAGCGGGTAGGTCCGAGTGCCTCCTCCTAGGACTGCTCCTGGGCACGGCCAAGGGGGCCATCAGCCGGTCCAGGCAGCGGCCGGTCGAGGGGGTCTTTCAGCCTGACTGCCTGCCTCTCTTCCGCGCCGAAATCCGGGCCAGGGTGTCCCTAGAGATGGAGCACACGGTGTCCACTGGTAAGCTCGCGGCCTACCACGAGAGGTGGGCACCGGAGGGACTGGAGTGCATCATCACCCCCGGCAACCAAATTTTAATTTGATTTTATATGTTTTAAAGTTTAATTTGTTTTATTGCCGGATTTTTTAGTGGCCGCTCTCCTTTTATAAGGGGCACTTGTTAAATATAAAGTTTTAATGCCCCAAAAAAACAAATCACAAAAAAAAAGGAAAAAAAGGGGCAGTTAAGTGTCTGTATTGTCCCCCCAGATCGGGGGGCACTTTATCTAACGTTTATTTTGTCCCCCCCCCCAAAAGAGTTGTATTGATAAGCAGCCTACGGCCACACTAGTCTGAATAAGCTTAATCTCGTCTGATCTCGGAAACTAAAAAGACTCAGGCCTAGTTAGTACTTGAATGGGAGACTGCCTGGGAATACAAGGTGCAGTAGACTTTTGGCGTCAGGCCCACCGTCCAGGGGCTGCCTATCTTTTACCAGGAACTCATCAGGGTCTGGATCAAAGTCTCCACCAAGCGCAGCTCTCCACCGGCTGGAGTGGCGGCTGTCCTGCAGGAGCACTGCTCGGGAATCCGTACCTCCACGACCGAGGTTTTAGGTGGCAGTCGGACGAGAGGGCTGTGGCTGGTGAGGTGACCAGGGTCAGGGACCTGCTCGATGGGGGAGGAGCGGGCTGGATGGCGCCAGACATGCTGGCTTGGCACCTAAATTCGTCCGACGTCCGTCGCGTGGCGATGCCATTGAGTCGCTAAAAACAGCTCTGGGCCCTGACTTCATTAGGTGTGTCGAGGAGGCTCAAGCACGTGGGGAGATCGCGTCAGAACTGACACCCATCCGCACGGAATTCCTCATCGGCGCCAAACCCCGTAATCTCCCTCAGAAGGCAGCGCCTCACAACTTGAGCCGCATCGGGGAAATCCCCTCCGTGCCTTTCAGTTCTGCACGGAGGGGTTTCCTGTACGGGCTGCTCCTGCACACTCTCAACCTTGCCTTCCTCGTCTGCCGTCCAGACACGCCATGGTGTACCATCTTGCCATCTGGAGGAGGTGGGTGTCCTTGATGGTGTGCACTCTACATGGGAGTCCTCCCACTATTTATCTGGGAATTGGCCTGGAGGATGGTGCACGGAGCAGTCCCGTGCAATACATTTTTAAGCCGTTTCATGGGCTCCCAGGCCGCCTGCAATTTCTGCGGTCTGTAAGAGACCATGTTCCATGTTTTAATTCAATGCACGAGGTTGCAACCCCTGTTCCATTATTTGAAGGGGCTGCTCCTGAAATTCTGGCTGCACTTCAGTCCCACTCTCCTGATCTTTGGGCACCCTGTGCGGAGGGGAGCGGGTAGGTCCGAGGGCCTCCTCGTAGGACTGCTCCTGGGCCCGGCCAAGGGTGCCATCAGCCGGTCCAGGCAGCGGCGGTCGAGGAGGTTTTTCAGCCCGACTGCCTGCCTCTCTTCCGCGCCTACATCCGGGCCAGGGTGTCCTTGGAGATGGAGCATGCAGTGTCCACCGGTAGACTTGCGGCCTTCTGCGAGACGTGGGCACCGGAGGAACTGGAGTGTATCGTCATCCCCGGCAACCGAATTTTAATTTGACTTTATATGTTTTAAAGTTTAATTTGTTTTAATTGCCGGGTTTTAGTGTCCCCTCCCCTTTTAGAGGGGGAACTTGTATATATATATCTTGTATTACTGCCCAAAAAACCCCACAAAAATCACAAAAAAAAAGGGCATGTGAAAAGTGTTTAGAATGTCTCCCAGATCAGGGGGCAATGAATTTAATGTTTAATTTTGTCTCTTTAAAAGAGTTGTAAGCTTGCAATTTTATGCCAGTTGATCTGAATAATGTAAGCTCTGCTGATGACTGGTGTCCAATATTGGCTCGGTTGCCTGTATCAAACTTAATTCTCATCTGACGAAATAAGCATCGCACGATGGAATATTGATTAAAATACCATGTATGATATCATATTACCTTCGTTATCAACGGTGTAGCTGGCATTTGTTGGAATTGAATTAGAAAAGTGATGCACATGAGTGGTGTAAACTGTGATGGACATAATTGACTGTGTCTCCCCGAAGGAGCTGATAACTTCATAGAGTCTTTCTGTCTTTTCCTGCTGTTTATTTCTAAATCCAATCCGCATTGCGGTATCAATTTTATGCCAGGTGAGTTTAAAGTCTTTCGGGTAAAACGCGACTGTTCTGCACTGGAGTCTCAAATAAACGGATGAAGCACCTTCGGATGCAATGGATACAATTTTCAGCAGAGCAGGGGTAGCTGTTTGGGTAAAGAACGCAATTCAGATAAATGAAAACATCTGACATGTACGGTATCCATTCTTTAATTTCTTAAAATAAACAACAGCTGTTTCGGGCCGTCATAGTTGTATTGATAATCGCGGTGTCCATCGGTACGCTCGCGGCCTTCTGCGAGAGGTGGGTGCCGGAGGGACTGGAGTGCATTATCACACCCGGCAATCAAATTTTAATTTGATTTTACATGTTTTAAAGTTTAATTTGTTTTAATTGCCGGGTTTTTATTGTCCCCCTCCCCTTTTATAGGGGGCACTCGTAAAATATTGTATTTTAATGCCCCCCCAAAACATCAAAAAAAAATACAAAAAGAACAAAAAAAATAAGCAATATAAAAAAAAGAGGGCAGCTAAAAGTGTCTGGAGTGTCCCCAAGAAGATCGGGGGCTGGGGGCACTTGATCTAATGTTGATTTTGTTCCACCCCAAAAGAGTTGTATTGATATTCAGCCTACGACCACACTAGTCTGAAAAAGCCCAATCTCGTCAGAAGCTAAACTGAGTCAGGCCTGGTTAGTACTTGGATGGTAAACTGCCTGGGAATACCAGGTGCAGTAGACTTTTGGAGTCAGGACCAGCGTCCAGGGGCTGCCTGTCTTTTACCAGGAACTCATCAGGGTCTGGAACAAAGTCTCCACCAAGAGCAGCTCTCCACCGGCTGGAGTGGCGGCTGTCCTGCAGGAGCGCTGCTCGGGAATCCGTACCTCCACGACCGAGGTTTTAGGTGGCAGTCGGACGATAGGGCTGTGGCTGGTGAGGTGACCAGGGTTAGGGACCTGCTCGATGGGGAGGAGCAGGCTGGATGGTGCCAGACACGCTGGCACGGTGTCTAAATTCGGCCGACGTCCGCTGCGCGGCCGATGCCATCGAGTCGCTAAAAACAGCTCTGGGCCCTGACTCCATTAGATGTGTCGAGGAGTCTCAAGCACGTGGGGAGATCCCGTCCGAACTGACCCCTGTCCGGACGGAATTCCTCATCGGCGCCAAACCCCGGAACCTCCCTCAGGAGCCGGCGCCTCACAACTTGAGCCTTTGGTAATGGAGCACGTGGTGTCCACCGGCACACTTGCGGCCTTCCATGAGAGTTGGGCACGGGAGGGACTGGAGTGCATTATTACCCCCGGCAACCAAATTTAAATTGATTTTATATGTTTTAAAGTTTAATTTTCTTTATTGTCTGGTTTTAGTGTCCCCCTCCCCTTTTATAAGGGGCACTTGTAAAATATATGATTTGAACGCCCCAAAAAAATCACAAAAATAACACAAAAAACCCCCCCCAAAAAATATATATATATTTTTTTTAAAAGAATGCAGTTAAAAGGGTCTGTAGTGTCCCCCAGATCCGGAGGGGCCACTTGATCTAATGTTTATTTTGTTCCCCCCAAAAAGAGTTTTTTTGATTATCATTATTTAACGTGACTGGAGCCCTATCTAGTTCCTTCTTCACTGTAGCTAGATTTTACCCCCACAGTACTGACTTATTACTGTTATATTTAGCAACATTGATTTACAACATCTTTTTCGTGAGGCTAATGTTTTCGAAGCATTTATTTGCTGCAACAGCACCGCAATGGATCTGTTCTTACACTGAGAAGATTTTTTCTTCTGGAGAGAAACGATCGAGTTCGAATATTTTTCTGGACTAGGGCACTTGAGTTTTCCTAAGATTTCTGCCAGTTCCACCTTATTGTCATTCAAGAATTGTATTTGGATCGCAGAAATGGGATGTCCTCTCTAAACGACGGGAATCGGAAACTTGCTCTTCCAATTAGATAAAGGACACATAAACATGTATAATGTTGCGAATAACACCACGATTCATGCTTCTGCCACTTAGTGCTCAAAGTGAAAAATTGTTTTAGTTCCCAGCCTTGAATTCATTAGCATTGATAAGATAGAACCAAATAATAATTGCTGATATAGGTCACTTGACACGTTCTGTATCGACGATGGTACTGGATACTTCCCATATTGTTGAACACACATCCTTCTGGACAAATAGAAAGCAGTACTATTTTACACACAAGCCATTTATTTATTGAAAGCCGTTGCTAAACCCAATTTGAATATTGGCAGCAACAAAACTGTTCACATTTCTGATTGCATGGACACTGACCATTGACAACAAGTTGCACACATGTTGCTTTCCCAATCGTTTGCTGCAGATATTTTGCTACAAAGCAATTGATGCCGGAATCTGGGACAGTCACATTCCGGAGGCGACTGTAGCCACTGCCTTTCTTTACATTGAATAGTTTTCTACTGTCTTCTTGCAGGAAGATCTTGTTCTGAGCTCTGCACCAGTAAACGATTATGTTTGCATGATCGGGATCGAAGGGCACAGAACATCGGAAGGTAAAGTTTGTACCTCTGACCATCTTCACTTCTACAATATCCATAGATTCCTTGCACGAAGTGCCCACAGCAACTAGCAACAAAATATAGGCACATTTGGGTTCAATCGACCGTAATTGATATGCTGCTGGGCACTAGAAAAGGTTTTATAAAATTTTCCTCATTGCTTTGGATGTATGAGGATTTTAGTGCTAGTCTGGCAGGAGTGGAGCTAGCAGACTCTTAGCTTTTACAACTGACTGTATGCAAATAATGGCGAAGTCGTTGTGCTCCCGGGCTTTGTCTCAAATGATATAGATAACCCTCGAGGGGTTGTTCAATTTTTTTTCTAGAAAGTGTTTCCCTCAGTCAGCAGGGAACTTGATCTGCACAGATCACCCTAACAGTTTTCAATGATTTGAGCAGTATTTCCGCTAACAATGTCGTATTGTTTCCAGTGGGACCACGTGGAGTTAGGACTCACTGTGATCGAGAAATCGATAGGACGAAATGTAAACTTACTACTTTCCGAAGTACGGTTCCACAACCACCATTATGCTAGCCATAGTTACTCCAGCTACCTACCTACTATATACCCGTAATGTGGCCCGAAGTATTTTTTATTTTATTATGCAGATTAGCAGTCAGCATCAGGGTCACGCGCATGGTGAATGCACATACACTGGATTTCTCTTTTTATTATGTTGCACTGGAAATGCAACAGAGTAGATCGACGTAGGCCAGTAGCAATAAGGAAACATTACGGCCCTGATTTTATTGATGTAATGATGGCGAAACTCTCAGCTTTTGCTGTCATTACGCCTCAGAAAGTGTCAGAAACCTTTAGACTCATAACATGTGCTAATAGTGGTGGAAATCTGGAAGTTTCAGACAATCAATTATTGCTCTTGAAAGTTTGCACTGTCGAAATTCCCAGAGATAGAATTCAATTCAATTTACAGTTCCTGGCGAAATGTCCTCCATTACGCAATATTAACACATTTCCGCTCAAAATAAATCCTGAGTGATAGAAGTACAATTGTATTTTTATCAGCTTATTGACTGCTGAATAACTGTCATTGCCCTAAAAAACTATTGATATATATTTGGCGAAAGTCACTTTTTCCATTAATATTATAAGAATTACATTGCTGTAAACATAATATATTTCTAAAATAGTTTGTTTATGTTAGTTTAGCTTCTACCCTCATCCTATGTGGTTGTCCGAACCTTCATTATACTTTCGTTAAAATTTGTAGCAAGTAAGTTGTCACCTGTGCATTTTACTTCCTGGTTTGCTGGCTGCGAGAATTATTGACTGTGATTGGCTGCTTAGCCAGCATCACTGTTGCTGAATGCCGAACGTTCTTTCAATTTGGCGCCAGATTCAAAAAAATGTCCGGAAAACTGAATTCAATCAACAGATATTGCTCGATATTTGTGGCAGCTATTTTCACTGTCCTCTTCATATGGTTTAGGCATCCGCAAACATATGTATTCACATTTTGTTAATTCTGATTGTTAAAAATAAATTGCATAACAAAGATATTCCAAGAAACATAATAATAACATAAGAAATAACAGCACAAGTAGCCCCACGAAACATCTTGCCTGCTCCAGCATCCAATATCAACTTCACTTTTCCACCCGATCCACATATCATTTGATTCTTTTAGTATGAAATGAATACCCATCTCAATGTTGAATATACTCAACGAATGATCATGTAGTAGATAATTCCAAACATTTAAAACACTCTGAATGCAAAACATTTCTCATCATGTCATTCTAAAATGGTCGACCACTAAACCTGATATTAAGACCCATAGTTTTAGCCTCTGTGCATCTACAATGTGCAGCCCGCTAAGTACTTTACACATTTCAATTTCATTTTCTCAACTCCAAAGAAAGTCGACGCTATGCAATCTCTCCTCCAAAGTGCACGCCGTCATCCCATGAATCAATCTTGTGAATCCTAGTTCGATCTCTAACCAGCTTACTAAGCTTAACTAAAGGATACGTTGAAGGTATAGTGGTAGAGTTGGCTAAAGTGAAATGGGAAAATAGATTACAGTATAGGACGGTTACTTAACAGTGGTATACATTTAAGGAGAAATTTCAAAACTTAGAAAAATATATTCCAGTGAGGAAGAAAGGGTGTAACAGAAAAGATACCCATCAGTGACTAAATAAAGAAATAAAGGATGGTATCCAAAAAAAAAGGGCATACTAAGTCGCCAAAACTAGTGGGAGGACTGAAGATTGGGAAGCTTTTAAAAGCCAGCAGAGAATGACGAAAGAAAATGATTTAGAACGGGAAGATATACCATGAAAGTAAATATGCACGAAATATTAAAAAAGATAGCAAAAGCTTCCATAGGTATATAAGAAGGAAAAGAGTGGCTAAAATATTTATGTTTCCTTAGAAGACAAGAACGGGAATTAGTAATGGAGAACATGGAGATGGCAGAAGCTCTGAACAAATACTTTGTATCATTCTTCACGGTAGAGGAAACTAACAATATCCCAATAGTGGATAGTAAAGGTGCTTTAGGGGGGAGGAACTTTAGACAATCACAATCACGAAGGAGCTGGTACACAGTACGGTAATGGGACTAAAGGCTGATAAATCCCATGGACGTGGTGGCTTGCATCCTAGGGTCTAAATATAACTGGTGGCGGGGATAGTGCATGCATTGGTTGTAATTTTCCAATATTCCCTGGATTTTGCGGAACTCCCAGCAGATTGGAAAACTGCAAATGTAAGGCCCCGATTTTAAAAAGGTGGCGGATTAAAAAGCAGGAAACTATAGACCAGTTAGCATAACATCTGTGGTTGGGAAAATATTGGAGTCCATTATTAAAGAAACAGTAGCAGGATATTTGGTAAAGCATAATTCGGACAGGCAGAGTCTGCATGGATATATGAAAGGGACGTAATGTTTGACAAATTTGCTGGAATTCTCTGAGGATGTACCGAACAGATAACGGGGAACCAATGGATGTGGTGTATTTGGACTTCCAGGATGCATTTGACAAGATGACACATAAAAGGCTACTGCACAAGGTAAAGTTTCACGGGGTTGTTGCTAATATATTAGCATGCATAGAGAATTGGCTAACTAACAGCAAACAGAGAGTAGTGATACATGGTTCATTATTGAGTTGGCATTCATTAACTAGTGGGGTGCTACAGGGATCTGTGCTGGGACCGCAACATTTACAATCTATGTTAACGACTTCGAAGAAGGGATCGAGTGCAATGTAGCCAAGCTTGTTGGCGACGAGCATGGGAGGAAAAGCAACATGTGAGAAGGACACAAAAAATCTTCAAATTAAATAGACAGGCTAAGTGAGTGGGCAAAAATTTGGCAGATGGAATATAATGATGGAAATTGTGAGGCCATGCACTTTGGCAGAAAAAAATCCAAGAACAATTATTATTTGAATTTAGAAAGATTGCAAAGTGTTGCAGAACAGCGGGACCTGGGGGTAATTGTGCATGAAACACAAAATGTTAGTAAGCAGGTAGAGCAAATGATCAGGAAAACCAATGGAATCTTTGCCTTTATTGCAGAGGGGATGGAGTATCGAAGCAGGGAAGTCTTGCAACAGTTATACAGGGTATTGGTGAGACCACACCTGGAATAATGCATGCAGTTTCGGTTTCCATATTTACGAAGGGATGTACTTGCTTTGGAGGCAGTTCTGAGATGGTTCACTACATTGATTCCGTGGATGAGTGAGGTGACTTATGAGGAAAGGTTGAGTAGGTTGGGATTCTACTTATTGGAATTCAGAAGAATGTGAGGTGATCGTATCAAAACTAACAAGATTATGAAGGGGCTTGACAAGCTGGATGCAGAGAGGATGTTTCCACTGATAGGGGAGACTAGAACTAGAGTCCATTAAGTTAGAATAAGGGGTCGCCCATTTAAAACAGAGATGAGGAGGAATTTCTTCTCTCAGAGGGTTGTAAATGTGTGGAATTCGCTGCCTGAGAGAGCTGTTGAAGCTAGGACATGGAATAAATTAAATAGAGGTATAGACAGTTTATTAACCAATAAGGGAATAAGTGGTTATGGGGAGCGGGCAGGAAAGTGGACGTGAGTCCATGATTGGATCAATTTTGATCGTATTAAATAACGGAGCAGGCTCGCAAGGCCTACTCCTGCTCCTATTTCATATGTTCTTATGTTTTTATGTAACCATCCTTGTGGCAAGTACATCCTTCCTTAATTGAGGAGACCAAAATCATGAACAGTATTCCAGGTATCACAAATGCCTGATATAATCCCAGAAAGACGTTTTTACTGTTATGCATCAAACTGATTGCAATAATGTCTAACATTACATTTGCATTCCTAATTGCTTGATATTTCTGCATGTTAACTCTCTGTAATCCATTTAGAAGGACCCCGCAAATCTCTCTGAATGCCAGAATTTAAAATTTATTGACTTTAAATACAATGTTGCTTTGCCATTCTTCCTCCCAAAGTTGACAATTTAATACTTCTGCATATTGTACTCCATAAGCAAATTGCTTGCCAAATACTTAACCAGTCTACGTTCGTTTGCAGCCTGTTTGCAACCTGCTCGCGGCTAAACTAGCTTTGTATCATCAGCAAATTTGAATATATTATAATTGGTCCCATCGTGTCAGTCATGGATATTGATTATAAATAACCGAGACAAATGCACTGACCCTTGTGGCACTCCACTACTTTAATGCTGCCAAAGTAACAACAATAAAATATTTTATTTATATAGCGCCTTTACATAATGAAGCGTCCCAAGGATCTTCACAGGATTGTTATAAGAGAACAACATGACATAATTCTACTTAAGAAATTAGGGCAGATGGCCAAAAGCTTTGTCAAAGAGTTAGTTTTTAAGGAGCAACTTAAAGTAGGAATGAGAGCTAGAAAGGCAGATAGATTTACGGAGGATGTTCCATAAATTAGGGCGCAGCAGCTGATGGTTGAGCGAGTATAATCAGGGATGCTCAAGAAGCAGAATTTGAGTAGCACGGATAACTCGGGGTTTATTAAAGCTGAAGGAGAAGACAGAGATATGTAGGGGCGAGATCATGGGGGGATTAGAAAACAAGGATGAAAAAGTTGAAATCAAGCCATTGTTCATTTGGGTACTAATATAGGTCAGGAAGCACAGGGGTAATGGGTGAGCGGGACTTGGTGCAAGTTTCTACACACACCATATGTTTGCATCCCACTAATCCACATTGCCGAAACGTCACTCATCAATGTCACAAATGACATCATTTGTGACCGTGAAAAATGTAAATATCCCTCCTCATCCTTTTCAACTTGTCAGCAGCTTTTGATACGGCAGATCACTCCATCTTCCTCCAACGCCACTCCACAATCATCCAGTGGGGTAGGACTCCACTCGCCTGGTTCTATTCTTTTCTATCTAATCATATCCAAGAAATCAGCTGCTATGCTGTCTATTCCTCATCTTTTATTAATACCTCTGAGGTCCCCCAAGGAGGTTTAGATGACTTCAAGTTTATGTAGTATAAAATTTTGGAAGCCAGCCACGTGTGCATTGGAATAGTCAAGACTCGAGGTCGAAACTGCATGGATGAGTGTTTCAGCAGCAGGTGAGCTGAGGCAGGGCTGGTTATGGGAAATATTATGGAGCTGGAAATAGCTGATCGTATTATATCACGGATATTTCGTCAGAAGCTCATTTGTGGATTAATTATCACACAAACATTGTGAACAGTCTGGTTCAGCCTCAGAAAAATGCGAGCGAGAGGGATGGATTCAGTGGCTATGGAAGCGAGATAGAGGTAGGGCCCAAAGACAATGGCTTTGGCCTTCCCAATAATTAATTGGAGAAAAGTGCTGCTCATCCAGTACTGGATGTTGGACAAGCAGCGTCTCAATTTAGTTTTTCCTGGATGGATCGAGAGAAGTGGTGGGGAGGTAGAGTTGGCTGTCGTCAGCAAATATGTGGAAAATTACGCTGTGTTTTTGAATGATGTCGCCAATGGACAGCATATAGGAGGGGCCAGTAATATATCCTTGGGAGGCCTCAGAGGTATTAATGGAAGATGGGGAATAGATAGTATAGCAGCGATTTCCCGTATATGATTAGATAGAAAAGAATAGGACCAGGGGAGTGGAGTCCTACCCCACTGGATGATTGTGGAGTGGTGATGGAGGAAGATGGAGTGATCTGCCGTATCAAAAGCTGTAGACAGGTCGAAAAGGATGAGGAGGGATATTTACATTTGTCACGGTCACAAATGATGTCATTTGTGACATTGATGAGTGACGTTTTGGTAATGTGGATTGGTGGGATGCAAACATATGGTTCCAGAAAAGATATGCACGGAATTGGAAGCTGACAACACATTCAAGGAATTTGTAGAGGGAAGGGAGTTTGGAGATGAGGCAGAATTTGCAAGCACTGAGTGGTCAAGGTTTTTATTTGAGGAGTTGAGTGATGAAGGCAGATTTGATGGAGAGATGCACGGTACCGAAAGAGTGTGATCCGTTAACATGTTGGTTAATATGGGTGCATAAAAGGAAGTTGGATGGTCAGCAGTTTCGTGGAAATAGGGATCTAGAAGTGGATCTTATGCTCAAGATGAGCGTGGAGAACGGAGAGCATTGTGGAATGATTCATGTTCAGGGCTAATGAAGCGGGAAATCTTGGAGGAGCTTTGATCCAGTGTGCAAGGAGAAGGAAAGTAAGGAAGGCTGTCCCGATTAGGATCATTAATCGGTCTCTTAACCAAACCTCAGTCCATGCTAATATATTACCTCAAAACCAAGAGACCCAATGCTGTGTTAACAACCTCTTGTGTGGCACCTTATGGAACGCCTTCAGAAAATCCTAATATTCCACATCCACTGGTTCCAGCTTTTCCACCCTGTTAGTTAAACCATCAAAAAAATAGAATAGATTTTTCATGCAGAATTTTGCTTTCATAAATTCAGCCTAATTATATTCCGCTTTTCCACATGCCCTGTTACCATGTCATTAACGATCATTCCCATCGAGCACCTGACATCAAAATCAAAACAAATCTTCAAATAGAAGTCAAACATATGACTACTGAATGATGTAAGTTTAGATTGTTGTGTTTACATGATCTACAGTGTGTCGATCAATTAAACTGCGTTTCTCTAAACAATACTCGAGATTTCAACAAGTAATAAACATTTTAATTTGAGGCCATACTACTGAAACAGAATTTTGGCAAAATATTCATCATTATATCCATATAAGTTATTGCTTAGATATATTTAAGCATTTTTACTGCAAATGTAAGCCGGATTATTTCAGTCCTCCACATTTCGGCTCCACTTCTCTCAAGAATAATTCATATTTCCGTTATTGAGAAACTTCATGTGACATGCATTTATATATTGTTTGTGGCATCTTGCTCACCAATCATGTAACTGATATCAGAAGAAGTGTTATTGACGCTAGTAAAAGTTAAACATTGTGATGACATTCAAAGAGCAAGATTTTCCCAATATTACACACTTATAATGGCATCGAAGATCGTTAAAGGAACGAATTCCCTTATTACAGGACGCTGATAATTTTTATAAATCTAATTCAAGTAGTGAAACATTGATTAGTTGGATGAAAATAAACACATATACTTTTGAGGAGGGGCAATGTTGCAGGCAAATTAAACAGTTGTTGGACATTTTTGAGCAAGGGCGGAAAGAGTAAGCTTGGAAGATCGTGAATTCCAAAGGGAAGATATGCAGTGCTTAAAATTGCTGACTCTAGTTGTGGGTCAGAGGAGGAGATAACAAGGTGTAACCTAATATCAGAGGATCCACGGTTGTTTGTGGGATGTATAGCTGGGCAAGTTCAGTAAAGAAGTGTGGTACGGGCCCATGGAAGCATTTGTAGATGAGGATGAGGATTGTGTTGCTCAGATAGGGTGGAATTTTGGTAATATGAATATTTTGTGGTCGAAAGTACGGACTCCATTGTTCTGAATGGTTTGAGATTGATCGAGAGTCTAACTACAGATACCAATGGAGAAGTTACATGATATGGAACTGCGATATATGATAGGCATGCATTTGGGTCAAGGTAGAATTCCTGAGAGTTGCCAATAGAGAGGATATCTCTTCTGGGTGCAGCGTGATGGCCCCGAACTGTGTGGGAACTTAAGACACAGGTACGAGTCTTAATAGGAGCGCAAGCGGCAGCCTCGGCACAGTGGCAGCTGAAACCTGCGTGGGAACATCAGTGGCACGACGAGGTCAAAAAAGCGGCAAACGACGGCCCGGGAGCAGCGTGGCGGCATTCCACTACAAGGTACAGCTTGAGCTGGTACAGCATGGCGATGGTTGTGAAGAGGGTAACTGGATAGTACGTCACCAAGGTCAAGGTCACTGATTGGAGCGTGGGCAGGTATATCAGGAGCGGCGAGGTTGGGGTGAATGAGTGGTGAGAAATTGCAGAACGATGTGCATGGGGCCCAGGAGAGACATGGGTTCTGGGCCCAGAACGGCTGTGGGCCCAGGGGCAGCAGAGGCCAGCCCACACTGTGATATGTCTGTGATAAGAACTGTTCTCCAGTCATCTTGTTTCACCCTTGCCACTGGACCAAGACATAGCTCCGACAAACCCGTGTGGTGACAGGTGTGCTAGAACCACCACACATTAAAAAAAATACATGTACCGATATTTTCCACCCTTCAATATGCAGTTCAGGACCGGGAATATTAGGCCCTTCATTGAAACACCTGGGAAACCATTGAACTCATCTCTTTGTGGCATGAAAGCAAGTCATCCTCCATCCGAGGAACCGCCTAAGAAGACGGCAGAGAGGTGGTGATAAATGTTGGATGAAGATGTTGAGGGGATGCACATAAGTGTTCTTGACAGCAAAATAGATGTGAGGGATGGTTTTGATCCCATTTAACCTAAAAACTGAAGTTTTTCAGATGATGACTCAAATTAGGATGGAATCTGAAATGTTTACTGGATTCAAGCACTGTACGAGTAAATACACATTCTGCTGACACTAAATGCAGAAAACCTTGTCACAAGAGGGCCTGATTATTAGAAATGTGATCAGTCTTTGGTACAATATGCTCAGCCGCGAAATAGTGCACATCTGACACTGACCCTATCCTGCTGGATCATTATACAATGAGATCGCACATCAGTGATGTTCAGGTGACGAATTGTGGATGGAACATAACGCTAAATGTCAAATGATTATATTGTCAGAGGAGGAAACTGCATTGGATTGTTTTAATAATAATATTTGCATAACAACTATCAATTCTGGACGATAGCAAAAAAATATATAAACAGGGAAGTTACGAACCAGTCAACAACTCTGGAGAGAAGAGATAGTTTGACAATTTGACTGGGTTCATCTTCTGGATACAAGAATGAAATAAAATGTTACCATATAACCCGCTAAAATGGGAGTAAGTGAGAAAGGACACATAACTAAATGTGACAACTTTTGCGGGAATGTTAACGGGATGAAGTAAGAATTTATCTGATGCGAAATAAATGGAACATTAAGCATTTAAATATCATAAACAAACAAGTAACTAGTTATCATTTCGTATGTTAAAAAAGCTGTCCCAAGAAGAAAAACGTGCAAACAAGAAAAACGGAAGTGCAAATATGCAGATTCTCCCTTCTTTAATAGTATAAGCTGAATCATGAGAAGGTTTTCGATGCAAACGGACGTTAGACAAAAAAAGAGAGAATAATGTAGCGGTTCACTATGTCAAACTTGATGAAGAGGTCAAGGGAATGGGTGCATCGTTGACTTTTGCAAAGAAACCAGCTGTGTTTTTGATTGACACACATTGCGTGAGTTACATGCTGGAATGCTGCATGTTCAAGATAGATTGTTGGAAAGAAAGAACTCGTTGCACGAAATAAGAAAATAAGGGAAGCCTTGAGAAAGTGCAATAGCAGAATAAAACGTACAAGCAATGTAAACGCATCTGTGACTGGCAAGTCGCTCGAATCTTTTCTACTTTGCCCTGTTTGCCTAATTTAGCTGGTGGTCTTCACCGCTGCGTACACCAGATTTGATTCTTTGTGGTTAGGTCTCGACGTTTTCTTGGAACCAGTGAAATTCAGAGCAATGTAAGTCAGTTTCCTATCAGCTGCACTTTGTTTGGTCTGTAGAACAAACATTAAGAATAATGTTTAAATTTTTCCTCAAAAAAGATAAATGAAAATTACATCAAATTAATTTTCAATGTCTTCTCAAAACCAAACTTATTGTGATTGGTAAGTTTATTGTTTCCACATGTGAATTGAGCTGTACCTCTGCATACACTGTACTTCCTTTGTGTTGTTTCGATTTTGCTCATTCATTGGAGCCCATCAGATCCAGAGATGCATATGCCAGCTTCTCCTCATCTACCTCTCGCTCTTCCTAGAAAGTAAATATTTGCATTCATTGAATTTCTTTTTCTCAAGTTTCAAGAATCAAGAAACCATTACAGATAACAAAAAATTGAGGCGGCATAGTCGTATTATCATTGAAAATCAATATATTATTTTTCACTTTTACTTTAATTAAAAGTAAATCAAATAATTGCTATTTATTTCTGTGATATACAGCTAGACAGGCAATAATAATCAAAAACCTCTCGATTTGAAGATTCCTAACTGCTCGTAAATTAATGCATTTCATTGTACAATAGTTTGAAAGCTATCTGAGAACCTCTGCAATTTTTCGATTTCTGGAAAAATAAGATTTAAATGTCAGTGAAAAATAATCAATTTGTGCTATTTATATGTATGATGTTCTGTTTCAGTACATTGTGCTATAACTTTAAAATTCATTCAACATAGCTCGATAATTCATTGTTGATTTGGCGTGAATGTACTTTGCAACTATTACTAACACTTGTGGTTCGAACGTTGACTAGTTCGGAATTAAAATATAAAGAAATAAGTGGACGCAAGTAATTCAATATCATCTTCCTTAGCTTAGGGTGTTCTGTGTATCTAACTGATGAGAAAATATAAACTGTCCCATATGAGTTGTAAACGGTTACATAAATAAAGGAATTAAAGTAAATAATCAAACAAATGCATTCGTACATAGACAACTCGTTATATAAATATGCCTCCGATAAGAAGGGGATATCATTATTTCGGTTGTCGACTCTGCATGCTAATATTTGAGTCAGTGAAGTGTGAGGGGCAGCCGAAGGAGTCAATGCATTTACATAAAGGCCTCGGGATACTCTAGATGTCGCAAAGGGTTTCGTAGAAAATTAATAAGAGCTATACTCTAGTTAATATTTTTAAATTAGCGAAATGCACCATCCAATTAATGCAGAATGTGGTGGTGCAAATAACAAAAGTAAATTATGGGAGTAAATTGAGTTGACAGAGTTAGTATTTTGAGTGGAAAGGAACACCTTTTTGAATGCCTTTCTCCAGTGTTAAACAGTGTTGAATTGAACAGAGTTAGTTTTTTGAGCAGAAATGAGCACCTTTTGGAACGCCTTTTTGCAGAGTTAAACAGGGTGAAATAGAGTATAAGTAGTGAATCTTGTAATTCTTCTGTATCAGAGAATTATAGAGTATAGGTAGTGAGTCTTGTACTTTTCCTTTATTAAACGAGCATTGTCGATGCTGTCATTTGTTTAGTGTGTAATTTGATATTTAACTCAGGAACCGTTGCAGTCAACTACTAGTCACATGACTAGCAAAATTGCTGTTTGCGTAACAAATATATTATAATTATTTAATTAATGACCTTTAAAATTAACAATGTATCCAACTACTTAAATGGGCACGAGAGTTTCTAAACGCTTTGTTCATTATTCTATATTTCAATCTTTATAGAATAAATTGTGTATTTTTATTGAACAAGACTAAATTCAAAAATAGTTAAAAGCGAAGACTTTTGAGTGCCAAGTCTGAAATTTTTAGTTGACATTACCCGTTTATCATGATGAGAAGTCTTTACTGAATTTCTCTTGTCGCCTGTTGGAAAAAGAAAATTATAGTAAATTACAAAGACCGGCATACTATTTCGGTTCATCATCAGACCAATGAATGCAAGAATAATTCGGTTAGCTGCAGGTTAGAAGAGGGCTAAACGTTTCACGAAATATCTCAAGAATTTTAAACCTGCGTGCATCGTTTGTGTTATGTTCATGGTGATGGAGCTGTGCAAACATCATTGCACCCATGATATCCACTGATAGAGAACAAGAGCACCACCGATAAGGTTTAGTAATCTCCAGCTGCGAGCCTGCGAAGTTCAAGTTACTATCTAATATTTGAGTTCACTCAAGATGAATATTTGAAAATATTTTCTCATCAACCCATCAGTCAGATTGTGCCATTCAACAGTTCCACATCCAATGATATGACCTACAATCAATACTTTTATCCTATATGTGCGTGCAAATTATTTCATTCAGTATCAATAATACCATTCACTTCTACGTTAAATATTTTTTATAATGTGCTGTCAGAATGTCAATAATCAAGAAATTAGGGAGGGATCATACCTTTGGATGTAATGACTTGAAGTCCCTTCACAATCATAATGGCCAACTGTACAATTATAACCGCACGACCGATACATCCAGCGATCAGAACAACATTGATTTTAGAGGCCAAATCTGCCAGATTGACATAAATCAAAATTAGTAACAATGTAATGTAAAACGGATGTACACAACTTTAAATGTCATCAGCATTTTTCTAAATATGCAACTATGAAAAAAAAATGTGCCACAAGCGATCGATTTCAATATATTTACATTCAGCGGATTTGTATGAAAGCTGAAGCAAATATTTTGCACAACCCAATAGTTTGGATAAATAGCAGATATGCGAAATATGGTGAATAAATGCACACCAAATGGTCCTCTTCTAATTGATCGAAGTAAAGCCCATTAAATAAGAATTCATCTGGTCATGACATGTTGAAAAATAGCAAATTCCTTTTGGGTACTTTCTCTGATCAGTATATATCAGAAACTCTGAAAAACATTACATTACAAATTCGGTCGAGATTCTCCTTGCAGTCACTCGTAACCAAGGCTATTTGCATACTTCTACAAATGCGATCAAATTAATTATTTTCCATATTTGTTATAGTGCCGAGGGAGCCGCACTGTGCATCTGATGATACTGGAGCTGACCTGCTTGGTGCCTGCAGATATGAAGGTCTTCATATACCCTACTCCACACCTCCAACCCTCACTAACGTTTCTTGTTTCTGGCATCCAATTTCACCGTCCTCTCCCTTTGTGAGCTTGCAATTTTATGTCAGTTGGTCTTAATAATGTAAACTATGCTGATGATTGTGTCCACAATTGGATAAGTTGCCTCTATCCAACTTAATTCTCCTCTGATCGAAATAACCAACGTGCGATGGAATCTTGATTAAAATACCATGTATGATATAATATTACCTTCATTATCAACGGTGCAGCTGGCATTTGCTGGAGTTGAGTTAGAAACGTGATGGACATGACAGGTGTAAACTGTGCCGCGCAAAATTGGCTGTGTCTCCCCGAATGAGCTGATAACTTCATACAATCCTTCTGTCTTTTCCTGCTGTTCATTTATAAATCCAATCCGTATTGCGGTATCATTTTTATACCAGGTGAGGTTAAAGTCTTTCGGGTAAAATGCAGCTGTTCTGCACTGGAGTTTCAAATAAAAGGCTGAAGCACCTTCGGATGCGATGGATACAATTTTTACCGGAGCAGGGGAAGCTAATTGGGCAAAGAACGCAATTCAGATAAAGCAAAACATTTGACCTGTACGCTATCCATTCGTTGATTTCATAAAATAGCCAACAGCTGTTTCGGGCCATCATAGTTGTATGGATAATTGCCTACGGCCACACGAGACTGAAAACGCCCGATCTCGTCTGCTCTCGGAAACTAAGCAGAGTCAGGCCTGGTTAGTACTTGGATGGAAGACCGCCTGGGAATACCAGGTACAGTAGTCTTGACCTATGGCCACACTAGTCTGAAAACGACACATCTTGTCTGATCTCAGAAGCTAAGCAGGGTTTGGCCTGGTTAGTACTTGGATGCTTGACCGCCTGGGCATACCAGATGCAGTAGGCTTTCGCTGCCGCCACAGGCTGCTCATGGTTCTCAATACACATTGCTGTTGATCCACGAACAATATTTTAGGAGGGCAGCGGGCGGTCGAGGGGGTCGTTCAGCCTGACTGCCTGCCTCTCTTCTGTGCCTACATCCGGGCCAGGGTGTCCTTGGAGATGGAGCACGGGGTGTCCACTGGTACGCTCGCGGCCTTCTGCGAGAGGTGGGCGCCGGAGGGACTGGAGTCCATTGTCACCCCCGGCAACCACATTTTTATTTGACTTTATATGTTTTAAGGTTTAATTTGTTTTAATTGCCGGGTTTTTAGTGTCCCCCTCCCCTTTTATAGGGGGCACTTGTAAAAATTTATGATTTTATTGCCCAAAAAAAATCACACAAAAAAAAAAGTAAAAATCAAAACAAAAAAAAAAAGGGCAGTTGAAAAATGTTTGGAGTGGCCCCCCAAGATTGGGGGGTACTTGATTTAAATGTTTTATTTTGTCTCCTCTAAAAGAGTTGTATTGATAATCACTTCCACGAGAGGTGGGCGCTGGAGGGACTGGAGTGCATTATCAACCCCGGCAACCAAATTTTAATTTGATTTTATATGTTTTAAAGTTTAATTTGTTTTAATGCCGGGTTTTAGTGTCCCCGCAGCCAGGGGGCACTTGTATAATTTGCCTCTCGTTGCCCTAAAAAACCCCACAAAAACACAAAAAAAGGGCACTTGAAAAGCGTTTGGAGTGTCTCCCCCCTTTAATAAGGGGGCACTTGAGTTAATGTTTATTTTGTTTCAGCAAAAGAGTTGTATTGATAATCATTATTTAACCTGACTAGAGCCAAATCTAATCCCTTCTTCACTGTAGCTAGATTTTACTCCTCACAGTGCTGATTGATCAATGTTATATTTAGCAACATTGATTTACAACATCTTTTTGTTAATACTAATGTTTTCGAATCATCATACTCTGGTTAAAATGTTGCAACAGCACAGCACAGGTTCTGTTATTACATCGGGAAGATTTTATCTTCTGGACAGAAACGATAGGGTTTGAACCTTTCACTGGACTAGGGCACTTGCGTTTTCCTAAAATTTCTACCAGTTACACATTACTGCCGTTGAGGAATTTTATTTGGATCGTAGAAATGGGATGTCCCCTCTAAATGACAGAAATAGGAAAATTGCTCTTCTAATTAGATAAAGGTCACTTAAACATAGAAACATAGAAAATAGGTGCAGGAGCAGGCCATTCAGCCCTTCTAGCCTGCACCGCCATTCAACGAGTTCATGGCTGAACATGAAACTTCAGTACCCACTTCCTGCTTTCACGCCATACCCCTTGATCCCCCGAGTAGTAAGGACTTCATCTAACTCCCTTTTGAATATATTTAGTGAATTGGCCTCAACTACTTCCTGTGGTAGAGAATTCCACAGGTTCACCACTCTCTGGGTGAAGAAGTTTCTCCTTATCTCGGTCCTAAATGGCTTACCCCTTATCCTTAGACTGTGACCCCTGGTTCTGGACTTCCCCAACATTGGGAACATTCTTCCTGCATCCAACCTGTCCAAACCCGTCAGAATTTTAAACGTTTCTATGAGGTCCCCTCTCACTCTTCTGAACTCCAGTGAATACAAGCCCAGTTGATTCAGTCTTTCTTGATAGGTCAGTCCCACCATCCCGGGAATCAGTCTGGTGAATCTTCGCTGCACTCCCTCAACAGCAAGTATGTCCTTCCTCAAGTTAGGAGACCAAAACTGTACACAATACTCCAGGTGTGGCCTCACCAAGGCCCTGTACAACTGTAGCAACACCTCCCTGCCCCTGTACTCAAATCCCCTCGCTATGAAGGCCAACATGCCATTTGCTTTCTTAACCGCCTGCTGTACCTGCATGCCAACCTTCAATGACTGATGTACCATGACACCCAGGTCTCGTTGCACCTTCCCTTTTCCTAATCTGTCACCATTCAGATAATAGTCTGTCTCTCTGTTTTTACCACCAAAGTGGATAACCTCACATTTATCCACATTATACTTCATCTGCCACGCATTTGCCCACTCACCTAACCTATCCAAGTCACTCTGTAGCCTCATAGCATCCTCCTCGCAGCTCACACTGCCACCCAACTTAGTGTCATCCGCAAATTTGGAGATACTACATTTAATCCCCTCGTCTAAATCATTAATGTACAATGTAAACAGCTGGGGCCCCAGCACAGAACCCTGCGGTACCCCACTAGTCACTGCCTGCCATTCCGAAAAGTACCCATTTACTCCTACTCTTTGCTTCCTGTCTGACAACCAGTTCTCAATCCACGTCAGCACACTACCCCCAATCCCATGTGCTTTAACTTTGCACATTAATCTCCTGTGTGGGACCTTGTCGAAAGCCTTCTGAAAGTCCAAATATACCACATCAACTGGTACTCCTTTGTCCACTTTATTGGAAACATCCTCAAAAAATTCCAGAAGATTTGTCAAGCATGATCTCCCTTTTACAAATCCATGCTGACTTGGACCTATCATGTCACCATTTTCCAAATGCGCTGCTATGACATCCTTAATAATTGATTCCATCATTTTACCCACTACTGAGGTCAGGCTGACCGGTCTATAATTCCCTGCTTTCTCTCTCCCTCCTTTTTTAAAAAGTGGGGTTACATTGGCTACCCTCCACTCGATAGGAACTGATCCAGAGTCAATGGAATGTTGGAAAATGACTGTCAATGCATCCGCTATTTCCAAGGCCACCTCCTTAAGTACTCTGGGATGCAGTCCATCAGGCCCTGGGGATTTATCGGCCTTCAATCCCATCAATTTCCCCAACACAATTTCCCGACTAATAAAGATTTCCCTCAGTTCCTCCTCCTTAATAGACCCTCTGACCACTTTTATATCCGGAAGGTTGTTTGTGTCCTCCTTAGTGAATACTGAACCAAAGTACTTGTTCAATTGGTCTGCCATTTCTTTGTTCCCCGTTATGACTTCCCCTGATTCTGACTGCAGGGGACCTACGTTTGTCTTTACTAACCTCTTTCTCTTTACATACCTATAGAAACTTTTGCAATCCGCCTTAATGTTCCCTGCAAGCTTCTTCTCGTACTCCATTTTCCCTGTCCTAATCAAACCCTTTGTCCTCCTCTGCTGAGTTCTAAATTTCTCCCAGTCCCCAGGTTCGCTGCTATTTCTGGCCAATTTGTATGCCACTTCCTTGGCTTGAATACTATCCCTGATTTCCCTAGATAGCCACGGTTGAGCCACCTTCCCTTTTTTATTTTTACGCCAGACAGGAATGTACAATTGTTGTAATTCATCCATGCGTTCTCTAAATGTCTGCCATTGCCCATCCACAGTCAACCCCTTAAGTATCATTAGCCAATCTAGCTTAGCCAATTCATGCCTCATACCTTCAAAGTTACCCTTCTTTAAGTTCTGGACCATGGTCTCTGAATTAACTGTTTCATTCTCCATCCTAATGCAGAATTCCACCATATTATGGTCACTCTTCCCCAAGGGGCCTCGCACAATGAGATTGCTAATTAATCCTCTCTCATTACACAACACCCAGTCTAAGATGGCCTCCCCCCTAGTTGGTTCCTGACATATTGGTCTAGAAAACCATCCCTTATGCATTCCAGGAAATCCTCCTCCACCGTATTGCTTCCAGTTTGGCTAGCCCAATCTATGTGCATATTAAAGTCACCCATTATAACTGCTGCACCTTTATTGCATGCACTCCTAATTTCCTGTTTGATGCCCTCCCCAACATCACTACTACTGTTTGGAGGTCTGTACACAACTCCCACTAACGATTTTTGCCCTTTAGTGTTCTGCAGCTCTACCCATATAGATTCCACATCATCCAAGCTAATGTCTTTCCTAACTATTGCATTAATCTCCTCTTTAACCAGCAATGCTACCCCACCTCCTTTTCCTTTTATTCTATCCTTCCTGAATGTTGAATACCCCTGGATGTTGAGTTCCCAGCCCTGATCATCCTGGAGCCACGTCTCCGTAATCCCAATCACATCATATTTGTTAACATCTATTTGCACAATTAATTCATCCACCTTATTGCGGATACTCCTTGCATTAAGACACAAAGCCTTCAGGCTTGCTTTTTTAACACCCTTTGTCCTTTTAGAATTTTGCTGTACAGTGGCCCTTTTTGTTCTTTGCCTTGGGTTTCTCTGCCCTCCACTTTTCCTCATCTCCTTTCTGTCTTTTGCTTTTGCCTCCTTTTTGTCTCCCTCTGTCTCCCTGTATAGGTTCCCATCCCCCTGCAATATTAGTTTAACTCCTCCCCAACAGCACTAGCAAACACTCCCCCTAGGACATTGGTTCCGGACCTGCCCAGGTGCAGACCGTCCGGTTTGTACTGGTCCCACCTCCCCCAGAACCGGTTCCAATGCCCCAAGAATTTGAATCCCTCCCTGCTGCACCACTGCTCAAGCCATGTATTCATCTGCGCTATCCTGCGATTCCTACTCTGACTAGCACGTGGCACTGGTAGCAATCCCGAGATTACTACTTTTGCGGTCCTACTTTTTAATTTAGCTCCTAGCTCCTTAAATTCTTTTCGTAGGACCTCATCCCTTTTTTTACCTATGTCGTTGGTACCAATGTGCACCACGACAACTGGCTGTTCTCCCTCCCATTTCAGAATGTCCTGCACCCGCTCCGAGACATCCTTGACCCTTGCACCAGGGAGGCAACATACCATCCTGGAGTCTCGGTTGCGTCCGCAGAAACGCCTATCTATTCCCCTCACCATCGAATCCCCTATCACTATCGCGCTCCCACTCTTTTTCCTGCCCTCCTTTGCAGCAGAGCCACCTACGGTGCCATGAACTTGGCTGCTGCTGCCCTCCCCTGATGAGTCATCCTCCCCAACAGTACTCAAAGCAGTGTATCTGTTTTGCAGGGGGATGACCACAGGGGACTCCTGCACTATCTTTCTTGCACTGCTCTTCCTGTTGGTCTTCCATTCCCTATCTGGCTATGGACCCTTCTCCTGCGGTAAGACCAACTCACTACACGTGATACTCACGTCATTCTCAGCATCGTGGATGCTCCAGAGTGAATCCACCTTCAGCTCCAATTCCGCAACGCGGACCGTCAAGAGCTCGAGGCGGATACACTTCCCACACACGTAGTCGTCAGGGACACCGGAAGTGTCCCCGAGTTCCCACATGGTACAGGAGGAGCATATCACATGACCGAGCTCTCCTGCCATGTCTTAACCTTAGATACCCTTAAATTGGTAATAACAATGTTATAGTTCACTTACTGATATAAAAAATAAAAGAAAAGCTACTCACCAATCACCAGCCAATCACTTACCCCATTGGCTGTGACGTCACTTTTTGATTACTTTCTACTTCTATTTTGCTTTCTCTCCCGCTGTAGCTGCACCGCTGGGCTTTTGACAGGTCGCTCCCCTCTCACCAACTGCCGCTGGCTCTCGATCTCCCGCTGGGCTTTTGACAGGTCGCTCCCCTCTCACCAACTGCCGCTGGCTCTCGATCTCCCGCTGGGCTTTTGACAGGTCGCTCCCCTCTCACAAATGTTGCGAATAACCCCAAGATTCATGGTCCTGCCACGTAGTGCTTAAAGTGAAAACTTGTTTTAGTTCCCAGCCTTGAATTCATTAGCCTTGATAAAATAGAACCATATTACCATTGCTGATATAGGTCAGTTGACACGTTCTGTGTAGACTATGGTACTGGATACCTTTCATATTTTAGAACACACATTCTTTTAGACAACTCGAAAGCAATAGTATTTTACACACAAGCCACTTATTGACTGAATGTCTTTGCTAAACCCAATTTGAATATTGGCAGCAGGTACAAGTTTCACGTTTCTGATTGCAGGGACACTTACCATAGACAACAAGTTGCTCACATGTTAATTTCCCAATCGTTTGATGCTGATATTTTGCTACAGAGCAATACATGCCAGCGTCCAGAACAGTCACATTCAGGAGGTGAAGGTAGCCACCGCCTTTCTTCACAGTGAACTGTTTTCTACTGTCTTCTTGCAGGAAGGTCTTGTTGCCATCTCTCCACCAGTAAACGTTTACGTTTGAATGATCGAGATAGAAGGGCACAGCATATCGAAAGGTTATGTTTGTACCTCTGAGCGCCTTCACTTGTCCAATATCTGTAGATTCCTTGTCCGAAGTGCCCACAGCAACTAGTAACAACAGATGCACATTTGGGTTCAATCATTCATACATATAGGGAAGATGATCTGCACCGCCAAACTAACATCATGCATCCAGTCCAGTGACATGTTAGTATTACATTTTTCAAACTATCATAATTATTTTTCAGTTTTTGAAAGTGTTTCCTCATGGAATTATCAACAATGGTATTACCTTTCTCATCGGGAAATTTCCATCTGGCAAGCAACATATGATAGGAAAACAAATTCAAACAGTAGAAATACAGTACACAATTTTATGTTAACTATCAGCTCGAATTCATGTGCTGTGTCTTGATCAGGAACAGTTGGTATAAAACAACATTAATAAAAGTGTACCTGAATAAAAACTGCCCAGGAAACACATGCCCCAAAGTGACCCATTCATAATCATATCGGCAATGCAAATAGGGTAGACTATCCGTTGTTACAGAGAGCAGAATGGATGAAGATTTGAGGAATTGGTGACTCCGCATCTAATATGATTTCATACTGGCCTCTGAGGCCAGAAAGCACGTGACTGTTAAATTGATGGTCTTTTTATTCATTCACGGGATGTGGGCGTCGCTGGCAAAGCCACCTGTTTCCCCATCACAAATTACCCTCGAGAAGATGGTGGTAAGCCGCCTTCTTGAAACGCTGCAACTTTTCGTAGTGGACAAATTAGTAGCCTGCTAGACCATTTCGAGACAAGTTAAGAGTCATAGAAACTTAGAAACATAGAAAATAGGTGCAGGAGAGGGCCATTCTGCCCTTCGAGCCTGCACCGCCTTTCAATGAGTTCATGGCTGAACATACAAATTCAGTACCCCATTCCTGCTTTCTCGCCATACCCCTTGATCCCCCTAGTAATAAGGGCTACATCTAACTCCTTTTTGAATATATTTAGTGAATTAGCATCAACAACTTTCTGTGGTAGAGAATTCCACAGGTGTACCACTCTCTGGTTGAAGAAGTTTCTCCTCATCTCGGTTCTTCGACTGTGACCCTTGCTTCTGGACTTCCCCAACATTGGGAACATTCTTCCTGCATCTAACCTGTCTAAATCCGTCAGAATTTTAAAAATTTCTATGAGAGTCAACCATATTAGTGGAGAACTGCATGCCCTTTTCAGATGATCTGCCCAGGTAGTTGTGAACAGAACCAGTAGCAGCAACTTGGACACTGTAGTTAAAGCAAATTGGAACGATCTTCATAAAATTGTGCATGAGCTCACAAGTACGTTCTTCGGCCGCCAGTAAGGTCGAATACCGCATAACTTCACTCTTTTTGGTTCTGCAGAATCTGCTAATTGGGCCGATTGTTTAACGAAAAATGATTACCAATGTCCATATCTCTCGAACTGCTTTGTGCAAGAAACATATATTGGAAGTTAGGAAGGCTGATAGATTGTTGGACTGAGCCACAATTATAAGACACGCTTACATGATTAAATTGTGGTAGAGGAGGTTATTGAATGTAGATGGAATAACTGTGGAGACATTCAAGTTGATCTTCGAGTTGCTTTCATGAATTTCAGAACATGATATGAACGGTGTATATGAGCAATTTTGTTATACACTCTGATGACAGTTGGATTCAGGGCTCCAGTGCCAGTATAACTAGCCAGTCAGGTTCCAAAGTGGATCTAGAGCTGCGTAGAGACAAGCAGCGTCAGCATGCGATGCTCGCTGCTGACTCCTAAAACCTGAGGCCGAGGTGAAAAAGTCACAAATTCTTGAAATTAAACAAGCCATTGGAATAAAATTGCTTTGCAGAATCATTGCAGTTCAGTCATGGTAGCTCGCCTGCCCAACATTCCATGCTTCAGGATTTAAGATAAGAGTGTCAACGTGAGTAATTCAATAAAGCACGGGTAAACGGCGGGAGTTACTAACTCTTAAGGTAACCAAATGCGTCGCCATCTAATTAGTGGTGCACATTAATGAATGAGCGAAATTCCCACTGTCCCTAACTACAATCTAATGAAATCACGTTAATTACCTACTGCCAGAAATGTAAATTAGTCCTATAGTCCTTAATCCCAACATGAAAATGGCTTATCAATTTTACTTTATTTTCCAGATATCTCAGCATAAATCCAGGTGAATATTTGCGTATATATCTGATATACCCAAGTTTGCTGATAATACCATGCTAAGTGCGAAGGAAAGTTGAGAGGAATAGGCACATGGCCTTCAAGGGGATATACAGAGGCATATAATTGGGCAAGCAAATTGCAAATGGATTATAAAGTGGCAAAATGTGAAGTTATACACTTTGGTAGGAAGAATACAAAGTGAGAATATTTATAAATGGTGAGAGATTGGGAAATTTTGGTGTTTAGAGGGACCTTGATGTCCTGCTGCAGGAATCACTGAAAGTTACCATGCCGGCACAGCAGGCAAATAATAAAGCAAATGTTATTTTGGTCTTTATTACATGAGAATTTGAGTGTTATAGTAAAGAGGTCTTACAGCAATTATAAAGGGCCCTGGTGAGACCGCACCTGGAATATTGTGTACAGCTTTGGTCACCTGACCTAAGGAAGGTTATACTTGCCATTGATGGAGTACAACGAAGGTTCACCAGATTGATTCCTTGGATGGGGTATAGTCCTATAAGGAGAGATTGAGAAGACGAGGCCTATATTGTCTAGAATTTAAACGAATCAGAGATGATCTCATTGAAACGTACACAATTTATATAGGGTTAACAAGGTAGATGCAGGGCGGATGATTCCTCTGGCTGAGGAGTCTAGCACCAGCGGTCAAAATCTCAGAATAAGGGGTCGGTCAATTGGATCTGAGATGAGGAGAAATTTATTCACTCAGAGGGTGCTGAATCAGTGGAATTATCTACCCCAGAGTGTGGGGGCTCAGTCTTTGAATATATGCAAGACAGAGATTGATAGATTTTGTTTATAGTAATGAAAGTAAAGGATATTGGGATACTCCAGGAATGTGGACTTGAGGTACACAATCGGCCATGATCTTATTGAAAGTCAGAGAAGGCTCGGGGGGCCGAATGGCCGACTCCTGCTCCTAATTCGTATGTTCATTTGTAAACCCGGCAAAAATTCCAGCCTTTATTATTTTACCAGTTTACGCAGGACAATATGAAATTTGGATACCATTTCAATTGTGAATTTCATTTGCAAATCGATGTTAATGTTAAATTCCAATGTTGGCTGTTCCACCATTTAATCGAAATTTAATTAGAGGTAGGAAGGTACAAAGGCTATTTTAGCAACTGACATAAATCAGAAATTTAAATTAAAAATACATGAATTAATGAGCATAGATTTAATTAAAAGAGTATTATTATTTTAAATAACTGACCTGTATAGTTAAATGGTTGCAGCAGAAGACAGATATTGAGTGCCTGTTTCAAATTTTTTTCTCCTACACTTACTGCAATGTTTCCTTCGAACTACCTCCACTACCTGGTAGAAGTATTAGCGGGAATCCTGTGGAAACCCACAGTAATTTGTTCAAGTTCCTCAGTAAAAGCTCATCAACCGCGATATGACATGGTTCACAGAAGCGGATTTAGGTGTTGTATCAGTGATGGTTCAAAAGTGATGGTTTTACCCAGAGCTAATGGCTCAGCTGACTTTAGTATTGAATTAGAATTTTCCGGTTGAGGGACACGCTGCTGTATTTTGTTATTGGCTGTGAACAGGGGTAGCGATTCTGCAGTTTACTAATAATATCTGTAAGGCCTGGAGCTTTGAAGTGTTTAATGATTAGTGCGTCAAACAACAGCATTTATAAATGAGCAGAAGCATGACACCCCGAGTGGAAAGAGTTGCACATGGTCAGCAGAGATTTGATCGACTGAAAAAGACGTGTTGCACAACAAGAAACTATAAATATTTTTTAATGTGGTTCAAGTTAAGCCCATAGTATCACACAGCTATTCAGTGCTGTCCGTTATTTCATTTTGCTTCTAAATATGCAAACGCAAGATCAGGTTTTTTATTTCATGGATTGATATTCACTTGATGGCGCCTGAATGTAATATTTTATGTTGTATTTGAATTATCAATAGCCTATTAACAGAATATCTTTCACAATCAAATTTGGGGTAAATATTTATAAATTGGTTGTGAGGCATACTTTCCTGCAAATATACTAACCTACCATACTTCGTGGCAATATGAACCAGGTTCCCCAGGTCAATACAAACATTTCGATGACAGTACATTCAGAATTTTATGCAAAAGTTGCTCTCAATGATATAATCCAACTTAAGTCGTTTCACGAATTAGGTACAATAAAGACATTCTCAATTTCATTTGAAGGGACAAAGATTTCATAGCTTAATTATTAAATGACACAAATCACAAATTTAAACATTAGCAATTCTTGCCTTCTGCATTGTGTTAATGAACAGGGTTTTTAAATAAAGCACTACTGTTTGTTACTTTCATTAGGGGCACTGTTTACTTTATTGATGTTGCAGAAATAATATTGTTGATAATTCTTTCCAATCAATTGACCTTGAATTTCCCCAGTGGTTCGTTCACAGCAGGGATCAATGCTTGGGCCCCAGCTATTCACAATATATATAAATGATTTGGATGAGGGAACCAAATGTAATATTTCCAAGTTTGCTGATGGCACAAAACTAGGAGGGATTGTGCGCTGTGAGGAGCATGCAAAGACGCTGCAAGACAATTTAGGTAAGATGAGTGAGTAGGCAAACACATGGCAGATGCGGATAAATGTAAAGTTATCCACTTTGGTAGGAAAAACATGAGGATAAAGTATTATATAATTGGCTTGGGAAGTGTCGATGTACAGAGGGACCTGGGTGTCCTTGTAAACCAACCATTGAAAGCAAACATGTAGCTGCAGCAAGCAGTTAGTAAGAAGCATAGTATGTTGGCCTTCATTGCAAGAGGATTTGAGTACAGGAGCAAGGATGTCTTACTGCAGTTATACAGGGCCTTGGTGAGAGCGCACCTGGAGTATTGTGTGCAGTATTGTTCTCATTACATAAGAAAGGATACGTTTGTCATAGAGCGGATGAAAGGAATGTTCATCAGACTGATTCCAGGAATGGCAGGACTGTCATATCAGGAGAGATTGGTTGAGACTAGGCCTGTATTCACTTTAGATGAATGAGAGGGAATGTTATTGAAACGCATAAATTCTGACTGTTTTTGATGGACTGGATGCGGGGAGGATGTTTCCCCTGGCTGAGAAGTCTAGAACAAGTGGTCACAGTCTCAGGATACGGGATAGGAGTTAAGGAGACATTTTTTCATTCAGAGGTTGCTGATTGCCTTGAATTGTGTACCACAGAAGGCTGTGGATGCCAATTCACTGAATATATTTAATAGGGAGATAAATAGGTTTCGAGAAACAAAAGGCATCAAGGGGTATGGGGAAAAAGCGGCAATATGGTGTTGAGATAGAGGATCAGCCATGATCATACTGATTGACGGTGCAGACGCGAAGGGCTTACTACTGCTCCTATTTTTCTATGTTCTATGTTCCCAACATCTGCCTTAACGTGGCTGAAATATCCGCAGGAACGTCTGAGCAAGTCACAGTAAATAAATCCTCATCAACCACTACATTACGATGGTTGAAGCGGGCCTGAGATGTATTTTTTCAGTGACAACTCCCGCCTATTGCTTTATATTTGTTAACAAGCCGGCGTTAATGGCTGATTAGACTTTAGTATTGAATTAACATGCTGCATCTGAAAGAACTCTTTTTATTATTCATTCACCGGATGTGGGCATCTATGGCATGGCTAGCAATTATTGTCCATACCTAGTTGGCACCAAGAAGGTAGTGAGACACTTCCTTGAAACACTGCAGTCTGTGTGTTGAATATACATCGACAATGCTGTTATAGATGGATTGGTAGGATATTGGCGGTGAAAGAACGGCGGTATATTTCGAATTCAGAGTGATGTGTGACTAGGAGGGGAACTTGGAGAAGGTGGTGGCCCATGGGCCTGCTAAATTTGTCCATCTATGTTTTCGCGGTCACGGTTTTAGGAGGTGCTGTTGGGTAGCCTTGGCGAGTTGGAGCAGTACTTCTTTTGTATGATACACACTGCACCTACGTTTTGCCGCTGCTGGACTGATATGTCTGGGATGGTGTCAAGGTTCCTGAGTGATTTTGGAGCTGCACTCATTGAGGCAAGTGGAGAGTTTGCTCTGAAACTCCTGACTTGTACCATGTAGGTGTGGGAAAGGAATTGGCAGTCAGGAGGTGTGTCACTCGTTGCAGAACACCCAGCCTCGTACCTGTTATGGTAACCACAGCATGTATCTGGCTTTTGCAGTTAATTGTTTGAAAAATGGGAACCCCTGGATGTTGAGCTGGGGATTTCGACGAATGTAGTGCCATTGAATGGCAAAGGGAGATGGCTAGCCTATATGTTGTTAGAGATCGTCATTATCTTGTACCTGTGTGGCTCAAATTTTACTTGCCACTTATCAGCCCAACGCAGAATGTTTTCCGGGTCTTGCTGCATATGGCCATGGACTTCTTTATGATCTGACGAATTGTGCATGGAACTGAATACTGTAAAATAAACAGCGTAATTCCTCACTTCCAACCTTATGACAGCGGGAAGTTCATTGATAAAGCAGTTAAAGATGCTTGGGCCTAGGACATTGCACTAAGCAACTTCTGCAGCGATGTCGGAGGGATGAAATCATTGGGCTCAGTTCTACAAGGCTCCGACATGCAACAGATGCTCCCTTGAGGTCGAGGGTAGTCACTCTCGTCTCACCTGTGCAATTGAGCTCTTTTGTCCATGTTTGGAACAACGCTTTAATGATTTACGGAGCCAACTAGTTCTGGCAGAACCCAAATTGAGCATCAGTGCGCAGGGTATTGGTAAATATGTGCCAACTGAGACCACTGTAGACGGCACCTTCCATCACTTTAAATATGATTCATAGTCGTTTGATGGGGCACAAAGTGGCAGGTTTGGATTTGTCCTATATTTTGTGGACGGGACATGACCGGGTAAATTTTTACATTTTCACGTCGGTATCAGTGCTATAGCTGTACTGAAGTAGTTTGGATAGAGGCGTTGGTAGTACAGCCGTAAATGCTACAGCTGAATTTTGTCAGAGTCCTAAAGCCTTGGCACGATCCTGTGCTCTGTATCGTTTCTTAATATAAGGACATCCCAATTGGATTTGCTGAACACAGATATCTGTGTTGGTAGGACGTTAGGATGAAGCTAGATGGATCAGCACTCGAAATCTCTGGTTGAAGAATGTTGAGAATGCATCAGCGTTGCATTTCGCACACACGGGCTGGGCTTATCATTATTTAGGTTGGGGATACATATGAAGCCTCCTCGTCATGTTAGTTTATTAATTGTCTACCACCAAACAAGGTGGATCTGGTTGGAATGCAGAATTTGTTCTTATCGGTTGGCTTCGTAATGGTTTTTTTTTGTTATAGGCTGCATCGAGCTCGAGCGACACTGCAGTTTACTGATAAAATCTGCAAATGCTTGAAATCGGAGAAGTTCCAATGCCTACGATGACTAATAACAACATCTATAAACTAGAAAACTGATTAAACTGATAGTGGAAAAATTTGTACGTGTTGATCTGAGGCCAGCTCTCGAATATTTCCTTTTGCTTTAATGCTCGGCTCAACAGAATCTGTTTCGGAACAAGTTGATGTACAGCTGTGTCCTGTGGTTTATGTTAGATCAGTAGAATCACACATCCATCGACTGTTGTTGCATTTCTCAAAATAATAATGCAGGTTTACGTTTGTTAATGAAATGGAATTACCTCGGCTGCGCATGAACGCTAGATATTTTGTTGTATTTATATTAGTATTCAATTAAAATGATATATTTCAAAAATAATTTGAGGTACATAATTATCTTTGTGGACTCGAGGTGGCGTTCCATGAACTGGAAGCAAATATTGGTAACTTGGGTGAGCATCCAGTTCGAGGCCCCATATAATACTTAGAAGGGAGAAGTATGAATATAATAAAAAGCCATTAAAAGTCAAATGGGAATTTGGTGTTTTATTCATTTGTGAAATCAATATAAAAGAAATGCAGCCATGTTGAATTTGCATGAGGCTTCGGTCGAGTCAACCACGTGCTGTTCTGTCCAGCTCATTATAACAAAGTGTTTTGCTGCTATTTAAAGTGTAGAGATTCATTAGAGTGTATTGAGGAATAACAGATTTGATGCATGAAGAATGAGTTAGGTGGACTCCATTCTCCAGTGGAGCAGAGACTCTTGATGATGAATAAGGGGACTTTTTCAACTTCTGAAAGTTCCTTTTAGGGAAACTAGTGACAGATTGTTCCATTTGAGACCAAGAAGAATAACCTCAGATTATCACTAAGGGAATAATGGGGCATATTAGCGTTATTTCCTTTTGGACGTTTATCAGAATATAGAATACTTCGGACTGTAGCATTGCTTAATTCATAATTGGGGCAGTATATGGAAAGTTCACCTTTTAAAAATCACTCAGTTGGAAATGAATGTCACAGAAACCTGTCTTTATGTTAATTCGCAAGCCACACATCAATGCAATGGTTTGGGCTCCTCTACACTTTTGGCTTCCAGTGATCTGGAACGCACTGAATTGGTGCTGAACTGACAATATGAATGATGAGCAGTGCATCGTGACAAAATTATTAGATATATGCAACACTAAGAGGTATAATGCAGACTACATTCCAAATGTATGTGTGTGGGTGACCGTCAGGCTCACGAATTTAATTAAGCCTCTAAGCAATCGACCTCCTTCAAGTATAGAAAGAAAATTCACGCCACTGTTAAAAAAACATGACATTAGGTAAAAAAGTACACATTAGCATCCATTCATCGTGGACCTGGAAACGGCTGCTGAACGGGTACTTGTTCATCAGCTTGCCTTTTTTAGGAAAACGTGCGGATTTGCAAGTTATGACATAAATGCTTATGGAGCTGTCAGCCCTGGCAAAGACAGTGTATCAAAAATAATAGTGGGTAACATAACAGGGAGCGCTAAAGTGTATTATAAATTTAGAAAGATTAAAATAAACGTGAAAGGATGTGGTGCGGCTGGGGAGGGACCAAAAATGATATATGGTTGTGGAGTCAGAGGCTCTGAATGATTAAAATATCTGTCTTCACAAAAGAAGATGATTCTGCAAATATTACAGTAAAGGATGACAGGTCAGAAAAAATAGCAGGAAAATAAATAAAGAGGATGTATATAAAGATTGGCAGTCTTCTAAGTAATAATGTGATGCAGTCCAGAAAAGATGCTTCCAAGGTTGCTGAGGCAAGTTAGCGTGGAAATTGCAGGGGGTTGGGCTACAATCCGCCAGCCCTGCTTCGATATGGGGGTGGAGCCAGAGGATTGAACATTGCAAATGTGACATCACTGTTCAAAAAATGGGAGTGCTGAATCCAGTAAGTACAGGCCAGTGAGCCAAAATCTATGGTGGAAAAGAATCTAGTCGTCATATCCAAAATTATTTACTCTTCGACAAAAAAAATTAATACATGATGGACAACATAAATATATTAAAGGCGGGTCATATCTCAGAAATGTAATTGAGTTCTATGATTAAATAACAGAGATTGATGATGATGGTAGTGCAAATCATATAGTGTATATTAAGTTTGAAACAACCTTTGATAATAGACACGTTGTGAAAACTGAGCTCATAGAATTAAAGGGACAGTGGTAGCGTGTATACGAAATTGCATAAAAGACAGAAACCAAAAAGTAGTGGTAAATGTTGGTTACTTCAGACTGGAAGGACGTGTGTAGTGCTGTTGCCCAGGATTCGGTATTAGGACCACTGCTCTTTTTAATATATATTAATGACTTGAACTTGATTGTAGGTTGTTTCATTCCAAATTTACCGCTGAGAAAAAAAACTTGTAAGAGCAGTAAATAGTAACACTATTTAATTACTGACATTACGAGGACGTCGACACTGCTGAAATGTATAGATACATGTATGATTACGTTTATTGCAAATAAGTCTGAAGTGATACATTTCAGGAGGAAGAAATTTGCAAGGCAATTTAAAGTAAAGGTACAATTTTAATGGCTGCACAGGAATTAATATGCACAACTCTTTGAAGTGGCAAGGCAAGTTCATGAAGCTGTTATTATATGGGATTTATTGAGAGTGTCATAGATTACATAAAAAAGGAAGTTGTGCTCAATCGTTTTATAGCACTGGTTGGGCATCATGCGCAGTTCTGTGCAGTACACGTTAAGAATGATGCCAGGGCAATGGCGAGCCTGCAGGGCAGATGTTCCAGAACTAAACGAGGGATGAGAGGCTTCAATTATGTGGAGAGATTAAAAAAAAATGATTCTTCACTTCAGAGCAGGGCAGGTTAAGGAAAGATTTTAATAGAGACGTTCAAAAATATGAGGCGTTTTATAGAATAAATAAGGATACAACGTTTCCACTTGCAGATGGATCAATGACCAGAAGACACATATTCTAAAAAATTGACAAAATAACTAGAGGAGAGATGCGGATTTATTTTATGCATGGTGTTGTTATGATCTGTAATGTTTTGCCTGAAACAGTGGTGCAAGCACATTCAATATAACTTTCCAAAGGCACTTGAACATATCTACAGGGTTATGGTAAAGAAAAAGTGGGTGAGTGGCATGAATTTGATAATTCTTTCCAAGAAGCTTCATGACCGGAATCGCCTCCTTCTGTCAGGCATGATTATATATCTCTGGGGTGCTTGTGATGCTGTGGCAGCCCGGTCAGTATTCCAGACGTCCTTCTTTGTATTCTTGTGGCTCCAGTGATAAAAACGATGCCATCTTTGCTATCGCAACCTATCCAAACATGAATACAATTCTGCGCTAACATTTTAGAACAGATGGACAGATGACATTGAGACAAGTAACGAATGAAAGTCGCCTTGGTCAGTTGACATTCACCCTCCTGCATCCAAATACATTTGTGTTTCTTCCACTCTAAGAATGTATAATTTCTAAATCGTTCGCCTTGTTTTATTACATTCAATTCGGCCTTTCTATCCTCCTGCACTTCGATCTCGCTTTATTTTTGGCCATCACTCACTCCGCTCGCACTAATTCTATGCTCCACCCGTTCCTCCAGTACTGCTGACTTTCTCATTTAAGTCAACATTACGTTCACATCAAACCATTTTCTTTCTCTCTATACAGCTCTTAGCGCTGGCTCAGTTGATAACACTGTCGCCTCTGAGGCAGAAGGTTGTGAGTTCTAAGTCCTATACAAAAATCTAGGCTGGCACGCAGTAGTGCAGTTCTGAGAAAGTGTTGCTGTATTTTCCAAGATATTTAAATCGAGACACGGTCTGCTCTTTCATGTGGACATAAAATATCCCATGGCACTATTGCAAAGAAGAGCAAGGAAATCTTTATCCCTCAATCAACATCATTCGAAAACCGATTTTCTTGACATTATCACATTGTTGTTTCCATACTGCATTACATCTGAAGGAATGAGACACCACACTTGCAAAAGTTAACCTTCAGTGCCAGAGGCGTTGTTTGGCAGTAATTAAGGCTTATGCAGCGATTATAATTCACTTGCACTTGACTGGACAAGCCCTAGCTTTTTCTGAGCAGTGTATTGTGCATCTATCAAGTAGGTACAGCATGTTCACGCCGTTTCTTGTCTCTTAGTGAGATACAATTGTAGCAAAACTTTTGGAGGATGATGTCAAATTGGACAGCACATTCCAGATTTTTGCACTTAACTCCACTCTGCAAGTGGCTGTGAGAATTTCACGATAACAAACATGAGTGTTAGCCTTACCCTCTTCAACTGTGCATGTTTGAATAATTATTTTGCTGCCAATTTACTCCGTATTACTGGATCTGCTGATAGACTCACAGGTATTTCCAGCCCAAAAACCAGACCTTCATGGTTCTGCAGATGCCAGTTACACAGCAAAATGGGGAAATAATTGTGGTCGCAGGTTTCCTTCAGACGAACGCATCAGACCCAATCAAAACTTACGAAAATAACTGGTGGTCCCGGAGTAAAGCAGGATTCCGGTCGGAGGCCTTCTATCGCTGTGCAGCGCACCGGAACATGTATTCCATATAAGTAAGTGCAGCCTGGACCATCAAGCACTATTTGGTATTCTAACTGATATTAATGGGAACTCTGGTTGTATGGACCTCTCGTTAATATCAATGAGAATTCTACCCTAAACCAAAGAAAAACAAAGCAATAAATAAAAAAATATCTCACCTATTAAAAATTATTTGAAATTGAATTTAATAAAATGTTTTAGAAAAATAAATGGATTTTTTTCATGTGTTTCAATAAGTGTTAAAAATAAACTTACATTAATGTTCAGGTTTTTTAACATAAAAATGTGTGATTAAATGTTATGCTTCTATCCTTTAAAACACTTTGGTTGGTAAAAGTAGACTGTGCCGCTGCTTTTACCAATCATAAGTGTTTGAAGCATATTCGCTGGGCTAGTGTTGGGCAAATAGCCAAATCTTTGCCACACGGCTATCCTAATCCCATGGATGTGTTGGATCTGTCAAAAGAAAATTTGACAGATTGAAAAAGACGGTTCGTTATCAGCGCATCTGCTTCGCCTGTCACGTATTTTGCAAGGCACTGCTGTTTCTTTTGCACATATCGTACGCACATGACGAGGTCACAATTTTTGGCCCACAATTTATTTCATCAGGCGCAAGAGTTTTGCGGGCATTTCCTGGGCAAGATATGTATTGGATCTGTCAAGATCCAGTTTAACAGTTTGGAAAAGCCGAGTTTTAGCGCATGCGAATTGCGTGCTGAAAACCGGCTTTTGCAATGCCTCCCGTTTCCGTTGACATTCAGTACCGATCCGGAGAATCCGGGCTTTCCAGGCCACTGTGTACAAGCCAATATTGCCCCATAAATTGCGTCAGAGGCATCCCGTGGGCAGATGCCACTTAACTGAGAATATTCCACGAATCTACCTCGTGGTCCGGGAGTTCTTCAGACTTGCGCTCCTGGGTCCCTATATAGAGGCCCATGTATCTCTCAGCCTTAAGCACTTTGTACGTGTCCCCGGGATCACACGGGCTGGCCCAACGAATCAGAGTAGGGGTTTTACCATTCATACTTGTGAGTTCCCTTAAGTATAAACAGTAGCATCTCAAAAACATAAAATCACAAAAAAATAAACAAAAACATCACATGGTTAAAATTAATCAAAATGGATCTTAGTTAATTATTGAAAAACATTTTTTTGGAAAATCAATTTACATATATTAAATGGTGTTAAATTAAACTTACCTTGTTTAACAGGATTTTAAATGTTTAAATTATTCAATAAAGTGTATTTTTTTTATCTTTTTTAAAAGTCTTACGCTGAAAAAAGCTGGCCTTACGCCTGCGTTGATCAAGCTTTAGAGTTGCAAGGTCATTCACTTGTAGAACTTCAAGAAATAGCCCAACTCTCCGCCCGCAAATTCCCTTTACTTTCAGATGCCTGCAATCTGTCAAGAGGATTCTTGACAGATCTCAAGTTCCGGGTTTAGATGCAGGCACTTTGTATGCCTAACCCCGGAAATTGTGACACCCCTGCATGTGTGTGGAAACCTCGTACCTGCCCGCATACACTACGAATTTGGGTCATTATTATCTATCATTTAGAAATATAGCTCAAAAGTTTCTTCTATGTGAGACCAATTAATACTCTCATGCAAACTTTCCTGCAATCTGTTCGTTTGTAGAAATATTAAAAATCATGGACATATAGCATGATACAGCACACAAGAGGACATTCGGCAAACCTGCAGGTGCCTGCTTTTCAATAAAGCTAACCAATTTTCCCATTCCTCTTTACGTTCTACATTGCACAGAACATTTTTGCCCTTCATGTATGTATTCAATTTTATTTTGAATGTTACAATTGAACCTGCTTCCACTACACTTTCAGGCAATGTATCATAGAGCACATCAAGTCACTGTATAAATTGTGTCCTCACTTCGCATTTGGTTCTCAGCTGTATATCTGGAATGTGTAATTAGATCATGCCTGCCTTAGTAATCAGTTACTTTACAAAGTATAAATTGAGTAATTCTGATTGACATGCTCCAGACAGACCAGAGCTCACGTAGAAACAACATGGCCCATCTCCCACTCCCAATCACGTTGCTAATTCCCCCCAACTAGGTCCTAATCTTATTCCAAACAAGTTCCTCACCTTCTCTCCCTGCCAAACTTCCTGACCTTCTCCACCTGCCCAAGTTACTGAACTCTCCTTCTCACCCAAGTTCACGACCTCCCCCAGGAGTTTCTGAACTTCTCCCCCACCAAAATTCCTGACCTTCTCCACACCGCCCAAGTTCCTGGCCACCACACCCCCTAAGTTCCAGTCCTTTTCTCCTTGCCACTTTTCTGGCTATTTCCCCTTCCAAGTTACTGACCTCCTCCTCAGCTGTCCCGAGGCTGTCACCCACTCCCAATTTCTGACGTTGCCCCTCAGCCCAGGTTCCTCAATTTCTTTACGATCACCCCCGTACCTTAAATCATTCCTATCCCCGGATTCCTGACCAACTGCTAATGCCCAAGTCCCTCCACCGGGTTCAAACATTCTCCCACTGTGCATGTATCTGCCCCCGGTTTCATCACCTCCCCATTAATTGGTGCATTGTTGTAGGTTATTAACAGGTTTATTGGGTATGAAATGAATAATGACAGTACTGGATCATGTGCTCCCCGCTTTCCTGACCATATCTTCCCTCCCCTCCGATCATCTCGCTTCATCTTGCCAACTCTGCAAACCCACCTCTTACTCTCTACTCTTCTCTCATCCTCGTCCCTCTCTCTCCCACTCCTTTCGCTCCCCATCTCACCACTTCTTCTCCCTCTTCCCCTCCTCTCTACCCCTCCTCTTTCTCCCTCTTTTCTCGCTCGGTCCTCTCTCCTCCTCCTTTCTTACCTTACAATGCCATCTCTACCCCTTCCAATCCTGTCTCTCGCCAGTCGACTCTAGCTCTAACTTCCTATCTCCTCCCTATCTCAATTCCTATCCACTCTCTCTCCACTCCGAATCCCTCGCTCTCTCCCGTCCTAACCCTTCTCCCTTTCCCATACCGATTCCCTCTTTCGCCCCTTCCTCACCCGCTTCTATTCGCTCACTCTCACTCCTCAGATGCCCTCTCTCCCTCCTCATTCCGATTCCCTTACTCTTTTTCCCCTCTTTGACCTTCTCTCTGACCCTCGCATCTCCAGTCTCTCTCTCTCTCCGCTCTAAAATCTTCTCTCTCTATCTCCCCCCGATTTGCTCTCTCTCTCTATCCCTCAATCTACATTCTCTCCTTCGCCACTCCGATCTCCTCTCTCCGATTCATTCTTTGTCTCCCCCTCCAAATCCCTCTGTCTCCCCCTCTGATCTCCACTACCCCCAGCCGGTTCCAATCGCCAGAATATCTGTCTTCCCTCCACTTACCTCTCTCTTCCTCCTTAGGTAACTCATCTATCTGCACCTTCGATTCCCACTTTCTCTCTCTCTACTTTCGCCACTCTCGCTTCTCCACGCCCACCCTCCCCCCTCCCTGCTCCACCAATGGATCGAATGGCCTTCTCTTTCCATTGCAGAGAAAAATTTGGCCCACAGTGCAGGCCACACTGTTGGATACTGCGCATGCCTGGCCTCCGTTAAAGGGTGCATTCGCAGAAGGGAAACGGATGTGCATGTGGAATTCTTGGATACTGTGTACATGCGCAGTAGCTGCAAAGATGTTCATGCAGGTAATCAAACCCTGTATATAGGTTTAACATAATTCATTGTATTTGTAATATAGTCCTCTATTAATAGAATCAAGGATCCCGTCTGCTGTTTAACTGCATTTAAATCTTTCTTGCCACCTTCAATTATTTGCGTACATACACACCATTGTCTCGCTGTTCCTGCACCTACTTTAATATGTACCATTTGGTTCATATTGCCACTCCTCTTTCTTCCCACCAAAATGTATCAATTCACTCATGTCTGCGTTAAATTTCACCCACCACCTATCTGCCCAGCTTATCATTCTGTCTATGTTCGATAGAAGGCTGTTGGTATCCTCCTCATTTTTAAGTAGTTTTCCGACTTTTGAGTCAACTGCAAACTTTGAAATTGTTAACTCTATCTCAATTCCAGGTCATTAGTAGATATTATACAAGACGTTGTCCCAATCACCAACCCACGGAAATGCCATTGTATACTTGCCTCCAATCTGAAAGAAATCTGTTCAACTTTGCTCACTGCTTATTGTGCTTTATCCAGTCTGAAAACCATGGTCATTAATTTTGCTAAAATGTCTGTTATATGGTACTTACAAATGCCTTTTCAAATTCCATACACACAACATACCACTCTCATCGACACTCTATTACTGTATCAAAGAACTCGATCAAGTTGGTCAAATACAATCTGTCTTTAGAAAACCCGTGCTGACATACATTCATTTGCCCAAAATTGCCAATTATTTTTTACTCGGTCAATGGAGCTGAATTTGCGATCTTTACGTGCACATATGAAATGCGCGCACACCCTTTGGACCCTCGCAAGTTCCGCTTTAGATGTGCAAAGCAGATGTGCCTAAATCCAGAACTTGTGATCTGTCAAGAATCCTCTTGAGAGTTCACATGCATCTGAAGGTAAGTAGCTATTTGGCCAACTCCTGCCCAGCAAAATCTAATTGAAATTATAATGACTGATAAAAGCGTGCTTTAGGTTTTTATCAGCTGACGAATTTTTGGGCTAGAAATTCGTCCTTTTGTGATATCGGTAATTTTTAATAAAAATTTCCACTGTCACCCAATTAGTTTTTAAAAGGCCTAAGCTACATGAAACAATGCACACAGTGCTAAAAATCGATGTTGCACGAGGATTTATGTTAAAAACCGTGATCCTTGGCAACTTTAGTCTGAGGCCGAGTAGCGCTGCGAGAAACACGTTGGGAGGGGGCAAAAATACCAAAAATCATTTTTCAGCTAACAAAAAAATTAACAAAGCATTGACAAGACATCATCATCATCATAGGCAGTTCCTCGAAACGAGGATGACTTGTTCCACGCCAAAAAGGAATGAGTGCGCAGGTGTTTCAATGACGGACCTAATATTCCAGACCTCGAGTTAAACCTTGGAGGGTGGAAGATGCCTGCTGTTGGATTTTTTTAACGTGTGGTGGCCGTTGCTTACCAGACACCACGCGCGATTCACAGAGCTAGGTCTTGGTCCAGTGGCAAGGATTACCCAAGACGACTGGAGACTTGCTCTACTGCACGGATTGACTGCACACACGTACAGCAGTGTTGGCTGGCTCTTGCTGCCCCTAGGCCCTCGCCTCTTCTGGGCCCCAGGCTCACAACTCTCCTGGGCCCCAGTCACTTCCTTCTACAAACTCTTGCCGCTTTTTGCCCTTCCTGCTGTGCTTGCCCGCACTGCAATCTGCACCTGACTTCGCAGCCGTTGCTCTCCTGCAGTGCTATGCCACCGCACGCTGCTCCCTTTGATGGTGTTGGCCTGCTGATGGGCTTGCAGGAAGGGACCGCGCCGATTTCCGGGCCAGGCCGCCAACGCTGCTCCCTCTAATGCAGTTAACTATCCAATCACATTAAAAAAATTAAAAAATAAAGAATTTAACTTACCTTTTTTGCAGGTCTTCATAACTACCGCTGTTCCAAGTGCTGCAATGCAGGTTTTCCCTCCGCTTGTTTTCACGCAGAATATGGGTGCGTGAATAGACACGTTCTGGCAAAAGTGGTATTTCGAGCCTCGCACGCTGGTGGTCCGCTTCCCAATTGTAGTTAAAAACCATCAGTGGAAAACCTCTGTAAAACTACCGGTTCACCATTTTTCACCAAAAATGGCAAAATATCTGTGTAAAACTGGGCGTACATTTAGGGAACTTCCAGCCCTTCATGTGCACAAAAATACTTTTGTAAATATAATTAAAAATGTTAAACCATGTTAAAACAATTTATTCTGAAACTCTTTCAAATACGTAAATTTATATTTCAAAAAATTATTTAAATTTTAAAATAATTAATTAAATTTCATTTTGATTGAGTTGAAATATGTGATGTTGTTGTTTTCAATACGTTTTTGTCCGTGTTTTGGGTGGTATTCCCTTTTATACTTATGGCTGTTCCAAATGTTTGAAGTTGAAAGCTTCTGTTCACGGGAAAACTCAGCCTAAAATTGTGCAACATTTTCCCCCAAATTGTCCCTAACACTGAAGTGAGGCTTGCATGTGCTGTAGATGTCCAGTTAATCCTGCTGCACTTTTGCAAAGCTCCAGTCCTGTAGCATCACGGCCCCCCGCCCCACCCACGGTGACCATGGAGGATTGGAAGAATGCATCCAAAGGCTTCACATTTTCCAGCATTACTTCCCTGAGGAACCACTGACTCTTCTAATTTGAGGTCTCCAACATTTGAAGTTCATCATGTTTATTCACTTTAATTGTATCGAATAACCACACTGAGTCCTCCATTACTGCTACTTTGGCAGTACCCTATCCTCTAGAGAATTCAATTCCAAAGAATTAATTTACTACCTCAAATATGCCCTTTCTCTCCACAAGAATATTTTGTTTTTGCTCCCTAATCGGTGCCACCCATCATTTGAATACATTTTACCATTGACACGTTTAGAAAAAAAACTTTTCAGGTCCTTTTTTTGTTAGCCGAGAAACTATTCCCATATTGGCGATTTGCACTTCACTTCTTTAGATCTCCTCTGTAGTTTCGATATTCTGCTTAGTTATCTACTGTATTATAAGTCTTGTCCTATGCCTCCATGTTCTTTTTCATGTTAACTGCTATCACTTCTGTCATCCATGGTGCTATCGCTTTATATGCCCTTTCTTTCACACTGAGAGTCTGTGAGCCGGAGAGTCCGAATTCTGGAGAGGTCGAGTTCGGGAAGACTCCGAGAGCAGGAGAGTCTGAGTCAGTCCGAGAGCGGGAGAGTCCGAAAGTGTCCGAGAGCGGGAGAGTGGGAGATTCGGCGACTCAGTGAGACGGGAGGTCGGTGACTAAGTCGGGAGGTCAACGAGTCGGTAGGCCGTGAGGTCAGTGAGTCGGTAGGCCCTGTGAGGTTGGTGAGGCTGGAGTTCGGTGGCTGGGAGTTCGGAGGCGTCGCATGTCGGTGAGGTGAGTTGGTAAGTAGCTCTCTTTTCCCTATTTCTCTTTAATAGGTCGGAGGCCAAGGGATCGGGAGGCAACAGAGGTTGGTGAGTTCGGGAGGCCACAGTGGTCGCCGAGGTGCGTTGGTAAGTAGCTCTCTTTTATCTATTTATTTTTAAGTAGATTTTAAACTACATAAGGCTAACTAGTGGGGTGCACATACTGAGGCATGTCTGAAGTCATGGACACTTTGCGCAGCATAGCCAACCATGTATGCAAGAGGTGTCTCCAGCTTCAACTGCTCGAGCTCCGCATTTCGTAGCTTGACCAGCGGCTGGAGTCAATGCGGTGCATCTGCAATGCTGAGAGCTACTTGGATAGCACGTTTCAGGAGGTGATCAACCTGCAGCTTAAAGGCGTGCAGGTAGAGGGGAAATTGGTCACGAAAATCAAATTGGCAAAGCTAGTCTGGAGTACGTGTTCTAAGTATTCATCGGAGACAGTTTTCTCGAACAATGCATGATATAACCAACCACGGATCATGTTATTTATGATCTTATATTGTGTAGTGAGACAGGGTTAAATGGTAATCTAATAATAAATGATTCCCTGGGGAAGAATGATCATAATATTCCAGATGTGCCGTATGCGAGTGAAATACTTAAGTGCGAGAGTCTTAAACTTAAATGAAGCCAATTACATAGTAATGCGAGGCGAGTTGGCTAAGGTCGATGGGAAAATTAGTTTGAAAATGAATGAAATACTTGAAAGAGTTGCATTTATATAGCAGTTATGTGGGAAAGATATGACGGTAGATAAGCAGTGGCAAACTTTTCAGCGAAATTCTCAGCGAGTATACATTAATTAGGAAGTAATAACTCCATGGGAAAAGTGAGCCATCCATGGCAACTGATGAAGTTAACGACTGTATTAGATTAAAATAAGAGACTTAAAATGCTGTGAATAATAGTCGTTATCCTGAGGATTGGGAGAACAGTAGAAACCAGCAAACGAAGGTAGTAAAATATCAGAGTTTGCAAGCAATAAATATTAAAACAGATTGTGAGTTCATTTAAAAGTATGTAAAAAAGGAAGAGAGTAGCAAAAGTAAACATTAGCCTATTAGAGGCTGAGACAAGTGAAATTATAATGTGGGTTAAGCAAATGGCAGAGATTTGAAACTCATATTCTATATCTGTCTTCACAGTAGGAAATACAAAAACCATACCAAGAGTGGGAAGCCAACGGGCTAATAAGATTCTGGAATTTAGACAAATTAAAATGAGTGGATAAAAATTTGTTGAGTATAAAATGGATCTAAAAGCTGACAAATCCCTTGAAACAGATTGCTTCCATCCTCGGTTTTCTAAAAGAGATGGCTGCACAGTTGATGCATTGTTTATGAACGTCTAGATTTCCCTAGATTGTAGAATGATCGCAGTGGATTAGAAGGTGGAAAATGAAATCCTCTTAATCAAGAAAGGACGGGGAGAGAAACGTGGAACTACAGGCCAGGTAGCTTGCCATCAGTTGTCGAGAAAATGTTGGCTGCATTGAAACATAAAGTGGGAGGATCCAGTTGTCGTGGTCCATGTAGGAAACAACGAAATAGATAGAGATAAGAATCAACGGCTTTGAGGGAGTTTGAGGAGCTAGAGTATAAATTAATAATCAGAACCTCAAGGGGGATAATCTCTGGATTAAGACGTGACCCACGAGCAAATTGTCATAGGTTCAAATAGATCATATAGTTAAATGCTTGGCTCAAAGACCGGTGTGCGAGGAAGGGTTTTCAATTTATGGAGCACTGGCACCAGTACTGGGGAAAGGGGGAGCTATTTCGTCCTGACGGGCTTCACTTATACTGGGCTGGGACCAGAGTCCTGGCGAACTGAATAATTATGGCTGTAGATAGGGCTTTAAAATAAAAAAAATGGGAGGAGGGGGGCGGAATTTAGATATCTAAAGCGAAATGCCAAATGCAATAGACCAGTGTAGCGCTTTGGGTAAAAATAAGCAGAGTGTAACAGGAAGGGACAGAGAGCAGTGCAGCAGAGAATAAGGTAAAAGTAGGGAATAATTGTGAAACAATTAAATTAAAGGTTCCTTTTCTGAAACTCCTCTGGAAAAGTGGTCCATCCGGGGCTAACTAAAGACGTTAAGGACAGCATTAGATTGAAAGAAGAAGCGTATAGTGTTGTTAAGAATAGCACTACGCCCGAGGATTAGGAGAGTTTGAGAAACCAGCAAAGGATGACGAGAAAATTGATAAAACGGAAAAAAATAGACTATGAAAGAAAACTTGCAAGAATTATAAAAACAGGTTGTCAGAGCTTCTACAAGTATTTACAAAGGAAGAGAGTAGCAAAAGTAAATATTGGTACCTTAGAGTCTGAGGCAGGAGAAATTATTATGGGGAATAAGGAAATGGCAGAAATGTTGAGCAAATATTTTGTATCTGCCTTCCAAAAAAGCCTACCAAAAATTGTGGGAATCAAGGTTTAATGAGGGTGAGGAAATGAATGTAATTAATATAAGTAGGAAAAAAGAGTTAGAGAAACTAATCGGATTAAAAGCCGACAAATCCGCTGGACCTGATGGCCTACATCCAAGGGTTCTAAAAGAGGTGACTGCAGAGATAGTGGATGTGTTGGTTTTGATCTTTCAAAATTCCCTTGATTCTAGAACGGTCCCAGTGGATTGGAAGGTAGCAAATGTAACACACCTATTGAAGAACGTAGTGAGCGAGAAAACTGGGAACTACAGGCCCATCAACCTGGTAACAATTATTGGGAAAATGCTGGAATCTATTGTTAAGAAGTATTTTCAAGGCACTTAAAAAAACATAACATGATAACGCAGAGTCAACATAGTTTTCTGAAAGCGAAATCTTGATTGACAAATCTCTTACAGCTGTTTGAGGGTGTAACTAACAGGGTAGATAAAGTGGAATCATTGGATGTAGTATATTTGAATTTCCAAAAGACATTCGATAAACTGCCATATAAAAGGTTACTACATTAGATAAGGGATCATGGGATTGGAAGTAATTGATTAGTTTGGATAGAGGATCGGATAACGGACAGAAAACAGCGAGTAATGATAAACAAATATTTTTCAGGTTGGCAGACTGTAACTAGTGAGGTACCGCAAGGATCGGTGCTTGGGCCTCAGCTACTTATAATCTATATTAATGAACGAGATGGAGGGACCGTTTGTAATATATCCATGTTTGCTGATGATACAATGCTAGGTTGGACAGTAAGCTTTGAGGAGTACACAAGGTGTCTGCAAAGGGATATAGATAGACTAAGTCAGTGGACAGTAAGGTGTGAGATGGAGTATAATGTAGGGAATTGTGAAGTTATTCACTTTGGTAGGAAGAATAGAAAAACAGAATATTTTTTAAATGATGAGAAACTTTTAAATGTTGATGTTCAGAAAGATTTGGGTGTCCCTATACAAGAAATTCAGAAAGCTAGCATGCAAGTACAGCAAGCAAAAATAAGGGCAAATGGCATGATGTATTTTTTGAGATTGAAGGCCTGATAGCCTGTATCCCATAATACTTGCGGAAGTGGCCCTAGAAACAGTGGATGCATTGATGATCATTTTCCAATAGTCTTTTGATTCTGGATCAGTTGCTATGGCATGGAGGGTTGTTAATGTAATACCACTTTTTAAAAAAGGAAGGAGAGCGAAAACGGGCAATTATAGAGCAGTTAGCCTGGCATCAGTAGTGGGGAAAATGTTTGAATCAATGATTAAAGATCAAATAGCAGCGCATTTGGAAACCAGTGACAAGATTGGTCCAAGTCAGCATGGATATATGAAAGGGAAATCAAGTTTGACAAATTTTCTAGAATTTTTTGAGGATGTAACTAGTAGAGTGGACGAGGGAGGACCAGTGGATGTGGTGTATTTGGACTTTCAAAAGGCTTTTGACAAGGTCAAACACAAGAGATTAGTGTGCAAAAATAAGGCACATAGTATTTTGGATAATGTATTGACGAGGATAGAGAACTGGTTGGCAGACAGGAAGCAGAGAGTAGGGACAAACGGGTCCTTCTCAGAATGGCAGGCAGTGATTAGTGGGGGCCGCAGGGCTCAGTGCTTGTACCCCAGATATTTACAATATACATCAATATTTTGGATGAGGGAATTGAGTGTAATATCTCCAAGTTTGCAGATGACACTAAGCTAGGTTGCAGTGTGAGCTGTGAGGAGGATGCTAAGAGGCTGCAGGGTGACTTGTACAGGTTAGCTGAGTGGGCAAATGCATGGCAGATCCTGTATAATGTGGGTAAATGCGAGGTTATCCACTTTGGTGGCAAAAACATGAAGGCAGAATATTATCTGAATGGCGGCAGATTAGGAAAAGGGGAGGTGCAACGAGACCAGGTTGTCATGGTACATCAGTCATTGAAATTTGGCATGCAGTGAAGAAGGCAAATGGCATGTTGGCCTTCATAGCTAGGGGATTTGAGTATCGGAGCAGTGTTGTCTTAATACAGTTGAACAGGGCCTTGGTGAGGCCTCACCTGGAATATTGTGTTCAGTTTTGGTCTCCTAACCTGAGGCAGGACGTTCTTGCTATTGAGGGAGTGCAGGGAAGGTTCACCAGACTTATGCCCGGGATGGTGGGACTGACTTATCAGGAGAGACTGGATCGAGTGGACTTATATTCACTGGAGTTGAGAAGAATGAGAGGGGATCTCATAGAAACATATAAAATTCTGACACGACAGGGCGGGTTAGATGCAGCAAGAATGTTCCCGATGTTGGGCAAGTCCAGAACCAGGGGTCACATTCTAAGGATAACGGGTAAGCCATTTATTACCGAGATGAGGAGAAACTTCTTCACTCAGAGAGTTGCTAACCTGTGGAATTCTCTACCGCAGAGAGTTGTTGATGCCGGTTTGTTATATATATTCAGGAACGAGTTAGATATGGCCATGATGGCTAAAGCGATCAAGGGGTATGGAAAGAAAGCAGGAAAGGGGTTCTAAGGTGAATGATCAGACATGATCTTCTTGAATGGTGGTGCAGCCTTGAAGGGCCGAATGTCCTACTCCTGTATCTTTTCTTTATGTTTCTATTTTTCTATTGCAAAGGGTTGGAGTATAAGAGTAAGGAACTCTTGCTACAATTGTACAGGGTCTTGGTGAGACCACATCTGGAATGCTGTGCATAGTTTGGTCTCCATATGTAAGGAAGGATATACTTGCCATGGAGGCGGTATAATGGAGGCTAACTCGATTGATTCCTGGGATGAGAGCGATGTCTTATGGTGAGCGATTATGTAGAATGGGCTGGTACTCTCTGGAGTTTAGAAGAATGAGAAGTGATCTCTGAATCATACAAGATTCTGAGACGATTTACAGCGTAGATGCTGAGTGGTTGTTTTGCCTAGACTGAGTGTCATCAATCATCCTCAAGCTCAGGAAACCTTAACTAAATAATAACTAAAAGTTATTATTATTCGTAACAACTACAATAAGACAGGACAGGTGTTATGCCATAACTGCAGCATTTAGGAGTTGGCGGAGAGCAGCACGATCCCGAGCAACTATATCTGCCGCAAAAGTCTGCAACTTGAGGAACTTTGGCTCATAGCTGTTGAGCTGCAGTACGAGCTGCAGACATTGCATTACATCATGGACGGAAAAAGTTCCCTGGACACTTTGCTCCAGCGGGCAGTCTCACGCTTAATACTAAATAGCACTTTAGAGTTAATCAGTGGTCAGGGGCAGGAGTTTGCGACTGCGAGTCACGAAGGTATGGGGACCCAGGATGGAGGTGCCTCAGCACTTGACTCTGTCGAATACTAGACTTACTTGTTCCCTGTATGGATGAGCAAAAGGACTGCAGGGTAGACGTGCAAACTGATCTCAGCACTGTGGCAAAGGGGGCAATGCAAATTGTGGGGAGAAGGAAGTAATGTGGTAGTGGTAGTGGACAGTATAATCAGAGGGATAGATACTGTTCTCTGCCGCCACAACAGTGAGTTACGGAGGTTTCTCTACATGCCAGATTCCAGATTTAAGTATACTGCCTCACAGCTGGAGAAAAATTTGGAGTGGTGGGGGAGGATCCATGTGTCGTTGTCCTTGTAGGAGCCAACGACATAGGTAGCTATAAAAAGTAAGTTCTGCTGACGGTGTTTGAGGAGCTAGTGTCTAAATTAATAAGCAGAACTTTCAGTGTAATAATCTCTGGATTAGTACCTGAACCACTCGCAAATTGCCGTAAGATCAAGCAGATCAGCGAGGCTCAGAAAGTTGTGTTGGAGGAAAGGGTTCAATCAATGAAGCAGTGGCTCCACTGCTGTGGAAAAACGGATGTTGTATCGGGACAGGCTCCACTTAAATGGGGCAGGGATCAGCGTCCTGCTGAATCGAATAACTAGGACTGTAGAAAGGGATGTAAGCTAAAAAAAATGCTTGGAGTGGAGGCGGGGTGCGGGGTGTGGTATCAGGTGAGCGGATATTTTGATATCTCAAGAGAAAGGTCAATGCAATAGAGCAGTGTAGCCATTTGGGTAAACATAAGCAGCGTGTGACAGGAAGGGCAAGAGTGGTAAATGGTAGCAGTGCAGCAGAGAATAAGGTCAACGCATGGAATAATGGTAAAAACTATATAGCCTTTTTATCTGAAGGCACAGAGCACACGTAAGAAGATAGATGAAATAGTGCCACAAAGAGCGATAAATGGGTTTGACGTAATTGCTATGCAGAGACGTGGTTACAAGATTACAAGTTGATCAGGGTCGGGAACTAAATCATCCATTGAACTTGCTGTTTAAAAACGACAGGCTGAACGGTAAAGCAGTAGGACTAGCCCGGATCAATAAAGGATGACATAGGACAGTTGGGAGAAAGGGTATTGGCTAGGAAGATCCGAAAGTAGAATCGTTATGTGTGTAGATAAGGAAAAACAAGGAGCAGAAAGCATTTGTGGGAGTAGTATATAGGCCCCCTAACAGCCGCGACACCGTTGGACAAAATGTTAATAAAGAAATAGAAGCTTGTAACAAACCTAATGCAATAATGGGGGGGGGTGGGTGGCGGGGGCATTAATCTTCACATGGAGATGTTAAATGGAATTGGTAAAGGGAGTCTGGATGATGAGTTCAGGAAATGCATTCGGAACAGTTTCCTGCAACAATGTGCCATGGAATAGGCTGTTTAGATATCTTATTGGGTTAATTAGCAACTTCATTGTTCCTCTGTGGCAGAGTGACCATACTATGTAAGACTTTCACGTTACGTTTGAGAGTGACTTGCTTCAATCAGAAAATAGAACCTTAAACTTAAATACAGTCAATTACATAGGTATGAAGGGAAGGTTCGCTAAGGTGGATTGGGAAAATAGTTTAAAGGTATATGAGTGGATAAGCAGTGCCTAGCAAAGAAGCAATTCATAATTCTCAATAAAAATACATTCCATTGAGAAACAAAAACTCCACAGGAAATGTGATCCTTTCGTGGCTAATTGAAGAAGTAAAGGATAGCATTAGATTGAAAGAAGTTGATAATGTCGATAATAATAGAAGGGAGCCTGAGGATTGGGAGAGTTTTAGAAACTAATAAAGGATGAGCAAAACATTGATAAACAAGGGAAAAATTAGACTGAGAAAAAACTAGCAAGAAATGGAAAAATAAATTGTACGTGTTTCCACAAGTATGTAGAAAGGAAGAGAGTAGCAAAAGTAAACATTGGTCCCTTAGAGATTGAGTAAGGAGAAATTATCATGGGGAACAAGGAAATCGCTGAAAAGTTAACTTAATAGAGTGTATCTGTCTTCACGTAGAAGACACAAAAAGCATGCTTAAAATGGAACTTAACCAAGGGCTTAATGAGGGTGAGGAATGCAATGAAATATATATATAAATAGAGAAAGGTACTAGATAAATTAATGAGACGAAAAGCCAACAAATCCCCTGGACCTGAGGGCTTACATCATAGGGTTCCAAAAGAGATGGCTGCAGAGATCGTAGATGCATTGGTTTTGATCTTTCAAAATTCCCTAGCTTCTAGAACGATCCCAGCGGATTGGAATGTAGCAAATGTAAGACAGCATTTCAGGAATGGAGGGAGATAAGATGACAGGAAAATATAGGCCTGTTAGCCTGACATCAGTCGTCGGGAAAATGCTGGAATACATTGTGAATGAAGTGTGATCAGTGCATTTATTTAATCATAACATGATTAGGTGGAGTCAACATGGATTTATGGAAGTGAAATTGTGTTTTGACAAATGTATTATTAACATAGAAATATAGAAACATAGAAAATAGGTGCAGGAGTAGGCTACTCGGCCCTTCGAGCCTGCACTGCCATTCAATAAGATCATGGCCGATCATCACCTCAGTACCCTTTTCCTGCTTTCTCTCCAGGATCCCTTTAGCCGTAAGGGCGATATCTAACTCGCTCTTGAATATAACCAACGGACTGGCATCAACAACTTTCTAGAGGTTCCACACCTCTCTTAGTGAAGAAGTTTATCCTCATTTCGGTCCTAAATGGTTTACCCCTTATCTTTATGCTGTGTCCCTTGGTTCTGAATTCCCCAACATCGGGAACATTCTTCCTACATCGAACCTGTCCAGTCCCGTCAGAATTTTGTTTGTTTCTTGAGATCCCTTATCATCCATCTAAGTTCCAGGGATAACTGGCCCAGTCGATCCAGTCTCTTCTCATATGTCAGTCGTGCCATCCCTGGAATCAGTATGCTGAACCTTCGCTGTACTCCCTCAATAGCAAGAACGTGCTTCCTCAGATTAGGACACCAAAACTGAACACAATATTCCAGGTGAGGCCTCACAAAGGCCGTGTACAACTGTAGTAAGAATTCCATGCTCCTACACTCAAATAACCTAGCTATGAAGGCCAACGTGCCATTTGCCTGCTTCACTGCCTGCTGTACCTGCATGCCAACTTTCAATGACTGATGTACCATGAAACTCAAGTCTCGCTGCACCTCCCCTTTTCCAAATCTTCCGCCATTCAGATAATATTCAACCTTCGTGTTTTTGCCACCAAAGTTGATAACCTCACATGTATCCACATTATACTACGTCTGCCATGCATTTGTCCATTCAACTAACCTGTCCAAGTCAGCCTACAGCCTCTTAGCTTCATCCTCACAGCTCACACTGCCACCCAGCTTAGTGTCTTCTGCAAATTTGGAGATATTACACTCAATTACTTCTCTAATTCATTGATGTATATTGTAAATAGCTTAGCAGTGGTCCCAGCACTGAGCCCTGCGGCAACGCACTATTCAGTGCATGCCATTCTGAAAATGACCCGTTTATCTCGATGCTCTGCTTCCTGTCTGCAACCAGTTCTCGATCCACATTAATACATTCCCCCAATACCATGTGCTTTAATTTTGCACACCAATCTCTAGTGTGGGACCTTGTCAAAAGCCTTTTGAAAGTCCAAATACACCACATCCACCGGTTCTTCCCTGTCCACTCTACTAGTTACATCCTCAAAAAATTCCAGAAGATTAGTCAAGCATGATTTCCCTTTCATAAATCCATGCTGATTTGGACCGATCCTGTCACTCCTTTCTAAATGCGTTGCTATTTCATCTTTAATAATTGATTCCAATATTTCCCCCCCCCCCCCTACTGATGTCAGGCTAACCGGTCTTCAATTCCCTGTTTTCTTTATTCCTCCATTTTTTTAAAAGTGCGGTTACATTAGGTAACCTCCAATCCATAAGCACTGATCCAGAGTCCAAAAAATGTTGTTAAATGACCACCAATGCATCTACTAATTCTAGGGCCACTTCCCTAATTATTCTGGGATACTGACTATCAGGTCCTGGGTATTTATCGGCCTTCAGTCCCTTCAATTTCAACACTTTTTCCTGACTAATAAGGAGTTCCCTCAGTTCGCCCTTCTCGCTACAGTCCTTTGGTAAGGGTAGGTCATTTAAGACTGAAATGAGGAGGAATTTGTTCTCTCAGAGGGTTGTGAATCTTTGGAATTATCTGTCCCAGATGGCTGTGGACGCTGAGTTTCTGAATATATTAATGGCTGAGATAGATAGAATGTTGGAGTCTAGGGGAATCAAGGAATATGGAGATCGGACAGGAATGTGTTGAGGTGGAAGGTCAGCCACAATCTTATTGAAGGGTTGAATAGGTTCGAGGGGCCGTAGTGCCTACTCCTTCTCCTATTTGTTAAGTTCTTATGCTTTTATTTTCTCATATGTTTACGCACTATATCAGTCTTAAACAAAATAAAACTAAACCCGCTATGTCTGGATTTCGACATTGAGATTCAGACTTGAACAACTGTTGGACAACTGGTTTAGCCATTCACCATCAGATCTGGCTGGAGCACGTAAAAAATGTCATGACTTACTGTTGACTGACAAACCTTTTTCTTTTTGCTATTCCACGGGCATTCTGAAAAGCAAAGATAAGCCCCAGGTACAATTTTCTACTGAAAACAAAGTTCTTATACTGCTCTCCCTGTCTCCTCCGCACTCATGTCCAACAATAATTGCGAGGAACTCATGGACTTCCTTGTCCCTAAGATTGAGTCTGTCATCTGCCGCTGATTATTCCCAACTTTCCCCAAGCGCATCGGGCCAGACTTCCTCTGAGGTTCACCGCTGCCCTAGCCCTGACCTGACATATTTCTCCATGTTGCTCTCCATTCCTGACCTCTACACGTTCATCTTCTCCATGATAGCAGCTTACTGCTCCCTCCGCACTTTTCCCACTAAACTACTGAATACCCAACGTCCTTTTCTGTCTCCCATTTTTAACAGTTTTAAAAGTTTGCTCTCCTCTGGTACTGTAATCCTGTCCTTCAAATCAGCCATCATCATCCCTTGCCTCAAAAAAATAATCTTGACCCCTCAGTACTTGGAAACTGCTACCCCATCTCCAACCTCCCTGGACTCTCCAAATATTTGAATGTGCTGTTGCCTCCATAATTCTTGCTCATATTTCCAGGAACTCCATGTTTCAATCCGGTATCCACCCCTGCCACAGCAATGAAACGGCTCTCATCAATGTAATAAATAATATCCCTTGTGACTGCGACAAAGGTAAACTATCTCTTCTCGTCCTTCTAGACATGTCTGCAGCTTTTGACATCGCATCCTCCTCCAACACTTGTCCGCTATCCACCTGCTGGCTGGAAATGCACTCGTCTGATTATATTCTTATCTTTCTAATCATTGCCAGAAAATCAAATGCAATGTCTTCTCTTCCCAATCTGGTATCGTTGCCTCTTGTGTCCCTCCAACAATCTATTCTTGGCCCCCTCCTATTGCTCATCTATATGCTCGCCCTTAGCGTCATCATATAATAACACAGCGGCGGTTCCCAGATGTATGCTGCTGACACCCTAATCTACCTCACCAGTACTTCGTTCGAACCCTCAATTGTTCCTAATTGACACAGTGATGATTTAACATCCCGTACTGGAAGAACATAAATTTTCTACAATCAAATATTGAGAAGACCGATGCCATTATCTTCGGACCTTGCCACAAATCCATGCCCTAGCCACTGACTCCATCCGTTTTCCTATCGTCTGTCTGAGGCTCAACAAGATTGTACACAATCTTGGTGTCATAATTGAATCTGAAATGAGCTTCCAACCATATATCGGCGTCATAAATAAGAGTGCCTATTTCTACCACCGTATTTCCATTTCCCATCTGCACCCTTGCCTCAGCTTCTCTGCTGCTGAATCCCGCATCTATAGCTTTGTTACCTCTGGACTTGCCTATTCCAACTGACTCGTGGCTGGGCTCTCACATTCTACCCTACGGAAAGTTGAGGTTATCAAAATTTAGGCAGCCGGAGTCCCAAATTGCACCAATTCGCTTTCACCAGCACCCCTGTACTCACTGACCTTCACAGGCTGCCAGATAACTAATGTTCCAATTAAAAAATGTTAGTCCTTCATTTCAAATAATTCCATGGCCTCGCCCTTCCTATCTCTGTAATCTGCTTAGGCTACACAACACCACCAGCCCCTCCTCCCCTCCCCCCAGATAACATTATGCCACAAATTCAGCCGCCTTAAGCTTTGTGATTATAATCGCTCAACCTATAGGATGTTTGAAACATCATTTTAAAGCATAGAAATCGCCACTGTATAGTGTATACACCAGATGTTATTTGAAAAAGTCAAAAGTTCTGGGGGTGGGGTCATCTTGTGCTCATACGCCGTAACATCCACTAAAATATTGTAAAAACCCTGGAAGAAACAACGCTACTTGAAATGTTTTCTGAAGTATCAGCAGCTGCTCTGTTCTGTCGAATATAGTCCCCATAATTGGGAACAATTACAGAAAGTAACGCAATAATATAAAACGTGTAGATTGGTCTGCTGAGAAAGTTTCTAATCTACAGTGTAAATATTTTCATAATTAACGCACAAGCAATGCGGCACTCCACTCTCACTAATTTAATTACCTTTATTGAGTTGGCCAGGGACATAATTCTAATTCCTCATGCATTGTTTTCGTTTGACAATGCGTCATAGAGGTCAGTAATAGATTTCTGATACACTTCTTTTCATTGGGCAGAGCTTCATTTCTTTTAATCCAATAAGATATACATTTGAAATCGAATAACTAACAGACTGACAGTTTTCCATTTTGATATTTGTCTTTTTTCCAGTATTTTAGCATTGTCATTTGAAAAGGTTCTGCTGAGGAGTATATTAGCAAACTCAAAATGCACGAAATTGTAGAGGTGCCTGTGATATTAGCTGGTAATTTATTGAATGGTCGGAAACACAAAACTGTGATAAAGGAAAAATTCGCTGAGTGGCTGCATGTAGCACATGGTGTCCCTCTGATATCTTACTGGGACCTTGGCTTCTGACCATATTAGCTTGCATGAAGGAATAGGTAGTTGTGTATTTAAACTTGCAACTGGCCCTAGATAAGGATGCATAGTAAGTTGCATAGATGCGAACAACAAATTACAATGGGACATACTCAGACGAAGTGATTCAGTAAAACTTTAGTAGCTGGAGTGCAATCTGGGGGAAGTTCACTCTGGTCCCAAGAATTAACAAGTGGAACAGTTGCTCAATGGTGGAAGACGAGAATGCTGGTAAGAACCAGAGGAATTTATGCGTCCACATACAAAAAAGTTAGTGAACAGCTACAAAAATTAATGAAAACAGCTAATGAAATGTTGGCCTTTGTCTCAAAGTGCCTGCATGATGGAAATGACACTTCTGTCATGCAGAACATTTATCAGAATCCATCTGGAGTCCTGCGTTCAGTTTTGGGGACTGCACTTCAGTGAAGATGTATTGTGCTTGGTAAGGAAAGAGAACATTTATTGGAAAGATAGGAGGCGTCATGTGTTAGGTTATCAGGGCAGGTTGCATACACTTGTCTGTGTTCCTTTGAGTTCAAAAATTGTGGGGTGACCTGAACGAGGTGTAAATAGAAAGATAGAAATAAATTACCCCCTGTTGGCGGAGTCCAAAACAACTGGGCAGATTCTTAAAATTAGATTTAGGATAGTTAAGTGTGAAATTAGAAATCACATTTTTGCGCAAATGTTAGTAAATATAAAGTTCATCTGGAATTCTCTCCCTAAACATGTTGTGGGTGCTGCGTGAATTGAAATTTTGAAGACTGAGATAGAATTTTATATAGCATAAGTCATCGAGAAAATGTGGATAAAGTGTAGTTTATGTATAGATCAGCATAATCCAATTGAATTGTGATCAATATGGGCATTTGAATGCCTTACATAGCTTCCTATGTTCTCAAATTCGATACTGCATCTTGTTTTGATACACCACTTCAGAGAACATGATATTGCTTGTAAAAATATTAATAAAACTACGATTAATAAATCTCCAAGTAGTGATAGGGGAAATGTAGAAGAAATGAAGCGAGCCAGATAAACACGTCAACATCAAAATATTGCAGAAACATGAATCTGAAATAACAAAAATGAAATGCTGCAAATCTCAGCAGGGCTGGAAGCATCTGTGGAGAGAGAAACAGAGTTAACTTTGTTCTGACAAAGGTTGATCGAGCTGAAACGATAACTCTGTTTCTCTCTTCTCAGATGCTGCCTGACCGCTTAGATATTCAGCATTTTCTGTTTTTATTTCAGGTAAATAATTAATATGTTCCAAAAGGGCCAGTAAAGGGAGGAAACAGTATTAAGATAATAGATAAAAGAGGTCTGAGAACATGTCTTTTCCGCAACAGGTTGTGTTCTGCAAAGCACTGCCAGATAGTCTGCTGGAACTAGATTCAACAGTTACTTTAAGATGATAATTAGCGCTTTACGGGAAAGTTATGAATCAAATTTGGACACCGAGCCATGTAAGAATATGTTTGGACAGGTGACCAAACAAGGTATACAAACTTAGGAGATGTGAGGACTTGGAGGGATTTGAACAAAAGATTAATCATTTTTTATTTGATCATTGCCCTACAGCGAGCCTAGACATGATGGGTGAACGCTACTAGTTCGGAAATGGAAGCAGAGTTCTGCTTGAGGCTCCAGTTTATTGAGGCTAGAGGTTAGGAGGCTAGCAATGAGCGCATTGGCATAGTAGTGCCTCGATGTAACAGTCGGATGAATGATACTTTCAGCCACAAGTGGGTTGAGTCACGGAAAGATCGACAGAAGTGGGAATGAGGTAGAGCTGACTGTCAATAGCATAAATGTTTATTGTAGCATTGATCTGGAATTTGCCGTGACGATTACAGCATACTTTCAGTTTACACCGCCATAAGCCTTTACAAAGTCCCCACAAGTTCCAGTTTCCACATGTGCAGCACATGCAAAAAAGCCTGACCTTGCAAGCTGTCAACTTCTTTGCCGAAATACTGCCCAGCAAATAATTACAAATCCCTTATGGCTCGTAAAAACAGGCACAGGGCCTGCTCTCACAAGCGATTGGTTTCATATAAATCTCAAGTTAAATTTGTAAACATAAAAAATCATGAAATAACATTAAAAAAAAATGTTGGCTCGTATTAAAATGTTAATATTATTTATCAATAAAGCATATCTTTTATTTTATGCGCTTTATTGAAGGGACTTTAAATTAACTTTGAAAATTGAAACATTAATTTTATTCCAGTTATATAAATTACTTATTTATTTGTGGATTCCTCATATGGTTATTGAGAATCCGTTCTTACAAATAATCTCCATAAGCATATTAGGATTCCTCCATTCTGATTGGCGGACCTGGTGCATGCAATCCCAGGGGTGCTTCTGCACTTTCTGCGTCCCAGGTATTTGTGAACTTTGATGCAGCTATAGGACAGGAGGCATAGGATCAAAATTATTTACAGCCCGGGAGCCTAAAGGTAACTTCATCTATGTTTAGCGGGTTGGCGGCTCTGGAGGTACATCTCCTAACGCAAATTCTGGCACATTAAGTTGTAAATGTTAACACGGCACACAGCAATACTTAGGAAAATGCTGCATTTACAGAAAATTATGAATTACAAACGGATCATTCTGGAAAAACTAAGAACAGAATTAGGATCGATGTAACTGTGTTATGCTGAAGGAATAAATACTGATCATAATAAGGCATACATAATACGGCTCATGTTGGAAGATTGGCATATAGTCAAGAATAAGAAATGGAAGCTCTGCATGGATTTCTGAAACATTATTTATTTGTTGCTGCTAATGTGAAAAGTGAAAGAAATTTTATAACAAAATGTTAAAAATTAATTGGAGGAAGGGGATAAATTGAAAGCTTGGATTTTCTTCCCGGAGGTGAACAGACATATTCATTCGTTTCTTGAAAAATACCTGTGCTCACTTCCATGCAAACTATAGTTTATGTTAAAATGATCAGTTGGGTGGCAGTGTGAGCTGCGAGGACGATGCTATGAGGCTGCAGAGTGAATTGGATAGGTTGGGTGAGTGGGAAAATGCATGGCAGATGAAGTATAATGTGGATAAATGTGAGGTTACCCACTTTGGTGGTAAAAACAGAGAGACAGGCTATTATCTGAATGGTGACAGATTAGGAAAAGGGGAGGTGCAATGAGACCTGGTTGTCATGGTACATCAGTCATTGAAGGTTGGCATGCAGGTACAGCAGGCGGTTAAGAAAGCAACTGGCATGTTGGCCTTCATAGCGAGGGGATTTGAGTATAGGAGCAGGGAGGTGTTACTACAGTTGTACAGCGCCCTGGTGAGGCCACACCTGGAATATCGTGTACAGTTTTGGTCTCCCAACTTGAGGAAAGACATTCTTGCTATTGAGGGAGTGCAGCGATGGTGCAGCGATGGTTCACCAGACTGATTCCCGGGATGGCGGGACTGACATATCAAGAAAGATTGGATCAACTGGGCTTATATTCACTGGATTTCAGAAGAATGAGCGGGGATCTCATAGAAACGTTTAAAATTCTGATGGGTTTAGACAGGTTAGATGCAGGAAGAATGTTCCCAACGTTGGGGAAGCCCAGAACAAGGGGTGACAGTCTAAGGATAAGGGTTAAGCCATTTAGGACCGAGATGAGGAGAAACTTCTTCACCCAGAGAGTGGTGAACCTGTGGAATTCTCTACCACAGAAAATTGTTGAGGCCAATTCACTAAATATATTCAAAAAGGAGTTCGATGTAGTCCTTACTACTTGGGGGGATCAAGGGGTATGGCGAGAAAGCAGGAATGTGATACTGAAGTTGCATGTTCACCCATGAACTCATTGAATGGCGGTGCAGGCTCGAAGGGCCGAATGGCCTAATCCTGCACCTATTTTTTATGTTTCTATGTTTCTTTGATATTAATCGGTCAAACTATCTGCATATCATACGTAAAACTAGGATATTGCAAAGATATATTTTCCAAATATAATTAGAAAATTGAACACATTTCAGACTCTAAAGTTCGCCCACGTTGTCATCAAATATTCGTTCAATTTTTGTTCATTCTGTTTAATAAGAACATAAGAACATAAAAAATAGGAACAGGAGTAGACCATACGGCCCCTCGAACCTGCTCTGCCATTCAATAAGATCATGGCTGATCTGATCATGGGATCAGCTCCACTTCAACGCCCGCACCCCATAACCCCTCATGCCCTTATCGTTTAAGAAACTGTCTATTTCAGTCTTCAATTTATTCAATGTCTCAGCTTCCACAGCTCTCTGAGGCAGCGAATTCCACAGCTTTGCAACCCTCAGAGAGAAGACATTTCTTCTCACCTCTGCTTTAAATGGGCGGCCCCTTATTCCAAAGCCATGCCCTCTAGTTCTTGTCTACCCCATCAGTGGAAACATCCTCTCTACATCCACCTTGTCAAGCCCCCTCATAATCTTATTCATTTCGATAGATCACCTCTCCTCTTCTGAATTCCAATGAGTAGAGGTCTAACCTACTCACCCTTTCCTTATACGTCCCCCCCCCCCTCCATCACTGGAATTAACCGAGTGAACCTTCTCTGAGCAAGTATATAATTTCCTTAATATGGAAACCAAAACTGCAGGCAGTATTCCAGGTGTGGCCTCACCAATGCCTTATAAATCTGTGGCAAGACTTCCCCGCTTTCATACTCAATCCCCTTTGCAATAAAGGCCAAGATACCATTGGCCTTCCTGATCACTTGCTCTACCTGCATACTCTCCTTTTGTGTTTCATGCACAATACCCCCAGGTCCCACTGTACTGCGGCACTTTGCAATCTTTCTCCATTTAAATCATAACTTTCTATTTGATTTTTTTCTGTCAATATGCAAGACCTCACACTTTCCAACATTATACTCCATCTGCCAAATGTTTACCCACTCATTTAGCCTGCCTATGTCCTTTTGCAGATTTGTTGTTTCCTCTTCACACATTACTTTTCCTCCCATCTTTGTATCATCAGCAAATTTGGCTACATTACACTCAGTTCCTTCTTCCAAGTCATTAATATAGATTGCAAATCTTTGGGACCCAGCACTGATTCCTGTGGCACTCTATTAATTTCTGGTTGCCAACCAGAGTATGAACCATTTATCCCAACTCTGTTATCTGTTAGTTAACCCATACACTATTCATGTTAATATGTTACCCCCAACCCCATAAATTTTATCTTGAGAATGTATGTTTAAATAGATTTGATATGTTCTGGGGTATACTGTTCATTATCTTTACCTCTGACTCTGCGCTGCATTAAAATATATAGCAAACATCATTCGGTGTAATTATTCATGGATATGGTAAACATATATTTTTAAAGCAATAAATTAATTTCCTGTTCCACGTGTAGAAAACAGTTGCAAAATGCTTGGCGTTGGACAGCAGAACAACAGGAACAATAGGACATGACCTATATAGAAAAATATGTTGTATAAGATGGCGGATAGAAGCTACACTGGATTGTCATATTTCTTCCTCCGCCATTACGCCTTGATATGGGAAGAACTGCCGAGGAAATCCCTGAGAATGGAGCGGTAGACCGTACCAACTTATTGGAATCTTCAGGCAGAATGAGAGAGTGCGAAATTTACCACATGATAACATTTGGGAAGTCCTCCAATTTCGCCCCGTCGGCTTAGTTTTAACATTGAGGGAGATGTAAAACTCGTTGCCAATTCGATATACTCATTTGTTGGCCCTTGACAAATGTTTCAATTACCCACAGTGACTGCTTGTGGGCAAGATAGGATCATCTCCAGCAAGGAAGCGCAGTTGCAAAATATTGGTTGAAGATAGAAACTTTTCAGAAATAACTAATTGATTGCCAATAGCAACGGAAGTCAAGGGAATTTATATTTGGTTGGGTCTATAACAAGTGCTAAATCGATACCGTGGAATCTCAAGAATATTCCATGGCTTAAAATATCATCCTGTGCGTTAGGGCTAAAGACCATTAGTTAGTCGGCTGGTGGTTAACACACCGTCAAATTTAATTTTCCATTGTTGCAAAAGGAAAGGAAAATCAGCCAGAATTGAAAAGGAGCTTCAGATTCACTACGCCCTTTTTTTATCTACCGCCCAGGATAAATATATGCCCATGCGATGGAACTCGGACAAATTCTAGGCCACGTTACAGGAGGAATCGGCGGGTAAACTGCTCAGAGTCTTGATTTTGTCAGTTCGTCACATTTATCCGTTATTCTACACCTCACTCTAAACTGCGAACTTTCCTTTCACATTAGGTCCTGTCGTGTTGTTGAGAGTCGTCTGCAAAGACACGTATGCCAGCCTGTTACCAGCAGCTTGCTGTTTGACCTGTGACAAGAACATTAAACATAGAGTTCGTCTTTTTTGTAATCTGACCATTGAAATAACCCGTCCTCATAATTTATAAAATACGTGTTTAGTCTATTTTAATATAAACCAAAATCACTGATTTCAACGTAGATTTTCAGCTTTACCTGTGAGTACACTTCGTTCTGTTCCTTTTTTGAAGCCTTTGCAGTTTTCTTCGAGGCGGTCAATTCCAGATCCGCATATGTCAGCTTGTAATCAGTTGTCCCTTTTTCCTCCTGTAAAACCAAATGTTTGAGAGTCGTTTGGTCATCGATTTTGTGTTTTATTGACTTTTACACACACATTATATGGAGCAGCTAGAGCGAAGAAGTGCTGAAATGTGAAGAGTTTGAGGGGAATTGTAGTGGGGTTGCTGCCACTCTTCCTTCTTGGAGGCTTTGCTGAAATCGAAGAAAGGGCATTTACTCTGTTTCTTTTTCCAAGGGATTTTGGCGACTCTTTTATCGAAGTTATGGCAGACGTTCGCGAGGACTCATGTGAAAATTCATCCCATTTGTCCCTAAATCCTGAAAGGTAATTGGTTTCTCACCCGTGAGAAGTGCGAAGCATTCCCTTCCTTATTTCTTCTTTCATCCACTTTCTTGCAACCAGCTACGTTATTCGTAGGGAAAGGCGGAGGCTCCTCAATTCCTGATCGTATCCACTGTAAAATTAAACAAATGGGTCAAGTAAGAGGCTCATTATAATTCTAATATAAGTGGAACATTATGTTCCCAGTCAGCAGACCTCTATAGAAAAAAAACAGTGTGTCTTGATGAGAGAACGGCAATAGGTCAAACTTGTACAGTGCTTGAAGCTACAGGATAAATTGTTTCATCCGTATTTATGTTTAACTGAGAACACATGTATCCGTCCTAGCAATAGTGCAAAACGTATTCCATTTTCTATTGAAAGGTACTAGATATTAAGCCAATCACTTGTATCAGTATCACATTCAAGCATTTCTGATAGCTGAGCATCTCCTTCATTATATCGCACATAAATATGCCATGCACGCCTAGAATTTGTCTGACCACTTTCTCAAATGACCAACCAACCCAAATCGGGGGAAACGCTACAAACGGCAAAAATAGACAGTGGCATTAATTTTGCCTTCAAACCAAATTGTAAAACATGCAATATCCACTAGCCTTCCTGTTTGTTAAATACTTCCATTTACATTTACATTTACTTAAGTGGGAAGGGAAACTAGGAGATTTATATATCTAGTGTTTGAGCATATGTCATGCCATTTACACTATTGGACAATTTCAAAATTACCCCAGTTTATGCAGTTCGGTGTCGAATTTACGATTTGGCTGACGGACTGGCGGAGTGTTCGCTGGTCTTCGTCGTCCATACGGATGAAACAATTTATCCTGTAGCTTCAAGCACTGTACAAGTTTGAACTATTGCCGTTCTCTCATCAAGACACACTGTTTTTTTTCTATAGAGGTCTGCTGACTGGGAACATAATGTTCCACTTATATTAGAATTATAATGAGCCTCTTACTTGACCCATTTGTTTAATTTTACAGTGGATACGATCAGGAATTGAGGAGCCTCCGCCTTTCCCTACGAATAACGTAGCTGGTTGCAAGAAAGTGGATGAAAGAAGAAATAAGGAAGGGAATGCTTCGCACTTCTCACGGGTGAGAAACCAATAACCTTTCAGGATTTAGGGACAAATGGGATGAATTTTCACATGAGTCCTCGCGAACGTCTGCCATAACTTCGATAAACGAAGAGCCGGCCGCCATTTTGAGACACTGGCTTCATTAACAAAGAAGATAGTTATGGGGCGTCAAACGGACCTCCCAAAATTGGGCCAGCAAAATTACCAGCATGGCAAATTGCTACTCCTTCGCAGCCAGGATACACACGTAATTTCACAATTACCTGTGTGCCTCTTTGAGCCATTATTCCATTACTAATGGAACTGTTCACAGGCTATGTCCTGTTCTGACCTAAAGTGTAATTCTGGGTCCTGTTTATGTCATTGTATCCCGAATTCCTTATTTAACTGGCCGACATCCTTAAACAGGCAAGTGCTTTGGACACCCAATAAGAGCCCCCTTTCAAAATGGAGCGTGACTCATTGCCGCTAAGCCTACTGATGCTAGAAACATAGAAACATAGAAAATAGGTGCAGGAGTAGGCCATTCGGCCCTTCTAGCCTGCACCGCCATTCAATGAGTTCATGGCTGAACATGCAACTTCAGTACCCCATTCCTGCTTTCTCACCATACCCCTTGATTCCCCTAGTAGTAAGGACTTCATCTAACTCCTTTTTGAATATATTTAGTGAATTGGCCTCAACAACTTTCTGTGGTAGAGAATTCCACAGGTTCACCACTCTCTGGGTGAAGAAATTCCTCCTCATCTCGGTCCTAAATGGCTTCCCCCTTATCCTTAGACTGTGTCCCCTGGTTCTGGGCTTCCCCAACATTGGGAACATTCTTCCTGCATCTAACCTGTCTAACCCCATCAGAATTTTAAACGTTTCTATGAGGTCCCCTCTCATTCTTCTGAACTCCAGTGAATACAAGCCCAGTTGATCCAGTCTTTCTTGATAGGTCAGTCCCGCCATCCCGGGAATCAGTCTGGTGAACCTTCGCAGCACTCCCTCAATAGCAAGAATGTCCTTCCTCAGGTTAGGAGACCAAAACTGTACACAATACTCCAGTTGTGGCCTCACCAAGGCCCTGTACAATTGTAGCAACACCTCCCTGCCCTTGTACTCAAATCCCCTCGCTATGAAGGCCAACATGCCATTTGCTTTCTTAACCGCCTGCTGTACCTGCATGCCAACCTTCAATGACTGATGTACCATGACACCCAGGTCTCTTTGCACCTCCCCTTTTCCTAATCTGTCACCATTCAGATAATAGTCTGTCTCTCTGTTTTTACCACCAAAGTGGATAACCTCACATTTATCCACATTATACTTCATCTGCCATGCATTTGCCCACTCACCTAACCTATCCAAGTCGCTCTGCAGCCTCATAGAATCCTCCTTGCAGCTCACACTGCCACCCAACTTAGTGTCATCCGCAAATTTGGAGATACTACATTTAATCCCCTCGTCTAAATCATTAATGTACAATGTAAACAGCTGGGGCCCCAGCACAGAACCTTGTGGTACCCCACTAGTCACTGCCTGCCATTCTGAAAAGTCCCCATTTACTCCTACTCTTTGCTTCCTGTCTGACAACCAGTTCTCAATCCATGTCAGCACACTACCCCCAATCCCATGTGCTTTAACTTTGCACATTAATCTCTTGTGTGGGACCTTGTTGAAAGCCTTCTGAAAGTCCAAATATACCACATCAACTGGTTCTCCCTTGTCCACTCTACTGGAAACATCCTCAAAAAATTCCAGAAGATTTATCAAGCATGATTTCCCTTTCACAAATCCATGCTGACTTGGACCTATCATATTACCTCTTTCCAAATGCACTGCTATGACATCCTTAATAATTGATTCCATCATTTTACCCACTACTGATGTCAGGCTGACCGGTCTGTAATTCCCTGTTTTCTCTCTCCCTCCTTTTTTAAAAAGTGGGGTTACATTGGCTACCCTCCACTCCATAGGAACTGATCCAGAGTCAATGGAATGTTGGAAAATGACTGTCAATGCATCCACTATTTCCAAGGCCACCTCCTTAAGTACTCTGGGATACAGTCCATCAGGCCCTGGGGATTTATCGGCCTTCAATCCCATCAATTTCCCCAACACAATTTCCCGACTAATAAGGATTTCCCTCAGTTCCTCCTCCTTACTAGACCCTCCGACCCCTTTTATATCCGGAAGGTTGTTTGTGTCCTCCTCAGTGAATACCGAACCAAAGTACTTGTTCAATTGGTCCGCCATTTCTTTGTTCCCCGTTATGACTTCCCCTGATTCTGACTGCAGGGGACCTACGTTTGTCTTTACTAACCTTTTTCTCTTTACATATCTATAGAAACTTTTGCAATCCGTCTTAATGTTCCCTGCAAGCTTCTTCTCGTACTCCATTTTCCCTGCCCTAATCAAACCCTTTGTCCTCTTCTGCTGAGTTCTAAATTTCTCCCAGTCCCCAGGTTCGCTGCTATTTCTGGCCAATTTGTATGCCACTTCCTTGGCTTTAATGCTATCCCTGATTTCCCTTGATAGCCACGGTTGAGCCACCTTCCCTTTTATGCTATTTGTAGCCTTGTTCAAAGCTTTCGTGGCAGGCAAATAAAATAAAACTCAGGTCCCTTTTCCTCAGTATAGGAGGTTATATTGAACTGCTGAAGTTCAATAGAACCTCATGGGAATTCCAGGGGAATACTTCAAAATCCTTCTGCTACATTTCCATATTATATAAAATTGAAGAGTTGGGAGGATTGTTGTGCGAAACATATTCACAAATTGCAACTTTGTCATGAGTAACAAATCATTATATTTAGTGTCCATTTTTGGTAACAATAGTAATCTTAGCCCCTCCTCATGCCCATCGTTATTGGTAAAATTCCACAAGGAATCTAAAGAGAAATATAGTCAAGTAATTAAATAAGTTATTGCATAGAAACAGGCCCATTGGATCATAAGGTCCGTTTGTTGCAGTTTAGCCATTTGTGCTGATCCTTTGCCTTTAATTCACGGTTGGTTTGATGATGTCAAGACTGAGTGCACCATCACACTGCTTCTGAAATTGACCAGTTGCGCTGAATCAAGAACATGTGATTTGTCAAATTCCAATTCCACTTAACTTTGCTGCAGGTTTCAGCGACCCATTGAATTCAACGAGCCGGTGAATAGTTGGCCTAATTATGCCCCTACTATGCATTCGATAACCTGCATTTTTTTTACAGCTAGTGCAAACAAGCGCAGCAGCCTTTTGCGCATCATGATGGCAGGGGGATGAGAACAGTGCATCATTTTTAGCTACGTTTATGCTAAAGCTGATATAAAGCATCATAATAGAATTTTATGGATTTAAGAAACCCTTCGGTAAAAAGTCTCTCATGATATACTATATTCGATAGAATTATATTAATGTTGAAATCTTGGTTTGTGTATTGAATATAATTGCAGTAATCGTAATTTACTAATTAAATAAAATTTCCAATTGCTATATTATTTAAAATGAGCTGTTCTCTTTATAATCAGCAATTTAAATACCGAATCCTAATATCAAATTGTTCAAGGTATCAAATTGAATCAGAAATTGAAGCAAAATGCTAAAGCAATCATTTGGAATATGCAGTGAGGATAGTAAAATTTAACATGCACAGCTGCTGAGATGGACTTTCTGCAAAGCATAGTTCTGTTGCATCAAAGATTTCTATTTTCTTTCTTTCCTGATGGGCTAAGATTCAGTAAGTGCAACGAACAACGCTCCACATGATCCCATATTCGCATTTGCATAACGTTGCACCAAGGGATCAGTGGACCACAAATCTGCAGCAGCTTCATGAAGCGGGGTTCACACGGGTTATGTGAGGATTTCGTTCGGGTGTCGGTGGCTCCTTAGCCATACCGCCGACCACACAATCAGGCTTAATATTTCTAGTTATGTCATAAGCGTCTTAACTTATATTTGTTTCATGAAAGCACTAAATAATTTAGAAAGGAATTAATGATCTTTGTATCAAAAATGAGGTGGGCAAAAATGTATAATGATAATTGTCGGTGAACGAATGTCTTATTTACTAATCTTTGCTTTAATTCTTAACAAAACGAGGCTGAAGTTTATAAACACGTCATTATCCCAGCGAATTTATACTGAATTAATCAAAAAGTGTTTTTATACTACATGTAACTGTATACATAGAACAGTAATAATACATCCAACCTTACACTAAATAAAGACTTGTTTAAGCGTATATGTTACTATTTTCTTCTTTGATATATCTACTTCCACAGCGATAATTAATAATGCAACATTATGCATAACATATTCAATAAGGACATAAGAAATAGTTTTAGAAATAGGCCACTTAACTCCTCGAGCCTGCTCTGCCATTTAATGGCTGATCATATTAAACCCGTTATTACTTCCTCTCTAACTATGTTTATCTCGTCTACTATTTCACACTCCTCCTCCCGCATTGCAGAGCCTTCATCACCCCTATGTTTTGTGAAAACAGATGCAAACTATTCATTAAGAATCATATCCACGTCTTCTGCCTCCATACACAGATTTTATTTTTTGTCTTTAATAGGCCCCACGGTTGCTCTAGTTATCCTCTTGCACTTAATGTATTTATAAAGCATCTTTGCGTTTTCCCTGATTTTACTTTCCAACATTCTACCATACTCTCTCTTTGCTTTCCTGATTTCTTTATTAATTGCACCCCTTAACTTCTCATACGGCTCGAGAGTTTATGCAATTTTGAGTTCTTGGTATCTGTCATGAGCTTCCCTTGTTTTCTTTATCTTACCCTGTATGTCCCTTGAGATTTGGTGTGCTCTAGGTTTGTTAGCCCACCTTTTTCCTGAAGGGAACATACTTGCTATGTACCCTCAGGAAAACACCTTGAATGCGTTCCCCTGCTCTGACACTTATTTACACTCAATTAGCAGTCCACTTTGGCCAAATCCCATCTCAGCTCAATTCTGCGAATAAAACATTGCAACTCATAACCTCTCAACAAATATTAGTGATAACTTGGTTTAAACATATCCCGGATCTGATGCAATGTAAGATTTCCAGTAATTGCTGCATAAATGCTTTATTAATATAAAATACGAGGTATTGAATACCATTTAAATAGCACCTTCTGGATCCTAAGTATGTCCATGAGAGCTTCATAAGAACATAAGAAAAGGGAGCAGAAGTAGGACATTTGACCCCTTGAGCCCGCTCTCCCATTTAATAAGATCATGACTCATCTGATCCTGGACTCAGCTCAACTTCTTTGCCAGCTCCCCATAACCGTTTATTCCCTTATCGCTCAAAATCTGTCTATCTCCGTCTGAAATATATTCAATGACCCAGCCTCCAAAGCACTCTGAGGCAGAGATTTCAGAGATTTATAACCCTCTGCGAGAAGAAATTCAGCCTCATCTCAGCTTTAAATTGACGGCCCATTATTCTGAGACTGTAATGCCTAGATTTATTTTCTCCTATGAGTGGAAATATCCTCACTGCATCCAACTCGTTGACACCTCTGCTCTCTTTTTACAATTTATGAAATCAGAACTTAACATTTATATAAGAACATGAGAAATAGGATCTGATTTAGACCCGTCGGCCCTTCGATGCTGCTCCTCCATTCAATACGATCATGGCTGATCTTCTACCTCAAATCTACTTTCCTGCACTATTCCCAATCTCTTTCCCCTGAACATCCAAACTTCTATAGATCCCAATCTATCGATAATTAAAACAGTTGGTGACAACTATAGATCGAAGAAGAATGGTACTAAAGTTTTTATTGTGCCTTATGATCGACGATTCTTGTATTAAGATAGCAAGCAATCAGTTGGGTTCTTGTAGGATTTCCAACCTCAAGCAGAGCGTCAAATCTGGCGATCAGTGAATCTCTCTTCAAATTTCAGGCAATTTAATACAGAACAATTACATGTAAATCATTACAAATAATAATACTAGATTAAATTTCTAACATAAAATGAATTGATCAGCATAGATTCTAAATATAACTTAAATATGTATACATCAAAAATGTGGCAACAGCAACAGGCTTTAATTGCCTGATTTATATATGTTCACTTAATTGATGAGGATTGTCACGTTGTCAAATTTTAATCTGCTTTTAAATTTTTCTTTTGAGTATAGTTTTGGAAAAGTTTCCCCTATTATAAAGTTGGAAGCAAAAGGAAGAATTGAATAGCAAAAGGAAGAATCGAATAGCCAAAGAAAAAGCATGGAGAAGGGTTAAGTGTAGTTTTTCATATTGTGGGAAGTAAGATTGTGGTATTCCACCAGGATCAGTTCCACGATCACTGTTATTCATAATTTAAATATGAAATTAGGAAAAAGGAACGAAATTTCAAAATTTGCAAGGTGATATCAGCAAGGGGCTATAACTAGCATTCAGCAAGAAGGAAAATAATAAATGTAGACGTTTGAAAACTTGCAGACTGTAAAGTTATGCGTCAAATGAGCGTTAACATATTAAAAACTTGAAGATATTTGAGACATGATGCACTTGGGTAAGCAAAACAGAAACATCACCTTGATCTTTGAAAGTCAGAAACTGAATGGGGTAGAAAAGCGAAGTGGTCGTGGGATATGTGTGATCAGATCATTAAAATTAGCGCAGTTCAGCAAAACAATTAAATGCGCAGAAAACAATGGGACTTATTTCTAGTCGGAAAGAATTCAAAAGTTAAAATTGAACATGACTCTGCTCAGGCCACACTGGATTACTTTGCACAGTTATGGATTCCATACTATAAATATTGCATAGAAGCACTGGGGAAGATGAAAAAATACTTACAACGAAGGTCCTGCACCTGAGAGATTATAGCTAACTGGGAAGTGGAGACGTAGAAGAGACCCGATACACGCCTTTTCAGTTGTGGATGAATTGAACACGGTGGTTGTGTAGAGAGTATTTGCAATTTTGGGAGTGTACTAAAAGAGCGGACATAAATACACAATAGTCACTAATATCTGAATAGGGAAACAAGGATCAATATATTTAATCAGAAACTGGTTAGAATGTGGAAATCGCTACCGGAGGAAGTGTTTGAGAAAAATAGATTAGATGCTTTCAAAATTAATCTTGACGAGTACATGAGAGAAAAGCGAATATAATTATATGCTGAAAGGCTGAGCTGAGGCAGATATAATGGGGAAGACTTGTGTGGAGTGGATACACCAGCATGGATAAGTTGGGTCAGATGACCTGTTTCTGTGCTGTTTATTACCTGCAATTCTATAAACATTTAATGAACGCAGCAAATTATATTATCGAGATGTCAATTTAGCGCATGCTAAAATGGATTGATTTCCAGATGTAAGTTCTAAATACATTGATAGCAACCGGCGGTTTGAATCACTACATGCAGTACCGAACTTAATACCATAAACATAAACTTCCACGGATATTACATTTACAGTAATCGTAATTTATTAATTAATTACAATTTCCGAATGCTAAATTATTTAAAATGAGCTGTTATTTTTATATTCAGCAATTTCAACACCGAATCCTAAAATCAAATTGTTCAATGTATCAAACTGAATCAGAATCGATGCATAATGCTGAAGCAATCATTTGGAATATGTACTGAAGAGAGTAAAATTAAACATGGACAACTGCTTCGATGGACTTTCTGCAAAGCATAGTTCTGTGGCCTCGGGGATTTATATTTTCTTTCATTCCTGATGGACTAAGAGTCAGTAAGTGCAAGGAACAACGCTCGACACGATCCCATGTTCGCATTTGCACAACGTTGCGACAAGGGATCAGTGGGCCACTACCCTGTGCACAACTCTGCAGCAGCTTCACGAAGCGGGGTTCGCACGGGTTATGAGAGGATGTCGTTCGGGTGTCAGTAGCATGCTTCTTAGCCACGCCGCCGACCACACAATCAGGCTTAATATTTCTAGTTATGTCATAAGCGTCTTAACTTATATTTCTTTCACGAAAGCACTAATAATTTAGAAAGGAATTAATTGTCTTTGTATCAAAAATGAGGTAGGGAGAAATGTATAATGTTAATTGTCGGTGAACGAATGTCTTATTTACTAATCTTTGCTTTAATCCTAAACATAAGGAGGCTGAAATTTATAAATATATCATTATCCCAGCGAATTTATACTGAATTATTCAAAATGCGTTTTTATACTGCATGTAAATGTAAATATAGAGCAGTCATAATAAATCCAAACTTATACTAAATTAAGACTTGTTTACACGTATATTTTAATATTTTCTTCGATATTTCTACTTGCACAGCGATAATTAATAACGCAACATCAGGCATAACAAGTTCAATAAGGACAGAAAAAATCGGATTAGGTATAGGCCATTTGACTCCTCGAGCCTGCTCTGAAATTTAATATCATGGCTGGTCTTATTTAGCCCGTTATTACTTCCTCTCTCACTATGTTTACCTCGTCTAATATTTCACACTCCTCCTCCCGCATTGCAGAGCCTTCATCACCCCTATGTTTTGTGAAGACAAATGCAAACTTTTAATTAAGAATCATACCCATGTCTTCTGCCTCCACACATAGATTTTCTTTTTTGTCTTTAATAGGCCCCACGGTTGCTCTAGTTATCCTCTTGCTCTTAATGTATTTACAAAGCATCTTCGGGTTTTCCCTGATTTTACTTTCCAACATTCTTTCATGCTCTCTCTTTGCTTTCCTGATTTCTTCATTAATTGCACGCCTTAATTCTTATACTTCTCTAGAGTTGATGCAGTTTTGAGTTCTTGGTATCTATCATAAGCTTCCCTTGTTTTCTTTATCTTACCCTCTATGTCCCTTGAGATTTGGCGTGCTCTAGGTTTGTTAGCCCACCTTTATCCTTAAGGGAACATACTTGCTCTGTACCCTCAGGAGATCCACCTTGAATGCGGCCCACTGCGCTGACGCTTATTTACACTCAATTGGCAGTCCACTTTGGGAAAATCCAATCTCAGCTCAATTCTCCGAATAAAACATTGCAACTCATAACCTCTCAACAAATATTAGTGCTAACTTGATTTAAACATATCCCGGATCTGAAGCAATGTAAGATTTCCACTAATTGCTGCATAAATGTGTTATTAATATAAAAATACGAGGTATTGAATACCATTTAAATAGCACCTTCTGGTTTCTAAGTATGTCCATGAGAGCTTCATAAGAACATAAGAAAATGGAGCAGGTGTAGGCCATTTGACCCCTCGAGCCCGCTCCGCCATTTAATAAGATCATTACTCATCCGATCATGGACTCAGCTCAACTTCTTTGCCAGCTCCCTATAACCATTTACTCCCTTATCGCTCAAAATCTGTCTATCTCCGTCTGAAATATATTCAATGACCCAGCCTCCAAAGCACTCTGAGGCAGAGAATTCCACAGATTTATAACCCTCTGCGAGAAGAAATTCAGCCTCATCTCAGCTTTAAATTGACGGCCCCTTATTCTGAGACTGTGGCCCCAAGATTAATTTTCTCCTATGAGTGGAAATATCCTCACTGCATCCAACTCTTTGACGCCTCTGCTGACTTTTTACAATTTATGAAATCAAAACTTAACATTTATAAAACAACATGAGAAACAGGAGCAGGTTTAGACCCGTCGGCCCTTCGATGCTGCTCCACCATTCAATACGATTATGGCTGATCATCTACCTCAATTCTACTTTCCTGCACTATCCCTATATCCCTTTTGCCTTAAAATCCAAACAACTATAGATCCCAATCTATTGATATGTAAAAAAGTTGGTGACAACTACATACCGAAGAAGAATGGTACTAAAGTATTTATTCTGCCTTACGATGGACACATTATTGGGTCCTGAAATCTTTGATTCGACGATTCTTGTATTAAGATAGCAAGCAATCAGTTGGGTTCTTGTAGGATTTCCAACCTCTAGCAGTGCGCCAAAGCTGGCAATCAGTGAACCTCTCTTCAAATTTCAGGCAATTTAAAACAGGACAATTACGTGTACATCACCACAAATAATAATACTCGACAACATTTCTAACATAAACTCAATTGATCAGCATGAGTCAGCATAGATTCTAAACATTAACTTAAATATGGCTACATCACAAATTTGGTAACAGTAACATGCTTTAATTGCCTGATTTACATCTGTTCAGTTAATTGATGAGGATTATCAAATGTTCCAATTCCAAAATGCTTTTAAATTATTCTTTTGAATATAGTTTTGGAAAAATTCCCCCAACTATATATTTGGAAGCAAAAGGAAGAATCGAATAGCCAAAGAAAAAGCATAGAGAAGGGTTAAAGTGTAGTTTTTCATATTATGGCAAGTAAGAATGTGCTATACTACAAAGATCAGTGCCACGATCACTGTTATTCATAATGTAAAAGTGAAATTAGGAATATGGAATCAAATTTCAAAGTTTGCATGGTGATATCAGCAAGGGGCTACAACCAGCATTCAGCAAGAAGGAAAATAATAAATGTAGATGTTTGAAAACTTGCAGACTGTAAAGTTATGCCTCAAATGAGCGTTAACATATCAAAATCTTGAAGATATTTGAGAGATGATGCACTTCGGTAAGCAAAACAGAAGCATCACCTTGATCTTTGAAAATCAGAAACTGAATGGGGTAGAAAAGCGAAGTGGTCGAGGGATAATCGTGATCAGATCACTAAAATGAGCGCAGTTCAGCAAAAGAATTAAATGCACACAAAGCAATGAGACTTTTTTCTATTGGGAAAGAATTCAAAAGTAATGTAGTTCTGTTAAAATTATACATAACCCTGGTCAGGCCGCACTGGATTACTTTGCACAGTTGTGGCCTCCATACTATAAAAAGTGCATAGAAGCACTTCGAAAGATGCAAAAAAAAGAATTACAACGAAGGTCCTGCACCTGAGAGATTATAGCTAACGGGGAAGTGGAGACAGAGAAGAGACCCGATACATGCCTTTTCAGTTGTGGATGGATTGAACACGGTGGTTGTGGAGAGATTATTTGCAATTTTGGGAGTGTACTGAAAGAGCGGACATAAATACAATATAGTCACTAATATCCGAATAGGGAAACAAGGATCAATATATTTACTCAGAAACTGGTTAGAATGTGGAAATCGCTACCGGAGGAAGTGTTTGAGAAAAATAGATTAGATGCTTTCAAAATTAATCTTGACGAGTACATGAGAGAAAAGCGAATATAATTATATGCTGAAAGGCTGAGCTGAGGCAGATATAATGGGGAAGACTTGTGTGGAGTGGATACACCAGCACGGATTAGTTGGGTCAGATGACTTGTTTCTGTGCTGTTTATTACCTGCAATTCTATATACCTTTAATGAATGCAGCAAATTATATAATCGAGATTTTGATGCAGCGTATACTAAAATGGATTGATTTCCAGATGTACATTCTAAATACATTGATAGCAACCGGCAGTTTGAATCGCTACATGCAGCGCCGAATTTAATACCATAAACATAAACTTCCACCGATATTAAGTACTTTAATCTATGTAAAACATTTCGTTCAATGCTTAATTCTACCACAATCTAATCAGAAACAGTATCAGTGAAAGTTGAAGAAAATCTAAAATGTTCCTACCGTCACGGGTAATGAATTGAACTCGCTTAACGATCATGATTGTAAGCAGGTTAAAGCCAAATGCGCCACCTGTAAGTCTAGCAATCAGAGCATAACTTATATGTTGGAATTTACCTAAAAAGTGACATGAAATGAAGATTAGAAGCTCTGGATGTAAAGGGAAAAGAAATTGCATGCCACGGTATAACTTCAGAAACCATGAAATCTAAAGCAAAATATTTGCAATTTCACATAATAATCCAACAGAGAAAATCACTGATATATTTGTCATGTTGCCACATGCAGTGATCATATTGTACAGCGCAGTGTACCTGAGCTCAGTGTACTTTGTGATTATGAAAGCATTAATGTCGGAAATTTCCTGGAAGATTTGTTTCTCAGCTTGGTGATTACACTGTTTTCTTACTTCGCATTTGTTGTTTATTTCTCAAACAACATGTAATGTAATTCTAATTATTAGCTTTGTGGAAATTTTCCATTGAAAACTGACATTCTCCAGGAATTTAATTGGAACAGCCCTTCCTACATAACATCAGACGGATAGCCAGTACACGATGGGCATTTTTCCCATTATTGTGACTTGCAATAAATCAATATTTGAAAGATGAAACGACATTATGCAAATAAGCAGCAGCAGTTAGTTAGTTAGTTACAAGAGAAAATAGATTTTTCTCGAAATGACCAGACTGATACAAGTGAGATGCATGTTAAAAATATCACCTTTGGCTGCAATGTAGGTAACACTGGCTGGGATTAGGAGAGAAACATGCGACACTTCACAGGTATAAAATGCCTCGCTCTGGACAGGCTGTGCCCCTTCAAAAGAGCTGGAAACTTCATACAGTCCATCCGCATTTATGTGTTGTACTGTTCCAAATCCAGAGAGAAGTTCAATGCCATCTTTATGCCAAGTGAGTTTAAATTCCTTCGGGCAAAATCCGGCTGTTCTGCACTCCAGTTTGAGAGGAGAAGGCACAACTCTTTCGGATGCTTTGAGGAGAATCTTCAAGGGAACTGGAGCAGCTTTGTTGAAGAAGCACAGGCGAATATTACACACAAAAGGAAAACGTTCATTTTAAATCAACCTGACGGTAAATATATGAAAATATGTCCCGTCAAGATTTTTTATTGCAACTGAAATTATCATTGATCTAGAATGCAGCCATATTATAATTTTGAACTTATTTTATTTCCAAATTTCCTCTGATAAAGCTACAAAAAATATTATTTTATAAATAATTTTTGTCGTTAAATATAGCTGAATTACTTTGACATTATTCGCCCGCAGATATTATTATTTCTGTATTTAGATCTGCGTGTTGTAGTTGAAAATTCTGCAGATATGCAGATATTGTTGTGATATTAGGGAATTGAAGCACTCAGTTACACCTCAGTCAGGACAAAGCAAATGCTTAATTGCTTGCATCTCGGCTATTCTCGACACGGACAAATAGAAATGGAAGCAAAAGAAAAACATTTCAGTTGAAAAATCAAAATCTTTTCTTAACATCCACGTTCGACGTAATAACTCATATCTTTATTGAAAACAATAATAGATAGATAGATAGATAGATGGATGATGCAGCTGCATGGGGAATAATTATTGGAGAAAGGACGTTATCATGCCAAATGCGATTGATATGAGATGAATTACTTTGAAGTGCCATGCATGTTATAGTAGCAAATATCGGCTGGGTTATGCATTTAATTCAAGATTTCGAGTAAAGCCAATCCAAGGTATTTACTGATTATATGCTATGATCTCTGAACCTAAATTATTGCCTAGAACATGAAGTGGGGTAAATGACCGATGCATTTTATCCATGAAATCTGATTAAAAGTATGCTCTTTGCGTTAATTGATGCAACCGATAGGATAGCAGGATTGGCCTTTGATTGAGGCCCAAGTGGAAAACGTTTCATAGAAACATAGAAATATAGAAACATAGAAATATAGAAATATAGAAAATAGTTCCAGGAGTAGGCCATTTTGCCCTTCGAACCTGCAGCGCCATTCAATAAGATCATGGCTGATCATTACCTCAGTACCCCTTTCCTGCTATCTCTCCATACCCCTTGATCCTCTTAGCCATAAGGGCCATATCTAACTCCCGCTTGAATATATCCAATGAACTGGCATCAACAACTCTCAGTGGCAGGGAATTCCATAGGTTAACAACTCGCTGAGTGAAGAAGATTCTCCTCATCTCAGTCCTAAATGGCCTACTCCTTAAACTAAGACTATGTCCCCTGGATCTGGACTTCCCCAACATTGGGAACATTCTTCCCGCATCTAACCTGTCCAGTCCCGTCAGAATCTTATACGTTTATATGAGATCCCCTCCAATACTTCTAAACTCCAGTGAATAAAGGCCCAGTTGATCCAGTCTCTCCTCATGTGACAGTCCAGCTATCCCTGGAATCAGTCTGGAGAACCTTCACTGCACTCCCTCAATAGCAAGAACGTCCTTCTTCAGATTAGGAGACCAAAACTGCACACAATATTCCAGGTGTGGCCTCACTAAGGCCCTGTACAACTGCAGTAAGACCTCCCTACTCCTGTATTCAAATCCCCTAGCTAAGAAGGCCAGCATAGCATTTGGGTTCTTCACCGCCTGCTGTACCTGCATGCCCACTTTCAGTGACTGATGAACCGTGACCCCCAGGTCTCATTGCACCTTCCCTTTTCCTAATCTGCCGCCATTCAGATAATATTCTACCTTCGTGTTTTTGCCCCCAAAGTGGATAACCTCATATTTATCCACATTATATTGCATCTGACATGTATTTGCCCGCTCGCCTTACCTGTCCAAGTCACCCTGAAGCCTCCTAGAGTCCTCCTCACAGCTCACACCGCCACCCAGTGTAGTGTCATCTGCAAATTTGGAGATATTACACTCCATTCCATCTTCTGAATCACTAATATATATTGTAAAGAGCTGGGGTCCCAGCACTGAGCACTGCGGCACTCCACTAGTCAGTGCCTGCCATTCTGAAAAGGACCCGTTTATCCCGACTCTCTGCTTCCTATCTACCAACCAGTTCTCTATCCACGTCAGTACATTACATTCTGCCTTGATTTTGCACACCAATCTCTTGTGTGGGACCTTGTCAAAAGCCTTTTGAAAGTCCACATTCACTAGTTCTCCCTTGTCCACTCGACTAGTTACATCCTCAAAAAATTCCAGAAGATTTGTCAAGCGTGATTTCCCTTTCATAATTCCATGCTGACTTGGACTAATCCGATCGCTGCTTTCTAAATGCGCTGCTATTTCAGCCTTAATGATTGATTCCAACATTTTCCCCACTACTGATGTCAGGCTAACCAATCCATAATTGCCCGTTTTCTCTCTCCCTCCTTTTTTGAAAAGTGGTGTTACATTGGCAATCCTCCAGTCCATAAGAACTGATCCTGATTCGATAGACTGCTGGAAAATTACCAATGAAACCACAATTTCTCGAGCCAATTCCTTAAGTACTCTGGCCTGGGGATTTATTGGCCTTCAATCCTGTCAATTTTCCTAACACAATTTCCCGCTTAATAAGGGTATCCTTCAGTTCCTCCTTCTCACTAGACCCTCGGTCCCCTAGTACATTCGGAAGGTTATTTGTGTCTTCCTTTGTGAAGACAGAACTGAAGTACTTGTTCAATTGCTCTGCCATTTCTTTGTTCCCCATTATAAATTCATCCGAATCCAACTGCAAGGGACCTACATTTGTCTTCACTAATCTTTTTCTCTTCACATATTTATAGAAGCTTTTGCAGTCAGTTTTTATGTTCCCTGCAAGCTTCCTGTCGTACTCTATCTTCCCCCTCTTAATTAAACTTTTTGTGCTCCTCTACTGAATTCTGAATGTCTCCCAGTCCTCTGGTTTGCTGCTTTTTCTGGCTAATTTGCATGCCTCTTCCTTGGATTTAACTCTATCCTCAATTTCCCTTGTTAGCCACGGTTGAGCCACCTTCCCCGTTTTATTTTTACTCCAGACAGGGATGTACAATTATTGAAGTTCATCCATGTGATCTTTAAAAGTTTTCCATTGCCGATCCACCGTCAATCCTTTAAGTATAATTTGCCAGTCTAATCTCGCCAATTCGTGCCTCATACCATCAAAGTTACCTTTCCTTCACTTCAGGACCCTAGTTTCTTAATTAACTTTGTCACTCTCCATCTTAATAAACAAATCTACCATATTATGGTCAATCTTCACCAAGGGACCGCGCACAACAAGATTGCTAATTAGTCCCTTCTCATTACACATCACCCAGTCTAGGATGACCAGGTCTCTGGTTGGTTCCTCGACATATTGCTCTAGAAAACCATCCCTAATACACTCCAGGAAATCCTCCTCCACCGCATTGCTCCCAGTTAGTTTAGCCCAATCAATATGTAGATTAAAGTCGCCCATGATTACTGCTGTACCATTCATTGAACTATAAGACAATCAATGTAAAACGTGTTCTTAATGTGTTATATAATAAGCTGGCAGTAACGAGATTTAAAATAACAAATGCATTTAACGAGCATCCTTATTTCCGTGGAAACAAAGCCTGTAAAACAATAAAAATCATACTTTTGCTTTCCTTATTAAATACCGTTTGAATACCAATGTAGATGCAACTCGACCCTTACTATATACAATAAGTTATGTACCTGTTCCGTTTCCCATTGATTTTCCCTGATATGTCACTGCACAGTAATAAATTCCGGCCTCCTGAATATTAACATTCAGAAGGTGAAAGTTGTTAGAGCTTCTCTTTGCATGGAACTCTTTCCTGCTCTCTGGTTTTAAGTAACTATAGTAACCGTGTCGCCACCAGGACACTGTAATTTCTGCCTGCTCATCAGAAAGCGAGAAAGTGCAATAGAAAGATACATTTGAACCAACTAGCGTCATCTTGCGTTCCCCGATCTGAGTAACTTTGGACGATGTTCGAAGAACAACTGCAATTAAATAAAACCAAACTCGACTGCAGCATTCATACACGGGAAGCTACTGACAAAATACCACCGTCTGCCCAGCTAATTAATATATTAGTGATTGCACGTACAAAACTGTCAGAGTAGTTCAGCGCTTGGAAATGTGTTTCTTCCCTAAAGTAGCTCTCTAAGTTCCGCATTTATACGTTAAGATTTTTTTGTAAATTCCACTGAGAAACACGTGTGTTTAAAAAGTTACATAAACGGATGAAATGCAGAAAATGTAGCAATAGCCAAAAAGCAACATTATAACACATGTAAAGGTTAGCTTCGTGTGCTTTCCTGTTCAGAAAAGGCGATGTATAACAAACACGACTTTTTACATAGAAAAACCATGTCCAGGACCAACATGCGCCGCAGAACATCACCCAAATCCATGTCGGCAAGATCACTTTTGGACAATGAGAATGGAATTACTGAAAATTCGAGTGAAATAATCTGTTAAGTACCGATGACGTGAACGTTACATATTTCGACCGTTCAAAATTCCACTTCCTCCTTAGTTAGATGTACATTCCTTGTTTTTAGATAAACGAAATGCCTAGCGCTGTCCCATCGATAACAAAGACTGGGACAGGTTATCAAGATGTACATGACTAAAAATGCTCATGATGACGCAGTACATTACCGACGCCCATAATTACATGAATAAGCTTTGCTCTTGTCAGAGATATATTGTAAGGCAGTTGCAATGAATCTACAGAGGTTCAAAATAATTTTCGGATCCCTTTTAGAAATCTAAGTGCAAGATGATGTGGACTATATTGATCACTTCGAATTCATAATTTTAATAATTAATTTTTACTGATGAATCCTAACGTTCATTGGACCAGTTGTTGATTTAAGATGGAACATTTAATTGCAAAAATGATTTTATCCCAAGCTAAACCATCGTAAAAAGCAAAGAAAACAAAAGGTATGGCAATGAACTTGCAGAGGTTTAAGTTGTTTTCAAATTACTTTTACAAATGTGAGTACCTATAGATATTAGGCAGTCTCTTGTGTCGAGGATGACCGGTTCGACACCAAAAAAAAGATGAGTTCACGGGTGTTTCAATAAGGGACCTTATATTCCAGGTCACGAGCTACATCTTCAAGGGTGGAAGATGCCTGTGCGTGAATTATCTTAACGGGGAGTGACAGTTGCATACCAACCACCAGACGGGCATGATTGTAACCTATAGTCATTTGCTGGTATCCTATACACAGGAAGGTGGAAATTACAAGCACACATCAATGTCAATGTCAGACCGTACTGCGAAATACGTTGATCATTGACAATAGATCTCTGAGTAAAAAGAGTGTGAACTCTCTCCTGCCTATAACGTCGGTCCACAAAGCTGAAATACAGATCAACCAGGTATTGGCACTTAATATATTTACAGTGTACATTGAATAGGAAATATTTGCTTCAATGTGTTGGTGTGACATCATTTTATCTGCTACGATGACGTGTTAATTGATTTACTTTATTCAAATGGCATTCATCCCTTTTACTGTTATATGACAGGCTTCACTGCCACAGGCTCGCTGCTCTTTTAATAATAAGTGCTGGAGTGGGAATTTTCACAAGTAGATGGGGAAGAACGCAGAAAGCTCTTTACTGGTCGATATAAACAATTTGTAGCCTGCTTATCAATCTTTTCGTCGCGGCCTCGTTTCACACAGCCCATAGATGCGTGTGAGATCAACAATGTAATATAAGTCCAAATAAACCAGAATGCGAAGCAAGCGGATGGATACATGGCAGAAATGCGTGTATTCCAGCTGATACCTGCGTGCGAGAAAGCTGCCGAAAATTGTTTCAATTATGCTACAATGAAACTTTTATTTACTGTTTAAATTGTAGTTGTTTTAGTTACGGTTAGATAATAAAGTCGTTTAATAACGGTATCCTGAGAAGAAAATGAGCCAAGATTATGTCACGGAGGATTCCGCCGATATCCTACTGATGTTACTGCAGAAGTTGTTGGTGCAATGTTTTTATGAGCAGCGCATCTCTAGAAAATGTCATTAAAATTAAATGCCCATTTAATTAGAGGCAGTAATATTTAAAAAACATAATTGCAGTTGCTTCTGAACTATGCCTGCTGTGTCAGACGTGACCTGTTCCTAATGAAGCATGCTGGACCCATGGCATTTTAAATAGAAGCATAGCGTAACAGAGCAGAGAAATGTTATATATCCTTTATAAATCACTGGTTATGCCTCATATGGAAAAATAAAGACTTGGATTTATATAACGCCTTTCACGATTACTGGACGTCTCAAAGCGCTTTACATCCAATTAAGTACTTTATGGAGTATTGTGGTAAATTCTGGGCACTGCACTTTAGAAAGAATGCTAAGACCTTGGAAAGGATATAGAGGAGAATTACCAGAATTACACCAGTGATCAGGAACTGAAATTATCTGCAGGCAAGATAAGCTACGATGTTTTTCCTCTGCAGATACGATTCAGGGTGATTTAACCGAGGTGTTCAACATTATGAGTGGTTATGTTAAAGTTAATAATGATGAACAGGTTACACCAGTGGGATTATCGGTAACTAGAAGACACAGCTTTAGAATAATTGGCCAAAGCACGAGAGGGGAGATAAATATTTTTTATGCAATAGTTTTTTATATTCTACAATGCATTGCCTGATGGAGACTACTAACAATAAATTTCAAAAGGGAATATTTATTTATATATATATATATATACGTCCAAAGGAAAGTTTGCAGAAGTATAGAAACATAGAAAATAGGTGCAGGAGCAGGCCATTCAGCCCTTCTAGCCTGCACCGCCATTCAATGAGTTCATGGCTGAACATGAAACTTCAGTACCCCCTTCCTCCTTTCTTGCCATACCCCTTGATCCCCCGAGTAGTAAGGACTTCATCTAACTCCCTTTTGAATATATTTAGTGAATTGGCCTCAACTACTTTCTGTGGTAGAGAATTCCACAGGTTCACCACTCTCTGGGTGAAGAAGTTTCTCCTCATCTCGGTCCTAAATGGCTTACCCCTTATCCTTAGACTGTGACCCCTGGTTCTGGACTTCCCCAACATTGGGAACATTCTTCCTGCATCTAACCTGTCTAAACCCGAGAGAATTTTAAACGTTTCTATGAGGTCCCCTCTCATTCTTCTGAACTCCAGTGAATACAAGCCCAGTTGATCCAGTCTGTCTTGATAGGTCAGTCCCACCATCCCGGGAATCATTCTGGTGAATCTTTGCTGCACTCCCTCAATAGCAAGAATGTCCTTCCTCAAGTTAGGAGACCAAAACTGTACACAATACTGCAGGTGTGCCTCATCAAGGCCCTGTACAACTGTAGCAACACATCCCTGCCCCTGTACTCAAATCCCCTCGCTATGAAGGCCAACATGCCATTTGCTTTCTTAACCGCCTGCTGCACCTGCATGCCAACCTTCAATGACTGATGTGCCATGACAACCAGGTCTCTTTGCACCTTCCCTTTTCCTAATCTGTCACCATTCAGGTGATAGTCTGTCTCTCTGTTTTTACCACCAAAGTGGATAACCTCACATTTATCCACATTATACTTCATCTGCCATTAATTTGCCCACTCACCTAACCTATCCAAGTCACTCTGCAGCCTCATAGCATCCTCCTCGCAGCTCACACTGCCACCCAACTTAGTGTCAACCGCAAATTTGGTGATACTACATTTAATCCCCTCGTCTAAATCATTAATGTACAATGTAAACAGCTGGGGCCCCACCACAGAACCTTGCGGTACGCCACTAGTCACTGCCTGCCATTCTGAAAAGTACCCATTTACTTCTACTATTTGCTTCCTGTCTGACAACCAGTTCTCAATCCACATCAGCACACTACCCCTAATCCCATGTGCTTTAACTTTGCACATTAATCTCTTGTCTGGGACCTTGTCAAAAGCCTTCTGAAAGTCCAAATATACCACATCAACGGGTTCTCCCTTGTCCACTCTACTGGAAACATCCTCAAAAATTCCAGAAGATTTGGCAAGCATGATTTCCCTTTCACAAATCCATGCTGACTTGGACCCATCATGTCATTTCTTTCCAAATGCGCTGCTATGATATCCTTAATAATTGATTCCATCATCTTACCCACAACCGATGTCAGGCTGACCGGTCTATAATTCCTTGTTTTCTCTCTCCCTCCTTTTTTAAAAAGTGGGGTTACATTGGCTACCCTCCACGCGATAGGAACTGACCCAGAGTCAATGGAATGTTGGAAAATGACTGTCAATGCATCCGCTATTTCCAATGTCACCTCCTTAAGTACTCTGGGATGCAGTCTATCAGGCCCTGGGGATTTATCGGCCTTCAATCCCATCAATTTCCCCAACACAATTTCCCGACTAATAAAGATTTCCCTCAGTTCCTCCTCCTTACTAGCCCTTCTGACCCCTTTTATATCCGGAAGGTTGTTTGTGTCCTCCTTAGTGAATACCGAACCAAAGTACTTGTTCAATTGGTCTGCCATTTCTTTGTTCCCCGTTATGACTTCCCCTGATTCTGACTGCAGGGGACCTACGTTTGTCTTTACTAACCTTTTTCTCTTTACATACCAATAGGAACTTTTGCAATCCGCCTTAATGTTCCCTGCAAGCTTCTTCTCGTACTCCATTTTCCCTGCCCTAATCAAACCCTTTGTCCTCCTCTGCTGAGTTCTAAATTTCTCCCAGTCCCCGGGTTTGCTGCTATTTCTGGCCAATTTGTATGCCACTTCCTTGGCTTTACTACTATCCCTGATTTCCCTAGATAGCCACTGTTGAGCCACCTTCCCTTTTTTATTTTTACGCCAGACAAGAATGTACAATTGTTGTAATTCATCCATGCGGTCTCTAAATGTCTGCCATTGCCCATCCACAGTCAACCCCTTAAGTATCATTTGCCAATCTATCCTAGCCAATTCACGCCTCATACCTTCAAAGTTACCCTTCTTTAAGTTCTGGACCATGGTCTCTGAATTAACTGTTTCATTCTCCATCCTAATGCAGAATTCCAACATATTATGGTCACTCTTCCCCAAGGGGCCTCGCACAATGAGATTGCGAATTAATCCTCTCTCATTATAAAACACCCAGTCTAAGATGGCCTCCCTCCTAGTTGATTCCTCGACATATTGGTCTAGAAAACCATCCGTTATGCACTCCAGGATATCCTCCTCCATCGTATTGCTTCCAGTTTGGCTAGCCCAATCTACGTGCATATTAAAGTCACCCATTATAACTGCTGCACCTTTATTGCATGCACCCCTAATTTCCTGTTTGATGCCCTCCCCAACATCACTACTACTGTTTGGAGGTCTGTACACAACTCCCACTAACGTTTTTTGCCCTTGGATGTTCTGCAGCTATACCGATATAGATTCAACATCATCCAAGCTAATGTCTTTCCTAACTATTGCATTAATCTCTTCTTTAACCAGCAATGCTACCCCACCTCCTTTTCCTTTTATTCTATCCTTCCTGAATGTTGAATACCCTTGGATGTTGAGTTCCCAGCCCTGATCATCCTGGAACCACGTCTCCGTAATCCCAATCACATCATATTTGTTAACATCTATTTGCACAGTTAATTCATCCACTTTATTGTGGATACTCCTTGCTTTAAGACACAAAGCCTTCAGGCTTGTTTTTTTAACACCATTTGTCCTTTTAGAATTTTGCTGTACAGTGGCCCTTTTTGTTCTTTGCCTTGGGTTTCTCTGCCCTCCACTTTTCCTCATCTCCTTTCTGTCTTTTGCTTTTGCCTCCTTTTTGTCTCCCTCCGTTTCCCTGCATTGGTTCCCATCCCCCTGCCATATTAGTTTAACTCCTCCCCAACAGCACGAGTAAACACTCCCCCTAGGACATCAGTTCTGGTCCTGCCCAGGTGCAGACCATCCGGTTTTTACTGGTCCCACCTCCCCCAGAACCGGTTCCAATGCCCCAGGAATTTGAATCGCTACCTGCTGCACCAGTCATCTGCGCTATCCTGCGATTCCTACTCTGACTAGCACGTGGCACTGGAAGCAATCCCGAGATTACTACTTTTGAGGTCCTACTTTTTAATTTAGCTCCTAGCTCCTTAAATTCGTTTCGTAGGACCTCATCCCTTTTTTTTACCTATGTCGTTGGTACCAATGTGCACCACGACAACTGGCTGTTCTCCCTCCCATTTCAGAATGTCCTGCACCCGCTCCGAGACATCCTTGACCATTGCACCAGGGAGGCAACATACCATCCTGGAGTCTCGGTTGCAGCCGCAGAAACGCCTATCTATTCCCCTCACCATTGAATCCCCTATCACTATCGCGCTCCCACTCTTTTTCCTGCCCTCCTTTGCAGCAGAGCCAGCCACGGTGCCATGAACTTGGCTGCTGCTGCCCTCCCCTGATGAGTCATCCCCCCCCAACAGTACTGAAAGCTGTGGTCATCCCCCTGTTTTGCAGTGGGATGACCACACGGCACCCCTGCACTACCTTCCTTGCACTACTCTTCCTGCTGGTCTTCCATTCCCTATCTGGCTGTGGACCCTTCTCCTGTGGCAAGACCAACTCACTACACGTGATACTCATGTCATTCTCAGCATCGTGGATGCTCCAGAGTGAATCCACCCTCAGCTCCAATTACGCAACGCGGACCGTCAGGAGCTCGAGGCGGATACACTTCCCGCACACGTAGTCGTCAGAGACACCGGAAGTGTCCCTGAGTTCGCACATGGTACAGGAGGAGCATAACACCCGACCGAGCTCTCCTGCCATGACTTAACCCTTAGATACACTTAAATTGGCAACAACAATGTTAAAAGTTACTGACTAATATAAAAAAGAAAAAGAAAAACTACTCACCAATCACCAGCCAATCACTTATCACCTAGGCTGTGACGTCACCTTTCTGTTTCTTTCTACTTCTTTTTTGCCTTCTCACTGTAGCTGCACAAGTACGCCTCTCGCCTCAGCGACCACGAACTCCCGCTGCCTCTCGCGACCTTTTGTAGGCCTCTCGCCGACCCCGGACTCACGCCTCAGCGACCACAAACTCCCGCTGCCTCTCGCGGCCTTTTGTAGGCCTCTCGCCGACCCCGGACTCACGCCTCAGTGACCACCATGGATGAAACATTAGGAAGTGTGATTAATTGGATATCTGAAATCAGTAGCCGCCAGTGCCAGTACGGGCCGAGTGCCTTATTCTTTAACGTAGGCTTCTATGAACATTGAGCAAATGGCTTCGAAAGCGCAGGCAACATTTGTCACTCATATTTCTCCTTTACCTTATTCGATGACTATTGCAGGTCTTAAGGTAGAGCAAGTACTGCTGATAATGCGATTTTCATTGTTATTTAAATCTTTAAATGATGGGATAGCGACTTACGTGTATTTACCACCCTAAAGTTAAGTTTCCACAGAACAGAGCACCGAAAGGAAAATATCGACGCCAGGGATTGCCTTAAACTGGACCCACCAGTTAACCCTTCCATTGAAATTATTGGAAATGATATTGAGTAGGTTCTGACGGTGCAAAAGAAATGTTCCAGGAACTTGTTAATATAAAAATAACCAAGTGGTGAAGAAGGACATCTATCCACCCTTAGTTCCTACTATTAACAACATGAGATACATGAAAATTAATGGGGCAGTGCTTTGAAATTTGATCAGCAAGATTTTGCGGCTATCCACACTCTCTGTTAATTTAAATGCAAACACTGGAGAAACCATGTAAATGGTCAATTCACAGGGTTTCTGTGCGGAATTCGAGACATCTGCCATCAATGCTACGGAAGTTCCAAAGAAATCCTGAGAAATTACCAGGCATGTAGTTGTTCCTTGAAGCACTGCCAGACACAACTATGCGGAATACAAAGACCAAAAGAGTGATGCCTCTGGGCATTGCGAGTAACTGCAGAAAGCTTAAAGTTAAACAAAAAAGGCTATTATTTCCAATTATATCTTGGCTAATGGTGTTAGATTTACAACAGCATTATTTATTAGGAAGAGGGCAGCATAACCAAAATGTAAGTGTTCATATTAAAATAAATTGTAAGTGTTCATGTTAAGATAGACTGTTTCGTTTTGTCAGTGTAATCCACAAATTGTTTGGACTGAAGAACGCAGTTTCAATACGATGATTCTGATGTTTCTCAATTTATTTGATATGAATCTGGTAGATACGGCTCTGAAAGCAAAATTACAGTTACTTTACAAAGTTCAAGTGAGCTATTGAATTGTTACACTGATACTGACAGCAAACCTGAACGTTTTGATTAATTCTGGACAAGTTTAAAGAAACTGGAGAACCAACAGATCGATCGAGAAATTCGGTACATGTATTACCAATGAAGAAATAAAACACTTTAACATACTTTACAGAGCATTATATTATTGATGGATTTGTTTGTAATATATTGACATGGCAGAACATTTTGCTCCAAAGATCCTTATGCTGATCTGTAATCAATGCTTTACATCCTTTCCATATTGAGATATCGTACTTATGTATCCACTATTCTGCAGGAGCAAAGGATTGTTATTTTCTGTTTTTTAAAAATATTTATCATACAGGGCTATTGGTCTATGTTCTAGGCATTAGGCACCTGCTGAATATATCAAAACACTAGGCATTAGGCACTTGCTGAATATATCTAAACTCATATAAGTTTAAAGTGGCCACATATAAAATGGCTGCCCAAGCATGATGGGTACTCAGTTAGTCAAGTAATGAACTGGGGCTGACCGAGCAATGACCTAGTGAGGCCCAGTAGCAGGAATGCCTTGGATACAAGATAATTATAACGAACCATTATAGTACACTGATATAATCAGTGACTTCACACAGCCGAGCCCCGAGGAACAAAGATAAGGGGGGGGGGGACCTGCCTCACATAACAAGGTCAGTAATCAGCCCGAGCTGACAAAAACCGAACATGCAGCCCCTGAGATATCAGAAGAATTCTATTGGGTTAAAGAAACCTATATGTAATCTATAATCGGTATGATTGGATTGTGTCCAGCCGAAGTGGGCTGAGTAACTGTAAAGAACTATTGTAAAACATATAAATATCGATGAGTTTCTTTGTTCGTCGGAGAGAAGTGCCTGGATCCAGTCCTGAGGCTTCCTCCTCGCTAGCGAAAATAAAGGCCGCATTGGCGTTGGAACCGACTCTGAGTGTTGAGTGATTCTTCCGAAAAACATTCACGCTAACAGTGGCGTCACGAACAGGATTTCAGGGTCGCTGACACTCCTGGAGAAACTGGGTGAGTACACCTTAAACAAAATTTTATAACGGGTGCGGAAGGTGGATGCTGGTTGATCGACACGAGGAGATGGTCCAATATCTCAAACACCTAGCCTGAGCCTGAATTAAGAGGACTTTAATCCCACGTGACGGCCAGGAACTAAGTAGGTGCCCGGAACACACTTGGACCGTGGGATCGTGATACCGAAAGACATCTTCCGGACCCAGTAGTGTTATTTGAAATATACTCCGGGGTGGAACCAAGCGGTGTACAGCGGCTAATGGAATCCAAACCTGTGAACAGGGTCGGACCAACGGGCAGAGCGGTGGTAGGTAGTCGTTAAGGAGCACTGGGGGAATTGCTTAAACGCGTTTTAAGAATTGTATAAGTTTGTGTAACAGCAGAACTTGTAACCTGACAGCAGCCAGGAGATGGTCGATACAAGTTACGCTACATAGAAAGCGGACCTCTGAGAGTAGATTACTAACGGTTCTAGTCCTACCCAGGAATGGCCACGGAAACAAGTAACCACAAGTGGGGACCAGAAGGGTCCCTTACCCGCCACCTGGCGGAAAAACAAAATAAACTAATCGAGAAAATGATTAGAGCAGGGTGGGATCCTCAAACCTGCCAGTGAATCAAAGGGAATGGTGGGAGAAGGAAAAGATAGACAAAGAGGAAACGGCTGTAGTTTTGATACTGCGAGCCCACGTAAAACTAACAGAGGAAGTAAATCAATATGTAAGAAATTTAAAAAAACCTGATAGTGATTATCTTAAGTGAAGTATGGATCCAGGAATAGAGCTGGCCAAAAAAAAAAATTAATAAGCTTTGTTGAATGAAGAGAGATTTTTGTGAATGTCTGTCGTTGAGAGTCCTTGTGTGATTTTTTGACTGCGGAATGAATGTTTTTATGTTTTCATGTTTCCGAAAGCCTGGTTGGAAGAGGAATGCAACTGTGTTTATTTTAGCTCCACCCACTTTTCGAAACAGAGTGAAAGTTTTTTTAACCCTTTATAGTGTTGTCCTGTCTGTGGGAAGTTTTAAGACATTTTAAGTTAGAAACGCAGGTGTGGATTTATTCGGATGATAAGTTACTGAGCTAGGAAATGCACAAAGGATAGGTTTGTTGAGCAAAAGATAAAAATACATGGTCCCGGTGGTCGAAAAAAAAAAAAGAATTTATTTGACACACCCATTTACTTGTCGAATGAAAACATGCAATGATTGATTACATTGGTTTGAAAGACATAAATTTCGTCTTGGAATGAGATAAAGAATGCCTTTTAAAAAAAGCTTCTAGCTCAAAAAAAAGTTTTAAATAAAGATTGAAATTACAAAGTTTGAATTGGGATTTTGAGATATTCAGAGAAGGCACAGCAAAATACTGAGGTGGATTCAAAAAAAAAATTAAATTAAATCTGATCTCTTGAAGAAAAAAGGAGATATAAAACTAAAAGGTTTGGAAAGAATCTAGAAATACTTCAGGGATCAGGTCAAACTCCTGGGCGAGTGGCGAGCTATTAGTGAAGGTGTAAAAGGGACTTTTGAAAAATGTTAAAAACAGCAAGCTTTAGCAGTTTAGAAGAGACATTTTAACGACTTTGAAACTGGAACATTTTGAAATAACGAAAAGCAGCCCTCAAAGCCTAATTGCTGGACTCCATTCTAGTTATGGAGAAAAGAAAAAGATAAAGACGCCACTTTGAAAGTAAACAAATGATTTTAAATTAACAAATTTATGGAGTCACGAGCCCTCTGTGTAAAATACAAAACCTAATTTGAAGAAAGGAGATCTGAAAAAAAAGATGCAACGTACTAAATAAGTGCTGAAAAAAAATGTGTTTGTGATGGAAAAAGACATAACCTACTAAATACTAGTTGATGTTTGCTGTGAAAAAGATATTGGTTTAATTAGGAAAAGGAAAAAAAATGGAAGTGGTAAAAGATACTCTAGTGTGATAATGATTTTAAATTACACTGCAGTTTGAAAAGACTTCCAAAATGGACGTTGTTTATCAAGAAAAGACCCGAACAGTCTAAACAAGAAGGAGGGTTTTGAAGATAACGAGGAGAAAAGATCTAAGCTATGCGAACTCAGCACAGAAAGAAAAAACTGGGAATCTTACTGAATTTTAAAATTCTTATAGAAAATGGAACTGGCACGGATGTTTAGATTTTGTGCTGAGAGAGAAATAAAACACAAGATTTGCCCAGTGAACGGGACCGTAAAAAAAACCCCGAAATGTTGGAATGTATGAAAATAACGAGAAGAAAAGATCTAAGCTATGCTAACTCAGCACAGAAAGAAAAAATGGAACCAGCACAGAAGTTTAGATTTTGTGCTGAGAGAGAAATTTAAAAAAAAAAATTGAATTTCAGTAAACAAAATAGCTATTAAAAATGTGTGGTCTCATTTTAAATCAATTAAAAAAAAAAATTCTTTGGCAAGTACTTGAGTTAGAAGTTAAGAAAAAATTGGAGTTTAACCTAAAATGCTGTCTTTCCCGATGAGAAGATTTTTATTATGACCACTTTACTAATGATTTATGCTGTTTTAACGGATTCCTAATTTCTAAGCAAGTTTTGAAGGCACAAAGATTTAAAAAAAAAGAATTTTTCGGATCATTACATGAAGTCATGTAATGACATCCGGCTTTCTTACAAACCTATAAAGGAGTTAACCCTTTCCATTGACAGCTGTTTTATACTAGACATTATTAATTTAGATTTCTTAATAAAATAAAGACTCACCTGACAGACAGAGGAAATGGTGGGATATTCAGAATAAAAATAAAATGGAACTAACTGGTCAAGAGTTAAAAGCTAAGATAAACAGGCTGGAAGAGATGTTTTAAAAAACGGGACTAGACGGATAGTGCAGTGCGCAGCCATAGCACCATCACCTATGGCAATAGAACCAATGTACCCCACGGTGGGTAGGTGTAGTCCACAAACCCAACCTAACGGTAAAGCAGACAGCGATGTTTGGAGGAATAATGGTGGCATTGGTGTTGATTGGAGTTTGGATAATATTTAGATGGGTCATCGTGCAGGCTCGAGCACAGCAGACTCAAACGCAAAACCGACAGGGACATGAAGTGATAGAGATGGTACGACTATAAAGAATATGGTTAACTTATTCCTTACCTCCGATTCCACAGAGTGACAGCGACACAAGTAGACCAGAACCTAACACCTGGTGACGACAAGGCTATCTGTTTAAAATTTTCAGATAAAACACTCATCAAGATGGGACCGCAGTGGTGACTTTGACTCTGGGGACTCGTGATACTGGGAACCTCAAGATCTATGCAAACACTGGATGATACCAACGGATTGCAGCGCACTCAGGAAACAAACAACTACATGAACTATGGAGTCTTGTTTAATTTAACGGATGGAATGTGCATCCCAGCAGCCAAGAACTGGAGCAAGGACAGGACTTATTTTAATGCATGGTTACAAGTGAATCCTAATAAGAACCGAGTATGTGTACAGTGCTCCACGGGTATAAGGAGCAGCTGCATTAAACGGAGGGATGTCAAAGGGCCCGATGAATGTACTTTCGGCATAATTTACGCGCCTCCGGGACAGTCCCAGCAATCAGTCATCCGCAAAAAGGGAGTGGGGCTGTGTGGGTACTACGAGGAGGTGGGGGCGGCTGCAATATCATTGTATGTATGTTTCTCACCCCCTCCGACACCGCGCCCCATAAGAACCATTACATTGCCTGAGGAACTGCCTTGTCCCATAACTACTAAGGGACCAGAAAATAGGATTGTAATGTACAACGAAGGGGAATTATTGTATGATAATGTTAAACATGAAATTGTGCCTGCCCTGATCAATATTTCAGGCATCCAGATGCCGGAATACTGTACAGTAAAGTCAAGGAAAATGTACAATGTATTAAGTAGAGTTGTAATGCAGCAGGCTGCTGATGCAATGGGTGCCAGTAGATTCCGAGGACAGGGGTCAGCCCCCAGGATAAATAGGGGAATAGTTAATGATGTTGTTACCGGCTTCAATACAGGGACCTCAGTAGTAAACTCGATAGACATACAAGGGTTAAACGAGAGGGGTGATGAAGGGGTTACTAGAAAGGGTGGAGCAAAACCAGGAAGACCAAGCCAACCTAGGAAAGGAAGGTGCCGAAATCCAGTTGGATGGCATCTCAGTCCTGGAAGCTCACGCCAAAACCATCAATCAACACATTGATAGAGAAAAAGAAGATAACGGAAAGCAAAGACAGGGGCAACTCTGTCACGCTTATGGTCTGTGGATGGTGGGACAGATCCGCCACAATCTCGACCAGATCCAACCCGGGGAAGTACCCGATTGGATAGACAGTTCACATTTGGCTCAGTTGGCTAACCAAAGGGGGACACTAGATAATTGTACTCTGAAGGGACTGACCCGAGTATACCCAGCAATTCCAGATTGCCAGATGGGTAAAAATACTGGGATAAGTATAGTCCTGATGATCCCTATAGCCATGCCGGACTCAGGGCTGTTCCCCCTGTACCAACTAGAGAATATCGGAGTAATACGGGAAAATGTCTCCATCCGTTACTATCTGACCACCACCTCCGCCGTTCGTCGAAACGACATACTTACCGGGATTTCCCTAACAGAATGCAAGCGAAGGGGGGAGATCACAGTATGCCCTCACCTGGTAGGCCGAGGTGAGCTAGACGAGTGCGGGTTTAACCGAACCGACGGGTGGGTACTAGAAATAGTGCCCGCACACAGGCACTTCGCGAGGGCAGGCTACGGAGGGAAGGGAAAGATACTGTGTCTATACCACAGAGTGTTCATACCGATATAATGAGCTGCAGTGTCCGATACCACAGCCGAACTTTTGCTTTGCGCCGCTATGACCTGTCGCGATCGGGCAAGCGCATATCACCCAGGTTAGGAGCCGGAAGCCCGAAGTTATTGATGTAACCGATCAGCTCCACGATCATTTGCAGGATTATGACGAGTCAGAGCAGGACCCTATCCCACATCTAACCGAAGTATTACGAGAATTGAGGCTCAGGGTGGGTCAATCCGTAAAGCTCTACCACCAACTGCAAACTAAAATCAAAGTACTGGAAGAAGATATCGACGTAGACTTACAAAGTTAGAGTTGGTGGAGAAAGGTCTGGGACTGGGGAATAAATGTGAACATCCATCCTTGGATTCGAATAATTTCACACAAACTGGTCGGGATACAATTGATCTTAGCAATAACATGGGGCATAAGGGCCTGCCAGGCATGCAGGCACCACGCACAATGAAGAGGGACCCATGACCGGTCCCCAAATACTAAACAAGCCTGTTTAAAAAAGGGGGCAGGAGGATTTTGCCTTTGTCAATTTGATTTAAGCAACGAGGACTCCTGAAACCGCGTGACTGGCCAGCACGTTGAGGCAGGGAGTACCAGGCCGTGCACAAAATCTAATAAAAGTAGGGCGGTCAGTTAAAGGGGGACTAGGACTAGTACCTTTACTGAAAGGAGGGAATTGTTGTAGGCATTAGGCACCTGTTGAATATATCAAAACACTAGGCATTAGGCACCTGCTGAATAGATCTAAACTCATATAAGTTTAAAGTGGCCACATATAAAATGGCTGCCCAAGCATGATGGGTACTCAGTTATTCAAGTAATGAACTGGGGCTGACCGAGCAATGACCGAGCAATGGCCTAGTGAGGCCCACTACCAGGAATGCCTTGCATACAAGATAATTATAACGAACCATTATAGTACACTGGTATAATCAGTGACTTCACACAGCCGAGCCCCGAGGAACAGAGATAAGGGGGGAACCTGCCTCACATAACAAGGTCATTAATCAGCCCGAGCTGAGAAAAACCGAACATACAGCCCCTGAGATATCAGGAGAATTCTATTGGGTTAAAGAAACCTATATGTAATCTATAATCGGTATGATTTGATTGTGTCCAGCTGAAGTGGGTTGAGTAACTGTAACGAACTATTGTAAAACATGTAAATATCGATTAATTTCTTTGTTCATCGGAGAGAAGTGCCTGGATCCAGTCCTGAGGCTTCCTCCCCGCTAGTGAAAATAAAGGCCGCATTGGCATTGGAACAGACTCTGAGTGTTGAGTGATTCTTCCCAGAAAACATTCATGCTAACAGTCTACATGGTTACACATCATATTTTCAACAAATTTGCACAGGATATTTTCACGAATTCTGAAGACAGTATTGAAATGGTGTGCATGGCATCATAAAATATAGTGTACAGAGCACTCTCAACAATGGTGCACCGAACATTCTCAACAATAATGTAAAGAACATTCTCAACAACGGTTTACAGAACATTGTCCGCAGTGATGTACAAAAAAATTCACAGCAGTGGTGTACTCAACATTGTCAACAGTGGTATATGAGGCACTCTAATTAGTGTTGTACAGAACATTTCCACAGGGATCTGTCAGTCGTGCAGGGAGCTCTTTTGAGGCCTCAATTATTCACAATATTTATTAACGGCTTGGATGATATCATAGCACATAGCCAAATTTCCAGATGGCACACAAATAGCTGGCATTGTAAGCAGGTTAGATGAAAGCACAAAAATTGCGAAGGAATATTGATATATTAAGTGAGTGGGATAAACTGTCGCATATGCATTTAAATGTAAGCAAATTTGAGCGTATCGACTTTGGAATTAAAAAAGGATAAAACGGGTTACTTTCTTAATCGTGAAAAGCTAAAAACAGTGAATATCTAAAGAGAATTGGTGATTAAAGGATATTGATCATTAAAATGTCATGAACAGGTAAAGAAAAATAAACAAAATGGTAAATGGAATGCTGGCATTATATCTAGAGGACCACAGTACATAGGTTTAGAGGTCATGCTATAGATGTGCAAATCCATAATTTTACCACAACTGGAGTAATGTGAGCAGTTTTGGGCACCACACCTTTGGAAGGATATATTGGTCTTGGAAAGTTTACCAGAATGATACGCGACTTTCAAGGGATAAGTTATGAGGAGTGATTACACAAATTAGTGTTGTATTCCCTAGAATTCAGAAGATTAATGGTCAACGTTTTCAGGATATTAAGGAGATATAGGGTAAAGATAGAAAACCTATTTCCCCTGGTTGGGGATTTAGGACCAGAGGACATGCTGCAATAATTAAAACCAGACCTTTCAGATGTGACATTAGGAAATACTTACACACAATTATGTATGTGGTCGAAGTTTTAAACTCTGTTCCACAACTGGCAATTGAAGTCAGATCAATTGGTAATTTTAGATCGGAGATCGATAGCTTATTGTTAACCAAAAATATTTAGTGTTATAGACCAAATGTGGTGTATAGAATTCGATCACAGATCAGCCATGATCTCATTTAATGGCGGAACAGGCTCGAGGGGCTCTATGGCCTACTCCCGCTCTTATGTTCCTATGCTCGTGTAATATTTAGGACATGCTCAACTGTTTTGCACTGAACATTTATAACTATGATGTACTTAATATTGCAGATATTGTTGTAACATATATGCTCAGTTGTTCCTTAACATACGGGTTCTTGTCAAAAGTGGTGCTCAGGACATTGTCAACGATGGTATTCGTGCAATGACAACAGTTGTAATCACAGCATTGACAACAGCGGTGTACAGGGCATTTCCACTAGTGTTGCATATAACATTAAAAACAGAGCAGTGTAGCAATAAATTGATTTGTTATTTTTTTACTTATCTATCTCTCCATCTATCTATCTTAATTATGCTGCTCTGTTTTTGTCACTGTCTTAAAAATGTCTCCCTCATGCACACATTTTCTATAAATGGTATATATATATAAATATTGTATACATATATATTATGCATGCATATACTTTTAACTTCTAGCTGTTTGCCATTATCATTATTTCATTACGTATGCCATGCTCTCTTTATCGATGGAGCTAACAGATCTGCTACTCCATTCGTTTATCTGGCGATGTAAGAGTGAGGCAGTTTTATTCATGGTATATTACGAAATTTGATGTATTAACCACAAACTCACTAATAATCATTAACATTCAATGATACGAGTCGACCGTATCATATAAATAGGTATCATTATATATTATGCATATTCATAACATCTTACAAAAAGTAGTTAACTTTAATTGGCTGAGATACTCTACCGAATATCCGTTTTGAACCAGCACGGACACTTAATAGATTCAATTTTAAATTCTGCAAACAATATGTAGGCATCCATGTCTTATGACTTGTAAACTGTTGCAGGCTCTGTTCGGCTTTCAAATGCACTGCCATCACAGGATACGTCAGTTTTTTTTCCAATTTCGGAAATGCTTGAATCAACTCTTGAAGTGGTTAATCTGCATTAATATTTTCTGTTAAATGTTGTCTTTCTGTGCCAATTTGACATTTTGCAAGCAGCCTTTGAACTCTTCTTGGAACTGCATCAAAGGTTGCTTCATCATGAAATGAACTGGGTGCAGCAATTAACTGAAAATGTTTGCACCAGATCATGAAATCGTCATTACTCAGCCTTCCTTCAGAAATATTTCAGAAACTAATATTCAGGACACATTTCCCCATGAATTTGAATACCTGCGACATATAGCGATTGTTAAATAAACATGATGGTAGAAAAATATTGAACTTCAAATGAGAACCCCGTTTCGTATTTCGCTGCATTCAGCGCTCGAAACAAGACATGAAAGTAAACACATGCTGTAGATTACTGATGTTACTGCACTGACGATCCAGTAGTATTCCTTTAGAGGCTATTCCGCTCGGATTTCGTGACTTAGATGGAAAATTTGCAAATTGCTCATAGAAACCAAAGACACCAGTGCTGATTCGAGACAATCCTGGAAATTTCGCTGCTCAGACTGTGCCGGAATTAAACATGAATATTTTTATAGTTGTATTAATTTAGTGAATTGCTCCAACTCTAGTTTGTAGCATTGATCTATAGCGCAAAGAAAATGGAAAAACTGCACCTTTCATCCTTTATAATCTAAAAACTATTTGACCCACCACTTGCAGTCACTTGAAACAAATGGTGGCCCCGAAAAAAATGCTTTTATCCGGATTGTTTAAAAATTGAGAGAGAAAGCAAGACAAACATTGTTACTCTCATATGGGGATAATGTCAAACCTGAAATAGCGATAGCAAAGTTTAAAAAAAATAGTTTTAAAAATTGTAAGATTTATCATAATGGAAAAATTTGACACTCCAGAAAAATAAAAGTTAGTTTTTCAGCGCCAATGCTGTTGGTCCTCCGTTGTTACACAGTGAAAATTCCGGACCTTCATGTTTGAAAATGCTGATTTTATTACATTTCATCATGCGATCCATTACTTGAGGTGACATGTAGCTTTAACACAGAATATAAGGCAGAGAACTGCAAAAATGTCGGCATTGAATCCGGAGTTGAATACAAGATGCAATTGCGAGATTTTTACTCATTTTTCTTTGTTTCAAAAGAAATGAATATGTCATTACAATTTACAAACGGTTCCACGTTGAAATAATTCAATGACATTCACTAGTAGTTCACTAAAAGAACAACAGTAAAAATGAACAAGCATGCTTTAATTGGAAAACAGGCAATTATATTTTCATCAGAAATATCGAGGCGTCATAAACTATTTAAAACTCAACCTCGTGTCTTTCATTCATATAATCTGTGTTACATGCTTCCGGCCAAGATTGCAACATAATATCTCGGAGCATTGCAGTGAAGGAAACGATTGTGCAACATGATTCTTAACACCTTGGGTCATAAGAACATAAGAACATAAGAATTAGGAACAGGAGTAGGCCATCTAGCCCATCGAGCCTGCTCCGCCATTCAACAAGATCATGGCTGATCTGGCCGTGGAATCAGCTCCACTCACCCGCCCGCTCCCCATAACGCTTAATTCCCTTATTGGTTAAAAATCTATCTATCTGTGACTTGAATACATTCAATGCGCTAGCCTCAACTGCTTCCTTGGGCAGAGAATTCCACATATTCACAACCATCTGGGAGAAGAAATTCCTTCTCAACTCGGTTTTAAATTGGCTCCCCCGTATTTTGAGGCTGTGCCCCCTAGTTCTAATCTCCCCGACCAGTGGAAACAACCTCTCTGCTTGTATCTTGTCTATCCCTTTCATTATTTTAAATGTTTCTATACGATCACCCCTCATCCTTCTGAACTCCAACGAGTAAAGACCCAGTCTACTCAATCTATCATCATAAGATAACCCCCACATCTCCGGAATCAGTCTAGTGAATTTTCTCTGTACCCGCTCCAAAGCTAGTATATCCTTCCTTAAGTAAGCTGATCAAAACTGCACGCCTTACTCCAGGTGCGGCCTCACCAATACCCTAGACAGTTGCAGCAGGACCTCCAAAGCAGGGGGGTATTGGTGAGGCCGCACCTGGAGTAAGGCGTGCAGTTTTGATCCATTCTCTCGCAATGAAGACCAACATGCCATTCGCCTTCCTGATTACCTGCTGCACCTGCAAACTAACGTATTGGGATTCATGCACAAGGATCCCCAGGTCCCTCTGCAACGCAGCATGTTGTAATTTCTCCCCATGCAAATAATATTCCCTTTTACTGTTTTTTTTCCCCCAAGGTGGATGACCTCACACTTTGCGACATTGTATTCCATCTGCCAAACCTTAGCCCATTCGCTGAACCTATCTAAATCTCTTTGCAGCCTCTCTGTGTCCTCTACACAACCCGCTTTCCCACTAATCTTTGTTTCATCTTCAAATTTTGTTACACTACACACTGTCCTCTCTTCCAGGTCATCTATGTATATTGTAAACAGTTGTGGTCCCAGCACCGATCCCTGTGGCACACAACTAACCACCGATTTCCAACCCAAAAAGGACCCATTTATCCCGACTCTCTGTTTTCTGTTAGCCAGCCAATTCTCTATCCATGCTAATACATTTCCTCTGACTCCACGTACATTTATCTTCTGCAGTAACCTTTTGTGTGGCACCTTATCGAATGCCTTTTGGAAATCTAAATACACCACATCCATCGGTACACCTCTATTCACCATGCTCGTTATATCCTCAAAGAATTCCAGTAAATTAGTTAAACATGATTTCCCCTTCAAGAATCCGTGTTGCGTCTGCTTGATTGCACTATTCCTATCCAGATGTCCCGCTATTTCTTCCTTAATGATAGTTTCAAGCATTTTCCCCACTACAGATGTTAAACGAACCGGCTTATCTTTACCTGCCTTTTGTCTGCCCCCTTTTTTTAAACAGAGGCGTTACATTAGCTGCTTTCCAATCCACTGGTACCTCGCCAGAGTCCAGAGAATGATGGTAGATTATAACAAATGCATCTGCTATAACTTCCGCCATTTCTTTTATACCTTGGGATGCATTTCATCAGGTCCAGGGGGCTTGTCTACCTTGAGTCCCATTTGCCTGTCCAGCACTACCCCCCTAGTGATAGTGATTGTCTCAAGGTCCTCCCTTCACACATTCCTGTGACCAGCAATTTTTGGCATGGTTTTTGTGTCTTCCACTGTGAAGACCGAAGCAAAATAATTGTTTAAGATCTTCGCCATTTCCACTTTTCCCATTATTAAATCCCCCTTTTCATCTTCTAAGGGACCAACATTTACTTTTGTCACTCTTTTCCGTTTTATATATGTGTAAATGCTTTCACTATCTGTTTTTATGTTTTGCGCAAGTTTACTTTCATAATCTATCTTTCCTTTCTTTACTGCTTTCTTAGTCATTCTTTGCTGTCGTTTAAAATGTTCCCAATCTTCTAGTTTCACACTAACCTTGGCCACCTTCTACGCATTGGTTTTTAATTTGATACTCTCCTTTATTTCCTTGGTTATCCACGGCTGGTTATCCCTTCTTTTACCGCCCTTCTTTTTCACTGGAATATATTTTTGTTGTGCACTATGAAAGAGCTCCTTAAAAGTCCTCCATTGTTCCTCAATTGTGCCACCATTTACTCTCTGTTTCCAGTCTACTTTAGCCAACTCTGCCCTCATCCCACTGTAGTCCCTTTTGTTTAAGCATAGTACGCTCGTTTGAGACACTACTTCCTCACCCTCAATCTGTATTACAAATTCAACCATACTGTGATCATTCATTCCGAGAGGATCTTTTACTGGAAGATCGTTTATTATTTCTGTCTCATTGCACAGGACCAGATCTAAGATCGCTTGCTCCCTTGTACGTTCTGTAACATACTGTTCTAAGAAACAATCCCATATGCATTGTATGAATTCCTCCTCAAGGCTACCCCATGCGATTTGATTTGACCAATCGATATGTAGGTTAAAATCTCCCATGATTACTGCCATGTCTGTTTATACATGCCTCAATTATTCCCTTGATTATTGCCCGCCCCACCGTGAAGTTATTATTTGGGGGTCTATAAACTACGCCCACCAGTGACTTTTTCCCCTTACTATCTCTAATCTCCACCCACAATGATTCAACATTTTGTTCATTAGAGCCAATATCGTCTCTCACAACTGCCCTGATATCTTCCTTTATTAACAGAGCTACCCCACCTCTTTTCCCTTTTTGTCTATCTTTCTGAATTGTCAGATACCCCTGTATGTTTAATTCCCAGTCTTGGCCACCCTGCAACCACGTTTCTGTAATGGCCACCAAATCATACCCATTTGCAATGATTTGTGCCGTCAACTCATTTACTTTATTTCGAATGCTGCGTGCGTTTAGGTAGAGTGTTTTAATACTAGTTTTTAAAGCATGATTTTTAATTTTGACCCCTCCTGCAGCGTCTTTATATTCATACATATTGTCCCTTCCTATCACCTTGTGGTTTACACTTACCCAGTGCTACTCTGCTCTGTTGCCTCCATCCTTTTGCATTCTTTCTTGGGATCCTGTTCATCTGAGCTCGCACCCATTCTAACTAGGACAGAGCCCTCGCCTGTGTTCCAAATACTCCTTGCATTGAGGCACCGAGCTTTCATGCTTGCCTTTTGATTACACTTTGACCCTTTAGAATTTTGCTGTACAATGGCACTTTTTGTTTTTTACCTTGGGTTTCTCTGCCCTCCACTTTTACTCATCTCCTTTCTGTCTTTTTATTTTGTCTCCTTTTTGTTTCCCTCTGTCTCCATGCATTGGTTCCCATCCCCCTGCCATATTAGTGTACATCCTCCCCAAAAGCACTAGCAAACACTTCCGCTAGGACATTGGTTCCAGTCCTGCCGAGGTGCAGACCGTCCGGTTTGTACTGGTCCCACGTCCCCCAGAACCGGTTTCAATGCACCAGGAATTTGAATCCCTCCCTGCTGCACCACTGCTCAAGCCACTTATTCATCTGAGCTATCCAGCGATTCCTACGCTGAATAGCACGTGGCACTAGTAGCAATCCCGAGATTACTACTTTTGAGGTCCTACATTTTAATTTAGCTCCTAGCTCCTTAAATTCGTCTCGTAGGACCTCATCCCTTTTTTTTAACCTATATCATTGGTATCAATGTGCACCACGACAACTGGCTGTTCACCCTTCCTTTTCAGAATGTCCTGCACCCGCTCCGAGACATCCTTGAACCATGCACCAGGGAGGCAACATACCATCCTGGAGTCTCGGTTGCGGCCACAGAAACGCCTATCTATTCCCCTTACAATCGAATCCCCTATCACTATCTCTCTCTCTCACTCTTTATTCTGCCTTCCTGTGCAGCAGAGCCAGCCACGGTGCCATGAACTTGGCTGCTGCTGCCCTCCCCTGATGTGTCATCCCCCTCAACAGTACTCAAAACGGTGTATCTGTTTTGCAGGGGGATGACCGCAGGGGACCCCTGCACTACCTTCCTTGCACTGCTCTTCCTGCTGGTCTTCCATTCCCTAGCTGGCTGTGGACCCTTCACCTGCGGTAAGACCAACTCGCTACACATGTTACTTACGTCATTCTCAGCATCGTGGAAGCTCCAGATTAAATCCACCCTCAGCTCCAATTCGGCAACGCGGGCCGTCAGGAGCTGGAGGCAGATACACTTCCCGCACATGTAGTCATCAGGGACACCGGAAGTGTCCCCGAGTTCCCACATGGTACAGGAGGAGTATATCACGTGACCGAGCTCTCCTGCCATGACTTAACCCTTAGTTACACTTAAATTGGCAACAAAACTGCTAAAGTTTACTCACTGTTACAGAAGAGAAAAAAGAAAAACTACTCACCAATCACCATGCAATCACTTACCCCCTTGGCTGTGATGTCACCTTTCTGTTTCTTTCTCTTCTTTTTGCCTTCTCCCTGTAGCTGCACAAGCATCTCGCTGAACTCGCGCTGCTCCGGTATCACTGGCCTTTTGTAGGCCTCTCCGATCCCCGGAACTCCCGTCTCTCGCCGAACTCGCGCTGCTCCTGGTCTCACTGGCCTTTTGTAGGCGTCTCTGCTCCCCGGAACTCCCGCCTCTCGCCGAACTCGTGCTGCTCCCGGTCTCACTGGCCTTTTGTAGGCCTCTCCGATCCCCGGAACTCCCACCTCTCGCTAAACTCGCGTTGCTCCCGGTCTCACTGGCCTTTTATAGGCCTCTCCGATCCCCTGAAGTCCCGCCTCTCGCCGAACTCGCGCTGCTCCTGGTCTCGCTGGCCTTTTGTAGGGTTGTTCAAATGAACGAGGTTCAAAAAGAAAACAGGTAGATGCAATTCGCAGTCTACTTCAAACGTTTATCAATAACTAGGCCACCCTATATATGTGTGTGTGTTTATGAAATCGCCCATAGCTCTTCAAAACTAAACCATAGTCCAGGAATATTACATTCCCCTTGGTCCAGCTCTGTAATTACACATTAATATAGTATGGTATTAGGATGACCCGCTTCCACACCAAAAAGGGATGAGTTCACACGTGATTCAATAAGGGACCTGACATTCCAGGTCCTGAACTACATGCTCCAGGATGAAGATGCATCTGCATGGATTATTTTAACGTAGGGTGGCCGTTGCACACCTGCCACCACATGGGATTGATAGAACTATGTCTTCATCCAATGATAAGTGTTAACCATGAAGGCTGGAGATCAAGCTCTGCTGCATGGACCTAGTGCGCACACATGCTCCTACTATCCATCGATCACAGGGTGGGCTGTCCAATGCTGCCCCTGGGCCCTTGCCACTTCTGGGCCCCGAACTCTCGCCTTTCCTGGGCCCCACACATTACCGCCGAAGTATAAAAGGATGTTATCCATTCCCTGTGTTATTACTTAATATCGGTCCTCATGAAAACCTCGGATCACCTCTCAACGAAAGGCACAGCTTAGTGCTGAGCTTGTGGCCAACATCTCGCCATAGACAACTAGGCTCATACAGCAGTGCCTGTTCTCCAGTCAAATTGGAAGCCCTTGGCACTGGACCAATACCGTGCTCAGCTAAACCCGTACGGTAGCAGTTGTGCAACGGCTACTGCAAGTTAAAAAACGTATTCACAGGAATCTTGCATTCTTTAACATGAAGTTCTGGCCAATGAACATCAGATACCTCATGTGCAACTCCAACAGCAACAGGCCGGAACTTAGATGCTTCAATGTCAACATCGCTGCCCTAAGCCAGACCCGGCGGCCAGGGGAAGGCCAGCTCCAGGAACAAGGTGGATGTTAGACCTTCTTCTGGAAAGGGTTCCAGAGGAAGAACTCCGCCTCCATGGAGTCGGTTTCACTATCAAAAATGTGCTGGTCGAGTGCCTCAAAGACGCACCCTATCCCTCGATGAGACAGAGGAGATCAAAGAGGGATTTTACTCCAACCTCGAAAAATCCCTGTCCCGCATCCCTGTGGGCGACGAATCAATCTTCCTCAGTGACTTCAACACCAGGGTCAGCAAGGACACAGACCTCTGGGGAGGCGTGATCGGCAGAGATAGGGTAGGGAAAAATTACTCCAGTATTACCCTGCTCCTGACAAAATGTCTAGAACATGACCTTGGCATCATCAACACCTTGTTCCGCCGGAGGGACAAGTACAAGGCGTCGTGGCAACATCCTCACTCCAAACACTGGCACCTGCTCGACTACGTCATCGTCCGAGCCAGGGATCACAAGGATGACTGTATCACCCGCACCGTGATTGGAGCAGAAGACTGCTGGATGGACCACCACCGAATCCATTCCATCGTTAACATCAACATAGCCTCAATGTGGCGCTGGCAGCAGAAGCAGTGCCACAAACAATTCAATGTCGGGGCAGTAAAAGTCCCTGCGAAGAGAGCCCGAGACGCAGTCAGTGCCTCACAGCTAACTTGGCGTGCCTTGATGACCCTAGACGCAGAATGCCCACAGCGCTAGGTGTGCACTCCAAGCTTCCATAACCAGTACGTAAAAAGAGACGCTTGGCCACAAAAACAGGAAACACCAGGAATGGTTTCATGAGAATGACTAGGAGATCCAAGAGCTAATAGATGGCAAGCGCAGGGCATTTCTGAGCCTTAAACAACAACCCAACTCGGGAGCAGCAAAGCAGCATTACAGACGCTTACGGTCAAGGTCCAACAAAAAACTCATGATGTAAAGAACAGATGGAGGATGGAGAAACACAGGAGATACAGCAGCTTACCAATAGCCATGATGTACGAGGAATCTTCACCACAGTCAAGACCACCTATGGACCAAACATCCCAGGCCCAACCCCACTGCCGACCAAGAACAAGGAAACACTCATTAAGGACACCATGTGAGTGAGGGCCTGCTGGAAGGAGCACTTCAAATATCTACTCAACTGAAACTCTGCCTTTGAGTCGAGTATCCTCGACTCCATCCCGCAGAATGCTACCCACCACGACCTCAGTACAAACCCAAACCTGTACGATGTAGAAAGAGCCATAGGCAGCTTAAGAATGACAAGGCAGCTTAAGAATGACAACAGATGAAATCCCTGCTGAGGCACCGAAGTATGGCGAAGAGGCACTGTTGGAACGAATACATTACCTAGTCTCTCTAATCTGGAGGGAGAAGAGCATGCTGGTACATCTCAGATATGCAGTGCACCTGACCATCTTTTAAAAAGAGGACAAGTCCGAATGTGGCAACTATAGAGGAATTTCCCTGTTTTCAGCCACTGGGAAGTTACCGCTAGAGTCCTCCTCTACCTTCTTCTCCCTGTGGTTGAGGTGCTTCTCCCAGAGTCACATTGGGGATTTCGTCTCCTACAGGTTACAACAGACATGATTTTTACAGCGCGACATCTGTAAGATAAATGCAGAGAACAACACCAATCCTTGTACATGACCTTCTTTGACCTTGCAAAGTCCTTTGACACTGTCAACCACGAATGATTATGGAGCGTCCTCCCCCATTTTGCCTGCTGCCAAAAGTTCGTCACCATCCTCCACCTGCTCCACGATGACATTCAAGCCTTGATGCTTAGCAACGGATCCATTGTAGACCCAGGCCTGCGTCATCGCGCCAACAGTCTTCTTAATATTCCTCACTGCCATGCTCCACCTCAAACTAAAGAAGCTCCCCACTGGAGTCGAACTAAATACAGAACCAGTGGAAACCTGTTCAACCTTTATCATCGCCAGGCCAGATGCAAGACCACCCCAATCTCTGTCATCGAGCTACAATAGGCGTATGACAGCTGTTTCTGCGCACATGCAGAGGCTGAACTCCAAGTCATATTCACCTTATTCAATGGGGCATACAGAAGCATGGGCCTTAAAATAAACATCCATGAGACAAATGTCCTCCACCTATCTGTCCCGGCCGCACTGCCCTGCCCCACAGTCATCAAGACACAAGGTGTGGCCTTGGACAGCGTGAACCATTTCCCATACCTCGGGAGCATCTTATCAGTAAGGGCAAACATTGAAGTCGAGATTCAACACCGCCTCCAGTGTGCCAGTGCAGTCTTCGGCCGCTGAGGGAAGGAATGTTCCAAGACCAGTCCTTGAAATCTGCCACCAAACTCATGGTCGACAGGGCTGTTGTAATACCCACCCTCCTGTATGGCTCAGAGATATGGACCATGTACTGTAGACACCCCAAGTCGCTGGAGAAATACCACCAACAATGTTTCCGCAAGATCCTGCAAATCCCCTGGGAGGACGGACGCACTAACTTTAGTATCCTCCACCAGGCCAACATCACCAGCACTGACCACATTCGATCAGCTCTGCTGGGTAGGCCACATTATTCACATGGCCAACACGAGACTCCAAATCAAGCGCTCTACTCGGAGCTGCTTCATGGAAAACGAGCCAAAGGTGTGCAGAGAAAACATCTCAAGTCTACTCTCAAAGCGTCCTTGATGAAGTGCAACATCCATCGAAACCTAGGAGTATCTGGCTAAAGACCCGCCTAAGTGGAGGAAGTGCATCCGGGAGAGCGCTGAGCACCTCGAGTCTCATTGCCGAGCGCATGCAGAAATCAAGCAGAGGCAGCGCAATGAGCATGCGCCAAACTAGTCCCTCCCATCCTTTCCCTCAGCGACAGTCTGTCCCACCTGTGACAGGAACTGCTGTTCTCAGATTGGACTATTCCGTCATTTAAGAGATCATTTTTAGTGTGGATTCCCACGGACTGACTATGATGATGACAATACTTAATTTACCGAGAGTTGACAACAATATCAGGAGCCTAATGATTACTTATACTCTGTATTTGTGAATTCCCTGTGGAAAATTGCCATAATTTGCCAATAGTTATCACGTCGAAGGGAACTTATTGAATTCTGCAAAGAAAAATACGGCAAATTCAATCGAATATCATCAGGCAGCGACCAATAAGTTGTCATCCTTTCTCGCTGATATAATCAAGTGACTTCGTCCATCAATTTTTTATCCTAAAATTATAATTTTGTTTTTGAATATACCAAATGGTGCAAAATGGATAATAGAATGTGGAGGAGGGTGGTGGGCGGTATGGGGGAGGGTGGGCGAGGGGGGAGTGTGGGTGGGGCTGGTAATTTTCTGTAGACTCAGCTGGAAAATCATTTAGAAAAGTCACCGGCTTTGAATTAACATTCAGCAGCTCCTTACCTGAAAAATTGACATCACCTTATATCTGTTTTAACTATTGTTATTGCACAAAGGACATTAAGCTATATTTTACTAATCCAAGTGAAAGAGCTAAAACGCTCCACCTCAGAGACAGATCAATAAGTTAAATGGCAGACAGAAAGGAGTATTAGGATAGTTCTAAGAGATACAGGGACAAAACATTGTTATGCGAGCTAAAACTAAAATTAGATTAGCAATCTAGGCAACATAAATTCTAAATATAAAATGATTCTATGAGCACATAAGGACGCGCATAATCAAAGATTTAGTATGGGCTTTGAAAGTAGCAAAATGAGTTGGCATTGGCTATAAAAGCATGAGAATTGATATTCTGCAAAATAGGAAGGATTAAAAAAAAACTTAGCAAGTATTGAGCAGTAGTAACAAAAGCGTATAAGGCAGTAAAATAGCATACACCTCCTCCTCTATTGTGATATGCCGATAGAGTAAAGTTTTTTTTTTTGGCGGGCATGTTGAATGAACTGACGTTTGCTCCGCGGATTGCAAAGACATTAAAAAGATCTTACTTCATAAAAGGCCGAATGGACGATGTCAAAATCGCTGCCAGTGAAATCACATGTGTGCTGGGAAAGTGTTAGAGGCTGTATAGCTAAACAGTCCAATGAAACATCAGGAAGAGTAGAGAGTCATCATTAAGGTCAAAATAGCTTTTTGTAAGCGTCAGATTTTAAAATTAAAAACTACAATTATTTAATGCGTTAATTCCTTTCGGTGCTCAAACGGTGTGGTCTGAACAAAGCCTTTTCCCGTTGCAGCAAGACTTCCTTACTCTTGCACTCCAACCACAAGAAATATAGGCTGGGATATCATTTGCCTTTCTAATATCTTGCTGCAAATACATGTTCCTTGTGCAAGGAGACCCAAATCCTTCCGAACACCAAAAAGTAATAGTTTCACACCATATAAAAAAATCTGTTTTTCTATTCTTCCTATCAAAGCGAATAACCTCACCCGTCCGCACTTTATACTCATCTGCCACATTTTCCCCATTCACTAACCTGTCTATATCTCTTTGTAGAACTTTGTGTCCTCCAGACAGCTTACTTTCCCACCGATCTATGCATTGTCACAATAGGATATGTTAAACACGATCCTTCCATCAATGTCCTTTAATATAAATTGTAAATAGCTGAGGCCCCATCACTGATCATTTGGCACGCCAATAATATCTGCTTGAAAACTCAAAAATTATCCATTTGTTGTTAAATTCTGGGGTAGAATTTCCAGTTGAAGTGTTCACTTGCATGAAAGCCTGCGACCTTCAAAAAATCTGAAAACTTACATTGTGGTCTGAGAAGTTCAGCGAATGGTGCTCTTGGGCCTCTACATATACACAAGTGACCCTGGGTTTAAGTAGGCCGGCTCAACCAATGAAAATATGGATTACCTATTTATTATTTGTGGTTAATTCCGTTTTTATGGAGCTGCAATACGTATGAATGGGAAAACATAAATAATACTAACACATGAAATACATATTAAAAAACACATTACATATGTTCAATTAATTAAAATGACATTGAGTTAAATATATTTTGAAGATAAACTTGCTTTTGAAGAGTAATTGTATTATTTAACATGGTAAAAAATAAAGTTACCTTAAAGGACATGATTTTTTTTATATATATAAATGAATAAAAAATTTATTTTTCTATTTTTTAAAACTCAACTTAGTAAAAGCATTCCTGCTTTTACAAGGGTTAAGAATTTTAGGGGCAATCACACGGCATTTGTTGGTTAAATAGCCCAATTATCTACCAATGAATGCTCATTTCCATCAGAATCGTATGTTCTGTCAATACAAGTTTGGGTTTGAAAAATGTGGAGTGCATGCACAAACCCGAATCTCCCGGGGACACTATGGGGACGTGTACACCTTGTAATTGCCCATAGGAGAGACAAATTCAGCCCCTCACATATTCTGTCCTGTAGCCAATATTCTATATATGCTAAAATATTCCCCCAACCCATATGAGGCCTTTCCTTTTGTAACAAAGTTTTGTGTGGCAACATATCAAATGCCTTCTGAAATTCCAAATATACTGCATCCACTAGTTCCTCTTTATTTACGCAGTTAGTCAGATCATAAAAAACTCTAATAATGTTGTCAAACCGGATGTCGATTTCATAAAACCATGTTGACTCTTCCTAATCTTATTATGGTTTCCAAAGTGCCCTGTTACCACTACTTTAATACTGGATTCCATTATTGCTGAGATCTGAATAACTGGCCCATCGTTGCCTTTTTTCTCTCTCCATCCTTTCCTAAATCATGGTGTGATATTTGCTGCCTAGCAATCCGCTACAAACGTTGTATAATTTAGGGAATATTGGAAGCGAACAATCAAGACATCCACAATCTCGGTAGAAGATAGCTGTGATGGATGTAGGTCAATCATCTCAGCCCCAGAACTTCGCTTCAAAAGTTCTTCAGGGCAGTGTCCTATGCCCAAAAACACTTCAGCTGCTCAACCAATGAACTTCACTCCCTCATATGCTCAGAGTTGGAGCGGTTCACTGAAGATAACACAGTGCTCAGTTCCATTTGCAACTCCTTACATAATGAAGCATTCCGTGTGTGCATGCAGAATGTCCGTGAATTAAATTCAGGCTTGTGCTGATAACTGGCAAGTAACATTCGACCCACACGTGTGCCAGGTACTGACAATCTCCAACAACGAGGGTCTCACCACTGCTCCTTGACATTCAACGGAAATATGATCGCCGAATGCTCCATCAATATCTTGAGGCTCACCAATGACCAGAAACTAAAATGGACCAGCCACATAAATACTTCAGCTGCAATACCGGGTCACAGGCTGTGAATACTGCAGCGCGAGTCTCACCTCCTGACTCCACAAAACTTTTCCACAGGGCACAATTCATTGGTGTGATGTTAAACTTTACACTTGATTGGATGAGTCATCATCATCATCATGCTCCAGAAGGGCTCTGAGCACTTCGCGTCTCGTCGCTGAGAGCATGCCAAATAAAACACAGAGATTGGAAGGAGCATGTGGAAAACAAGACCATACACCCATCCTTTACTTAAACCATTGTCTGTTCCACCTGTGACAGAGACTGCAATCCGCACATTGGATTAGACAGTCACCTGATAACTCAATTTTAGAGTGGAAGCAAGTCTTCCTCGATTTTGAGGGACTGCCTATTATGATAATGATGGACGAGTGCAGCTCCAACAACACTCTAGCAGCTCGACAACATCCAGGACAAATCATCACACTTTATTTGCACCCCATCCACCACATTAAACATTCACCCCCTGCACCACCGTTGAACCGTGGCTGCAGTGTACACCATCTATAAGATGCGCTGCAGTAACTCACCAAGGCTTCTCCGACAGCACCTCCCAAACTTGTGTCCTCTACCAGCTGGAAGGACAAGGACAGCAGGTGCATGGGAACACCATCACCACCAATTTCGCTTCCATGTTACACATCATCATGACTCAGAAATGTATTGCCGTTCCTTCATCATCGCTGGATCAAAATCCTGGAAGTCCCTCCCTAACACCACTATGGGATTACCTTCGCAACGAGGAATCTAGAGGTTTAAGAAGGTTGCTCACTGCCACCTTCTCAATGGGAATTATGGATAGGCAATAAATGCTGGACTTTCCAGCAACGACCACTTCTCAGACATCGCTGGCAAGTCCAGCATTTATTGCCCATTACTAACTGAAGTTGAGAAGATGGTTTTGGGCAGTCTTCCTAAACTGCTGCAGTCCTTGTCGTGAAAGTACTCCAACATTGCTGGTAGGGAAGGTCTTCATTGCTTTTGACATGGGATCGAGGAACTATTAAAAAATATGTTTTATGTTTATTACTTGTTTAATCTCATTTTCTTCTTTCTCCCTTGTATCAATGTCTTGTTCATTCTTTGTTGATTTCTAGAACTCTCCCAATCTTCGGGTTTACGAATCCTTTTATCAACAATAATATCCTCTTCTTTTAATCTAATACTATCCATAACCTCTTAAGTTAGACAGATAGGAATTCATTTTCCCATGAAGTTTTTATTTCTCAATTGAAGATATATTCATTTACAATTTTAAAATACTTCGTGACATTTCCCTAATTCCTAATAAGGGAATAATCATTTCATTTGAAATGAAGTAAAATGCGTATTAATGTAATTGTTGTTGGTAACATTTTACTGCACATACAATGAACGTGGGCCATGACATGACAATTAAACAAAACTACCATGAAGCGATTTATTTCATGTCAAGCACTGCCGTATATTTCTGAGAAAGGATTTCAGAGGTGATTTAAAAGTGTATCAGCCCTGAATTTGCAGTCGGTATTACAGCATACTCTCAGAGGAACTGTCATCCTAAATTTGAAACAGACCATGACTTCATGATTTGGTGCCTTCTTTGCATATACGGAAATCCTGAAGTCGAAATCTGTGAATGGATGCACTCTGCACCACCTCCATCCCACACACGCCACAGTCGGCAGAATCTTATAACTCGTTGATACTGACGAAAACATAAGCTCTTCTGCAGTACGTTCGCTGTTATTAGGTATAACACCGTATTGACTGCTAAACAAAGGATAAGGGCCTAGAAAAATAATTTTGATGTTGTGCAGTTTGAAATTTGACCAATGTAACAATAACTAAAACTATTACGAAACTTTAAAACATAATTTTATTAAGTTTATGCATCTGTATTATATGTTTGCCTTTTCGCTATGTGAGGATTCCAATCTTTCTTTCGCTCTCTTTTTTTTGAAAAAGTTAGAATTTTAAGGGTTTATCGATTTACTTGTTCACTTTCTGTGAGCGTTCTGCCTTTCGATTGGCTGCTTAGAAAGTCTGTGATGTCACAACACATCACACAAGGGGATTCCCATTAATTGGGTTACAAGGGAGGAAAACCCGAAGTGCCAGATACTGATTGTCAGATCCGGGTGGGGATCAAACATCAGCACCAGGAGCGAACAGCTTCCTTTCGCTGCTGACATCAAATTCAGGATCATTATCTCCCCCTTACATATTACGTAATTTATCGCAATATTCTCCTCTTACACATTTCCGACAGCATAGTTCTCTGCCCACATCACCTGTAAACATTTATTTGATTTATTTTAGAATATAACAGTAGCAAGGACCGTAAGCAATTGGAGATCACGCCTGGCCCTTACACAGAACAGTTTTAGTGTTGGTACTTGACGATAAGTACTTTGCATCATGACTGCAAGTTTGGAGCATGAATGCGCAAATAGTAATTAACATTGTAGGCCGAAATTTGCTCGTCACTGCCTGTGTTCTGGTGCTAAAGCTTTGGCGGGATTTGTGCCTAGGTTACAGCAAAGGAATGGGAGAATCACAGAAAATTACACCTAATGAGTGATTATCAGGTAAATACATTGATTGGATTCAGTGTCATATTATAATATTAATTTGAATTTGCAAACAATTGGTCTTTGCTTGCGATTTACTATCTAGGCCCGGATTTTGATATGAGGAGGAAGGGCTGTAGCCGTTCCCCTTACATATAGTTGCTCACAGAACGTTAACAGTTTTGTCAGCGTAGATTTATAACTTCTGTCATCTATTTGAACTTGCTGCCGTCCGCAGAGGATCCATCGTGTCTGTGAGCATATCAAGCAGCAGGGAAGCTGTTCAAATAATCAATTTGAGGAATCCTCACAGAGGGCAAAGCAGGAAGTAAAAAACGAGGAAATATCAATGAAATATAAATTACTGCACTGGAAGTGGAAACGATTTCCAGTCATACACATGGTATTAAAGAAAAGACATAAAAGAGAAAACACAAAAAACGACATGAAGATGTTTAACTTTTAAGTTTTAAATAAATTTGCGACACTATTTTTCTGCTGAGGGGAGGAAATTCCACCCGTGTACAATTATTTTTTCAGTACGAGAGAGATTGTTAGGCAGTAATTATGAATTACTGCGCTGTTAAAAACTTAGTTAATCTTGATTTTATACCACTTAATTTTTCATGAGTATTTATGAGATAATAATTGATAATTAAATTAAGATCACAACCTATCAGTAATTTCTGTTCCGATTACATTGGTGAAGACGGCTAAAATTCAGCCTGTGGAGGAACAGGGTATTATTGATAGCAATTTTTGGATTACCATGTTTGACTGCTCAAGTCTGGACACCAGAAGATGAAGCAAGTTTTACCGAGCAATAAGAGCATGATCTGACCGCCTCGCCATTATTCGTACAGCAAAGCCTGGGCAAATTATCTTGTATAAAGCAACCACAAGTTTGTTTTATTCGTTCCTGGGGTGTGGGCGTCACTCGCAAGGCCAACATTTATTGCCCAGCGTAATTGCCCTCGAGAAGCTGGTGGTGAGCCTCCTTATGGAGCACTGCAGTTCACGAGGCTGCTTGTATCCTTCTTACTGTTATCTGTATTGGTTTGGTAAAAATGAGTGTGCACAATGGCTTCCTGGGCCATTTCCAAGGGCAGTTATGAATCAGCTACATTGCCGATGGGTATGGTGCCATATATAGGCCAGACCAGGTAGGCATGGTAGATATCCTTCCCTAAAGGTCATTAGTGAACTGATTGGATTTTTACGAACATCCGATTAAATTGGCACAGACGGCTAAAACTCAGCCTGTGGTCACTGTTAATGTTGCTAGATTTGTTTTCCAGATTTTTATTTAATTAATTGAATTCAACTCATCCAGCTGCCTTGCTAGGAATTCAACTCACGTCTACGGATCATTAACCAGGCATCTGGAGTACTAGTCCACTAACATAACCACTATGCTACATAAAATAGTATCCCTGAAAAAAGGGGGACTCAATACTGTGTACACAGCTTCTAATTGCATTGTTGCTTATCATATACAATAAGCTAGGTACAAGTGCAATTTCCTAGTACTTCTTCATAACATTCCACTGCACAGAAGCACTTCCAGTTGTCTGGTATGCTTACATTCTATAGGCGAAATGTTACACCACCTTTCGTTCTATAGAACAGCTTTCTACCGTCTTGTAGCAGGAATGAATTGGGGGAATTTTATGGTGACTCGACTTCACTTCACCTATTTAAAGTGAGAATGGACAGATGTGCGTTGCAGGTTGTTGTATGTGGTCAACATTTGCAAGCAAGAGGTGCCTTCCGCTTTTATAGGCCTGATTTTGATTTTGACTATAATGGTGCAATTATTCAGAACTAGCAATGCTGTCTCAGAGCCAGAAGGCAGCGCCGAAGTTATCAGATTCTTCACTGGACATTCTGCTCTCCACAGTGCGAGCAAGAAATGAGGTCCTCATCCCTGGTAATCTCAGGAAGAGGCCAGCCGCTCAAACTGACAGGGGATCGTTGTATCGCACAAGAATTGAGCCGCAGTGATGTTGCCAGCCGCTCTTAGATTCAATTCAGGAAGAGATGTAATAACGTCATGAGGTCAGAAAGTTGAGTACAATGCCACATTCAACTGCATCATGATGTGCGTGTCAACCCAGCGCCATCAGTCTTCGTTCCCAAGCCTAGGCTTGCAATTCACTCCTCACATTTCAGGTGCACCAAAGCATCACTGTATATGCACCTACTCGCATCCCCATCTAAATATCCAAAACTGACACTCTACGTCAATCTAATGCAATCATAGAGATTTCCGCCACAGAAGAGGCCATGTGAAAATGTCATCCCTGTTGCTCATAGGCATCTCAACCTATGTAGTGAATCCATCCCTTACCCTCATTCTATCACTCTCATTCAAAACTCGCTTCTTTGCTTCCTTGCAGGAGAAGAGAACCCGGAACAACAGGGAGCGACAGAGAACTGGAGCTCTTATTCAACCTATATTACATTGACGCCAGCAAAGGATGAGGAGGAGCTGGATTTAAGTGGAGTGGCAGCGATGCTGGCGGTGGGAGATGGAGAAAGGGGGATCTCCAAGAAACATGGTGGCAGCATTAAGTATCATACAGCCGTAAGTCATGCAACAGTCAATCATGGTTACTGATGTCAGTGACATATCATGATGGGCATAATGGTAACTTAAAACTTCTAACTCATATCTTTACTCTCACACAAGTCCATTAATGTCCCCATACTGTCCAGCCGGAGGTGGAAGACTATATCTCAGAGGAAGCTGCGGTCTCTGAGGAGGAAAAACCACACGACCCATGTGGACCCAGCAGAATCACAGATACACGCACGCCGGTGGGTCCTGCGAGAGATAGACTTGTGATGTCACCTTGTGTTTCACCTGCCAACAATTAGCTAGAGCAGATGGCGCAGACAGGGACAGCAGTGGAGATACCTCAGCGGAGTGTGAACGGGTCTTCAAGCTCTGCTCAGCTGTATGTAGATGCTGAACATCGGGGGAAATCGACAAAGAGGCTGACATTGGAGGAGCAGCATGAAATGAGCGAGGCTCTGACAGCTTTTACAGCCGTGACGCATGAGAATGTAAAGAGAATGGAGGAGTGCAGCTACAACATGAGCGACGATTGGCTGAGCATGGAAAAGATAGCCATCTGCATGGAACAATCAATGCGCCAGTCAAATGAGAACATATTTGTTGTGCACAAAGGCTTCCAGACTGTTATTGAGATCATCTCGAGGAGCGATACAAAACTAGGGACGGGCCTTCATCGAGCACTAATGTGCAGCAAGGTACTCTCCAGCTCATTGGTAGCAGGGAAGTGTGGGTGGCCCATCAGAGGGATGAGGTTGAGAGGAAAGATGGAAGTTGGGCTCTTCTCAATGATCTCAAATTTCTCTCCCGTTGACTCGCCCTCAGTCTGAGCCAAACATGTTGCCTTGGATCCCGATGTTCGAAGCTGCTCCTGCACAATTGCTGGAGGAGCAGTCTTTGGCGGGGCTCTTGCAGGCTCCAGGATGCAAAGGACTTCTGCTAAATGTGTCTAACCAATCACAGCAGGGAAGTGAGCAGCCTGGCTCTAACTCTGCTGAAACCACAGGGGGTTCTCCTCATGGATGCTCTCCGTAAAGAAAAATGACAGAATCACAGATGCAGCGTGGTATGGACATGGGTGTGTGAGAAAAAGATAGCTATAAGTTGCAGTTCTATTTGTGATGTGCCTGAAGTTATTTATTTACAACACATTCCCGTCTTGTCCATTTTTTGTTTGCTACCTGGGAATTGGCCTTTCAGTTGCAGTGAATGGCGAATCATCAGTTACCATCGAGCAATGGGGAGCATGTATGAGTGAAAGGGAAGGCTTGTTGATTTGAAACTGCTTTATGGTGTTGGTTGAGTAGGGATGAGCGTCGCATCTGTAAAACATCTGGGAACAAGATGGGTGCATTGGTGCAACTTAACTATATCTTGCCATTATGAGGATATCCTTGACCTCCCGGGCAGCAATGTGCGCCGCTGCTGGTGCCATGTCCATCTCATGTTCCTCCTTCTCCTCGTTGTCCTACTCCTCACCTTCATGCAAAGAGACTGTGCACTATGCGCCTTGCTCCTCCTGCAACTCTGACCATCACATCTGCAATATGTGGTGCAGCACACAGCATTCCACAATGATTCTGGAGACACTGACTGGTGCAGACTGAAGAACTCCTGCACATAAGGCAAGGCATCAGAAGCATACTCCAGCATGTAGATTTCTTGCTCTGAGACATATCGGTCGTCATGTGGCTTTCATTAAAGCGCTCCTCGGCCTCATTGCTTGGACTCCTCAGAATTTTCATCAGCCACGTCTTCAGTTGATAGCCCTGGTCTCCAAGCAGACAAGCTGTAAGTTGGGATGCGAAGAGCTGACAGCAACCTCGGAATCTTGCACATACATTCAGCATTATGATCTTTTTGTGGTTGCAGATGTGCTGCATATTGAGTCGACATATTTACTGAGGTTTACAAAAGTATGGCCCTTAAGCTGAACATCAGTAAGACAAAGGTCCTCCTCCAGCCTTTCCTCACTGCATGGCACTTTCTCCCATTCATCAAGATTCACGGCGCAGCCGTGGACAACGTGGACCAATTCACTTATCACGGGAGCTTCCAGTCAACAAGAGCAGGTTTTGACGACGAGATCCAACACCACATCCAGTGGGCCAGTGCAGCCTTCGGCCTCCTGAGGAAAATAATGTTTGTAGACCAGGACATCAAAGCTGCCACCAAGTTCATGGACTACAGGCTGTAGTAATACCCACCCTCCTGTATGGCTCAGAAACATGGACCATGTACAGTCGATACCTGAAGTCACTGGAGAAATACCACCAATGAAGTCTTCGCAAGATTCCTCAAATCCCATGAGGGGACAGATGCACCAACGTTAGCGTCCTCGTCCAGGACAACATACACAGCATTGATGCACTGACCACACACGATCAGCTACGCTGGGCTTGTCACATAGTTTGCATGCCAGACACGAGATTCTCAAAGCAAGCGCTCAACTCGGAAATCGTTCACAGAAAACGAGTAAAAGGAGTCAGCAGAAATGTTGCAAGGACACCCCCAAAGCTTCCAGGATATGATGCAACCTCCCCTCTGACACATAGGAGTCCCTGGCCAAAGACTGTCCTAAGTGAAGGAAGTACATCCAGGAGGGCGCTAAGCAGCTCGATTCTCATCGCCGAGAGCTTGCAGAAATCAAGTGCAGGCAGCGGAAAGAGCGTGCGCCAAACCATTCACATGTACCCCTTCCCTCAACGAGTATCTCTCCCACATTTGACAGAAACTGTGGTTCATGTATTGGACTGTACAGCTAGCTAACAATACATGTTAAGGGTTTTAGGGAAATTGATGGGATTGAAGGCCGATAATTTCCCAGGGCCTGATAGTCTACATCGCAGAGTACCTAAGGAAGTGGTCCTAGAAATAGTAGATGCATTGGTTGTCATTTTCCAACTTTCGTTGGTTTTTGGATCCGTTCCTGTGGATTGGAGGAAGCAAATGTAACCCCACTTTTTAAAAAAAGGAGGGAGAGAGTAAACAAGGAATTATCGACCAGTTAGCCTGACATCAGTACTGGGGAAAATGCTGGAATCAATGATTAAAGATCTGATAGCAGCGCATTTAGAAAGCACTGACAGGATTGGTCCAAATCAGCATCGAATTATGAAAGGGAAGTCATACTTGTCAAATTTTCTAGAATTTTTTGAGGATGTAACTTGCAGAGTGGGTAAGGGAGAATCAGTGGATGTGGTGAATTTGGACTATCAAAAGGCATTGACAAGGTCCCATACAAGTGATTAGTGTGCAAAATTAAGCTAGGGGTAGTGTATTGACGTGGATACAGAACTGGTTGGCAGACAGGAAGCAAAGTGTGGGAATAAACGGGTCCTTTTCAGAATGGCAGGCAGAGATTAGTGGAATACCACAAGGTTCAGTGCTGGGACCCCAGCTTTTTACAATATATATTAATGATTTAGACCAGTGGTTCTCAACTGGTGTTCCACGGCAAATTGGTGTACCGTGAACCCTTCACAGGTGTGCCGCCAAATTGTGTAAAAGTATGGTGGACTTTAGCTGTTTTCACAATGAAACACAAACCATTTAACTCTGAAACAGAAGGGGAGGTGGAGAGAGAGAGAGAGATAGACACATATGTCATCTACCTATAAGTATGATACCACTGCTGTAGTAAACATTGTCAATATTGACAAATAACTATCTACTTATCTCTACTATTATCAAAAAAAACTATGTTCTAGAGTTGTACAAGTAATAATGACAAGAGACAATGGACACAAACAATTTAAATGTCCATACTCATGACAAAATCCTTTGGCAAAATTTGTTTCCTTTGAGTACTCGACACCGCCCACCCCCGCCGCCTCTCCCACTCCCTTACTCCCTCCTATTACTGATAGAGAAATGCCAGTGCCTACCATTGAATGAGACTGAGTGTGTTTGTGTGTGTGTGTATATATAAGCGTGTGTATGTATATTTACATTTGTGTGTATATGTGCGTCTGTACCAAGGGCGTAGCCGGGGGGGGAGGGGGGGCAATTGGGTGGGCCATGGCCACCCCCAATCCAAAAAAATTAGCACTAAATTGTTCAAGTGAAAAGATTAAAATGTCATTATTAATTTGCATGAAAGAAATGAATGACGAGTCTAACGCATATGCAGTAAAAAGTGCAGTTTTTATAATAAAATTTAAAAAAACTATTTAAATACATTTAACCACATTCTTATTTATATTTTGTTACTTTTGTTCATTGATCTGCAGCTTAATGTGTGGCCGGGACTGGCGGCATCTTTGATGCTTTGACCTGATTTATAGCATCAATTAGCGGCGCTTTTGAAGTATACGGCATCCGATTTGACCTGGCCTAGCCACCCAAGCGGTTCCATTAGATTTTTGAGAGTTGCCTTTTAGCATATATTGACCATAGTCAAAATCAAAACTTCCTATTCAACTCCAGGTTCTTTTCTGTCTGGACCCTCTGTGGTTTGGAATTTGGAATACTCAGTTCGTGTCTGTCTGGAGTTTGGATCACTCAGACGAATAAAGTTTCCCCGCCCCAATGGACAAATTCATCATAAGAAACCGTAAAAATGAGCAAGGAGCTATCAATGACAGTGCCACGACAAGTGGCGTTAGTAGGCCTACAACCAACGGCAGTACAAGTGGTGCAGAACCAAATATTAAAAAATCCCAAATTCATCCTCAATATATGGAGGATTATTTGAGGTTCGGTTTTTCATGGACAGGAGAAGAAGAATGCCCCATTCTACCCTGTGTTGTATGTGGCGATAAACTGTCGAACAGTGCAATGTTTCCCAGTAAATTGAAATGTCATTTTACAAGGAAAAATGAACATCTTGCAACAAAAGTTCAGAGTTATTTTAGGAGATTGATGGGAACGCAACCAAAACAAGTGAAATATTTTGAAAAAGTTGTTAAGGTGTCAGATAAGATTCAAATTGCTTCTTATAAAGTTGCTGAATTAACAGCGCAGAAAATGAAGCCTCATACAATAGTTGAGTCACTTATTTTGCCTGCATTTCGTAAAATTGTCAAACTAATACTTGGTGATGAAGCAGAACAAGAACCACAAAAATTCCACTGGCTGACGATACAGTTCGGAGAAGGATAAATGCTATGTCATCTAACGTTGAAGAAAATGTAGCCGAGAATCTTACAAACTCGAATTTTCCTTTGCAAATCGACGAGTCCACCGACATTTGTGGTAAAGCACAATTATTAGGATTTGTTCAGTTCATTCATGAAAACCAGATATTGAACCAATTTATGTGCTGTATAGAATTTCAAGAAATACTAGAGGTCAAGACATATTTGATCCTGTGAATTCATATTTAGAAGACTTGAAAATTTCATGAAACTCATGTGTTGGAATCTGCACGGATGGTGTTCCATCTATGCTGGGATGAGTCAAAGGATTCATGACGGTCACAAAAAAACATAATCCAAATATATTATTCACCCATTGGTTTTTGCATATAGAAGCATTTGTTGCAAAGACATTACCGCTAGAACTAAAATCTGTGTTGGATCAAGTTGTTAATATTGTAAATTATATGAAATCAAGACCTTTAAAAACTCACTTGTTTGAACAGCTCTGCAAAGCTATGGATGCACAGCACAAATGTTTACTTTTGCATAGAGGTAAGATGGTTTTCAAGGGGAAACATTCTTAATCGTGCATTTGAAATTATAGAAGAATTGTCAGTATTTTTTGAAAGAGAAGGAAATTATACCTTTGCAAACACCTTAAGAGTGAAATTTGGTGTGCTAAGTTAGCATATTTAGCAGATATATTTAATTGTCTTAACAGTGTTAATACCAGTATGCAAGGGCGAAATGAAAACACTCTCACCTCTATAGACATGCTATTAGTTTTCCAGATAAAAAATCTATCTGGAAAAAGAGAGCAACAGAAATAAATCTTGAAATGTTCCTTTTGATACCAAATCACTGTATTAAAAATGTTGCTCCTATTGTGATAGAGCATTTGGCATCACTGGAAGACAACATCAAAAAATGTTTTCCATCTTTGGATGAGGAGAAGTATGATTGGGTAAGAAATCTATTTTCTCCAATTAGTACGTCAGATCTTGAATTTACATTGCAAGAAGAATAATTGACTTCTATTTCTACAGACCACGGTTTTAAATGAAACATTCAGATGTGACTCGATGTTTTCTGGATTTCTATTAAAGAAGAATATTCTGCAATATCAAAAAAAACCTTGATAATTCTGATGCAGTTTTCAACATCATACCTCTGCGAATTAGAATTCTCAACTCTTCTGAACATCAAATGTAAAAAACGGCAAAAACGTAGCGAACTTGAACACGAAATGAGAGTCGCCGTATCGGTTATAAGCCCTAAAATTAGTGACATAACGAACAAACGTCAGGCTCAAGTATCACTTAAAATACTAATTAATCTATAATTAATATGAGGAATTAATATTAGTGTATTTTTTTATTATTACTTTCAGAATAAAAATTAATTAATAACATACATGAGTACAATGTGATATATCTTCATATACTGTATTAATAAAATGTTTTTTACATTTTCTAATACTTGCTTTTTTTTAACCTGTGTTCACCTTTTAATCGCTTCAAGTGTGCCACCAAAAATTCTAGTATTCGAAAGTGTGCCGCGAACACAAAAAGCTTTAGAAACACTGATATAGACAAAGGAATTGAATGTAATATCTCCAAGTTTGCAAATGACACTAATCTGACTGGCAGAGTGACCGGTCAGGAGGATGCTAAAAGGCTGCAGGATGACTTGGACAGATTAGATGAGTGGGCAAATGCTTGGCAGATGCAGTATAATGTTGCTACTTGCGAGGTTATCCACTTTGGTGGCAAAACCTGGAAGGTCGATTATTATCTGAATGTTAACAGATTAATAAAAGTGGAGGTGCAATAGGACCTGGGTGTCATGGTACATCAGTCTAGTAAGGAGGGGGAACTGAGGGAAATCTTTATTAGTCGGGAAATTGTGTTGGGGAAATTGATGGGCTTGAAGGCCGATAAATCCCCAGGGCCTGATGGACTGCATCCCAGAGTACTTAAGGAGGTGGCCTTGGAAATAGCGGATGCATTGACAGTCATTTTCCAACATTCCATTGACTCTGGATCAGTTCCTATGCAGTGGAGGGTAGCCAATGTAACCCCACTTTTTAAAAAAGGAGAGAGAGAGAAAACAGGGAATTATAGACCGGTCAGCCTGACCTCAGTAGTGGGTAAAATGATGGAATCAATTATTAAGGATGTCATAGCAGTGCATCTGGAAACTGGTGACATGATAGGTCCAAGTCAGCATGGATTTGTGAAAGGGAAATCATGCTTGACAAATCTTCTGGAATTTTTTGAGGATGTTTCCAGTAAAGTGGACAAAGGAGAACCAGTTGATGTGGTATATTTGGACTTTCAGAAGGCTTTCGACAAGGTCCCACACAAGAGATTAATGTGCAAAGTTAAAGCACATGGGATTGGGGGTAGTGTGCTGACATGGATTGAGAACTGGTTGTCAGACAGGAAGCAAAGAGTAGGAGTAAACGGGTACTTTTCAAAATGGCACCCAGTAACTAGTGGGGTGCCGCAAGGTTCTGTGCTGGGGCCCCAGCTGTTTACATTGTACATTAATGATTTAGACGAGGGGATTAAATGCAGTATCTCCAAATTTGCGGATGACACTAAGTTAGGTGGCAGTGTGAGCTGCGAGGAGGATGCTATTAGGCTGCAGAGTGACTTGGATAGGTTAGGTGAGTGGGAAAATGCATGGCAGATGAAGTATAATGTGGATATATGTGAGGTTATCCACTTTGGTGGTAAAAACAGAGACACAGACTATTATCTGAATGTTGACAGATTAGGAAATGGGAAGGTGCAACGAGACCTGGGTGTCATGGTACATCAGTCATTGAAGGTTAGCACGCAGGTACAGCAGGCGGATAAGAAAGCAAATGGCATGTTGGCCTTCATAGCGAGGGGATTTGAATACAGGGGCAGGGAGGTGTTGCTACAGTTGTACAGGGCCTTGGTGAGGCCACACCTGGAGTATTGTGTACAGTTTTGGTCTCCTAACTTGAGGAAGGACATTCTTGCTATTGAGGGAGTGCAGCGAAGATTCACCAGATTGATTCCCGGGATGGCGGGACTAACCTATCAAGAAAGACTGGATCAACTGGGCTTGTATTCACTGGAGTTCAGAAGAATGAGAGGGGACCTCATGGAAACGTTTAAAATTCTGACGGGTTTAGACAGGTTAGAAGCAGGAAGAATGTTCCCAATGTTGGGGAAGTCCAGAACCAGGGGTCACAGTCTGAGGATAAGGGGTAAGCCATTTAGGACCGAGATGAGGAGAAACTTCTTCACCCAGAGAGTGGTGAACCTGTGGAATTCTCTACCACAGAAAGTAGTTGAGGCCAATTCACTAAATATATTCAAAAGGGAGTTAGATGAAGTCCTTACTACTCGGGGGATCAAGGGTTATGGCGAGAAAGCAGGAAGTGGGTACTGAAGTTTCATGTTCAGCCATGAACTCATTGAATGGCCGTGCAGGCTAGAAGGGCTGAATGGCCTGCTCCTGCACCTATTTTCTATGTTTGTATACATGGTTGACTTATCAAACTTGGCATTGGTCCCCTGGGTGAAGCATTTGTGGGTAGTTGACTGCAGATCTCTGGACGGAATCTGAGGCGAACAATTTGAGTTGATGGTGATGTTGAGAGCCACTGGTAAAGCGTGCCCACCAGTTGCTCTGGGCAACAGAGCTTCTTCCAACAAGCTGCAAATGTCTGTCATAACGTGGCATGTTAGCCAGAGCCTCCTGAAATGCTGTTGCTCCATCACGTCCAGGAAGCTCACCTCTGCCAGTATACCCTGTGTTGGGGCTATTGCCTCAGGCAGGGTTCACCCTTGTGCTGATCCGCTCTCTCCCGTGGTACATCACGTCGCTGAAGAAAAGTCTGCTGGTGCTTTTGCTCCTGCTGGTGATTGTGCTGGTGTTGTTCTGGCTGGAGCTCATCTTGTTCCGGTTCCAAAGCCAAGGAAAGTCATCACTGGCAGTCCTTCGAACTCGAGGAAGACTTGCTTACACTCTGAAAGTGAATTCTCAGGTGACTGTACTGTTCAATATGGGAATTGCAGTCTATGTAACAGGTGGGACACACAGTGGTAGAAGGAAAGGGTGGGTGGGTAGTCTGGTTTTCTGCATGCTCCTTCTGCTGTCTGCATTTGGTTTCTGCATGCTCTCGGTGTCGAGACTTGAGTTGCTCAGTGCCCTCCCGTATGCTCTTCCTACACTTATGGTGGTCTTGGGCTAGGGATATCCAGGTGCCGGTGGGGATATTGCACTTTATCAAGGAGACTTCGAGTGCCTTCTTGAATAGTTTCCTCTGCTCTTCAGGGGCTCGCGTGCCATGTTGAAGTTGCGAGTAGAGTGCTTACATTGGGAGTCTCAGCTAGGCATATGGATGATGCGGCCTGTTCAACGTGGCTTGTCGAGTGTGATCAGTGCTTCGATGCTGGGGATGTTGGCCTGGTCGACAACACTGATGGTGGTGCATCTATCCTCCCAATGTATTTGCATGATATTGCGCAGGCAGCACTGGTGGTACTTCTCCAGTGCTTTGAAATGTCTAGTGTATATGGTTCACGTATCTGAGCCTTTTATGAGGGCGGGTACTGCCCTGTAGCTGATAAGCTTAGTGTCAGATTTCACGTCATGGTCTTCAAACACTCTCTTCCTCACATAGCTTATGGCGTATTGGACCTTGTCATCGAAGTCTACCCTTGTTGAAAGTAGGCTCCCGATGTGTGGACAATTGTCCAAGGCCGCGCCATGAATTTTGATGACTGTGGGGCAGTGCTGTGAGGCGCTGGTCAGGTTTTTGGAAGTCGTTTGCTTTTAGGATGTTTAGTGTAAGGCTCATGCTTTCGTATGTCTCAGTGAATATGTTGATGATGGCTTGGAGTTCAGCCTCTGAATGTGTGCAGACGCAAGCGTCGTCCAGGGTAGATCCATGGTCCTCCCATCCATTGTCCTCGAACGAAGGTAAAACAGCATAGATGCCACCCTTGCTTGTAGTGTACGCAGGCACCTTTAGCAATGACTCCACAAGGCAGGATATGATACTTAAACTTTCGAGACCTGTAGTCCTTTGTTTGCAGCTCCTGAGTGCCGACAACAACCCTTGTATACTGGGTACCTGCCCTGTGCAGGCAACCCCTAGTTCTCCAGCAGCAGCACCATCTGGTGTACCGGTAAGGTGTGTGCAGTATAAGGGTACATTCAATGTGGCATAACAGTGCTACAGACATCACACAGTAAACAGGCATGCATACACAACAAATCTCCCCCCTGAGCATTTTTCATATCCTTATTGTCATGATCAGGGCAGGTGATCAGTGATGGGCTGTGGGGTTGCCAGGTGTGATCCATGTGCTTGAGGCTGGCCTCGTACGTTTTCCCTCCCTCACACGCAAACCAAATGGGTGTCACTGTTGTGGGATCCCTCGGAGTAGTAGCCACGGCAGCAGTGGATGGTGTGTATACACTGTGATGTGGGTAGTTGTGGGGTTGTGTGCAGGGCCACAAGACAGGGTAGTCTCCTTGTCCACCAATTGGGATGAGGGTCAGGTCATCACAGGGTTTGCCAGGGAAGCTGGAGGGTATTGGCCTCATACTCCTGGTGTTGGCCCTGGTGGCCAGGAGCTGTAGGGCTGGTCTGGTGCAGGTTGCCATTGGCGGTGACTGGGCTGCCCAATGACCACAGTGCCTGTAGTAGGTCTGCACCCACTGCCTGTGTGTGTGTTCTGCAAGGGGCATCACATTCTTTCCAAAGGTCTAGGCTATATGGTCAGGTAGCCTGCTGGACCTGGGTATCTCCCACAGGGGGATTCCATTGGCATCAACCTGGTCCATGTAGGACCCAATGTCCTTTGGCAGTGTCCTACCGGTATACATGACACTTTGGCTCTGATCACACATAGCCGAGCCTGTATTATACATACTAGCATTGCATCACTTTTGGGTACCCTGGTTTCAACAGACATGGTTACATTAGGAATTTCACAATCTCTATCATTACTGTTAAGCATAATAAACTTGTTCTTAACCTTAATGACACCTGCATTCATATCATTAGTCACATTAGTTCAACTAGCATCACAATGCATGGTTACATTGCATACATTTTCATACTTGCACCTTTTAATTTTAAAGTCCGTATACTCAAATAGTTGAAACTTCCCCTTTAAATTTGTTTCGTTACCAGTCTCCTTTAAGGGAGCATTCAAAGGCATGCATACACAGCAATGCTGATCTGATAGATGCTAAAGTAAAATCAGAGGAATAATCCTCCAATGTAGTGAGAGTGACTTGAAATGTTTTGAGAGTGGCTTCCTAGGATTCAGAAATCACCTGCAAATTCCTAAAAGCAAAACCTCTGCATAAAATGTTGTCAGCAATGCCCTTTTTCATTAGGCAAGGAATATTCTCTAAGACCTGTACTTTGTGTACTTTTCCAGCTGTCAATTAATGAAGTTGAACAATGGACACTGAATTCAATGGCGAGCTTCACAAATTCCGTGAATCCCATGTGCAATCAGGCAAAGTTGAAAGCTCATGTTCAAAAGCTTCTTACCGGTCTCTCACCGAGCCATTAAGTACTTCAGTGTGTCCGGCTGCCTCTCCCGCACGAGACATGTGTGCTCTGCCTTAAGTATCCAAAATAAATCAGGAAGTTGGCGCACTGAAGCAGATGCGCAATGTGCTGTCAATTCTGCAGATTTTAACTGCTGACACGCTCACGAATCCACATTATCTGCAATGTGGATATTCCAGCCTAAATATCTGTAGGAAGGATCCCCGTGGTGGATATTATGTTTAACCGGCCAGTATCTGTCTGTTCCAGAAGGATGTTGATATTCTGGCTGGATATCGATTTCATTACTACTTGCGAAGTTGCGATCAGGTAGGACTATTGCTGATGGTTTCATCCAGCTATGCTCAAATTATTTATCTTCATGAGGGAAGCAAATGACCTATACAAGGCGATGCAAAAGGCTAGTTTTGAGGTCCACGTAACAGGCTTCACAAAGCTGACTCCTCCGCTATGTGCTTATACCCACTGACTGGGATCCACATACTGTCTTACTTAGACTTTTCTGAACATTGGTGTCTCAGTAGGCTGTCTGTTTCCTCGCAGCAATAGCCAAAATACGGCAACTGCTGGCTGAAGACTGGAGGTCCACTTCCACGAGAAGGCCAATATTGCCTGATATTGTACCTTTAATTTCTCTGCATCTGGATCCTTCCAGGTTGTAGCAGGTAAATATTCCCATGTTACACAGGCAGCTGCTCAATACCCAATTAACTAGTCAGTCGTGCTCCATTAAGCAGAGATTCATATCCTTCCCAATGGCAGTAAATAAAGAAAGAAGGAAAGTTATATTTTTCCACAGACTGTCGGGGTTCCTGCCAATGCAAAGCACAATTAATACAATGCCATTGCTACTCAGGGCCACCGATGTAAGGCCTTTGAATCTTTGGATTAGCAATGGTTTTGAATGTGTTACTATATAGGTAGTGTGCGATGGCAATTATATTAACTACATATCTATCACTCATGAGGCTTTCAGCTTATGACAATCCACCATGCTAATGCACCATGGCGGGGAGGCACGTCTGCATATATTTTACTTGTGATCTATGCTGTCCCCTACAGGTTTGGATAATAGCGGTAGTAAGTCATTTACAGAAAAAAGGCAATAAGTGATTAATTTAGTCGTAGTAAATAGAATATTGCTCAATATGATAGCCTTATAATAGATGCTATTCAAATATGTTTGAATATTGTTATGCACATCACAGCAGTTACAGTTTCAGCGAGGAAGATGTAATAAATCTAAATCCTTCTGACAACAATTTTCTGAACGGTAGAGGAAAATGTGTAGACATCCCATACTTGAACGATAATGACCTCCTGATTCGAGTAACAGGAGTTAAATTTAGTCATTGGCTGCATCACAGCATGATATAATTCTCTACTTCTACTTTTCTTCTGTTGGAAGATATAGTAAGAAAGAAATAACTTTTCGCGACCTCGGGAGATGCTGATATTTACAGCTAATGAAATATTTATTGTATGTAATCACTGTTGTTCTACAGAAAAATCGGCAGCCAGTTTATGCAAAGCAACTTCCTGGGAATAGCAATGAATTAATGATGCGATATTATTTTTTTTAGAGATAGTGGTTGAGGATAAATAACAACAGGGAGACCTCCTTTGCTATTTTTGTAATAATGCTCTGGTATCTGTTCCGTCCACCTGAGAGGGAAGATGGACCCTCAGTATACGTGCTCATCCGAAACTGGACAACCAGACAGTGCAGCACACCCTCAGTGCAGCATTGAAGTGAGGGTGATAACATGATAACATGATATCATGATAACAGCGATAATCTGCTATGTGATTTAGTGAGAAGGCTTTCAAATTATAAGCTTTTACGATTAGAGCAATTGAAAGTAACGTTGTTCATTTTATGTTTTATGATTTCCTTCAATTAATGTCGTGATATATTTGTACTTATTGTCTACGTACATGAGGTCAACAAACTTGTGCGAACACTGTATACGCTAAATTTACAAACACCCTACAATGCTTCAATAATCAAGTTGAGATCTTCTTTATTTTAAATTTAAAGGGAACAGTAGCATAGTGATTTTGTTAGTGGACTAGTAATACAAAAGGCTACGGCTAACAAACTGAAGATGTGAGTCACCAGCTGTGGAATATTCAGTTATTTAAGAACTAGTATCATAATGGTGACCAAGAAACTACGGATTGTCATAAAAAAAACTGCTGTGGTTCGCTAATGTCTTTTAGGGAAGGAATCGGCCGTACTGAACTGGTGTATAATTCCAGAGCCACAGCAATATGATTTTCTCTTAATTGACCTCTCAAGTGGCCTGTGTATGTGCCAACAACGGCTTTTCCGTACTGTCAAGATTTCTCTTGATAGATTCTCTGCATCCCTGGGAGAAGGAGGGATTGGGTGAGATTGGGCAATTTTCCCTAATCATGCCCAGCAAATGTCCTTCAAAATGTTATGCCTGGTGAAAGCAGGGGCATAGTTTACTTTTACCAGCATAAGAGTTTTGAAACATCTGAAAATGAAATTTAAAATCACTATTTTATGTTAGCAACCCAGTTCATTAAGGTGAGTTTAATTTAAACCGTACTAAAACTCATTAATAAAAATTCAAGAAATATTTATTTTTTGACAACATTTAATTCACTTTAATTTCAAAGAATTTTAAATATGTGAGTTTTCTTATTTATTTACTATGTTGTGCTTCTTGTTTTAGGGGTTTATTCTCATTGATACTGAAGCAGGTGCAAAATTCACAAGAAAACCTCATTGTGTTTGCGCTCATTCGAAAGGAAATTTAATTTGGGACTATCTACCCAAAGGTTTGGAACTCTAAAGTGCTTATGGAAGAAACTACGAATTTAATAGTATTTTGGATTTTAAAAGACAAACTCAAGGCTGTGTCGGAGCAATGGAACTAGCAGGAGACAGTCTAGTTAAGTGAAGCTACCTGGGTGTGAGGACTAAGACAACCTGTCTGGAGGGATGAGTATTCGAAAATTCTTCGCCCACAAGTAACATTTACATCACAAAATCACACAGAGGTAGCTACCCATCAACGTGGGTCTGGACAACCATTTCAGCATATACATCACAAAGAATCCCAATCCAGCTTGTATGCGAAAGACTAAGCACAAAAGGACATTGCAATTACCAAACTAATATTTCCATCAGGAAATAGTTTTTGAACATCAACTCACCAAAAACATATCAACTTTTAACGAGCCCACCAAAATATTACAAAGAAGAACCAAGCCCACCAAAATTATACAAAGAATTTTGAACAGATGTGGCGCCAAGATTAGAACAGTGAAATCATATTACTGTCCCACTGTTTCAACAGACGGTATGCCATACGACACCAGGTGCTATACTGCGAGTATGTCAACAAGACAAGGAGAGAAACCATTGCGACCAGTTGTAAACTAGCATTTCCAACCTCGAAGTCCTGATGTCCTGAAGGAAAGAAGGAACTACATCACCATCGTGGCAGTGACCGACCACAGTCATCGTAGTATCAATGGAAAAACAACCGCAATCTACCATTAACTGTCAAAAAGATTGGTAAGCATAGTCCCTGCCTGCCCTGGAGTCCAACCTAGCTAGAATTAGATATTGGGAGGTTGGAGGTATAATTTTACTGTAACCCGCTTTGAATGTGTAGTGTATTGTTCTTTATTAGAGTGATTATAAGTTTGACCTTGTACCTTTCCTTATATTGTTCTTTATTAAAATGATTATAAGTTTGGCCTTGTATTTTCTTACTAGATTAATACGCTTGTATTACCTTGACTGAAATAAAACCAAAGTTCTTTTGCATTAAACCAGTGTCCTTTGCACTTTTGTCACACACCCCAAATAAATCTAGAGTACAGAACCCAAAGTAGTGGGAGCGATTCGAATTGCTCAAGTTGGTCAGAAGGGAACGGGTCCCGTCATAGAAACCACCCCCTTACAATAATAATGGAAACTCATAAAAATTATGTTCGAATTATTATCAATGAAAACATCACAGAGTGATTGGTGGTCCAAGCCCACGTGACTCCAGCTTTTTCGCACATAAGTGTAAGTCCTCTTCCCATATGCGTCACATGGAATTAAGGCCTCCGACTGGAATCAAAGTCGTCTCCGGGATCACCAGGTACTTTTGCAAAAACTTGCGAGGGGAATTTTAGCACCAATGAAGCAGTCAATGCTCATATGAGGCAAGACGTGGATGACATTCAGGCTTGCACAGATCAGTAGCAAATAACATTTTTGCCGCACAAATGCGAAGCAATGACTATCTCCAACAAGTGAGCCTCTAACCATCGGTACTTTAAAATCAATGGCACTGAGTCTGCCAACATCAACATCATGAGGGTCACCATTAACTATAAACTTAAGTGTGTCAGGCAGTAAATTCTGTAGCTCCAAATACGGTTCAGAGACGGAACTCCTGCAGCGAGTGTCTCACATCTTGCCTTCCCAAAGCCTTTCTACCATGTACAAAATAAAAGTTAGGAGTGTGATGGAATACGCTCCACTTCCCTGGATGAGTGCACCTCCAACAGTCAAGAAGTTTGACAACATCCAGGACAAAGCAGTCCGCTTGAGTGGCACCTCATCCACCACCTTCAACATTCACTCCCTCCATCACCGGCGCATGTGAGCTGTAGTGTGTGCCATCTAGAAGATTCAATGCAACTACTCACCAAGTCTTCTTTGCCAGCACCTCCCAAACCAGCGACCTCTATGATCTTGAAGGAAAAGGGCAGCAGGCCCATTGTAAGTTCATTACCTGCAATTTCCTCTCAATTTACACACAATCTGAACTGGAAAATATTGCCGTTCCTTCATCGTCGTTGAATTAAAATTCTTGAACTGCTTCCCTAAGAGCACTATTGGAGTACGTTCACAAAGCCGACCGCAGCAGTTCAATAAAGTGGCTCACAACCACTGACCTTCTCGAGGCCACAGGGATCGGCAATAAATATAAGCCATGCCAGCGCCTCCCACATTCCAGGAACTAATAAAAAAAAAATTCTAAAAAAAAATCGGTTTGGCTCATAATCCATTTAGCTGTATGTGTTCGTTTTGTTTTTAATGTTTTTTAACTTTCCGTGTCGATTGATATTCAAGTTATTTCCTTCTTATTGTACTGCAGAATTTGGGGATATTCAGCCTCGATTTCAAATGAAGTCGACCAATGTCTCCACATGCTGATTCCACCCTCCCTGATTAAAGATGAACCATTCTGTATCTATTGTTGGAGTGTTATTCATTCCTTTATATTAAATTTTTAGATTGTTTTTCCTGTTTAGTTTCAAAGATATTTCCTTTCCATGCGTTTCAAGGTTTAACTGGTCACTTCTGTGCAAAATCACCTTAAACCCCACAGAAATTGCATAGAAGCTGTTCAGCCTAAAATTATCGTGCTTTCAATTCACTACAAAATCTAGAGGACGCTTCAGGAATCTCTCTCTCGTGGAATTCACAAAGTGACTGACATAAACTGCTCCTTATCTGCATCTTTGGCTGACATTCGGGAGTAACACCACGACAATACACTCCATAAACCTCCTTTCACTGACTCCTTTATTCTGTCTGGTGCTATTATTCGCTCTGCTCATATAAGTTTGCTTAAATGATCAGGTAGAGGGAATCTTTTGATATTCTTCCATACTTTCTCGACTTTAATCTCTTTCAGTAACCCAGTCAAAAAAGTCGCAATCTCGGGTCGGGGAAAACAATTTGACGTGGGCACATGGAGATAGCACTGAGCATTTCGAGCCGTGTATCAGAAGCAGGGATTGAATTAATACAGACTGTCAACGGTAGGAAAGTTAAAGCCGAATGTCGATGGCATATGTGCTGGAAAATGGTGTCATGAAAATGCATTTTCGAAAAATCTGCACTCTTACCCAGTAATTGGTTTTGATGTAATCTGTACTGAAGTTCTACAATTTAAGAACTATAGGAGCAGGAAATAAGCAGATCTCCATAAAGAACAAGTATTTTACCAGTGATTGAATAACTGTGCACTACCAGGTTTAAATTTCAATTTGGACCTTTTGAAATACTATAAAGGCGCTATTCAAAAATGACGGGTTTTTACAGGCCTCTTTGAATACTTGCGTGACGAGTTTCAACAATATATGTCTTTATATAGAGCCTTTACCACAGAGGAACGTCCGAATGCGGTTACCATAAGTGTAGTCAAAGAAGAATGTGTCACACACCTAAAACAAAGGATATATTAGGAATGTTGGCAGAAAAAATTATCAAGTAGACAGTGCTTAAGTGGGATATAAAAGGCCAAGAAGTTGCGGGAGGTTTTTACAGAGCTGAGGAACTATACGACTGAAGGTATTGTTTAATACTGGAGCAAAACGATTGGGGATGTGCAAGAGGTCATAGTGGCAGAAACCCTATCTTTTGAAGGGATGTAGAGCTGGAGCAAATTTCAGAGACAGGAAGTGCTGAAGCCAATAAGCGATTGGAATCCGAGGAAGATAATTTTAAAAGTGAGGCATACCAGGATACAAATGCCCTGCATCTATTTTCTCTGTTTCTATGCTTCTATGTTTCAATTGTGCTACTGAACAAAATAAAATTATAAACCTTGCAATGTTCTGCTGCATCAGCTAACCGCATCCCGTGGATGCCCCTTACTCTTTTTCTGATTCTTTAGCAAGAAAGACTTGCAGTTATATAGCGCCTTTCTTGACCAACAGACGTTTCCATGCGCTTTACAGCCAATGAAGTAATTTTGTAGTGTAGTAATGTAGGAAATGCGGCAGCCAATTTGCGCACAGCAAGCAACCATAAACCTCAATGTGATAATGACCAGATAATCTGATTGGGGTATAAATGTTGGCGAGCACACCAGAAAAGTGAGGCATACCAGGATACAAATTGGTCACAAAGGTCATAATAACAATGATCTAAGACTTTAAGTCTGTGTCAGCTGTGGCTCAGTAGGTGACTCTTACCGAGTCAGAAGTTGTGGGTTCATTGTCTCACTCCAGGGATGTAAGCACAAAAATAGAGGCTAATAATCCAGGGCAGTACTAAGGGAATGTTGTGCTGTCGGACGTGCTGTCTTTCGGGCCAGACATTAAACCCACGCCCCAACTGTTTTCTCGGATGGACGGAAAAGCTCCGATGGCAATACTCGAAAAAGAGATTGTCAGTTATCTCTGGTGTGCTCGCCAACATTTATACCCCAATCAGATTATCTGGTCATTATCACATTGAGGTTTATGGTTGCTTGCTGTGCGCAAATTGGCTGCTGCATTTCCTACATTACTACACTACAAAATTACTTCATTGGCTGTAAAGCGCATGGAAACGTCTGTTGGTCAAGAAAGGCGCTATATAACTGCAAATCTTTCTTGCTAAAGAATCAGAAAAAGAGTAAGGGGCATCCACGGGATGCGGTTAGCTGATGCAGCAGAACATTGCAAGGTTTATAATTTTATTTTGTTCAGTAGCACAATTGAAACATAGAAGCATAGAAACAGAGAAAATAGGTGCAGGGCATTTGGCCCTTCGAGCCTGCATCACCATTCAATAAGGTCATGGCTGATCATTCCCTCAGTACCCCTTTCCTGCTTTCTCTCCATACCCATTAATCCCTTTAGCCGCAAGGGCCATATCTACCTCCCTCTTGAATATATTCAATGAACTGGCATCAACAACTCGCTACGCTAGGGAATTCCACAGGTAACAACTCTCTGAGTGAAGAAGTTTCTCCTCCTCTCAGTCCTAAATGGTTTAGCCCTTATCCTAACACTGTGTCCCCTGGTTCTGGACTTCCGCATCATCGGGAACATTCATCCCACATCTAACCTGTCTCGTCCCATCAGAATCTTGTAAGTTTCTATGAGATCCCCTCTCATCCTTCTAAACTCCAGTGTATAAAGGCCAGTTTGATCCAATCTCTCCTCATATGTTAATCCCGCCATCCCAGGAATCAGTCTGATGAACATTCGCTGCATTCCCTCAATAGCAAGAATGTCCTTCCTCAGATTAGGAGACCAAAACTGAACACAATATTCCAGGTGAGGTCTCACCAATTCCCTGTACAACTGCAGTAAGACATCCCTGCTCCTATACTCAAATCCTCTAGCCATGAAGGCCAAAATACCATTTGCCTTCTTCACCGCCTGCAGCACCTGCATGCCAACTTTCAATGACCGATGAACCATGACACCCAGGTCTCGTTGCACCTCCCCTTTTCCTAATCTGCCACCATTCAGATAATATTCTGCCTTCGTGGTTTTGCCCCAAAGTGGATAAACTCACAATTATCCACATTGTACTGCATCTGCCATGCATTTGCCCACTGACCTAACTTGTCCAAGTCAATCTGCAGCCTTTTAACATCCTCGTCACAGCACACACCGCCACCTAGTTTAGTTTCGTCTGCAAACTTGGAAATATTACACTCAATTCCTTCATCTAAATCATTAATGTATATTGTAAATAGCTGGGGTCCCAGCACTGAGCCTTGCAGCACTCCACTAGTCACTGACTGCCATTCTGAAAAGGACCCGTTCATCCCGACTCTCTGATTCCTGTCTGCCAACCAGTTCTCTATCCACGTCAGTACATTACTCCCAATGCCATGTGCTTTGATTTTGCACACCAATCTCTTGTGTGGGACCTTGTCGAATGTCTTTTGAAAGGCCAAATACACCACATCCACAGGTTCTGCCTTCCCCATTCTACTAGTTACACCCTCAAAAAATTATAGAAGATATGTCATGCAAGATTTTCCTTTCTTAAATCCATGCTGACTTGCACCGAACCTGTCAACGCTTTCCAAATACTCTGCTATCTCATCTTTAATAATTGATTCGAACAGTTTCCCTACTACTGATGTCAGGCTAAGCAGTCCATAATTACCCGTTTTCTCTCTCGCTCCTTTTTTAAACAGTGGTGTAACATTAGCTACCCTTCAATCCATAGGAACTGATCCAGAGTAGATAGAATATTGGCAAATGATCGACAATGCATCCACTATTTATATGGCCACTTCCTAAACGACTCTGGGATGCAGACTATCAGGCCCCGGGGATTTATCGTCATTCAATCCCATCAATTTCCCTAATACAATTTCTCACTTTAAAAGGATATCCTTCAGTTCCTACTTCTCACTCGACCCTCGGTCCCCTAGTGTTTATTGGAAGGTTATTTGTGTCTTCCTTCATGCAAACAGAACCAAAGTATTTGTTTACCTGGTCCACCATTTCTTTGTTCCCCATTAAAAAATGCACCTGAATCTGACTGCAAGAGACCTACCTTTGTTTTCACTAATCTTTTTCTCTTCACATATCTATTGAAACTTTTGTAATCAGTTTTTATGATCCCAGCAAGCTTCTTTGAATACTCTATCTTCCTCCTTCTAATTGGACTGTTTGTCCTCCTCTGCTCTATGTAAAATTCTCCCAGTCCTCAGGTTTGCTGCTTTTTCTGGGCAATTTGTATGCCTCTTCCTTGGATTTAACACTCTCCTTAATTTCCCTTGTTAGCCACAGTTGAGCCACCATCCGCGTTTTATTTTTACTCCAGACAGGGATGTACAATTGTTGAAGTTCATCCATGTGATGTTTAAATGTTTGCCATTGCCTATCCACCGTCAACACCTCAACTATCACTCGCCAGTCTATTCTAGCCAATTCACGTCTCATACCATCCAAGTTACTTTCCCCAATTTCTGAATTAACTGTGTCACTCTCCATCTTAATAAATAATTCTACCATATTATGTTCACTCTTCACCAAGGGGCCTTGCACAACAAGATTGTTAATTAGTCCTTTCTCATTTCACATCACCAATCTAGGACGGCTAGCCCTCTAGTTGGTTCCTCGACATATTGGTCGAGAAAACTATCCTGAATACACTCCAGGAAATCCTCCTCCACTGCATTGCTACCAGTTTGGTTAGCCTAGTCAATATGTAGATTAAAGTCGCGCATGATAACTGCTGTACTTTTATTGCACGCAACTATCACTCGCCAGTCTATTCTAGCCAATTCACGTCTCATACCATCCAAGTTACTTTCCCCAATTTCTGAATTAACTGTGTCACTCTCCATCTTAATAAATAATTCTACCATATTATGTTCACTCTTCACCAAGGGGCCTAATTTCTTGTTTGATGCTGTCGCCATCCTCATTACTACTGTTTGGTGGTCTGTGCATGACTCCCACTAGCATTTTCTGCCCTTTGGTATTCCATAGCTCCACCCATACAGATTACACATCATCCAAGATAATGTCCATCCTTAATATTGCATTAATTTCTTCTTTAACCAGCAACTCCTTTTCCTTGCTGTCTATCCTTCCTAACTGTTGAATACGCCTGGATGTTGAGTTCCCAGCCTTGGTCACCCAGGAGCCATATCTCCGTGATGTTAATTACACAATATCCATTAACTGCAATCTGCGCAGTTAATTCGTTCACCTTATTCCACAGTTGGTCTTTCAGATGAAACAACCAAGTGGCTTCCTACAATGGATGGTTAAGCAACTGCTGGATTTGCATTTATGGGCAGATTGCACCTCCGTGTGGACGTGTACTTTAATTACTGGCAGTTGCGAAACAGTATATCTTCTGTGAGGCGTTGGAATTATGTTTTTGATCATGTTCCGAATATGTCAGATAAAAATTTTGCAAAGAAAATTATAATAATTAAAGTGGGTGTCACGGCTTCTACTTTATGTATCAGATCAGATTAAATTGAAAAAGGAGACAAATATAATTTGTAGATCTAAAGAAAGAAAGTCTGCTTCACTACTTTTGGAAAAATATATTTACGAATCATTTCTATTCTATGTCTTGAATAATACTGGATTAGTTTTGTTGATCATTCCACTCATGAGGGGCGTTAGGGTGCTGCTATGGTCGCAAACCATTTTATGGCGTTGAACGGAGAAAATCAGTAGGTTTAACCTTGCATATGATGATTGGTTTTTATTCTAACATAAATCATCGTAGATTTCTTACTACATAGTGATACATTTGACACATGTATTGCTGACTGTTCATAATGATAAAACACCCCTTAAATTATATTAGGAATGAGTTTGATAGCTAATGTCAGTTTCGTGAATTGTAGGTACTTTAACTGCCTAGTAGATTGGCTATAGAGATGATCATCCCCAATCCCGTGGTAATCAGCGCACAGATTTTCTAAGAAAACTATCCTCACAATACTTAGATCTGCATATCCATAAAGGGATTCCTTGCAGCAAACCCCCACCCCCCACCCATCATCTTCCCAATGTGCCCTTGGTCCCTTGTCATTTCATTGGTTCATAATTTAAGATAGGGCTTTGCTGAGTGAATCACTACCACTCTCTGATCTGTTCGACAGATCTGTTGAACTGCCAAGAATTAGTTACCGCAAAAATTGTCACTACTATATCTACGATTTAACATGCAGCTAAAAATTATTGAACTATTGCTAAAGTAATGAAACTCAAGAAAAGGGGAATGGCTCCTGTTTTTTTTTGATCTTACACCATAACTGTGGTGGAACATCGGCATCAACTCTACATAAATTACGTTTATCATTATTCATATATGCTGCTTATCCGCGAATCCCCTGATTTCCTGCCAACGATTTGGCAGTCCAGTAAAGCTCTCGCAGCAATTTCAGGGGTCTCTAACCAAAGGTACAGCAAGTAATCAGGAAGGCAAATGAAATGTTGACCTTTATTGCAAGGGGGATAGAGCATAAAAGTAGAGAAGTGTTGTTTCATTGGTGAGGACACACCTAGAGTATTGCAGTTTTGTTTGCCGTATTTAAGGAAGGATATACTTTCATTGGAGGCTGTTCAAAGAAGATTCAATATATTTCTTCTGGAGATGAGGGGTTTGACTTATGAAGATAGGTTGAGTAGTTTGGGCTAATACACATTGGAGTTCAGAAGAATGAGACGTGATCATATCGAAATATATAAGATAATGAGGGAGCTCCACAAGGTGGATGCAGAGAGTATAGATGAAAATAAAACTAAGGGACATAATCTCATAATAAGCGGCTGCCGAGTTAGAACAGGGATGAGGAGGAATATCTTCTCTGAGTGATTTTTAAATCTATGAAATTTTCTGACGCAGAGAGCAGTGGAGGCTGGCTCATTTAATATATTTAAGGTGGAGATAGTTGTTTGAGCGATAAGGGAGTGAAGTGTTATGGGGAGCGTGCTGGGAAGTGGGGCTGAGTCCATGAGCAGACCAACCATGATGATGTGGAATCTATATGGGTAGAGCTGCAGAACACTAAAGGGCAAAAAACGTTAGTGGGAGTTGTGTACAGACCTCCAAACAGTAATAGTGATGTTGGGGAGGGCATCCAACAGGAAATTAGGAGTGCATTCAATAAAGGTGCAGCAGTTATAATGGGTGACTTTAATATGCACATAAAGTGGGCTAGCCAAACTGGAAGCAATACGGTGGAGGAGGATTTCCTGGAGTGCATAAGCGATGGTTTTCTAGACCAATATGTCAAGGAACCAACTAGGGGTGAGGCCATCTTAGACTGGGTGTTGTGTAATGAGAGAGGATTAATTAGCAATCTCATTGTGCGAGGCCCCTTGGGGAAGAGTGACCATAATATGGTGGAATTCTGCATTAGGATGAATAATGAAACAGTTAATTCAGAGACCATGGTCCAGAACTTAAAGAAGGGTAACTTTGAAGGTATGAGGCGTGAATTGGCTAGGATAGATTGGCGAATGATACTTAAGGGGTTGACTGTGGATGGGCAATGGCAGACATTTAGAGACCACATGGATGAATTACAACAATTGTACATTCCTGTCTGGCGTAAAAATAAAAAAGGGAAGGTGGTTAAACCGTGGCTATCTAGGGAAATCAGGGATAGTATTAAAGCCAAGGAAATGGCATACAAATTGGCCAGAAATAGCAGCGAACCCGGGGACTGGGAGAAATTTAGAACTCAGCAGAGGAGGACAAAGGGTTTGATTAGGGCAGGGAAAATGGAGTACGAGAAGAAGCTTGCAGGGAACATTAAGGCGGATTGCAAAAGTTTCTATAGGTATGTAAAGAGAAAAAGGTTAGTAAAGACAAACGTAGGTCCCCTGCAGTCAGAATCAGGGGAAGTCATAACGGGGAACAAAGAAATGGCAGACCAATTGAACAAGTACTTTGGTTCAGTATTCATGAAAGAGGACACAAACAACCTTCGGGATATAAAAGGGGTCAGAGGGTCTAGTAAGGAGGAGGAACTGAGGGAAATCTTTATTAGTCGGGAAATTGTGTTGGGGAAATTGATGGGATTGAAGGCCGATAAATCCCCAGGGCCTGATGGACTGCATCCCAGAGTACTTAAGGAGGTGGCCTTGGAAGTAGCGGATGCATTGACAGTAATTTTCCAACATCCATTGAATCTGGATCAGTTCCTATCGAGTGGAGGGTAGCCAATGTAACCCCACTTTTTAAAAAAGGAGGGAGAGAGAAAGCAGGGAATTATAGACCGGTCAGCCTGACCTCAGTAGTGGGTAAGATGATGGAATCAATTATTAAGGATGTCATAGCAGCGCATTTGGAAAATGGTGACATGATAGGTCCAAGTCAGCATGGATTTGTGAAAGGGAGATCATGCTTGACAAATCTTCTGGAATTTTTTGAGGATGTTTCCAATAAAGTGGACAAAGGAGTACCAGTTGATGTGGTATATTTGGACTTTCAGAAGGCTTTCGACAAGGTCCCACACAGGAGATTAATGTGCAAAGTTATAGCACATGGGATTGGGGGTAGTGTGCTGACGTGGATTGAGAACTGGTTGTCAGACAGGAAGCAAATAGTAGAAGTAAATGGGTACTTTTTGGAATGGCAGGCAGTGACTAGTGGGGTACCGCAGGGTTCTGTGCTGGGGCCCCAGCTGTTTACATTGTACATTAATGATTTAAATGAGGGGATTAAATGTAGTATCTTCAAATTTGCGGATGTTACTAAGTTGGGTGGCAGTGTGAGCTGCGAGGAGGATGCTATGAGGCTGCAGAGTGACTTGGATAGGTTAGGTGAGTGGGCAAATGCGTGGCAGATGAAGTATAATGTGAATAAATGTGAGGTTATCCACTTTGGTGGTAAAAACAGAGAGACAGACTATTATCTGAATGGTGACAGATTAGGAAAAGGGAAGGTGCAACGAGACCTGGGTGTCATGGTACATCAGTCATTGAAGGTTGGCATGCAGGTACAGCAGGCGGTTAAGAAAGCAAATGGCATGTTGGCCTTCATCGCGAGGGGATTTGAGTACAGGGGCAGGGAGGTGTTGCTACAGTTGTACAGGGCCTTGCTGAGGCCACACCTGGAGTATTGTGTACAGTTTTGGTCTCCTAACTTGATGAAGGACATTCTTGCTATTGAGGGGGTGCAGCGAAGATTCACCCGACTGATTCCCGGGATGGTGGGACTGACCTATCAAGAAAGACTGGATCAACTGGGCTTGTATTCACTGGAGTTCAGAAGAGTGAGAGGGGACCTCATAGAAACGTTTAAAATTCTGACGGGTTTGGACAAGTTGGATGCAGGAAGAATGTTCCCAATGTTGGGGGAGTTCAGAACCAGGGGTCACAGTCTAAGGATAAGGGGTAAGCCATTTAGGACCCAGATAAGGAGAAACTTCTTCACCCAGAGAGTGGTGAACCTGTGGAATTCTCTACCACAGAAAGTAGTTGAGGCCAATTCACTAAATATATTCAAAAGGGAGTTAGATGAAGTCCTTCCTACTCGGGGGAATCAAGGGATATGGCGTGAAAGCAGGAAGGGGGTATTGAAGTTTCATGTTCAGCCATGAACTCATTGAATGGCGGTGCAGGCTAGAAGGGCTGAATGGCCTGCTCCTGCACCTATTTTCTATGTTTCTATGATCTTATTGAATGGCTGAGCAGGCTCGAGGGGCCAAATGGACTACTGCTGCTCCTATTTCTTATGTTCTTATGTAGATGTTGTAAAATTCCCCTAGGAATAGGAGATTTCATATGGACTTTAACTGAGATCGTTTACAAATAGAGTACCTATAATATCACAGCAGAATCTGAGATTATGAGGGTGCTTGACAAGGTGGATGCAGAGATGATGTTTCTACTGATAGGGGAGACTAGAACTCGAGGACATAATATTAGAATAAGGGACCACCCTTTTAAAACTGAGATGAGGAGAAATGTTTTCTCTCAGATGGTTGTAAATCTGTCGAGTTCGCTGCCTCAGCGAGCTGTGGAAGCTGGGACATTGAATATATTTAAGACAGAAATAGACAGTTTATTTAATGATAAGGAAATAAGACATTATTGGCAGCGAGCAGGGAAGCGGAATTGAGTCCAAGATCGGATCAGCCATGATCGTATTAAATGGAGGAGCAGGCTCGAGTGGCTGTATGGCCTATTCCTGCTCCTATTTCTTATGTTCTTACGCTCTTATGTAATCTGCTCTACATCACTTCAGGCAGAAACCAAAGAGCTTTGATATGCCAGATGGACAGTGATAATGCTCAGAAGGAATATCGAAATATGTGGTGGTAAGGGTGTCCCAGGAAAATTAATGTACGCCACATTTTGCCACACCTCTGTACACCAGAAGACATATTGAGGAAAGTACAAATGTTGCTGCCAATTCAACAAGTACATTCTGGCAGCCCTGAAGAACACTAATTATTCTGAATTTGATTTTGAATCCTCATTAGATTGGGCAAACCAAAGTGGTAGCAATACGGTGCAGGAGGATTTCCTGGAGTGTATTAGGGATGGTTTCTAGACCAATATTTCGAGGAACCAACTAGAGGGTTGGCCATCATAGACTGGTGATTTGAAATGAGAAAGGACTAATTAGCAATCTTTTTGTGTGAGGCCCCTTGGGGAAGAGTGTCCATAATATGGTAGATTTCTTTATTAAGATGGAGAGTGACACAGTTTCTTTAGAAACTAAGGTCCTCAACTTAAGAAAAGGTAACTTCGATGGAATGAGACGTGAATTGGCAATAATAGACTGGCAAATGACAGTTAAAGGGTTGACAGTTTCTCGGCAATGGCAAACATTTAAACATCACACGGATGAAAAGCAATTGTACACCCCTGTCTGGAGTAAAAATAAAACCGGGAAGGTGGCTCAACCAAGGCTAACAAGGGAAATTAGGAATAGTGTTAAATCCAAGGAAGAAACATATAAATTGACCAGAAAAAGCAGCAAACCTGAGAACTGGGAGAAATTGAGAATTCAGCAGAGGAGGACAAAGGGAGAAATTAAGAAGGCGAAAATAGAGCGTGAGATTAAGCTTGCTGGGAACATAAAAGCTGATTGCAAAATCTTCTATAGATATGTGAAGGTAAAAAGATTAGTGAAGACAAGCATAGGTCCCTTGCTGTCAGAATCAGGTGTTTTTATAATGGGGAACAAAGAAATGGCAGACCAATTGAACAAATACTTTTGTTCTGTCTTCACGAAAGAAGACTCAGTAAATCTTTCAGAAATACGAGGGGACCGAGGGTCTAGCGAGAAGGAGGAACTGAAGGAAATCCTAATTAGTCAGCCCATTGTGTTAGGGAAATTGATGGGATTGAAGGCCGATAAATCCCTTGCTTCTGACAATCTGCATCTTAGAGTTCGTAAGGAAGTGTCCCTCGAAATAGTTGATGCATTGGTGATCAGTTTCTTACTGTCTATCGACTCTGGATCAGTTCCTATGGACTGGAGGGTAGCTAATGTAACACCACTTTTGAAAAAAGGAGTGAGAGAGAAAACGGGGAATTATCGACCGATTAGCCTGACATCAGTAGTGGGGAAAATGTTGGAATCAATTATTAAAGATGAAATAGCAGCGCATTTGGAAAGCAGTGACAGGACCGGTCCAAGTCAGCATGGATTTATGAAACGGAAATCACGCTTGACAAATCTTGTGAAATTTTTTGAGGGTGTAACTAAGAGTGGACAAGGTAGAACCAGTGGAGGTGTTGTATTTGGACTTTCAATAGACGTTTTATAAAGATCCACACAAGAGATTGGTGTGCAAACTTGAAGCACATGGTATTGGGGGTAATGTATTAACGTGGATAGACAACTGGTTGGCAGACAGGAAGCAGAGAGTCGAGATAAACGCGTCCTTTTCAGAATGGCAGGCAGTGACAAGTGGGGCGCTGCAGGGCTCAGTGTTGGGACCCCAGTTATTTACAATATACATCAATGATTTAGATGAATGAATTGAGTGAAATATCTCTAAGTTTGCTGATGATACTAAGCTGGGTGGCGGTGTGAGCTGTGAGGAGGAAGCTAAGAGGCTACAGGGTGACTTGGACAGGTTTGGTGAGTGGGCAAACCATGGCAGATGCAGTATAGTGTGGATAAACCTGAGGTTATCCCCTTTGGCGCCAAAAACTTGAAGGTAGACTATTATCTGAATGGTGGCAGATTACGAAAAGGGGAGGTGTAACGAGACCTGGGTGTCATAGTACATCAGTCATTGAGTTTGGCATGCAAGCGCAGCAGGCAGTGAAGGCATGTCGGCCTTTATAGCTAGGGGATTTGAATATAGGAGCAGGGAGGTCTTACTGTCGTTGTACAGCGCTTTGGTGAGGGCTCACCTGGAATACTGTGTTCAGTTTTTTCACCGAATCTGAAGAAGTACGTTCTTGCTATTGAGGGAGTGCAGCGAACGTGCAGCAGATTGATTCCAGCGATGGTAGGTCTGACATATGAGGAGAACTGGATCGACTGGGCCTGTATTCACTGGAGTTTAGAAGAATGGGAAGGGATCTCATAGAAACATACAAAATTCTGATGGAACTTGATACGTTAGATGCAGGAAAAATGTTCCAGGTTTTGGGGAAGTCCAGAACCGGGGATCACAGTCTAAGGTTAAGAGGTAAGCCATTTAGGACCGAGATGAGGAGAAAGTCCCTCACTCAGAGAGTTGTTAACCTGTGGAATTTTCTACCGCAGAGAGTTGACGATGCCAGTTCATTAGATATATTCAAGAGGGAGTTAGATCCGGACCTTATGGCTAAAGAGATCACGGGGTATGGAGAGAAAGCAGGAAAGGGGTACTGAGGTGAATGATCAGCCATGATCTTATTGAACGGTGGTGCAAGCTCGAAGGGCCGAATGGCCTACTCGTGCCCCTAATTGCGATGTTTCTATTTTAACAGTGAGAGTGGCGGCAACAAATTACTACATTTTTGGGATGTACATGTATGTCTTCAACGTTAGCGCAAATTAGGTGATAGTGAATTAGTGCACTGTTTAACATCCCACTCGATTTTATCTACCATTAAAATAAATTGTTGTCGACCATATGCACTACTGCTGAAGATAAATTTTATCCTACGTATTTGGAGTATAATGTATTGATTGCAATGTTAATGGAAATGGTTTTTTGGAAAGGAGACCTATTTGCAATGTCAGACATTCCGTGTGTCGAGGGCAAGTTGAAAGTCTATCTCAGCATTTCTAGATCGCGGCATTAACATTTAAATGTCAAGATGAATGGAAGGAAGCTTCGGCAGTCATAGTTAGAACCAGAAAATCGGGCGGATTCAAATCTAGAACGTTGTACACAGGTACATGGGGGAAATTACTTTGAAATAGGAGTTGGCGCATGCTGATGCAAAATGGTGCAAAAATGAACTTGGAAATAATTTATGTTCTAAGCATTAAATTTTGATAATAAAGTCAATTTAATTGAATGGTTCGATGATATAAATTCCAGGACCAGACCAAAGTACACAGTAAGAGAAGTACTACTATGATTATTACATGCAATTCGCACAGACACAGACTGAACCCACAGAGTTATTCACACTGCGATGACGCTAGATTAATTCCACGCCAGGAAACATGGATAAAAAGGTCCAGCATCTTTCAGTTAATGTAATATGATATCCTTATCTGAAACAATTGGACTATTTATTCTCTGTAAGCAATTCGTGACTCTCGTCCATGTCGCTCTAATCTGATTGCCGCATATTCTGTACTCTTTCCCTTCTGTTTGTGCATACCTCTATTCTTTGAGCCAGTCATATTTAGAGCAGCGTAGGTCAACTTTTTGTCGTCTGTTCGTTCCTTTTTCTGTAACAGTAAATACATATAGGGTCCAATCATTTTCGTCGTCGGTTTGCAGATTACTGTGCAAAACATTTTTTGCTTCTAAAATGTTTTGCAAGATTATGATGTCTTAGTTAATATCAGTGTGATACCGCGATTGAAGTTTATAATTTAATATATATTGACACAGAATATTCAATATTTGAGAACTGGCGAATCCACTGCTTTACATTTCACGAGCCCCTAATAGAAGTTTTCATTCTCATGGAGGAGTTAAACTAATATGGCAGGGGGATGGGAACTAATGCAGGGAGACAGAGGGAAACAAAAAGGAGGCAAAAGCAAAAGACAGAAAGGAGATGAGGAAAATTGGAGGGCAGAGAAACCCAAGGCAAAGAACAAAAAAGGCCATTGTACAGCAAAATTCTAAAGGACAAAGGGTGTTAAAAAACAAGCCTGAAGGCTTTGTGTCTTAATGCAAGGAGTATCTGCAATAACGTGGATGAATTAACTGTGCTAATAGATATTAACAAATATAATGTGATTGGGATTACGGAGACGTGGCTCCACGATGATCAGGGCTGGGAACTCAACATCCAGGGGTATTCAACATTCAGGAAGGATAGAATAAAAGGAAAAGGAGATGAGGTAGCATTGCTGGTTAAGGACGAGATTAAGGCAATAGTTGGAAGTACTTGGATGATGTGGAATATATATGGGTAGAGCTGCAGAACACCAAAGGGCAAAAAACGTTAGTGGGAGTTGTGTACAGACCTCCAAACAGTAGTAGTGATGTTGGGGAGGGCATCAAACAGGAAATTAGGGGTGCATGCAATAAAGGTGACTTTAATATGCACATAGATTGGGCTAACGGTGGAGGAGGATTTCCTGGAGTGCATAAGGGATGGTTTTTTAGACCAATATGTCGAGGAACCAACTACGGGGGAGGTCATCTTAGACTGGGTGTTGTGTAATGAGAGAGGATTAATTAGCAATCTCGTTGTGTGAGGCCCCTTGGGGAAGAGTGACCATAATATGGTGGAATTCTGCATGAGGATGGAGAATGAAACAGTTAATTCAGAGACCATGGTCCAGAACTTAAAGATGGCTAACTGTGAAGGTATGAGGCATGAATTGGCTAGGATAGATTGGTGAATGATACTTAAGGGGTTGACTGTGGATGGGCAATGGCAGACATTTAGAGACCACATGGATGAACTACAACAATTGTACATTCCTGTCTGGCGTAAAAATAAAAAAGGGAAGGTGGCTCAACCGTGGCTATCAAAGGAAATCAGGGATAGTATTAAAGCCAAGGAAGTAGCATACAAATTGGCCAGAAATAGCAGTGAACCCGGGGACTGGGAGAAATTTAGAACTCAGCAGAGGAGGACAAAGGGTTTGATTAGGGCAGGGACAATGGAGTTCGAGAAGAAGCTTGCAGGGATCATTAAGACGGATTGCAAAAGTTTCTATAGATATGTAAAGAGAAAAAGGTTAGTAAAGACAAACGTAGGTCCCCTGCAGTCAGAATCAGGGGAAGTCTAACGGGGAACAAAGAAATGGCGGACCAATTGAACAAGTACTTTGGTTCGGTACTCATTAAGGAGGACACAAACAACCTTCCAGATATAAAAGGGGTCGGAGTGTCTAGTAAGGAGGAGGAACTGAGGGAATTCCTTATTAGTCGGGAAATTGTGTTGGGGAAATTGATGCGATTTAAGGCCGATAAATCCCCAGGGCCTGATGGACTGCATCCCAGATTACTTAAGGAGATGGCCTTGGAAATAGTGAATGCATTGACAGTCATTTTCCAACATTCCATTGACTCTGGGTCAGTTCCTATGGAGTGGAGGGTAGCCAATGTAACCCCACTTTTTAAAAAAGGAGGGAGAGAGATAACAGGGAATTATAGACCGGTCAGCCTGACATAGGTAGTGGGTAAAATGATGGAATCAATTATTAAGGATTTCATAGCAGTGCATTTGGAAAGAGGTGACATGATAGGTCCAAGTCAGCATGGATTTGTGAAAGGGAAATCATGCTTGATAAATCTTCTGGAATTTTTTGAGGATTTTTCCAGTAGAGTGGACAAGGGAGAACCAGTTGATGTGGTGTATTTGGACTTTCAGAAGGCTTTCGACAAGGTCCCACACAAGAGATTACTGTGCAAAGTTAAAGCACATGGGATTGGGGGTAATGTGCTGCCATGGATTGAGAACTGGTTGTCAGACAGGAAGCAAAGAGTAGGATTAAATGGGGACTTTTCAGAATGGCAGGCAGTGACTAGTGGCATACCGCAAGGTTCTGTGCTGGGGCCCCAGCTGTTTACATTGTACATTAATGATTTAGACGAGGGGATTAAATGTAGTATCTCCAAATTTGCGGATGACACTAAGTTGGGTGGCAGTGTGAGTTGCGAGGAGGATGCTATGAGGCTGCAGAGCGATTTGGATAGGTTAGGTGAATGGGCAAATGCATGGCAGATGAAGTATAATGTGGATAAATGTGAGGTCATCCACTTTGGTGGTAAAAACAGACAGACAGACTATTATCTGAATGGTGACAGATTAGGAAAAGGGGAGATGCAAAGAGAACTGGGTGTCATGGTACATTAGTCATTGAAGGTTGGCATGCAGGTACAGCAGGCGGTTAAGAAAGCAAATGGCATGTTGGCCTTCATCACGAGGGGATTTGAGTACAGGGCCAGGGAGGTGTTGCTACAGTTGTACAGGGGCTTGGTTAGGCCACACCTGGAGTATTGTGTGTAGTTCTTGTCTCCTAACCTGAGGAAGGACATTCTTGCTATTGAGGGAGTGCAGCGAAGGTTCACCAGACTGATTCCTGGGATGGCGGGACTGACCTATCAAGACAGACTGGATCAACTGGGCTTGTATTCACTGGAGTTCTGAAGAATGAGAGGGGACCTCATAGAAACGTTCAAAATTCTGACGGGGTTAGACAGGTTCGATGCAGGAAGAATGTTCCCAATGTTGGGGAAGTCCAGAACCAGGGAACACAATCTTAGGATAAGGGGTAAGACATTTAGGACCGAGATGAGGAGGAACTTCTTCACCCAGATAGTGGAGAACCTGTGGAATTCTCTACCACAGAAAGTTGTTGAGGCCAATTCACTAAATATATTCAAAAAGGAGTTAGATGAAGTCCTTACTAGTAGGGGGATCAAGGGGTATGGCGAGAAAGCAGGAATGGGGTACTGAAGTTGCATGTTCAGCCATGAACTCATTGAATGGCGGTGCAGGCTAGAAGGGCCGAATGGCCTACTTCTGCACCTATTTTCTATGCTTCTATGTTTCTAAAAACAAATGTTGCCATCGAGTTGTGTACCTCAAATAATATATGCCTGTTATGTAAACATACGTATTTACAGCACCAGAAAAGTCATTAATAAGCATCTTTCAATCCCTGTATTTCAAGTGGCACACAATGCTATATTACTTGCATCTCTAAATTGAACAATCGACTTGGAACCAATCGATTCCCTTCTTTAATTCACCCAGACTGTCGATGCCGAAGTTCCGCTTTGCCAGACACCCCGTAGTATTTTTCCAAGCATTCAAATAATTGAAATGCACGTAAAGGCAGAAGTAAAACTTCAGTTGGAACGCTGGCACTGGAATTCTGAAAATGTTCTCCCGATCTTTCAAATCTTTGGTGAGAGACCGTCAAACTCCAAAGTAATATTGCGATTGCCCATTTACAGAAATTATTTTGGGTCCAAATATGTTCCCCCGAGATTAGAGTAGGACATGGGAAGATGCATTATGTAATTTCAGGGGCTCGCTCTCTTCCCAACATTCATCTACGCTCTTGAAGTTGTAGCCATTCACCGTCACATCGTTACTCCAACAATTTATTTTGATTCAGTTCATGATTTCCTCTTAGAATATTGATGCCCTTCAGTCTTCCGTTCACTGTTCCAAATATCTGGTGCTGTCTTTGTGTCTCCTTTTGCCCTAAGTATATAACATTGATACTAAACTAGTTATTCTCCTCTATACTCTCTACAAGTCGGATATCTAATGTATATTTGCCTGACCACAACTACACATAAATCTCCAAACTACTGGGTTCAATACATTACCTATCAAAAATTACTGGTTGCAAGATTAGGAGTAAGCTTTTGTTTTTCTCATTTGATCTTTACAAAATTACACTCAGGTTTTCCTACTACAGCCTCTCGCTGTTTCTTGGACGATTTCAGGCTTTTGTGTTGATATACTTCTTCCAGATCGCTATGCCATGCGTTGATCTTTTTTTGCGTGAATGAAATCACCCTGATATCAGTCATCAATTTACCTTTGATGGTTTGCATCCGTTGACCCTTTTCCTCCGATTGAAATTTAATTGAATTGAATTTATTTTTCCGAATTTCTCTGATCACATTAATTGGAATCAAGTATACCTCTTTAATCCCACCTTTTGCAAGCTTCTTTAAGTGACTGAAAACCCCGAGATACCTAACTATTTATTCATAGATCGAACCTCTGATGCTAGGTATTAATCGTGTTCTTCTATGCGCTACCTTCAATCCTTGAATTTATGTAATATTTCTAGGTTTGGGATAAGTACTCAGGATGTAATCTACAGCAGGTCTAAGCAATTTTATTATGGCTTCTTATAACTTGTGTTCTATTGCTTTGGCTACATAGTTCAAGAACGTGTTGGCATACTTGAGAGCTCCTCGAGATTGACTGGCCCGGTTGAGTATCAAGTCAAATAAGACTCTAATGACTTTCAGTTGGTCGTCAGTTACTTCAACACAAATCAAAGTGGAGATGTCTTGCCTGTATTTGTTTCTATGTGCAGTAGATTATATTTGTCAGTCTTAAATTGAAACTAATATTCTTTTACCTACTTACTTATGTCAGCTATAATGCCTGCTGTCTCGCCAAATGTCACTCTCCCTCCCTCTCCCTCTTCTCTGGTCCCTCCCCCACCATCCTCTCCTTCTACCTCCCCTCACCTCCCCTCCATACCCTCCCTCTCCCTCCATTCCATCTGCCTCCCTCTCAGTCCGTTCCTCTCCTTCACCTCTCTCCCATCCCTCCTCTCCCTCGCCCCTCCCTATCCGTCCCCTCCCTCTCACTCATCTGCGCTCCCTCCCCGTCCCTCCTCTCCTTCTTCCTCCCCTACTGTCATTCTCCTCCCTCTCGCTCACTCTCCACCCCCTCTCGCCCTTCCTCTCACTCCCATCCCGCCCTCTCCCCTTCCCTCCCATCCCTCTACCTCCCCCTAAATCTCTCTCCCCTACCTTTCGCTCCCTCCCTTGCGAGTTTGGTGTCAGCTGTAAATTTGACCAAATTCAATTTTATTTCTAAATTCAAGGCGCTACTACTCGAACTTACCGTCCGTCCTTCTTCGCTGTAAATGAATTTATTTTAGTTATTGTTTTTCTTACGTCATTGCTACAACATTTTACGTGGAAGTTTTCAAAAAAATCATCAACAACAATCCCAAAGCCTCATCTGTCTCCATCCGAAACAGAAAGACACTCAGGGATAAAAAAGCAGACCTCATTTTCTGGTATCATCCAAGTTCAACGAGTAAATCATCTCTAAATTCGATAGCAATTATTCGGCCGAAGAATGGTAGAACCCTGATTAAAGGGATACATGGCAAAAAAAACGAATGCACATTGATGACTTTTCTTCAGTATCCCTGTCGATTTTTAGTCGACATTAGCATGGGATTTGGAGATTAGCAGCAAAACTGTGCAATAATTTTTTCTCAGCTCTTTCTATTCCACGTCCTATCGTGTAATGTTAGCTGGACTTTTGCGTTAAAATAATAGTGAGGCTATCCGTGCTCACCATTGTTACGAAGTCAATTGGACAGCAACGTCTGGCCTCCGCACATGCACAATAAACCAAGAAATCATGAAATTGCTTTCCGATTTGCCCTGCAGCTCCACAAGCTTCCTGACACCCATACATTGCCGATCGACTCGGCATTGAATTATATGTAAAGATGCTAAGTTTCAGTACTTCCCCACCAGTTGCCCACTATACATGATAGAAGCAGTTAGGGCTTGTGAATTCAGGTATATGTGAATTTTTAACGGTGTGATAACTTTTCGTTTCTTCAATACAATCTCTCCGGCACTAAAGATGTAATTTTACAAAAGTTGGTGATTTTTAAAAAAACATTAATTTATTATTTTGCTTTTCGTTTGTGTCTTTTTCATTATTCTCTTAATCTCATAAATCTTTCCCTCTCTTTATTTCGTTTGCTGTACATGAGCTTAAATTGTGTATTAGCCCAGATTTTGCATGGCCTCTGATGGCATAGTAAATCTCAATCCATGTGAAATATGCGGTAAAGTAGTAACATAAGCAAGTTAACACTAATAAGAATGGCTTGCAATTTTACCACAGTGAGAGTAAAGTGTCCGAAGCGAAAATTGTGGAACTGTTGTGACGTGTGAATTTTTTTCTAGCTCGGATTTCATGAAATCAGGACAGAGTTGGTTCGGTTTCCAGTTAAAACATCTCTGGTACTTTACAAGGATAAAGATAAAGGAGACTACGGTAGTTTGCTTTCATCTTGTAAATCTCACGTAGTGCATCAGATTGAACATATATACAACATCAAATATTAAGCTCTATACATTTACTTAACATTGACCTAACATAGACGAATGTTTATTTTAAAATAATACCGTCGCTTTATGTTACAAACAAGGGGTAAAATTTGTGAACATACCAGCTCTTCACAATTATGAGATCCATCTTGAATTGTCTCTGTGTTCAGCAAAATAAAAAGTGCAGAAATAAATTGAGTTTCGTGTTTACGGAGCAAGTGAGCAAATAGACATACATACGAAGTCGACTTAGCCTAATATCTGTCAATATTTTGTGATGGCACTTCAACATATATCTCAATGCATCTTAATTATCCTGTATGATAATTCATGCAAGCATTTCTATAACTAGCTGCTCAAAATCACAGACCCTGAATTGTACCTCTACTAAAAGAAAGCATAAAATGTTGTAACAGAATTCTAAGTCAATTTTAAATAAACATTCATCTCAGCTGCTTAAACATACAAACATGTATCTTGTATTCGTGACGGAAACAGGATTTCTCTATTCAAGTTATCAGACATCCCTTCTAGTCCCACTAAAACATTACCATTACTGATTGTAAAAGTAAGGCCGCGTCTCTTGACCTACTGACGAGCCCTTATATTTTTATTGAGCTTGTTATTCCTAAAAAGTGAAGCCATTCCTTACCTATGTGATTCCGTAAATGGCATAGTTTTCCAATCATGATCCCCAGCACTAGACATATGAGTCCACTGACTATACATGCAACTGTAATTAAGTTTTTGCTTTTAATGTCAATTCCTGTAAGATTAATAAATGTAACTTAGAAGCTGTGCAATTTAGGAGTTACCATATAGTCAAAACACAAAAAAGACTGAAATTTCGGTACTGCAACAGTATTAATTAAGGTCATCCATTTATTTAAACTCTATTTTTATGAAGTTCATTTCACTTTGGAGTATCGGAACTGAAAAGTTTTTATAAATATAATAAACTACATTTTGATGAGATTAGGCTTGATTATTGGTATTTATCACAGGCACGTCCCCAATGCCCCTTTCATTGATTTGGGTGTTCATTTTTTCTGTGTGTTTGGTTCAAAGTCTAATGTTGGATATTGCAAGTGAAAGCCTTCTACCTGACCGAATCCAGCTGTGCCGTGCAATTGCTTGGACCCACCTCAGCACAATATACAGCAGACAAGTCGCAGTTTTGATATTTTCCGCTAATAAGAAATATAGATCCAATTATAGCACGCTTTACCTGTATATTGATCTGAGCTTTGGGGCACCTGACTTGTTCTGGACCTGGTCTAAATAGTTCAATCATTTATAGGAAGGGAGGCACAGTCCGCGGGAATAATATTGCTGGAACCAGTAAAACTGACAGGAAACCTGATGGCATTGGGTCGGCAGGATCACCAGCAGCTGGGATTACTACAGTTAGAAAAGAATCATGGTAATTTGAGACTGAAGCCAGTCGAAGAGCCAGAGACAAACAAAGCGCCTTGGAGAATCCTACCAGGAGATGGAGTCGAGGCCACAGGAAGCAAAAGAGAATATAAAACGCCATCAATTCTTTTAGGAAATCGTGTTTGCCGCAAATTTGAAAACATCAAAATTTAAAAGTTTGAAGCTTTTGAAGAACTTACAAATTCCACTGGCTACAGCTTAGAGAAAATATATGGCAGGCGAAGAGAAAGATCTGAAGTTGAAGAAAAACTCTTGGTGTGAGAGAGAGCCTTGATAGGATATAGAGGGACTAGAGACAGTGCAAAAAATATTTGCATGAATAATTCTAGAATTGAAAGGTATAACTATCAACAAAAATTATGTGGCTGGGGTTCTTTTCTCCGGAAAATACAAGAATCAGAGGTGTACTTGTAGGTGCCTTAAAATTATGAAGAATTTGGTTAGGGTAGGCATGGATCAGAAGTTTATCGTGGTGGTGAGTCCAGACCAATGGGTCATTAATATAAGACTGACTGATTAATCCAATAACCAATTCACATGAAATGTATTTTTGTCAGAGATTGGTGAAAATGTCGAACTCGCTATCTCAGGGATGGTTGAGCTGAAGAGTACAGATCCATCAAAACGGTATCTATATAGATATATGAGGAACAAAGGAATAGAAGCAGCTGTCGAGAATGTGATGAAGTTAATAGAGCGGCACGAGATTCGGGTGGAGCATCAACACGGGCGGATCTGCCAAAGCTGTGCTTCTCAGCTGTAAATTCTATGTAACATTGAATTTTCTAACAGAGGTACAAGCTGCTGGTACTCGATCGAAACGTACATGGGTATAACTTTGATAGTAGCACACGCAAATGTCTACAGGGAGAGTTTTCAATCAAGAATGAAATCAGCATGAGAATTACTAACAATAATATAATTTGAGAATTAATTTACATAATAATTGTTGTTCCACTGTGAGGCAACTTGCTTTTGTATCAGTAATCATTTACATTGTAATTACGTTATGAATCCGATAAAATATCTTGGATCTCTTGCACAATTTGCAAACCGACGTAACTTGGTATTAAATATCTGGTGAACTGAGATTTATGTCCCGTTCGCTCAGCCTGTATGTCTTTATTTATTGGGAGACAGTTATCGCTATGCTTGCATCCAGATTGCTGTATGTTTTGTGCAGTGAAATATTTTGTGCAATAAAATATTTCTCAAGTTTCCCATATTTCCCGCCATAACATATCCACTGGGCTGGGGAAGAAGTTGGAGTGGGAGGAGAAAGATCCAGTTGTCGTGCACCCCGCAGGTACCAACGACATAGGTAGGACATGAGGTTCTGCTGAGGGTCTAGGAGCAGCTAGGGACTAAATTTTAAAATAGAGCCACGGAAGTAATGATGTCTGTATTACTACGTGAACCACGAATAATTGGGCAGAGTGTAAATAAGATCAGAGAGCTGAATGCGTAGCTCAACGATTGATGTGGGAGAAATGGATTTTGATTCATAGAACACTGGCACCAGTACTGGGGAAAGACAGTGCTGTTCCAATTTACTGGGTTCACTTGAACCATGCTCCCACCAGTGTGCTGGCAAATCGAATAACTAGGGCTGTAGCTAGGCTTTTTAACTATATAGTAGGGGAGGAGGATTCATGTGACGGGGAATTTAAAAATTGAAAGACAAAGGAGAAGCCAATAATGAAGGGTAGCGATAGGGGTAATGATAACCACATGTGACAGGAAGGGACAGAGCGTGGATTTATCATCGTGCACTAGAAAGAAGACTTAGATAGGGAAAAATGGGAAAACAACAACATTAAAACCTCTTTGTCTGAATGCATGCAGCAGTCGTAACAAGATAGATGAGTTGAAGGTACACAAATAAATAAATGAGTATGATCTGATTGCCATTGCAGAGACCTGCTTGCAAGCTAACCAAGGTTCGGAACTGAATGTTCAGCGGTATTTGCCATTTCGGAGAGATGGAGAGAAAGGAAAATGAGGTAGGGTAACTCTGTTAATAAAGGATGAGATCAGTGCATTATTGAGAAATTAAAAGTTCGCGGGTTTGGGGGTAATATATTAGAATGGATGGAGGATTGTCTAACTAACAGAAAACAGAGTCAGGATAAATGGTTCATTCTTTGGTTGGCAACCAGTAACTAGTGGAGTGGCGCAGCAATCAGTGCTGGGATCCCAACAATTTACAATCTATATTAATGACTTGGTAGAAGGGACTGAGGTAACATAGCCAAGTTTGCTGATGATATAAAGATGGGAGGAAAAGCTATGTGTGAGGAGGACACAAAAAATCTGCAAAAGGACATAGACTGACGAAGTGAATGGGCAAAAAATTGGCAGGTGGAGTATAAGGTTGGAAAGTGTGAGGTCATGCACTTTGACAGAAAAAATTAAAGAGCAAGTTAATATTTAAATGGAGAAAGATTGCAAAGTGCAGCGGGAACTGGGGGTACTTGTGCATGAAACCCAAAAGGAAATTGTGCAGGTAAAGCAAGGGATCAGGAAGGCCATTGGAATCTTGGCCTTTATTGCAAAGGGGATAAGTATAAAAGCAGGGAAGACTTGCTACAGCTATATAAGGTATTGATGAGGCCACATCTGGAATACTGCATGCAGTTTTGATTTCCATATTTACGAAATGATATATTTGCTTTGGAGACAGTTCAGAGAAGGTTCACTAGGTTGATTCCTGGGATGAGGGTGTTGACTTATTTGTAAGGTTGAGAAGGTTGGGATCCAGTCATTGGAATTCAGAAGTATGAGAGGTGATCTTATTGAAACGTATAAGATTACGAGGGAGCTTGACAGGGGGGATACAGAGAGGATGTTCCAAGTGATGGGGGAGATTAGAAATCTTGGCGTGATCTTAGAATAAGGGGCCGCCCATTTAAAACAGAGATGAGGAAACAGTTCTTCTCTCAGGGGATTCTAAATCAGTGAAATTTGCTGCCTCAGAAAGCAGTGGAAGCTGGTACATTGAATACATTTAAGACAGAAATATACAGTTTCTAAAAGATAAGGGGATAAGGTGGTAAAAACAGAGAGACAGACTATTATCTGAATGATGGCAGATTAGGAAAAGGCGAGGTGCAACGAGACTTGGGTGTCATGGTACATCAGTCATTGAAGGTTGGCATGCAGGTACAGCAGGTGGTTAAGAAAGCAAATGGCATGTTGGCCTTCATAGCGAGGGGATTTGAGTACAGGGGCAAGGAGTTGTTACTACAGCTGTACAGGGCCTTGGTGAGGCTACACCTGGTGTATTATCTACTGTTTTGGTCTCCTATCTTGAGGAAGGACAGTGTTGCTATTAAGGGAGTGCAGCGAAGGTTCACCAGACTGATTCACGGGATGGCAGGACTGACATATCAAGAAAAACTGGATCAACTGGGCTTGCCTTCACTGGAGTTCAGAAGAATGAGAGGGGATCTCAAAGAAATGTTTAAAATTCTGACGGGTTTTGACAGATTAGATGCAGGAAGAATGTTCTCAATGTTGGGGAAGTCCAGAACCAGGGGTCACAGTCTAAGGATAAGGGGTAAGCCATTTAGGACCGAGATGAGGAAAAACTTCTTCACCCAGAGAGTGGTGAACCTGTGGAATTCTCTACCACAGAAAGTTGTTGAGGCCAATTCACTAAATATATTAAAAAAGGAGTTAGATGTAGTCTTCACTATTAGGGGGATCAAGGGGTATGGCGAGAAATCAGGAATGGGGTAATGAAGTTGTATGTTCAGCTATGAACTCATTGAATGGCGGTGAAGGCTCGATGGGCCGAATGGCCTACTACTGCACCTATTTTCTACGTTTCTATGTTATGGGGAGCGGGCGGGTAGGCGGAGCTGAGTCCATGATCAGATCAGCCATGATATTATTAAAAGACGGAGCAGGCTCGAGGGGTCATATGGCCTACTACTGTTCCTATTTCTTATGTTCTTATGTTCTAATTTGGCGCAGAAGATCAAGATGTAGAATCATTTTGGGTAGAGCTAAGAAATTGTAAGAGTAAGATATCACTAGTGGGATAAATCTATATCTTGCTCCAACAGTAGTTAAGCTGTAGGACAGAATATAAATCAAAGCATTTTGGAGGCTTGTCTGAATGGTATGGCAATACCCATAGGTGATTTAATCTTCTGATATATTGGACAAATCCAATTTGAAAAGCTATCCTAAGGACGATTTGATATAGAATGTATTTAACATGTCTTCTCAGATAAATACATTGTGGAACCAACCAGGGACAGGCTATTTAAGATTTGGTAATGTGTAATGAGATAGGCTTAGTTAATGATCTCATAGTAATCGCCTAGGGAAAAGTGAATTTAGCATTTTAGAATCTCTCATTCAGTTTGAGGCTGAGAAACTTGGGTCGTAAACGATGCCCTGAACATAAATCAAGACATTTACAATGATATGAAGACAGAGTTGACTAAAGTGAACTGGGAAAATAGCTTAATGGATAAGACGGTAGATGAGCAGTGGCAGACTTTTAAGGAAATATTTTATAACTCTCAGCATATACATATTCCAGTGAGAAGGAAAGACTTTAGGAGAAGGTGGAACCACCAGTTTTAATATAAGGAAGTTAATTTTGGTATCAAATTAAAACCAAAGGCATACATTGTTGCGAAATTTAATGGTAGGCCAGAGGTTTGGAAAATTCTTAGAGACCATCAAAGGACGACTAAAAAAAAGAAAGAGAAAGAAGAAAATTTATGAGAGTAATCACGCATAACATTAACAAAAACAAACAGTAAGGGCTTCTTCAGATATGTACAAAGGAAAACTGTCGCTAAGGTAAAAGTTGATCTCTGAGAGGATGTGACTTGGAAATTAATAATGGGAAACAGGGAAACTGCAGAGATTTGACAAGTATTTTGTATTGGTCTTCATGGTAAAATACACTAAAAGCATCCCAATAATAATAGATAATGAATAGCCTATTGGGAGCGTGAACTTAAATCAATCTCTTTCACTAGACAAAATGTATTAGACAAACTTGTGGCAATAAAGGTGAATAAGGCCCATGGACATGATGGCCTGCATCCTCGAGTCTTAAAAGAAGTGTGTGCAGAGTTAGTGCATGCATTGGTTGGCATCGACCAAAATTCCCTGGATCCTGGACAGTTCCCACTGGAATGAACAACCGCAAATATAACGCACCTATTCAAGAAAGGAACGAGACAAAAGCTGCAAACTATAGACCAGTTAACCTAACAACTAAAATTGGGAACATTCTGCAGTCCATTCTTTCGGATGTAGCAGCAGGACATTTAGAAAACCACAATAAAATCAAGCAGAGTCAGCATGGTTTATGAAAGGGAAATCATGTTTGACAAACTTGCCAGAGTTCCTTGAGGATAAACAAGCTGGCTTCATAAAGAGGTACCAATGATGTAGTGCATTTCCATTTCCAGAAAGCATTTGTTAAGGTGCCACACAAAAGGTTTTTGTACAAGGTAAAAGCTCAGTGTTGCGGGTAATATATTAGCATGGATAGAGGATTGAAAAACAGAGAATCGGGATAAATGGGTTATTTACAGTTTGGCAAACTCTAACTAGTGGGGTGCCACAGGGATCAGAGCTGAGACCTCAACTATTTACAATCTATATTAATGACATGCATGAAGTGACCGAGTGTAATATAGTCAAATATGCTGAAATTACAAAGATAGTTGGGGAACAAAGTTGCGAAAAGGACACAAAGAATCGGTAAAGGTGAATAGATCAGTTCAGTGAGTGGGCAAAAATTTGGCAAATGGAATATAATGCGAGAAAATGTAAGGTTATCCACGTTGAGAGGAAGAATACAAAAGTAAATTATGATTTAAATGAAGAGAGACTACAAAATGCTGTGGTACAGAGGGATCTGGGTATCCGTGTATATGAAACACAAAAGTTTAGCATACATCTACAGCAAATAATTAGGAAGGCAAATGGAATATTGAAATTTATTGCAAGGGGGATGCAGTATGCAAGTCGTAAAATCTTGCTACAACTGTACAGGGCGTTGGTGAGACCATACTGGAGTATTGTTTACACTTTTGTTCTCCTTAGTTAAGAAGGGTTGTACTTGTAATGAAAGCAGTTCAGAGAAAGTTCCCTAAGTTGATTCCTGATATGAAGGATTTGTCTTTTGAAGAAAGGTTGAGCAGGTTGGGCAATTACTCATTGGAGTTTAGAGTAATGGTAGGTGACCCTTTTGAGACGTGTAAGATTCTGAGCATGCATGACAGGATAGATGCAGAGACGATGTTTCCTCTCGTGTGGGAAAGTACAACTACGGGGGAATATTTCTGAATAATCTATTCCACATTTAAACGCAGATAAAGGAGCAATTACTTCTCTCAGATGGTCGTGAATCTTTGGAATTCTTTACCTTAGTGAGCTGTGAAGCTGGTTCATTGAATGTATTGAACGTGGAGCTAGTCAGCTTTTGGAACGATAGGAGAGTCAAGGCGTTATGGGGAGCGGGCACGAAAGAGGAGTTGAAACCAAGATCAGATCAGGCAGAATTTATTGAATGGTGGAAAAGGCTCGAGGGGCAAACTCCTGCTCTTATTTCTTATGTTCTTATGTCCCGTGATTAGCAGCAACCACGTTGAAAGAGCATCAACCACTATTCCATATGTTTTCCATCTATTTTTTGCCAAGTAACAGCGGGAGATCAACAGAATTTTTGCCTCTTGCTATTTTGAACATATGCTGGAACCAGGCCATTGATCCGTGACATAGCCAGTATGGAACCAGAAATTGCAAGTACTTTTGAAGAACTTTTGCATTAGTGTTTGCTATGCTCAGCATAAGAATGGACCACATTTTGCTCTCAGCGCAGATCCAAAAGCATAATGCCATCTACATAATATCTGGCACCTGTGGAAAAACTCAAACAATTGTTTCTGTCTCGGTAATCAGTCAGATTGAAGGATCATTCAGGAGAAACGCAATGTGTATTGCAAGAATTGTCAGTTAGAACATTGAATTAAATGTCAACTAAATATTTAAATTTGTTAACGATTTAAATTTTAACCAATAAGTTCAATCTGAAGGGACGAGACTGCACTCTTGTAAAACTTAATTTTCAGTGCCAGGGAAGTTGCTTGTCACTCATTGAGAAGGAAGCGAAAAGCCCTAACTTTATACAGGTAATTATTTAGAATATCCAGCAAAGCACTTGGCATGTTCTGTGCCGGTCGACATTCTCCTGACAAAGCTCTTCCCCCACATTCCATCTACTTCAGCTCATTCTTTGTGCAGAGCATTCGATTATCTTTTCTCTCATTTTCTCATATTTGAATGCATAAACCACTTCTTGGGATAGCGAGTTGTACATTCTCATGACTCTTTGAGTAAAGACTTCTCTCCTTATTTCCCTATGGGATTTATTACTAAATATCACATATTCATGGCCTTTAGTTTTGATTCTCCCACAAGTGAAAACATTTTCTCCACATCTAGCCTTCCAACCATTCATAATTTCACACCTCTATCAGGTCTCCTCCAATTCTTCCCTTTTCTAAGGAAAAAAGTACCAACCTGTTCCAGCTTTTCCAGTAGCTGGAACAGGTCCGTGCATTTTTAGCCTTTTATTCCAGTGTTTCCCCGTTTTTTTTGTGGTATGGAGACCACGACTGTGCAAAGTTCTCCAATTGTGTCCTGATCAGCATCCCATACAAGTTTAAATAACTTCACTACTTTTGAATTCATAGGCTTACAAAAAATTCTCATTGTTTTGTTAGCATTTCAATTATTTTTCTGATTGTCCATGATTTGTTCTCCTGTATCCCGTGATGCCTTTTCTTTTCTGCAACATTCAATGTTTTATTTTCCAAGGTGTAGATCGTGTTTCGGTTTTCTAAACAGAATGTATTAACTTATGTATATCTTAAATTCCTTATTGGGCCTAAAATTTTGATCAAGGTCTTCCCATAAGCAAACGAGTGAAAAAGGGAAAAAAAGATGCACACTTACCTGTTGTTGCTGCTCCCGCTCGAACTTCCGAGCCTGAGGCCTTTACTCCTATGCATCGGAGCGTGTGCACGTCAGATGTGCGCAGGGCTGGGGCTGTAGTCACATGGCTCTGGGCAGCGAGTCAAGGGACAGTGAGGCGTGAGTCCAGGGATCAACAGAGGCCTATAAAAGGCCGCGAGAGGCAGCGGGAGTTCGTGGCCGCTGAGGCGTGAGTCCAGTGATCAGCAGAGGCCTATAAAAGGCCGCGAGAGGCAGCGGGAGTTCGTGGTCGCTAAGGCGTGAGTACAGGGATCAACAGAGGCATATAAAAGGCCGCGAGAGGCAGCGGGAGTTCGTGGTCGCTGAGGCGTGAGTCCAGGGATCAACAGAGGCCTATAAAAGGCCGCGAGAGGCACCGGGGGTTCGTGGTCGCTGAGGCGTGAGTCCAGGGATCAACAGAGGCCTATAAAAGGCCGCGAGAGGCATTGGGAGTTCGTGGTCGCTGAGGCGTGAGTCCAGGGATCAACAGAGGTCAATAAAAGGCTAGCTGGTGCAGCTACAGGGAGAAGGCAAAAAAGAAGTAGAAAGAAACAGAATGGTGACGTCACAGCCTAGGGGGTAAGTGATTGGCTGGTGATTGGTGAGCAGTTTTTCTTTTTCTTTTTTATATTAGTCAGTAACGTTTAACATTGTGTTGCCAATTTAAGTTAATCTAAGGATTAATTCATGGCAGGAGAGCTCGGTCGCGTGTTATGCTCCTCCTGTACCATGTGGGAACTCAGGGACACTTCCGGTGTCCCTGACGACTACATGTGCGGGAAGGGTATCCGCCTCGAGCTCCTGACGGTTCGCGTTGTGGAGTTGGAGCTGAGGGTGGATTCACTCTGGAGCATCCACGATGCTGAGAATGACGTGAGTAGCACGTGTAGCGAGTTGGTCTTACCGCAGGAGAAGGGTCCACAGCCAGATAGGGAATGGAAGACCAGCAGGAAGAGTAGTGCAAGGAAGGTAGTGCAGGGGTCCCCTGCGGTCATCCCCCTGCAAAACAGATACACCGCTTTGAGTACTGTTGGGGGGAATGACTCATCAGGGGAGGGCAGCAGCAGCCAAGTTCATGGCACCGTGGCTGGCTCTGCTGCACAGGAGGACAGGAAAAAGAGTGGGAGCGCGATAGTGATAGGGGATTCAATGGTGAGGGGAATAGATAGGCGTTTCTGCAGCCACAACCGAGACTCCAGGATGGTATGTTGCCTCCCTGGTGCAAGGGTCAAGGATGTCTCGGAGTGGGTGCAGGACATTCTGAAAAGGGAGGGAGAACAGCCAGTTGTCATGGTGCACATTGGTACCAACGACATAGGTAAAAAAATGGATGAGGTCCTACGAAACGAATTTAAGGAGCTACGAGCTAAATTAAAAAGTTGGACCTCAAAAGTAGTAATCTCGGGATTGCTACCAGTGCCAAGTGCTAGTCAGAGTAGGAATCGCAGGACAGCAGAGATGAATACGTGGCTTAAGCAGTGGTGCAGCAGGGAGGGATTCAAATTCCTGGGGCATTGGAACCGGTTCTGGGGGAGGTGGGACCAGTACGGTCTGCACTTGGGCAGGACCGGAACCAGTGTCCTAGGGGGAGTGTTCGCTAGTGCTGTTGGGGAGGAGTTAAACTAATATGGCAGGGGGATGGGAACCAATGCAGGGAGACAGAGGGAGACAAAAAGGAGGCAAAAGCAAAAGACAGAAAGGAGATGAGGAAAAGTGGAGGGCAGAGAAACCCAAGGCAAAGATTAAAAAGGGCCACTGTACAGCAAAATTCTAAAAGGACAAACGGTGTTACAAAAACAAGCTTGAAGGCTTTGTGTTTTAATGCAAGGAGTATCTGCAATAACGTGGATGAATTAACTGTGCAAATAGATGTTAACAAATATGATGTGATTGGGATTATGGAGACGTGGCTCCAGGATGATCAGGGCTTGGAACTCAACATCCAAGGGTATTCAATATTCAGGAAGGATAGAATAAAAGGAAAAGGAGGTGGGGTAGCATTGCTGGTTAAGGAGGAGATTAAGGCAATAGTTAGGAGGTACATTAGCTTGAATGATGTGGAATCTATATGGGTAGAGCTGCAGAACACCAAAGGGCAAAAAACGTTAGTGGGAGCTGTGTACAGACCTCCAAACAGTAGTAGTGATGTTGGGGAGGGCATCAAACAGGAAATTAGGGGTGCATGCAATAAAGGTACAACAGTTATAAAGGGTGACTTTAATATGCACATAGATTGGGCTAGCCAAACTGGAAGCAATACGGTGGAGGATGATTTCCTGGAGTGCATAAGGGATGGTGTTCTAGACCAATATGTCGAGGAACCAACTAGGGGGGAGGCCATCTTAGACTGGGTTTTGTGTAATGAGAGAGGATTAATTAGCAATCTCATTGTGCGAGGCCCTTTGGGGAAGAGTGACCATAATATGGTAGATTTCTGCATTAGGATGGAGAAAGAAACAGTTAATTCAGAGACCATGGTCCAGAACTTAAAGAAGGGTAACTTTGAAGGTATGAGGCGTGAATTGGCTAGGATATATTGGTGAATGATACGTAAGGGGTTGACTGTGGATGGGCAATGGCAGACATTTAGAGACCGCATGGATGAACTACAACAATTGTACATCCCTGTCTGGCGTAAAAATAAAAAAGGGAAGGTGGCTCAACCGTGGCTGTCTAGAGAAATCAGGGATAGTATTAAAGCCAAGAAAGTGGCATACAAATTGGCCAGAAATAGCAGCGAACCCGGGGACTGGGAGAAATTTAGAACTCAGCAGATGAGGACAAAGGGTTTGATTAGCGCAGGGAAAATGGAGTACGAGAAGAAGCTTGCAGGGTTGCAAAAGTTTCTATCGGTATGTAAAGAGAAAAAGGTGAGTAAAGACAAACGTAGGTTCCCTGCAGTCAGAATCAGGGGAAGCCATAACAGGGAACAAAGAAATTGCAGACCAATTGAACAAGTACTTTGGTTCGGTATTCACTAAGGAGGACGCAAACAACCTTCCGGATATAAAAGGGGTCAGAGGGTCTAGTAAGGAGGAGGAACTGAGGGAAATCTTTATTAGTCAGGAAATTGTTTTGGGGAAATTGATGGGATTGAAGGCCGATAAATCCCCAGGGCCTGATGGACTGCATCCCAGAGTACTTAAGGAGGTGGCCTTGGAAATAGCGGATGCATTGACAGTCATTTTCCAACATTCCATTGACTCTGGATCAGTTCCTATGGAGTGGAGGGTAGCCAATGTAACCCCACTTTTTAAAAAAGGAGGGAGAGAGAAAACAGGGAATTATAGACCGGTCAGCCTGACCTCAGTAGTGGGTAAAATGATGGAATCAATTATTATGGATGGCATAGCAGCGCATGTGGAAAATGATGACATGATAGGTCCAAGTCAGCATGGATTTGTGAAAGGGAAATCATGCTTGACAAATCTTCTGGAATTTTTTGAGGATGCTTCCAGTAAAGTGGACAGAGGAGAACCAGTTGATGTGGTATATTTGGACTTTCAGAAGGCTTTCAACAAGGTCCCACACAAGAGATTAATGTGCAAAGTTAAAGCACATGAGATTGGGGGTCGTGTGCTGATGTGGATTGAGAACTGGTTGTCAGACAGGAAGCAAAGAGTAGGAGTAAATGAGTACTTTTCAGAATGGCGGGCAGTGACTAGTGGGGTACCGCAAGGTTCTGTGCTGGGGCCCCAGCTGTTTACATTGTACATTAATGATTTAGACGAGGGTATTAAATGTAGATCTCCAAATTTGCGGATGACACTAAGTTGGATGGCAGTGTGAGCTGCGAGGAGGATGCTATGAGGCTGCAGAGTGACTTGGATAGGTTAGGTGAGTGGGCAAATGCATGGCAGATGAAGTATAATGTGGATAAATGTGAGGTTATCCACTTTGGTGGTAAAAACAGAGAGACAGACTATTATCTGAATGGTGACAGATTAGGAAAAGGGGAGGTGCAACGAGATCTGGGTGTCATGGTACATCAGTCATTGAAGGTTGGCATGCAGGTACAGCAGGCGGTTAAGAAAGCAAATGGCATGTTGGCCTTCATAGCGAGGGGATTTCAGTGCAGGGGCAGGGAGGTTTTGCTACAGTTGTACAGGGCCTTGGTGAGGCCACACCTGGAGTATTGTGTACAGTTTTGGTCTCCTAACTTGAGGAAGGACATTCTTGCTATTGAGGGAGTGCAGCGAAGATTTACCAGACTGATTCCCGGGATGGTGGGACTGACCTATCAAGAAAGACTGGATCAACTGGGCTTGTATTCACTGGAGTTCAGAAGAATGAGAGGGGACCTCATAGAAACGTTTAAAATTCTGACAGGTTTAGACAGATTAGATGCAGGAAGAATGTTCCCAATGTTGGGGAAGTCCAGAACCAGGGGTCACAGTCTAAGGATAAGGGGTAAGCCATTTAGGACCGAGATGAGGAGAAACTTCTTCACCCAGAGAGTGGTGAACCTGTGGAATTCTCTACCACAAAAAGTAGTTGAGGCCAATTCACTAAATATATTCAAAAGGGAGTTAGATGAAGTCCTTACTACTCGGGGGATCAAGGGGTATGGCGTGAAAGCAGGAAGGGGGTACTGAAGTTTCATATTCAGCCATGAACTAATTGAATGGCGGTGCAGGCTAGAAGGGCTGAATGGCCTACTCCTGCACCTATTTTCTATGTATCTATGTTTCTATTCATAATAAAGGGAACTCCGTAAGCTGGAGTTCACATTATTATGAATGACAAACCCCCTACCAAATACACAAAACACTAATAAAAAATAGAAAAATCCACTCCATATTTAAGAATCAGTTAAATTAAAGTTCTTAAAAAAAAATCTTCCCGTCTTTTTTTAAAGATGCCTTAACATAACCTTACCATATTGGGGAGGGTTATAACAATAAAACATGTTTTCAGGCGTATTGATTTAATTAAATTTTCTTGTTGAATGCATATTTTTAAACACTAGCGCCTGTAAAAGTAGGCTATATGCCTGCTTTTTTAGGTGCAGGATTTTTGACAACATTTGCTGGACAAGACATTCGTAAATATTGGAAATCTTGCCCTGCAAGTGCCCTCGCTCCCGATATTCACAAGATCTGTCAGGCCAGAAATTTGATAGATCAGAAAAGCCAGTTTTCAGCTCATGCACATCGCGAGCTGAAAACCGGCTTTTCTAAAGCCTTGTCGGGTCGGTACAAATTTTGCATGGACCTGGGACATCGGAATGTCAGTGCCATTATGTTCAAAGTTCGTTGCCCATTCTACAATTATCCTAACGTATTCTTGTAATAGCTTACATTTTTCCGGTGCTTGCTATAATCTTGAGTTTGCTATCATCTGCCAATTTTGATGTTGAGTATGTTATCGTTAAGTGCAAATATTAAAGTAAAGTATCAATTTCAGTGCCCAAAGGAATTATGCTCGTAGAACACCGCTTTCTACCATTCTCTAATCTGAATAACCATGATATACCAACTCTCACTTTTTTTTTGGGTTTTGCAGCCAATTTACTATCCATCCAGAAATTTTCCCGCTGACATCACATCCCTTAACCTTTGTGATCGATCTACCGTCTGACACACTATAAAAGACCGATTTGAAAATCCGCACAGAGAAATGTCTCCAATCCACAAATAGAATGCCCATATGCATGGTGATCAGGGAGGTATGGAGATTTGCGGTCCTGGGCCTCTCCTGGTGTGTACAAGAGGCCCACCTTTCTCAGGGATGCGAACAATTTGAAAGCATTCCTTTGATTATGTGGGCCAGCCGAACCAGTAAATGAAAACGATTCCAATTCATGCTCATGGAGATTCCCTGTGTACGGAATCCCCAAAAATATGAATGGGTAAACCCTCCAAAATATCTCTAAACTTCAAATAAATAAAAATCACCTCTTTGAATTAAATATAAATAGCACTGAATTAAATATTTAAACATTTTACTGTTTTGACATAATTAATGTATGTGTTTAAAGGGGCAAAAACTAAAGTTAGCTTATTTCGCAGGTTTTTAAATGTATAAATTGTTGATAATATTTTATTTTTCATTACGTCAGAAAGTAACACTGGTAAAAGCAGGCCTTACGGATGTCTTTATCAGGTGTTAGAATTTCACGGGCGTTCGCTGGGCAGAAATAGGGAAAATAATCAAATCTCCACCCGCGTTTGCACTATTCCCAGGCAGGCATTGGATCGGACAAGATAATGCTTGACAGATCACAGTTCTGGCTTTTAGCACATGGGCAGCACTTGCATAAGCACAGAACGTCTGCATTCGCTACAGGCGCATGCGCTCCTTGTACACACCCTCAAGGGCCGCAAATGATGGTCCAATATATGATTCTACTTCATTATCGTGGTCAACTCTTGTGTTTCTTCTTTAAGGAATTCTTTGAGGTGGACTTAGCTTTTCTTCGCCTTTAGGTTCATGCTGCATATGTTGTACTATATTTGCTGCCTCTAAATGCTCCCTATCACTGATTAAATATAGATTCCAGTACCTTTCCTGTCACTGACATCAAACTGACTTGGTTTTCCACAAAGATCAGTGGGATCACTTTTGCTCACCATTTGCAAAAACGATTTCAATTCAGGAAGAAGACGTTTTATTTGGAAATTTGCAGATGATCTCAAATTGCACGTGCACTTAATATAGGGCAAGACTGCAGCAAATACAGGACGATCTTAATAAACTTGGGGAACAAGAAGGTAATTTTTCTAGAAAGAATAAAGGTGCCACATACTTTTTGGAAAATAAAATCTAAATGGAGAAAATGAGCATAGCTATCTGGGGGTACAGATATGCAGATCACTAAAAGTAGCGATGCAGCTCAATTAGGCTATATAAAAGGCTGTCAATATAGTGGCCGTTATTTCTCGAGGGATCACATTGAAAAGCAGATCAGTTATCTTAGACTTGTATACAGTCACGCTTGGAGCATTACGAAGAATTCTGCCCTTCATATTATAAAAAAAAAGCTACAGAGGCACTGGAGAAGGTGCAAAACATATTTACTGGATGACACCAGAAGGTAACCAGATGATATCAGGAAAGATTGAACAGCCTTTAGATAATTTCTCTTGACAATTGAAGATTGAGCAATGACCTGATCGAGATCTTCAATATAATGCAAGGTTTTATAGGCTAGACGTAGAGAAGGTGGTTCCACTTGCAGGCGAGAGCAGATTTCTGTGCCATGAATATAAGATAGTTGCTAATAAATTCGAAAGGGAATTCAGCTGAAATTTGTTTACCAAGAGAATGGTGATAATGCGGATGTCGCAAGCACAGCGAATAGTTGAGGCGAATAGTATAGAAACTTTAAAGGGGTTGCTAGTTAAGCACGAGGAAGGAAGCTCTTCTGATGCATAAGCAAAGGTCTGAACCTGTCGGGTCTAATGGCTTGTTTCTTTGCTGTAAATTGCATTTTTTTAAACGAGTGCCTCCGCTATCTCCTCGCTACAATCCTTGAGTATGCTTGGTTGCATACTATCTGGATCGGCTGTTTTCTCAACTTTCCGTTTTGCTAGTAAGTCAATTATTTTCTCTCTTTTTGTCCCAACTTTTTTAATATTCATATTAACACATCGTGTCACGAAGTGTCTATTTATTTACACTCCTTATTAGAAACTGAGTCAAGTAGCTATTGAATACATCTGCCATTTCTGAGCCATTACACGTGAGTTTATCCTGATAATTCATTATAGCTCTATCCTGACTTCAATTTTAATGTTATTCTTTTTATGTCGAGCGAACAGTTTGTTATTTCTTTTTATCTTCCTCCATATTTTGAATGCGTAAGTTCTCTTTGTGTTCCTGGTGTTTTATTAACTTCTCTCCTTCGTATATCATTCTACCCTCTTCCAATTTAGTAACCAATAGTTCTTAACTGTCATTGTTTTTACATTCACTGTTCCCTATAGTTCTGGATTCATTCACGATGCCCATAAGCAGTTTTCTTGTTTTGACATGTCATGGATTAACATTCCCGAGAACCATATTGATTATACTTTTCACAATATCCCAATGTCATGTGCTTCATTGCATATTAAGAATGTTTTCCCATTCACCTTCTTTAGTTCCACACTCAGTAACTCATAATTAGCTCTTTTGTAATCTATTATCTTAATTCGTGTCCTTTATATTTCACTCTACATCTTAATCTTGAAGCTTATGAAGGTGTGATCTTTACTACTAAGATACTATCATACCTTCACTTCTATTACCTGCTCTGGTTCATTGCCCATTACAAGATCCAACGAGATTATTTTCTTTTTGAAGTTATGTATTGAATGAGATACGATTTCTATATATAAAATATAAAAACGTTATTCCGGGATTTCCTTTCGCTTCTTCTTCTTTCCAATTCATCTGGGGGCAGTAGAAACTCTCCACGCTTATTATTCTATGACTGCTATTCACTTTGTAGATTTCATCTACAAATGTCTTCTGCCAATTCTCTTCAACTATTTGGTGGTTTGATAATCTAAATTATACTACTTTTAAAACATAAGAATGTAATTAATACGAGCAAGAGTAGGTCATTTGGCCGCTAGAGCCTGCTCCGCCATTTAGGAAGATAATGGATGATTTGATCAAAGACTCAGCTCTGCTTCCCTACCCGCTCCCCATAACCCTTTATTCCCTTATTGTTCAAAATGTTGCCAATATGCGCCTTAAATATATTTAATGACAAACCTCCACAGCTCTCTGGAGCAGAGAATTCCACACAATTACAACCCTCTGAGAGAAGAAATTCTTCATCGTCTCAGTTTAAATTGGGCGGCCCCTTATACTCAGACAATGCTCCCTAGTTTTAGTTTCACCTACGTGGAAATATCATCTCTGCATCCACGATGTCGAGCCCCCTCATTATTTTCTATGTTTAGATAAGATCACCTCTCATTCTTCTGAACTCCAATGAGCATATGCCTACCTTACTTAACCTATCTTCATAAGCCAACTCCGGAATCAACTGAGTGAAAATTCCCTGAATAGCTTCCAATGCAAGTATATCCTTCCTTAAATGAGAAGACCAAAACTGTATACAGTCGTCTAGGTGTGGCCTCAGCAATCACACAGCTGGAAGAGGCCTTTTCTGCTTTAATAATCCATCCCCTTGCAATAAATGCCAACATTGCATGTGCCTTCCTGATTACTTGCTGTACCTGCGTACCAACCTCTTGTGTTTCCTGCACATGGAACCTCAGGTGTATCTGTACTGAGCATTTTGTAATTTTTTTGCATTTAAATTATAATTGGCTTCGCTATTTTTCCAGTAAAGTGGATAACCTCACATTTTTCCACATTACACTTCATCTATCAAATTTATGCCCACTCATTTAGCCTGTCGATCTCCCTTTGTAGATTTCTTGTGTCCTCACAATTTCCTCTCCCACCCATCTTTGTATCATCAGCAAACTTGGCTACATTATACACGGTTCCTTCATCCAAGTCATTAATATAGATTGTAAATAGTTGAGGCTCCAGCACCAATCCCTGCGGCACCCCAACTGGAAAATGACCCATTTATCCCACAACTCTGTATTTGGTTAGATAGACAATCCTCTTTGAATGCTAATATCTTACTCCCAATCCCATGAACTTTTATCTTGTGCAGTAAACTTTTATGTGGCTACTTATCGAATGCCTTCTGGAAATCCACATACACCACATCCACTCGTATCTTCTATATTCACTCTGCTCATTACATTCCCTAAGAACTGCAACAAATTTGTCAAACATGTTCCCTTTCATAAAACTATGTTGACGCTTCTTGATTGAATCATGCTTTCCAATTATCCTGCTGTTGCTTCCTTAAAAATGTACTCCAGCATTTTCCCATCGGCAGATATTAGGCTAACTGGCCTCTAGTTTCCTGCTGTCCGTCTGCCTCCTTTTTTAAATAGTGGGGTTAAATTTGCGGTTTTCTATTTTGTTGGAACATCTCCAGAATCCGGGGAATTTTGCTGATTACTAACAATTCATCCACTATCTCTGCAGCCACTTATTTTAATATCCTTACTTTCTTAATTTTTAACTCACTCCAATGGATTATGTAGCTTTATTAGTGCTAGTTACATCCCTTTTGTCTACCGCCATATTTTATCTCTATCTTGTATAGCTACTCCACACTCTTTCCTTCATTCCCTTTCTTTCTCAGTGATTCGGATCTGGCAATATTAAGTTGAAAATTCTGTTCTCTACTTAGACATGATTCAGTAATCCCTACGATATTCGCATCCTTATGGAAAACTATTGCCTCTAGTTCATCCTTCATGTTTTGAGTACAAAATACATTGCTGTGCCAACAGTTTATCTTATTATTCCTCTCTGCTTGTTTTTAATAATTGTGTTCTATTTATGCTCGATGATTTCATCCAATCTCTCGCCATTCGTGTTATCCTTACTCTTTTCTTTAGTTTGTCCTTTAATTTCTTTCCCTTCCTCTTTTATTGTTAGGTTTTTGATAATTTAAGGCAGTTTCGTCCCACCTTGTTATGAGTTTAAAATCATTTTTGCAGACCATTTAACCATTCTGCTCGAATCTTGGCCAGACCTTTTCAGATGCAGACCGGCCAATGGCCCAGCTCCTTCCTATTCCACTACTGGAGCCAGTATCCCAATTTCACACTCAACTCTTTTAGATACGTGTTGACATTCCAAATCTAATTGTCCCTACGCCAATTTGCACTGGTTGCGGTAATAATTCATTGAATATTACCCGTGAGGTCTTGCTTTTCAATCTTTCCCATATCACTGCTTCCGACATGGAGTACAACAATTGTATCCCATCCCTCTCTTTACAGGTATTTCCCAGCCGTTTTGATATGTCACTTAATCTCGATTCTGATTTAAAAATAACTAACTACTACTAAGTCTTAAAACCGTACAATTATAAATATTCTATGTCTCCACCCCTTGGAAAAGCCCCTGCTCCACAGTGCTTCTAACTTATCACTCGCATCGAATAGTTTATAGCTGAAGCGCAGGAGCATTATCTTCAAATCTGGAAATCTGCAAATGTAATGGCCCTATTTAAAAAAAGGAGGCAGACAAAATGCAGGTAATCATAGAACAGTTAGCCTAACAACTGTGTTTGGGAAAATGTTGGAATCCATTATTAAAGAAGCAGTTGCAGGAAATTTGGAGAAGCAAAATTCGGTCAGGCAGAGTCAGCATGAATTTATGAATGGGAAGTCATGTTTGACAAATTTGCTGGAGTTCTTTGAAGAAGAAATGAACAGGGTGGATAAAGGGGAACCAGTGGATGTGGTATATTTGGAATTCAAGATGGGATTTGACAAGGTGCCACTTAAAAGGTTAATGCACAAGGTAAATGTTCACGGGATTGAGGGTGATATCTTTGCATGGATAGAGGATGGGCTAACTGAGAGAGAACAGAGAGTCGGGATAAATGGTTCATTCTCTGGTTGGCAACCAGTAACTAGCGGGTTGCCACAGGGATCAGTGCTGGGACCTCACTTTTTGCAATCTATATTAACAACTTGGAAGAACGGACTGAGTGTAACGTAGCCAAATTTGCTGATCAAAGAAAGATGGGAGGAAAAGCATATTTGTGAGGAAGACACAAAAATCTACAAAAGGACATAGACAGGCTAAGTGAGTGGGCAAACATTTGGCAGGTTGAGTATAATGCTCAAACGTGTGATGTCATGCACTTCGGCATAACAAAATGAAAGAGAAAGTTATTATTTAAATGGAGAATGATTACAAAGTGCCGCAGTGCAGTTGGACCTGGGGCTATTTGTGCATCAAACACAAAAGGATAGTGTGCAGGTACAGCAATAGTCAGGAAGGCCAATGGTATCTCGCCCTTTATTGCAAAGGGGATGGAGTATACAAGCAGGGATGACTTGCTACAGCTATACAATGTATTGGTGAGCCCATACCTGGAATACTGCGTGCAGCTTTGGTTTCCATATTTACGAAAGGATCTACTTGCTATGGAGGCAGCCCAGAGAATTTCACTAGGTTGATTCCGGGAATGAGGAGGTTGAGTTATGATGAAACGTTGACTAGGTTGGATCTCTACTCATTGGAATTCAGAAGAATGAGAAGTGACCTTATCGAAACTTATAAGATTATGAGGGAGCATGACAAGGTGGACGCAGAGAGGATGTTTCCACTGATGGGGGAGACTAGAACTAGAGGGCATGATCTTATAATAAGGGGCCGTCCATTTCAAATGGAGATGAGGTGCAATTTCTTTTCTCATAGGTTTGTAAATCTGTGGAATTCACTACCTGAGAGTGTTGTGGAAGCTGGGACATTGAATAAATTGAAGACAGAAATAGAATGTTTCTTAAATGATAAGTGCATAAGGGGTTATGGGGAGCGGGGGAGGAATGTAGCTGGGTCCAAGATCAGATCAGCCATGATTTTAATGCATGGTGGAGCAGACTCGAGGGGCCGTATGGCCTCGTCATGTTCCTATTTCTTATATTCTTATGTTCTTATTATGTTACCACTTATCCAACGTTCCCATGACTCGGTTGAATGGCAGTTACAGCGTCCCCTTCCTGCACTCATGCTTTCCTTTGGTGTGTAACTGTGCACTAGAATAAATTAACCAGTGATTTCTCCTCCTGCTCCATTATTTGCCGGAATGTGTCTAGCTTGGACTCCAATTCCACGACTCTGAGCATTACTGTCACGAGGCAGATAACTTTTCTGTAAGTGTCGCAGTCTGCTACAGACTCGTTTTCTGCAATCTCCCACATAGTACAATCTCAGCATGGTCATTTTATTATTTATTAATTAATTGTTTTACTTAGTTGTTTGATTTAGATTATTTATTTAACGAATTAGTCATTTGAAGTGTAGATTTACTTCAGGACCCTTCAGCTAATGTTAAATCAATTAGTAATTTGTTACTATGATTAATTACACCACTTTTTCATCAATTATTTTAAATGCTTTTCGAATTCATCATTAACTCCTTTGACTTAAACTTTCTTTCAATAGTATTAAATCATTACTAATTAAGCTTAACATTAAACACCAAAGATATCACACAAACAAAGCGATATCAAGATACTTGCCAGTATATATATATATATATATTAACGTCCTCAATTTCTGCCGCTCCTCTTTGTGTTTTGATTATGTCACCACTTTTTCTAACTCCACTGGTCCGGTAATTTATTATTCATTGTTGCCACTTAGTTTAATAAAATTCACACCCGCTTCCCCCTCTATACTGAATTCACATTGTAACCAAATTCGCGTTGCCACTATGTTCAGCAAGCCACTATGTTCAGGATCTGTCCCCAGCTCTTTTCGTATATGTCAGTTCAGAACCACAAATTCACACCGGGAGCCAGACTGGAAGAGATTTTATAGGAGCAGAGCATTTCGGCCAGCAACTTAATGAGCTCCACATTTAACTGCACATGTGCGGTCCCCAAAATTTGGCCTCCGATTTCCAACTGAATGATGCTGCGCGCTGTTAATAAAGACCTCGTTCTTGAAATCTTACCTGGTTTCGAATGAGACACCACATAAAAAGCTAATTTTGGAGTCTGGAGCATGGGATGAGATATCAAACAGCTGTAATAAGTCGCTATCTGAACTGGCTGTGTCTCTTGCAGGTAACTTATAGCTTCATATAGTCCCGCTGGGTTCAGCTGCTTCGTGGTTTTTATCCCGGTTACAACGTTGCTTGTATTTTTGTACCAGTTGAAGGTGATAGTATTCGGATAAAAGTCAACTGTCTCACATACAAGAATAGGATAATTGTTTGAATTTCCACCAGGTGATTTGAAGACAATCGTCGGGTTAGCTGGCACAGCTATAGAGGGGATCAGGGAAAATAATATATACGTTTAATATTTTAAATTTAGAACATTATTATATCGTAATTCAAAGTGAGATAATCCATAACCTGCATTTAACTGAATTGCTAAAATATCATGTCCTTGACGGCCATGCTGTACTTTCACAACTTCCCAAAAATCATTCGCATTACTTTCACATCTGTCACAAATGTCACAAAAGTCTCAAATACAGTTATTATTTTCAATTAAATCATTTACATGATGTGAGCAAATATGACAGCAATGCTTCAAACAGGAAATACAAAAAATTGCAATGATATTTATGACCAGTGTGTCTGTTTATAGCGATATTGATTAGCAGAGGTATGCTTTTTTTTCGCTCCAGCAACGCTGCAAGATATTTTAACATTATAATGACCAGCAGCCCGGACTCGGTTGGATTCTAACCACAAATACAGTAGGTCCAACGGAGCGCTAATCCGTCTCGACTGAAAGAAACAACGAAGGTTTATTGGTTAATTCCCAAAAGTATAGCTTTAATCCAGTGTCTGGCCATTTATCGTGGGTTTTTTTTACGAACATACCAATATAGGCACAACGACAGACAGGTAAAGACCCTCTGGCCCACCAAGTTGGTTACACACATTTGGGACGCCTTGTGCATAGACACTCATCCCGACGCAAAACCATCTGACCTACTCGGAGAGGGAAAACAGGTGAGATAAGCATAGTCCAATTTGGGAGGAAAAATGGGAAATTACTCTCCAACCCAATTCGGCGATTGAAATTAGTCCAGGAGATCACTCTGGTCCTTAATTCCGTGAAAAATCTATCTTCTGTAAGAGGTGCTCTCCTCCCTCACAACTCACCCACCCCCACCCCCGAATGTGTGGAGGAAGATGATGCGGGAAAGATTTTTAATGAATACTGTGCATCTGATATTGCACTGAGGGGGGAGGAGTGTTTAATATTAGAAGAGATAAACATAGTGAGAGTGGAAGTAGTCAGGGGCTTAGCAGCTTTAAAAGTTGATAAATCCCTGGGTCCAGATGAAATGTATCACTGGCTCTTCAGAGAAGCTAAAGAGGGTCTGACATTCATTTTCCAGTCCTCACTACCTAGAGATGTTGTGCCAGAGGACAGGAGAGCTGCTAATGTTTAAAATCTGTTTAAAAGGAGAGAAAGATATAGACCGAATAATCACAGGCCAGTCAGCCTATCCTCAGTGGTGGGAATATTATTGGGAAAAATCCTGAGGGATAGAATAAATCTTCATTTGGAATGTCATGAATTAATCAACAACTGTTAAAATAGATTTGTTAAGGGAAGTTCGTGTCTGAATAACTTGATTACATTTTTCGAGGAGATGACCACGAGGATCAATGAGGACAATGCGTATGATGTAATGTATGTTTATTTCAGCAAAGCTTTCGATAAGGTCCCAACTGGCAGACTAATCATGAAAGTTAATGGGCAAGGGAACCAGGGAAATGTGACAAGTTGGATGCAAAGTTAGTTCAGAGGCAGGAAGCAAATGGTAATGGTTAATAGGTGTTTTTGTGATGAGAAGGCATTATCCAGTGGGCCTCCTCATGGCTCAGTGCTGGATCCCTTGCTTCTTGTTGTATATATCAATCATTTGGACCTGAATGTTGGGGCTATGATTAAGAAGTTTGCATTTCACACTGAAATTGGCTGTGTGGTTAATAATGAAGAAGAAAGCTGCGTACTGCAGGAAGATATTAATGTACTGGTCAGGTCGGCAGAACAGCGGCAAATGAAACTCAATTCGAATAACATGGGTTAACGGATTTGGCGAGGTCTAGCAAGGCAAGGGAATGCACATTAAATTGTACAACACTGAACAGTGTAGAGGAACAAAGGGACCTTCGAGTGCAGGTGCACAGATCCCTGAATGTAGTAGGCCAGTTAGATAAGGTCGTTAAAAGGCATATGGAAGAATTGTCTTATTAGTCGAGCCATGGAATATAAGAGCAAGGACCATATGCTTGAACTGGTTAGACTGTAGCTAGAGTATTGTTTGCTGCACTTGTCACCATATTACAGGAAAGATGTGATTGCATTGAAATGGGTGCAAAGGAGATTTACAAGAATGTTGCGTGAACTGAATAATTTTGGCTATGAGGTAAGATGGGAGAAGCTCGGTCTGTTTTCTTTGGAACAGAGGAGGCAGAGTGCAGACCTGGTTGAGGTGTATAAGATTATGAAGGGCTTGCACAGAGTCGATAGGAAGGGCCTGTTTCCTTTGCCAGAGAGTTCAACAAATATGGGGGCATAGATTTAAAGTGTTTGCAGAGAGGTATAGAGGGGATATTAGGGGAATTTCCATTACCCAGAGTGTGGTGGGGTTTTCGAACTCACTGCCTAAAAAGGTGGTAGAGGCAGAATGCTTCACCACATTTAAAAAATACTTGGATGTGTACTTAAAGTGCCGTAACCGACAGGGCTACCGATTAAGTGGCATTCGGCTGGATAGCTCTTGGATAGCCGGCGCGGAAAGGATGTGCTGAAATTGCCTCCTTCTATGCTCCAAATTTCTATAATTCTATGATTATATGTGCCGCTCAACAAAAACCCTCAAATTGCATCTGGCGTTTGAGAAAGTTCCTAAAAGGCTCCTCACGATCGATAAAGATGTAAGTCATTTATCGATAACAGAACTTAAAAGATCGCCTGAATGTACGCAATATAATACTTTCTTCAGAAACACGTCGATACAAATATATGCAGTGCCAATCAGAGCGGATTTAGATACTTCCCGTCAAAACCTTATTAAACTATTTTCAAATTATTTCGCAATCTCTGTACATTGCCTACATCAAAACCAACATGAAACAGTTAAAATAAATACTATACTGTGCTTCATGTTTATGATTACATTGTGTGCGCTGAAAGTATTTCATTTAGAATTTTATCGTGAACATTGAGGATTAATGTACAGCTCACAAAATGTAAAAAATCAACAACAAATCATTTTACCTCACTTATTCATGTTTTCCGTTATATATTACATGTGAGATAATTCCCTGCAATATAACTTACCGTGGACAACAAGCGTTGATCCAGTTCCGTTTATAATCGTGTTTCCTTGTTGGATTACTCCGCAGTAATAAACCCCAGCATCCTGGAAACGGATATCGAGGATCTGCAAGGAGCCTTGCCCTTTCCTGATGAAATACTGTTTTCGCTTGTCCGAGCCGCGTTGCAGATATATACTTTTGTCGAATCTCCACCAGAAAACATTCACTTCTGAATTATCTGGAAAAGGAGGGAATGCACAAGCGAAGGTAATATTTCCGCCGACCCTCACAATCTTGTGCTGCGGGCTTTGGGTCACTTGGAAGATGGCATCGCCAAAACCTAACAAAGAAAATTAAAAACATGCAGACATTAATTAAACATATGAAACTTGACGGGAAATGCATGACACATGAAGATGTATAGACGGGCAGAAAATGCACAAAAAGTAGCATTAAAAATGGTGATTGCGGAAAATACTTGTGGAGATAATCCCCAGGACCACGATGCACTGAAGCACAATGCGCAGAGACATATTAAACAAAGAAAATAATTATTTTCAGCCAATCAACAAGAAACTCAGATGCTTTTATATCCACATATTTGCAGCTAATCTGCTTTACACCATGAAGTAATGACGTGTGAAACCACAAGTAGAAATCACCCGTGCAATGAAAGAAATAAAGTGCTGCAATGTGTCGTAATTGTGACCTTTGCATGGTTTGAAAAATCAGAAGCAGGGGAATTTGGCTGAAATAAAACAAAAGCCAACCTGGTAAACCCTGTAACCGCTATGTCAGTTAAATATGATTTCTACATGAAACAGTTGATCAAAATATTTGCTTTGGAAATTTAAATCTGTTGACGTACTTTAGCTGGGTCTGATTATTGACTGCCAACTACAGCTAGCCTCCCACCGTTGCTTGCAGTGATAGGAATAATAGTATTCAGCGAACTGGCCAAGTTGTAAGTGCAAAATTGTCGATTGTGACCATGTAGAGAAGTGAGAAAGCTGAAGATTTCAAATGGGTAAATGATATCTGAATATCATCGCCTGTTCAGACTAAATGTTGCAACACAAGACAGCGAAAGCTTTTGGGCGGGTCTGAAAGCCATTCTTTCCAAAAGATTGTATTTCTCCATCATTTGCTATGTTGCTTACAATTGAAATGCAAATATATGGCCAGTCTCCTATTGCAAAATAATCGCTTTTAGAATAAGTTGTGCTTTGAGATCTATGCAGGCTGAAACAAAAAAAAACAGTTTAACTGAGCAGCAAGTGACCAACAAAGTTAAAGCTGCCTGGGTAATGCGCCGTTAGCTTCAGTGCGGCCAATGCTGCTTTCCCACACGTTTATTTCAGCACATTTTTTTTTCGTTGAATTTTATTTTGCTGTTGAACTCTGGGAACTGCATGATAAATTTTTGGATTTTGGTCTGGCTAGAGTTGGTGATACATAATTTGAATGACTTAGTAGGTTGTGCGATCTGCTGTGCAATAATTGCCTTAACTTTCGTGTGGCATCTTGCACTTTTGTCAAAATGAAGAGATGTAACTTTCAGCTAATTGATCACCTTCAGTGTAATAGCGACTAATTAGTGCTGACCAGGTACAAAACTGTACACAGCAGGAAGCGTGTAGATAACCAGTCTCAACGGAGTTCAGTTTTGGTGTTCAAAATTATATTTAAGCGATAAACCACGAGATTCTGTTTAAGTTCATTGATGTTTGCACAAACGATTCTGTTTTTTTATGGGCGACCGCTGAAATGTGACACGTCTGATCTCTGAGCATTATGAAGTGTTGGGATAGGGCATGCGTCCCAGATGATTACATATGCAGCATGCGTCGAGCACAGCTTGCACTCGAGTGGAAAATATCTGACCTTGAGTAAAAGCTGGGACCTGCAATCACATCTTGTAAGGCAAGATATTGTGTAGCACACATACCAGGATTCAATCACTCCACAGGCACAGTGAGTTAGTGAAAAGTGAAATAGTGAGTTTTTCTTTCAGTGAGAAAGAGGAGAGGTGAGGCAGTTCAGGCCATGCTGGAGACTTTTTAAATTGACAGACACACATTCAACAGGCTAGTGTCAACTGTTGCGCAATCAGTATCAGATGTAGTGCAAAATTGGAGTTAGTTTAAAGTATTTCCCATAATTACATGAGAGCCGTGTCCCAAATGTGCTATTTCAACTCACAGGCTAATGTAATCGATATTATGGAGCAGCAGCAAAATATTCTGCTGAAGGAAGACTAGCAGCAAGAAATCAGAATATCACGAATTCGGTGCCGATCTAAAAGCAGGGCCGCAAATACAGTCATTTACTAATTACTCCATTCACTATTACGTGTGGCAAAAATAAGATATGGCATGTGCGTGCAGGGTGAGATGATGTAGATGGCACAAACTCAGACTTCAGTAATATTAGAAGCCGATCTTCTAATATGCACAGGCCAAATGAGCGCCACCAGAACAAAGCTGCCATGAATATACACACTGGGAGAGTAGGTCGCGTTGTGGGTAGATTTGCACTAATGTGCGGGGAGAATTAAACCAGAAGTTGAAGCAAAAATTAGAATGACATTTTGATAGGGTCTAGCAAGCATAAATAAGACAATAAAAATGTAGGAAACATTACATGTAACTTTGCAAAACACATAACTTCAGCGGTTAATTAATTATACATACAATTTCAATAAAATTGGATAAACCAGTCACAAAATGCTGAAGGATGTGTGTTAACTTAGCATGTTTAGAGATGCTGTCTTCACTATCGAAAGGCTCAGTGTTAAACATTATTGGCAGAATAATCAAGTATTCCACGACCGCACGAGAGTATAAGGTTGATGTCGAAATTGTGTAACAATTAAAGGAAGGGATGTGTAGTGTTTGAGAAAGTGTAGCAAAATCAGGATCATAATGAGTGGCAACGTTAAATATGTAAATGCAGATAGCAGGGAAATTAATTTAAATGGAAAAGATAATTGAGATTACGACAATGTACCCAGGACTATTTCCCTCTTCAGTCTATTATACTCCAACAATGAAAGCGTTCAAAGGAAGCGTTAATTGCAGATCTGGCAAAAATTGCATTAAGTGAGACATTTGTGTGATAGAAGGGGAATGGAGTAGCGACCATAACGAAATTGGACTTGAAATTATAACTGAAAACTCCTAACATAATTGTAATGATATTTTTACAGAAAATCGCAAATTTCAGGAAGATAGAGCTAGTAACTAGACCGGTTATTTTAGAAAGCGGTATATGAAATATGTGTTGCACGGGAATCCTCATTATGACTACAGCTCAATTAGGTTGATATATACATACAATGGACGAGAGTCTCACGTACAATAGTAATTGAGCAATGAGGGACCTTCAAGCAGGATTTACGTTGGATACAGAATAAAGACATTCCCATCAGGAGGAACGAATGGAATTAAAAGCTAATGCTCCCTGGTGCGCTAAAACAATGGAGATTCTAGTGAAACAGACAAAAGACTGATGATTAATACCACGTTCAATATCCAATGACCAAGCAGAATATAGACAGTGCAGAGGAGAACTGGAAAGGGCAATAAGAGGGATAAAGAGCTTGCATAGAGATTAGAGGGTACTGTGTTCATCTAACAGTATTAAATGCATCAGTTCACTTCTGGATATTCACAGAATAATAGAATGTTACAACAAATAAATATGCGATTCGGCCGATGGTCCTGCGACTGGCTCTTTCAAAGACCTATCTAATTAATGCCACTCTGCTGGCCTTTTCCCCAAATCCCTGCAAAACTTGTTCCTTTTCATGTTTTCATCGATTTAACCTTAGAAAGTTACGATTGAATGTACCTCCATCAGCCTTTCAGGCAGTACATTGCACAGCATCCAACGCACTATACAAATATGTTTTTATCATCTCCCCCTAGTTCTTTAGCGGCCTCTCCTGCCAGTGGAAATAGTATATACCTATGTACACTTAACTAAACGTTTTGAACTTGCTGTTGAATCTATTGCATCTCCCATCAACCTTCTCTGCTCTGTTGTTAACATTCCCATTCTTTTAATCTCTCCACATAACCCGATAGACCTCTTTGGTGATGCCATTCAGTAAATCTAGAATAGAAGATATATAATAAATAATGTGGAAGTCTCGATTACATAGTATAGGTTTCTTAACTGGAAAAAAACTGGAAGGTTAACGGGAATAGTGACATAATTATTGGAGAGCCCGTTGCAAATTGTGGCCCAGAAAATATTAAAATCCTACAACATCACTGAAGGAATTAAAGTGAACGATCTTAGGTTTTTAGCTCGATGGAGTTGGTAAATAAATGGTAATGACGATCTCTAGTGTTTTTCACTCCAAATAACACGCGTTGTGTATCTTTGTAGCAAAGAAGTATGAAGTCATTCAATGTTATAAGCTTCACCATATTTGCATTTTTTGGACATTGTTTAGAAAATATCTGAGCGAACCAAGTAACAATTTGTAACTTGTTCAATATAATTTCTGCTGAAAATTATTTACATTGTAAGAAATATAAATGCGATACTAGAACAAACTGTGCTCAGTACCTGCCCTGTTGCGACCTTGTAAAGCAAATCTTCAGTTAACCAGTAAAATACATAGGTTAGTGCCTCCACAAAAGGACAAACTGAGGAGATGGTGTGGTGTTGTGGAACTTCGATCTTTAAAAAAAGTGTGGCTATTTGTAGGATGATAGAAGCAAGAGAATTCAGATCTGAAGCAGCATATACTTTACAGGTAGTGGGTCATGGAAAAAAATACATTGAAAGTAGGTCGCTATTAAATGCGAATATATTTGTGCTATCTCATGATACCTAATAGGCAAACGGTATGTTTCCATGATGTTGCAATCAACGGTATAATTTTATACTTAGACTGCTACTGCAGTGGGCCGAGGTAATAAATAACTTCCTTTGCTTTTAACAATGCGCGTGTGGTTTAATCAGTACTTGATAAGGCTTACAAGCCTAGTGGAACAAACCACACACTGGAAAGGTCATCTACTTCCTGGACGTATATTACTTCAGAATTGGCTTTGAGCAGCACGCCCACACATTAATTTCCCCACTGCTGAATATAATTTGTGTCACATTGTGCTAATCAGTTAATTGTTTGCGGGGTTATTCCAATATTCATAATGATGTTTTTCTATTCAGCGCTAAAATGCAATTGTAATATTACTTTTAAATCTTGCAGATATGCTTGCAAAACAGCTTTCTTAATTTTATCGCGTTTTTCTCGCATTGTGAACACAAGACATCAGAACATAAGGACATAAGAAATAGAAGCAGGAGTAGGCCATACGGCCCGTGGAGCCTGCTCCACCATTTAATACGATCATTGCTGATAGGATCATGGACTCAGATCCACTTCCCTTCCCGCTCCCCATAACCCTTATTCCCTAATCGTTTAAGAAACTGTCTATTTCTGGCTTAAATTTATTCAATGTCCCAGCTTCCAGAGCTCTCTGAGGCAGCGAATTCCACAGATCCATAAGCACCAGAAGGAAGTAATGTCTCCTCATCTCTGTTTTAAATGGGCAGCCCCTAATTCTAAGATAACGCCCTCTAGTTCTAATCTCCCCTATCAGTGGAAACATCGATTCTGCATCCTCCTTGTCAAGCCTGCTCATAATCTTGTACGTCTCGATAAGATCAGCTCTAATTCTTCTGAATTCCAATGAGTAGAGGCCCAACCTAGTCAACCTTTCCTCATAAGTCAATTCCCTCATTTCTTCAAGCAACCTAGTGAACCTTCTCTGAACTGTCTCCAAAGCAAGTATATCCATTCCTAACTATGGAAACCAAAACTGCACGCAGTATTCCAGGTGTGAACTCATCAATACCCTGTATAACTATAGAAATAATTTCCTGCTTTTATATTCCATCCCCTTTGCAATAAAGGCTAAGATTCCATTAGCCTTCCTGATCACTTTCTCTACCTGCATATTATCCTCTTGTGTTTCATGCACAAGTGCCCATACATACCGCTGCATTGCAGCACATTGCAATCTTTCTTCATTTAAGTAATACATTGTTAAATGGTTATTTTCTGCCAAAGTGCATGACCTCACATCTTCCAGCATTATACTCCATCTGCCAAATTTCTGCCCACTTACTTAGCCTGTATATGTCCTTTTGCAAATTTTTGTGTGTGATCCTCACATGAATAAGCTTCCAGAAATACTAGGGGACAGAGGATATAGCGAGAAGGAAGTGCTGACAGAAATCCTTATTACTTATGAATTGGTGTTAGGGAAATTGATGGGATTGAAGGCCGATAATTCCCCAAGGCCTGATAGTCTGCATTCCAAGTGGCCCTAGAAATAGTTGATGCATTGGTGAACATTTTCCAAACGTGTTAAGTCCTGTCCCCTCAGTACAGATTCACACGAGGCATGTAGTGGAGTCAAGGTCACCCTGGACCTGCACCTTTATTTCATAGCTCTGGAATGCTGCACTTGCCTGAAACCTATCCTTATATACCTGTCTCCTGCAAGTGCAGCCCTGGTTGTAAGGTATGCTGGTGGTTACAGGTCATATCTTATTACAGTCATGTTTAGCATGTTAGGATACAGTTATATATAATAATGTAAGATATATGACATCATCCTCCCCTAAGGTCTTATTGTCGTTATAGGTTCAGTCTCTCAGGTGGTCTACGCTCTCACGTGGAGCGTCTGAGTTGTGGATCAGTTGTTTGCCTTGGTGTCTGTTTTTCTTTTGGTGTGGTTGCTGGTATCTCGCCTGGGCTGTCTGTTTCGATTGGTGTGATTGCTGTTGACTTGCCTGGGCTGTCTGTTGGGATTGCCCTTTCCTCAGGTTGTTCCCTCTGTCTGTCCATCAGGTGTGGTGCAAGTTCCACATTGTAGCCTGCCTCTGGTTCCGCAGTGTTGTTGGTAAATATGCTTTTGACTTGGTCTACATGCCTCCGGCAGGTTTTGCCATTGTCCATTTGTACTACCAGTAGCCTGTTTCCTTCCTTGCCTGTTCCTGTCCCTGCAAGCCATTTTGGACTCCCTGCCTTAGTTTAGTACAAACACTTTGTCCCCTATCTCATTCCATCTCCCCCTCGAATTTCTCTCATGGTACTCAGTCAGCTTATGGTGCTTTGCCTATATGATTTCGTGCACGTCTGGGAGGATTGATGAGAGCCTTGTGTTTAAAGTCCTTTTCATCAACAATTGCGTGGGGGGATCCCAGTCAATGAGTGCGGATGAGATCTGTATGCCAGCAGCAGTCGTGAAAGGCGTCCTGCAGCGTGGGACCTTGGATTTTAAGCATGACTTGTTTAATGATTTGCACTGCTCTCTCCACCTGGCCGTTGGAAGCCGGCTTGAACGATGCCGTCTTGATGTGATTTATGCCGTGGTCAATTATAAAATCTTAGAATTCTGCGCTGGTGAAGCACGGACCATTGTTACTGACCAATGTGTCTGGGATTCCGTGCATTGCAAACATGGTTGCGAGGCTCTCCACGGTTGTGGAGGTTGTGCTCGAGTTTAAAATGGTGCAATTGTTCCACTTTGAAAATGCATCTACAACTACGAGGAAAATTTTGCCCATGAATGGGCCCGCATAGTCTAGTGCACCTGCGACCACGGTTTGGTAGGCCAGGGCCAGGGGCTCAGTGGAGCCTCCCTGGGGTCATTGCTGAGTTGGGCACAAATGGTGCACCTTCGGACGCAGAGCTCCAAGTCCGCATCAATACCAGGCCACCAGACGTGGGATCTGGCTATTGCCTTCATGAGAGCGGTGGAGCTCCCGGACAAATGCCTCTCTGCCTCGCAGAGGCATGACTACTTGGCTGCCCCACATCAGGCAGTCTACTTGTAGTGATAGCTCATGCATACGCCTGTGAAAGGGTTTTAATTCCTTGGGGCAGGCATCGCGAGCCTCTGCCCAGTTACCGGTTAGGACACATCTTTTTACTAAGGATAATGTGAGGTCGCTGGCCGTCCAGGCTCTTATTTGGTGAGCCGTCATATTGCGAACCTGTGGACTCAAAGGCATTGATTGCCATGACTATCTCACAGTCCTGTTCGTCAAACCCTTCCGTGGTCGCAAGGGGTAGCCTGCTGAGTGCGTCGGCACAGTTGTCTGTGCCTGGTCTGTTCCTTATTGTGTTGTCGTAGGGCGCCAGCATGAGTTCCCACCGTTGAATTCGCGCCAAGGCATTGGCGATAATTGCCTTGCTCTCAGATAGGAGGGACGTGAGGGGCTTGTGGTCGGTTTCTAACGCGAACTTGGCCCTGAAAAGGTATTGGTGCATCTTGTTGACACTGTACACGCACGCGAGCGCCTCCTTCTCCACCATTCCGTACCTGCGCTCTGCCCGCGAAAGTGACCTGGAGGCATAAGCTATGGGTTGTAATTTGCCAGCACTATTGACATGTTGCAAAATGCACCCAACCCCATACGCTGACGCATCGCATGTGAAAACTAGTTTTTTTATCTGGGTCAAAGAAAGTCAAAACACTGTTGGAACACAGAAGGTTGTGTGCCTTATTGAAGGCGCGTTCCTGGGAATCCCCCCAAAACCAATCGCACCCTTTCCTGAGTAGCACGTGGAGAGGCTCCAGCAGCGTGCTTAAGTTCTGCATAAAGTTCCCAAAGTAATTGAGTAGCCCAAGAAAGGCGCACAGTTCTGAGACATTCCGGGGCCTGGGTGCCAGGCGAATTGCTTCTGTTTTTGACTCTGTTGGGCGGATTCCATCAGCGGCAATCCTTCTGCCCAAAAATTCAACCTCGGGTGCGAGAAACAGGCACTTGGATTTCTTGACTCATCGGCCTACCCGATCCAACCGCTTTAGTACCTCCTCCAAATTACTGAGATGGGAGTCAGTGTCCCTGCCTGTGATAAGTATTCAAATACAACCATCCCCGGGATGGACTTGAGCAGACTCTCCATGTTGCGCTGGAATATGGCAGCTGCCGACCTGATGCCGAATGGACATCGATTGTACATGAAAAGGCCTCAATGTGTGTTGAGGGTGGTGAGTAGCTTGGATTCCTCGGTCAATTCTTGCGTCATATACGCAGATATGAGGTCTAATTTTGAGAAAAGTTTACCTCCAGCCAATGTGGCAAACAATTCCTCCGCTCTGGGCAGCGGGTACTGGTCCTGTAGGGAGACTCTGTTTATGGTAGATTTGTAGTCCCCACAGATTCATACGGATCCATCAGGCTTCATGACTGGGACGATGGGACTTGCCCAGTCGCTAAATTCCACAGGTGATAAAGTGCCTTCACGCAGATGCCTGTCTAGTTCGTGTTCAATCTTTTCCCTCATCACATAGTGTACAGCTCTGGCCTTGTGATGGACCGGCCTAGCATCCTGTGTGATGTAGATTTTGACTTTGGCCCTTTGAAAGTGCCCATACCTGGCTGAAATAGATGTTCAAATCGCTTTATAACTTTTGAGCAGTAGGTCCGTTCCTCTAAATACATGGCATGGACATCAATCACATTTCCAGTTTAGTTTTGCTAGCCAGCTTCTCCCCAGCAGTGCTGGGGGGTCTCCGGGGACAATCGACAGGGGAAGTCGGTTCACTGTCCCTTTGTGTGTGACAGAGAGCATGGCGCTGCCGAGGACTGGTACGATTTCTTTGGTATCGGTCCTTAGTGTGGTGTCGACTCTTGTGAGTTTTGGTCTGTCTCTTTTATGCGACCACAGTTGTTCAAATTGTTGAACGCCCATGAGAGATTGACTCGCTCCCGTATCTAGCTCCATGTTGACAGATATTCCATTGAGTAGGACCCTCATCATTGTAGGAGGCATCCTGTTGTAGGAGCAGTGGCCATTGATCGTGTTGACCCGCTTTACACCGGTGTCCCGGGTACTGTCCCCATCATCTTCTGGTCCGCTTTCCGCCCCATCTGATTCGTATACGGCCGAGCTGCCGTTTTTTTGCACATGCGGGCTAAATGCCCTGTATATTTACAATTTCTGCAAACAGCCTGCTAAAATCGACATTCCCTTGACGTGTACCCACCCCCACACCTCCAGCACAGACCTGTTCCATTGTTCAAAGATTTCCCAAAGAATGAGCTGCGTCTGGCTGATCTCTCTTGAACTTCTCTCAGTTTGTAGTTGATTGCTCGCATTGTGGGTTGATGAGGTGTGAAAGGCCGTTCCTGTGGCCCTTGATGGCTTCTGCCTGCTGTCGAGATCCTGTTCTCCCGGTTTAGTCTGTGTGTGGGGGTAGCAGCTTGATGGCTTCTGCCTGCTGTCGAGATCCTTTTCTCTCGGTTTTGTCTGTGTGTGGGGCTAGCACCTTGTTTAGTGCTGTGAACTTCTTCCCATATTTCGTTAGTTGCCGTACCTGCATTGTAAATCAACCTCGTTTCTTCTTCCCCTACCAAGAATGACTGTGCAACCAGTGCTGCTGCCTCTAAGGTCAGGTTCTTGGTCTCTATGAGCTTTCGGAATATGCCTGCGTGGCCTATTCCTTCAATTAAAAAGTCTCTCAGCATTTCTTTCCTCAGTTCATTGGAGAACTCACATAAACGAGCCAACCTCCGAAGTTCCACCATGAAGTCGGGTATGCTCTGGTCCACACAGCGTCTGTAGTTGTAGAACCTGTGTTTGGCCATGTGTAGGCTGGCCGCTGGCTTCAGATGGTCTCTTACCAGTGTGCTCAATTCTTCAAACAACTTGCTTGCTGGTTTCTCGGGTGCCAACAGATCCTTAATTAAAGCGTATGTTTTCGAGCCACAGCTGGTCACGAGATGGGCTCTTCTCTTGTCTGCCTTATCGTCGCCGAACCAGTCTTTGGTTACAAAGATTTGCTGGAGCCTTTCTATAAAGTCCTCCCAATTGTCTCCCGCATTGTACTTTTCATCTGATCCGTTGTTCGCCATTTGCTGGATGCTGTAATCCCGTAACCCGTTGCCGCTGTAAAGGCCTGTCCCCTCAGTACAGATTCACACGAGGCATGTAGTGAAATCAAGGTCACTCTGGACCTGCACCTTTATTTCACAGCTCTGGAATGCTGCACTTGCCTGAGACCTGTCCTTATCTACCTGTCTCTTGCAAGTGCACCCCAGGTGGTAAGGTATGCTGGTGGTTACAGGTCATATCTTATTACAGTCATGTATAACATGTTAGGATACAGTTATATATAATAATGTGAGATACATGACAAAAAGTCTATCGATTCTGGATTAGTTCCTCTCGACTGGAGTGTAGCTAATGTAACACCACTTTTTAAAAAAGGAGGGAGAGAGAAAACGGGAATTATAGACCGGCTAGCTTGACATCGGTAGTGGCGAAAATGTTGGAATCAATTATTAAAGATGAAAGAGCAGCGCATTAGCGAAGCATTGTCAGGATCGGTGCAAGTCAGCATGGATTTATGAAAGGGAAATCAACTTGACAAATCTTCTGGATTTAGTGAGGATATAACTGGTCGAGTGGACAAGGGAGAACCAGTGGATGTGGTGTATGTGGACTTTCAAAAGGCTTTTGACAAGGTCCCATAAAAGTGATTTTTGTGCAAAATTAAAGAACATGGTTTTGGGGGTAATGTATTGTCGTGGATAGAGAACTGGTTGGCAGACAGGAAGCAGAGAGTTGGGATAAACGGATTCTTTTCAGAATGGCAGGCAGTGACTACTGATGTGCCGCAGGGCTCAGGGATCCGAGCCATTTACAATATACATCAATGATTTAAATGAAGGAATTGAGTGTAATATATCCACGTTTGCAGATGACACTAAGCTGGGTGGCGGGGTGAGCTGTGAGGAGGAAGCTAAGAGGATGCAGGGTGACTTGTACAGGTTAGGTAAGTGGGAAAACAAATGGCAGATGCAACACAATGTGGATAGATATGAGGTTATCCACTTTGGGGTCAAAAACATGAAGGCAGAATATTATCTAAATTGCGGCAGATTAGGAAAACGGGAGGTGTAACGAGACCTGGGTGTCATGGTACATCAGTCTTTGAAGGTTGGCATGCAGGTGCAGCAGGTGTTGAATAAGGCAATTGGTATGTTGGCCTTGATAGCTAGGGGATTTGAGTATAAGGTAAGGGACGTCGTACTGCAGGTGTACAGCACCTTGATGCGGCCTCACCTGGAATATTATGTTCAATTTTGGTCTCCTAATCTGAGGAAGGACGTTCTTGCTATTGAGGGAGAGTTGCGAATGTTCACCAGACTGATTCCCGGGATTGCAAGACAGTCATATGAGGAGAGACTGCATCGACTAGGCCTGTATTCACTGGCGTTTAGAAGAAAGAGAGGGGATCGCATAGAAACATATAAAATTCTGACGGGACTGGACAGGTTAGATGCAGGAAGAATGTTCCCGATGTTGGGGAAGTCCAGAACTAGGGATCAGAGTCTACGGAAAAGTGCTGACCCAGTTAGGACCGAGAATAGGAAAAACTTCTTCACTCAGAGAGTTGTGAACCTGTGGAATTCTCTACCGCAGTTTTTGATGCCAGTTCGTTAGATATATTCAAGAGGGAGTTAGATATGGCCCTGGCAGCTAAAGGGATCGAGTGGAATGGAGAGAAAGCAGGAAAGGGATACTGAGGTCAATGATCATCCATGACCTTATTGCATGGTGGATCAGGCTCGAAGGCCTGAATGGCCTACTCCTGCAACTATTTTCTATGCTTCTATTGTTTTTCCTCCCATCTTTGTATTTTCAGAAAACTTGGCTGCGTTACACTCGGTCCCTTCTTCCAATTCGCTAATATAAATTGTAAATAGCTGGGGTCCCATCATTGATTCACGTGGCACCCCACTAGCTATTCATTTCCAAACCGAGAATTTATCCCGATTTTCTGTTTTCTGTTAGTTAGCCAGACATCTATCCATACTAATATAATACCATCAATCTTGTGCAGTTCTTTTTTATGTGGCACCTTGTCAAATGCTTTCTGGATGTCCAAATACAACACATTCACTTGTTCCCCAGCCTGTTCATTACATCCACAAAGAATTCCAGAAAATTTGTCAAACATGACTTCCCCTTAAGATCTGTGTGATATTGTCATGAAGTAAATGATTAGGAAATGAACAGGTATTAACCTTTCTCTCGAAAACGTTTACAGTGTCCCACCAATTTAATCTATCGTTTCGTGTTAGAATCATAGAATAGTTGCAAAATGGATGAAGGACTACAGCCCATCGAGCCTGTGCCGGCTCTCTGTTCGAGCAGCAGAGCCAGTGCCATTTCTCTGCCATTTCCCCGTACCAATGCATTTTTTTCCCTTTCAGTTACTTATCAAATTCCTTTTTGAAAGCAGTGATTAAAACTGCCACCACCATCCGTTCAGGCAGTTCATTGTAGATCATAACTACTCACTGCATGAAAAATAGTTTTTTCCTTCTGACGCATTTGATTATTTTGCAAATCGCCTTAAATCTACATCCTCTGGTTCTCTTCGCTTCCAACAGTGGTAAGAGATTATCGCTATCTACTTTATCCAGACCCATCGTGGTCTTGAAACACTCCATCAAATCTTCTAGCAACATTGTCAGCTCTACGGAGAACAAACCCAGCATCTCCAGTCTATCCACGCAACTGAAGACCCTCATCCCTGGAAACATTCTTGTAAATATTTTCTGCAGCTACTCTGAGGCATTCACATTGTTCCCAAAGAGTTCTGCCCAAAATTGGACACAATACTCAAGTTGAGGTGAACCAGTGCTCTATAGAAGTTCATCATAATTTCTATGGATGTTTACTCCATACTTCTATTCACGAAGACCAGGATCCACTATGCCTTTTCAAACTGCTTTCTCAATCTGTCTTACCACCATCAACGATTAGTGGACATACACCCCTAGGTCTCTCGGTCCATGCACAGCATTAAGAATTATACCCTGTTGTATATAATTCTTCTCCGGATTATTGGTACCACAATGTTGATAAAGAAAGCAGAACGATGAAGGACACAATATTTAATGGCTTGAAACATATTTGAAACTGTCGATATAAGCTTGTTGAAACAGTAATTTTGCATGGAAATACTTTATGTTTTCTTAAAATTCGAAGATTCTTTTTTTAAAAAAAGTAATGTATTAGGCAGCATCTGTGGAGAGAGGAAAGTGTGATTAACTTTTCAGGACTATGATCTTCCCATCTCCGCACATGCAGACTCACCTGTCGAGCGTTTCCTAAATTTACTGTTTTGTTTTCAGATTTGCAGTTACTGTAGCCTTTTGATGTTTGGAAAGGAGTGTTTTATTGACTAATCGAGCTCGTTGATAGCTATCACATTGGTCGATCCGTAAAAGCAGTATTAAACATATATTCATCAACATATCCGCTTTTCATATCTACTAACTTGTACATGCCCTCTGATGAATACATCTATAATTTTGCTAGAAATTCCGAGCAGGCAAATATATTTGTAAAATATTTGAGGATGCAGCTAGGCGAAGTCAGTAGATCAATTTTGATTTGGTCTGGTCACAACTTATTATTAAAAAAAGGGAGAGCATTTTTGTTAGATTTTTTAACAAAAATTAAGAAGAAAATCCGTTCAACACCACTGCCAATTTAGTTCAAAATATAATTTATGTGCAAAGGAATAGAAACCTCAAACCCAGTATCCGATTCTAAGCAAATGTGCATTAACAGCCTGTTGCCTGCTAGGTCAGAACTAATATTTTAACAGTTATCCCTTTATTAGGGGAATGATCAAGCGGTTTGAGAATAATAAGGTTCAGAAGATAATTAGAAAGAAATATAAATTAGAAATAGATGTTTAGATAGATAGACAGGCAGACAGACAGACAGTCAGATAGACAGATAGAAAAAAAGATTGAGAAAAATAGATAGATTTAGAGATAGATAGATAGATAAATAGAGAGATAGATAGACAGACAGACAGACAGACAGATAGATTGATTAAGAGATAGAAAAACACATGGAGTGATATTCAAAATGAAACGTTACATTTTTTGTGTCGCATGTATTTGTTATAGGAGGAGATACAAAACATGTTTTCACAATCAGCTCTCAAATGTCAAATTATATTATCGATACCTACAACTGTGTCGCAATATCCGATGAGCATTCAGCATTGAACAAGTTTTAGGCACTGTTATTGTTATGTATGAAGAAAGAGTCAGACTAAATACTGTGAGCTCAAAGTAAAGTGTGACCTTAGTCTTTTATTGCAGGTCTCCTGAGTGCCTCTACAACCTGTGAGGCCTCCTTAAATACATGTGCTCCCAAGGGATTATGGTATCCCTTTGGATTCCAGGGGATGAGCCTTCTGGTGGCTGTACAGAGTATATACAAGTTTACATATATAACAACACTGCCCCACAAAGTCAACAGTATAACTATTTACAGGATGAGTCGGTCTGGGTCCCTTCTTGCCCAGGTGGATCATCTTGGGACAAATTCTGTTATTGGTAAATCATCTGTGGGACCTTCGCTGAGCTGCTGTGCAGCTGGCCATGCTGGGCTTCCTGGTGTGGTGAGTCCTGCTGGGCTGTTGTGGATGATGGGTTCTGCTTCATGTTCAACCGCTATATCGGTTGCCATTGGTTTGTGTGTTGGTGGGTCAAAGAAGCTAGGGTCGAAAATGGGTTGCAGAGGATAATCCGTGAATCTGAGTTTGATTTGGTCCAAGTGTTTCCGGTGAATGAGTCCATTTGAAAGTTTGACCCTAAACATCCTACTCCTCTCTTTGGCCACAACAGTGTTAGGAAGCCACTTGGGACCTTGTCCATAATTGAATACATATACAGGACCGTTGATTTAAATCTCACATGACACATTTGCGCTAGCATGGTATTGACATTGTTGGAACCGCCTGCACTCTACCTGTTCCTGTAGATCGGGATGAACTAACGAGAGCATTGTCTTAAGTACTCTTTTCATCAGCAGCTTAACAGGTGGGATACCAGTGAGTGAATGGGGCCTCGTGCAGTCGCGAAGCAGGACTCCGGATAGGCAGTCTGCAAGGAGCCTTCCATTACCCTCTTCAAGCCCTGCTTGATGGTTTGCACTGCCCTCTCTGCCTGACCATTGGATGCTGGTTTAAACGGGGCAGATGTAACATGTTTGATCCCATTACGGGTCATTAATTCCTTGAATTCAGCACTGGTAAAACATGGCCCGTTTTCGCTCACCAGGTCATTGTGCAGGCCTTGCGTGGCAAACATGACCCGCAGGCTTTTAGTGGTGGCAGCGGACGTGATTGCTGACATTATTTCACATTCAATCTAATTGGAGTATGCATCCACAACCAGAAGGAACAGTTTACACAAGAATGGGCCTGCATAGTCGACATGGATCCTAGACCATGGTTTGGAGGGCCAAAACCATAAGCTTAGTGGTGCGTTCCTGGGTAATTTGGTTTGCTGCTAGCATGTGTTACATCTGTGCACGCAGGACTCTAAGTACACATCGACACCGGGCTATCACACGTGGGACCTGGCTATCGCTTTCATCATTACGATGCCTGGTTGGGTTCTGTGGAGCTCACTGATGAAGGTGTCTCTGCCCTTCTTGGGAACCACTATCCGATTAACTCACGGAAGGCAGTCTGCCTGTATGGACATTTCATCTTTGCGCCGCTGGAACTGCTTTATCTCTTCCTGCATTTCCACTGGGCCACTGGACCAGCTCCTGTGAAACACAATGTTTTTGACCAGGGGCAATAGGGTGTTCTGGCACGTCCTGGTTTTAATCTGCTGGGCTGTGTCAGGTGATTGCTCACTCTCAAGTTCTTCCATAACCATGACTAAATCATGGTGGGCAATGGCAGCCTACTGAGAGCTTTAGCGCAGTTTTCTGTGCCTGACCTGTGGCAGGTGGCATAGTTGTGTGTGGACAACGTGAGCGCCCATCTCTGGATGCGGGCCGATACATTAGTATTTATCGGTTTTTTCTCTCGGAGAACTGGGATATAAGTGGCTTATGATCAGTTTCCAATTCGATTTTTAGCCCAAACAGATATTGATGCATTTTCTTTACCCCATAGACACGCTAACGTTTCTTTTTCAAATAAGCTGCAGGTTCTCTCAGCCTTAGAAAGACTCCTGGATGCATAAGCAACCGTTTGCAATTTCCCAAAATCAGTAGCTTGTTGCAATACACAACCGACGCCATATCACATGCTAATACCAGACGCTTACATGGATCATACAACACAAGCAATTTGTTTGAGCATAACAATTTTCTAGCTTTTACAAAGACATTTTCTTGGCGTTTGCCCCATACCCATTCATCCTCTTTACCGACTAAGGCATGCAGTGGTTCTAACTGTATGCAGAGACCCGTTAAGAAGTTACAAAAGTAGTTCAGGAGTCCTAGAATCTACCGCAGTTCCATCACATTCGGTGGCCTTGGTACATTCTTAATTGCCTCAGTCTTCGAATTGTTGGGCCTGCGCCGTCCGCCGTGATCCTCCTCCCCAGGAAATCCACTTCAGGCACCAGGAAAATGCACTTTGAGCATTTTAACCTGAGCCCCACGCGATTGAGTCGACTATGAACCTCCTCCAGGTTCTGCAGATGGTCGACTGTGTCCCAATCTTTAACCAAGATGTCGTCCTGGAAGACCACAGTGCGCGGGACCGACTTCACTAAGTTTTCCATGTTTCCCTGGAATATCGCCACCACTGATCGAGTTCCAAACAGGCGTCTGTTATAAATGAAGAGAACTTTGTGCGTCTTGATGCAGCTGAGGCCCTTCCATGATTCCTCCAAATCCTTTTTCATGTTGGCTGCAGTCAAATCCAGCTTCGTGAACGTCTTTCCTACAGCCAGCGTTGCAAAGATTTTGGCCGACTTTGGTAGTGTCTATTGGTCCTGCAGGGAGAAACGATTGATAGTTACTTTGTAATCATCACAGATTCTGATGGCACTATCCCCCTTGAGGACTGGGACAATTGGACTGGCACACTCATTGAATTCGATCGGTGAAATGATGGCTTCTCTTTCCAGCCATTCCATTTCGATCTTTACCCTTTCTCTCATTATGTACAATATTGCTCTCGCCTTGTGATGAATGGGTTGTTCACCCAGAATTAGGTGGATATACACTTTTGCGCCTTGCAATTTCCAGATGCCTGGTTCGAACAGCGAAGGTAACTTGTTTAAGACCAGGGCACATGAAGTGTTGTCAGCGGGCGATAGTGCTCGGACGTCTTCCCCAGTTCCAGCATATTTTTCCCAGCCAGCTCCTGCAAGGGAGTGTGGGACCATCGCCCAGTACCATCCAGAGTGGCAGCTTGTGCACCGGTGCTTCATATGGGATCTTTACAATAGCACTGCCGATTACGAGAATCAGTTCCTTTGTACAAGTTCTTAGTTTCAGGCAAATCGGAGTTAAGACTAGCCTTGAGGACTTGCTGCACCACAGTTTTTCGAAAGTCTTTTTGCTCATGATGGACTGGCTTGCGCCCGTATCGAACTCCATTGAAACCACGAGTCCATTTAGTTCAACGTTCAGCATTATCGGGGTAAACGTTGTGGTAAATGTATGCACCTCATGTACCTCTGCCTCCTCGGTCTGAGGATCTGGTTCGGCGTGCTCCACCATGGATCTGTCCCCATCTGCAACGTCGTGCTTTGCAGGATTAACAGAATTTTCAGCTCGCCTGCACATACATTAGAGGTGTCACTTTGTTACTATGCCCTTGCAAACGTACCCTTTGAAGCAGCATGAATTGCAGCGCCAAAAAGGTGTTATTGCATTCATCATCCTTGATGGTGGACTCCGAGATATCTGTGGACGTGCAGCTGCAGGCATGTGTAAACTGCCTTGTATGTTGCGATTTGAAAACAACATCACTTTCTTCACAGTAATTGTAACAGCACTTGTGTGCTGAGAGATTTGTTTAATATTGTCACTGGTGGCAATGAAGGCCTGGGCTCTCGCTATGGCCTTATTCAAGGTTGGGATTTGCGAAGTCAAAAGTTTAGGATGCATAGTTTCATGGCCAATGCCAAGTACGAAACAGTCTCAGACCATGTGCTGCAAATTTCTTTCAAATTTGCAATGTCCTGCAAGACTTCTTAGCTCATCGACATAACTCGCCACTTCCTGGCCTTCAGAACTTTTATAGGTGTAGAACTGGTATCTCGCCATCAGAACACTTTCCTTCAGATTGAAATGTTCCCGGACCAGTGTGCACAAATCATCGTATGATTTAACCTAGGTTTCGCTGGAGCAAGCTGATTTTTCATGAGGCCATACGTTGGTGCCCCGCAGACAGTGTGGAGAATCGCCCTTCATTGGGCAGTGTTCTCTTCTCCATCCAGCTTGTTGGCTATGAAGTATTGGTCGAGTCGCTCCACAAATGTTTCCCAATCATCTCCCACCGAGAATTTCTGCAGGAAACTCACGGTTCTCTGCATCTTTGGGTTCACTATCAGTATCTCGTCGCCAGTTGTTATGTATGAAGTAAGAGTCAATACTGTGAGCTGAAAGTAAATTGTGATCTTAGACTGTTATTGCAGGTCTCCAGATTGCCTCTCCAACCTGTGAGTGCTCCTTAAATAGCTTTGCTCCCAAGGCATGATGGGATCTCTTGGGACTCCAGGTGATGAGCCCTCTGGTGACTGTACAGTGTATATACAAGTTTACATATAAAACAGTTATAATCTATATGAGCATTATGGACCTATTTAATCACTGTGCGAGAAATTCTGATAATATTGAAATCTTTCTCCTCTTCACCAATAACTACATTTCATCTTTCCATCAAATGTTTCCCCAACCCCTTGCTTTTTCAGGCCTATTCTTTCTCCTGTTACGCTCTCCTCTTTTTGATCAGTAGTAACTTTTTAGACGCAATATATTACCTGATTTCGGAGGAATAGAAACAACCTATACTATTCTGGCCCTTGTTAGATTAAACACACCAGGCAGTATAGTTTGATATGCATTTATACTCACTATATAATATTTATTAGTAGAGCATGTGCTCCATTGGACAAGGTCAAAATCTTATTTTAATTGTAAAACACATTTAAACTTAAACCTAGATAAAAGGATGTTGAAATGTTCCATTTCGGCAAAGCTTATTTAAGCTTACGGGTAACCTGCGTGATTCTGCAGCTATCCCTTCTGATCCGCTGCAGAATAATTAACAGGTAGCGAGATGTGTTTTGCCTCTCTTTACAATTAATCTATTCATTTATCGCAAGAAGAACTACAATAGACTCACTGTTTCTGTTAATATTTGACCATGCATTCTGGGGCAAATCAACGTTGATGTCACAGAATAATGAAAATATTGATTTTAAATGAAGGTAACTTCACAAAATTATTAAGCATCCTAAGTTGCAAAGGTGTTGTTGCAAAGAGGAAATCTAGTGGTGTTGAAAAATTAAGAAGAATTCTGCAGTCATCAGATTATCTTCCCCATGTGCAACTAAATGGTGACAAAGTGGACTAAGACTTTGTCTCTCAAATCATCGGTGTTGAAACATTTAGGTTCATTTCTCATCTTCCGTGTTAGAATGCGTCATTTGCGAGAAATTTGAAGTTTCCTCTTGTTTCTATTGTAGAACCTCCGTAACCGGACATTATTTTTGAAAAAAAATTGGTAAGATATATTGATATGAGTTTCTGTTCATGCAATCGAAAAGGTAACATTTAGTTCAATGGTTAATTAAGATATAGAAAGCCCAGTATGGCGGTTCCTGCCCATTGGTGTGCAACTTTATTTGTTTGGATATTAATCTGAACATTGAAAAGTATTGTTGGTTCAATAATATCAGTTACGGCTGAACCTGTTGCTGGTGTTGCACGAGGGAGATTTATATGCATTTAACTAACATCTTTCATCTTGCAGACTGGATTGCTGTTCGGAATTGAACAAAATTGTAATGCTTAAAAGGACTCATGAACAATAGTGTGCAGGTTTTCAAAGTAAGGGCTAAGAAGAGTTTCAATAAATTAAACAAAAGTATAAATATTACTTTGGACCAACCTGGGAACTTTTAAGTCATGTGTCTGGGGAATTTATTTTTAGTTTATTGGACAGTATGAATCCTCCATGTCTCATGCATGATTAAGATGTATAAATTTGATGAGGTGACAAGACTGAGGGCAAAAAATAGAAACAGAAAAATGACACCACTAAATCGGTCAACCGTCAACTAATTATGGAACCCAAACTCAATAGGTTAGGGAAAGATGTGCGGGTACACCCAAGACTAATATGAATAATCTGGGCACGATTGACCAAATATATCTAGCTGGTATGAATGTACAGTCTAGGTAAAGTTAGAAAGTGATGTTAAGAATAGGTTATTGGTTGGTTTCGCTTAGAGTTGTCTGTGAATTGCCTTTACTGAATAATGAAGCAAAATTATATTTGGTAGGCTGGTCACTAGACAAGACATCTGAATCATGCAGGGGAGGTAAACAAACATCTACAGACTCACCAATCTGTTGATAAGGTAGCTTGAAAGTTGACTGACCAGTAGTTTCCTGGTTAGCCCTCTTCCCTTTCTTGAATAATGTTATCACATTACCAGCTTTCTAATGATGTTTGAAAGATTGTGACCAATGTCTCTGCTACTTCTATATTGACGTCCTTCATCAACGTAGCATGACTTAAATCTGGCCCAAGTTACTTGGCAACTGTAGTAATGTGTATGCTTTAAATATATCTTACCTATATATGGCTATCCTGTCCTTACTTCCCTTTCCTCCTTTAGTGTCACGTTCAAACAATACGCACTTTCTTTGGGAAGACAAATGATGCAGTGTCAGTGTTGCCAGCAAGACACGTATTTATTGTCCATCCTTAATTGTCCTTAAGAAGGTGGTGGTGAGCAGCCATTTTGAAAAGCTGAAATCCATGTTGCAAAGGTATCCCCACAGTAACTTTGCTGTAGCAGTACATCTGAATAGCCTGCTAAGTCTTTTCAGAGGGCACCAAAGATAAACCACATTACTGTGGGTCTGGATTTAAATGTAATCCAGACCAGGTAAGGATTTCCATACATACAGGGCATTAATGAACAAGATAGGTTATTAAGAAATGTGGTGGTTTCACGGCCACCACTAACGAAACTGGCTTTTTCTATTCCAGATTGATTTAACTAATTGAATTCAAATTCACCAGCTACTGTGGGGGGATTATGAATTCAGTTCTCTGGATAATCAATCCAGGTCTGTAGATTATTAGATTAGGTCTAGTAACGTAAATACTATGCTACAGTATCCAAAGCAACACGCTGTTAACACCCCAGTTACACCTAATCTAATAGAGTTGGTTATTTAATTACTGCGGAAGAGCCAGCATCTTCATCACTTTCTGTGATTTAACAGACTGCTGGCTCTGTATTGCAGGCGGAGCAAAGCTCAGCCTGTGAAGAAACAGGGAATGACAGCCTGCCACTTCTGGAGTTCCACTTTAGCCTGTGAATGTGCTACATCTTGAAGTTATGTTCACTTTTATAGGCCAAATGATGTTAAATTTCAGGTCAATATGTTATGATCGCAATTGCCTTGATTTGAATTTATCATTATTTATCTCATCAGTTCAGGTGCAATTCATGTTACTGGAGAAAGAACTGCTCCCACTCTCGGTTGGCTTTTTACACACAGTTAAAGAAATGTGTCCTGCACACAATGGGCCTGAATTTATAGTTGTTAGCAAATGTAAGGAGTACATCACCAACATCGCAAAGAAACCACAACTAGCTTCAGTCATCATCACTGTGCAGACTTCCTTTAAAACACTGTGGTGTGCCCGATAGTGCAGCACTCTGGTTTGCGAACCTGGGATAATGTGGTGCAGTGGTTCGTTTAACTCCTGCATCCTGCTCGAAAAGCTATTCTCCCATGTCTCGCCAGATTTAATGCTGCGTGTCTGTGCTTAGATGCAGCTATCAATTGACTTTGTTTGCAGAACTGAACAAGTACTATAGCATTCATTTGATCTACAGCACTGAACAAAGTGGCTGGAATAATCATTGCTAGTGCCTATCTCAGCACTGTGGCGGCCTGACATTTACTGGAGTGTCATACTGTAACGCCTTCTGAAACAAAGATTTGTACACTCACTGAAAAAGCAACTTCATCTCGAACTGCATTAATCATCATGGTTCACTCTTGAACAGAAATAGGACAAATGTCCATGCTGTGACTCGAGATCATTCTGTGATGTGGTTATGTTAATGTAGAAGTAGAGATATTCACTGTCCTCCGTAGCATATATGCTGCAAAATATTTAGCTCAATTTCCACAGTAACTACAACTAGTGACACACGTTTGGAACCAACAAAGATAAAAAATAAACCTCATGATGTAATCAAAACAAAACTAGAAACCTCCAAAATGTTTAAACTGGAACTTGCTGATTTTAAACCATATCATTGCAGGATATATAGCCTATCGATATACAATATGCAATCGATGTTGTTTTGTTCGTTAGAACTTCGCTTCCCAATTTAAAAAAAAATAATCCAGCCCCCTTACACTCTGCAACAACTTTGTGTGCCTGCTTGCAAAATACTTAAACATTGAAAGTGTAATTTCTTCAGAGTAGATGGAAAATTAGTCCACCTTTTAGACAGCACGTTGATTTCAATCAGGAACGAAGCCACTGTGCATTCTTAAGTTGACAGATCACAAGTTCGGGAATTAGATTATGCCATCGTGCTGATCGTGATATCCAGTCCACTTTAAAAAAAATACTCTAGTCCATTCACGCTTTTCAAAACCACTTCTAAGTAGTTAGTAGGGCTTTGTTAAAACCACCGGAGTTTATTATTTCATGTCATTTTGTCATTTCAAATATTTAATTGTATAGTTCTCCCTGCAAACCCTTTCCACCATTAAGCTGTCTGTGTTATAGCTCATTTAGCTTGATCAATCTCCTGTTATCTGTTACTTTAATCCATGTGGATTCTGTTCCTGAATGTAGTTGCGTCAATTTTTAAGACTGCCATTCTGTTACCTCAGATTAGTACAACCACTTATCCTTTCTGATTATTTCATAACAATAGCAACAACACAAACTACTTTTTTTATATAGCGCCTTTAACATAGTAAAACATCCCATTCGCTAATCAGCAGTGGCTTAAGACAAAACAGATACATTTGACACCGAGCCACAAAAGAAGAAATATGGCAGAAGAACAAAAGCTTGGTAAAAGAGGTAAATTTTAAGAAGCGACTTAAAGGAAGAAAGAGAGGTACAGAGGCAGAGATATTTATGAAGGCAGTTACAGAGCTTAGGGCACAAACAGCTGAAGACATGGCCACCGATGGTTGAGCCGTTTTAATGAGGGATGTTCAACAGCACAGAATTTGAGGAGTGCAGACATCTTGTGAGATTGTGAGTCTGATAAGGATTGCAGAGATAGGGAGGGGCAAGGCCATGGATTGATTTGCAAATAAGGATGAAATCGAGGCGTTGTTCAACTGGAAGCAAATGTAGGTCAGAAAGCACAGAGGTGATAGCTGGCCGTTGCTTTGTGCGAGTTAGGACATGGGCTGCTGAGTTTTGGATGACCTCAAGTTTAAGTAGTGTACAAAGTGGGAGGCCAGCCGACAGTGATTTGGAATAGTCATGTCTAGTTGTAACAAAGATAAAAATGAGGGTTTCATCAGCAGAAGAGCTGAGGGAGGGGCGGATGCGGGCATTTTTACAGTGGAGAATGGGAGTTTTAGTCATGCCGTGGATATGTTGCCGGAAACTCATTTCAGGGGTCAAATATGACACCTAGGTTGCGAATAGTCTTCTTCACCCTAAGATTCATGCTTGGGAGAGGGATGGTGTCAGTGGTTAAGGAACACAGTTTGTGGCGGGGACCAAAGATAATGGCTTCGGTTTTCCCAATATTTGATTGGAGAAATTTCTGCCCATCCAATAGTGGATGTTGAAAAATCAGACTGAAAAATTAGATACGAAGCAGGGGTCGAGAGAAGTGGGGCGATGTGGAGCTGGGTGTCATCAGCATACATGTGGAAACTGACTCCGTCTTTTCGGATGATATGGCTAAGAGGCAGAATAAAGATGAGCAATAGTAGGAGGACAGAGATAAATCCTTCGAGCGCACCAGAGGGAACGATGCGGAAGTGGGAAGAGAAGCCATTGCAGAAAATTTTCTGCCTAAGATTGGATAGATAAGAATGGAACCAGGCGAGTGCGGTCCCACCTAGCTGGATAATGCTGAGAGGGTTTGGCGGAGGAAGGAGTGGTCAACTGTGTCCAAGGCTGCAGACAGGTTGAGAAGGACAAGGAGGGATAGGTGACTTTTGTCATATTCACAAAGGATGTTATTTGTGACTTTGATGAGAACCGTTCCGTTAAAGTGGCAGGGGTGAAAACCAAATTGAAGGGATTCAAACATTGAATTCAGGGAAATATGGTCACGGATTTGCGAGTCGACAACAGGTTCAAGTACTTGGACAGGAAAGAGAGCTTCAAAATGGGCCGGGAGCGAGCAAGCAAAGTCAAGTGAAGGGTTGGTGTTTGAGGAGAGGGATAATGACAGCAGATTTGAAGGAGATGGGAATATACCAGGGGAGAGACAACCGTTAACAATGTCGGCTAACATGGGAGCCAAAAAAGGAAATTGGGTGGTCAGCAATTTAGTCAGAATATGTTGAAGGGAGCAGGAAGTGGATCTCATGGGCACGATGAGCTTGGAGAGATCAAGATGGGAAATCAAAGAGAAACTAGAGAAATATGTAAGTTTAGGGCAAGGGCAGCTGGGAGCCTCAGAGCAAGTATGGCTCTGTGGGCTAAGGGAAGGAAGAGAACTCGCAGAGGCAGCTGATCAGATGGTCTCAATCTTTGAGACAAATTTGTCCACCCGCTTCTCACACTTTTTGTTGGAGGTAAGTTTGGTGGAAGCAGGGGACACGGTTTTAAGGAGATGGGTTTATTTTTGTTTTCCAGAATGATTCTGAATAGGGAGCAGTTTCTGCAGACAAGAGTAGGACCCGATAATGTTTATGTGTTCGAGACAGATCTTGCAGTGAATGGCTAAACCAGATGGCTGCCACATCCATTCACGTCTGTGCCCCTTTGAATTGAGGGAACAAACATGAGGGTTGTACCAGAGGGACTGGCCACTGTGGGAGAGATTAAACATTTCAATAGGTTGTAGGGCATCAAATGTTGTGGAGAGGGTCAGTTGAGCACATAATTGGCTGCAGACATTACATTTCAAATAGGGACAAAGTTTGGACAGTTTTGAGTTGATAAGTGCAGTTGTAAGAGAATGTGCAGCGGGTATTTTCCACGGCAGATGCAGAAGGATGTAGGTTTGGATAGCGGAAGGGGGATAAGGGTCGAGAGCGATCCAAGGAAATGGTCAGAGATGGTTTTATCTTTCAAAAGCAAGGCCACGAGAGATTGCAAGTTCAAGGGGATGGCCATAAATATGGGTTGAAGAATGTACATAATGGGAGAAATTAATGGACGACAGGAAGGTATTCAACTCAGAGGAGGAAGAGCATGATGAATTGTGATGGGGTTGAAGTCACCGAGGATAAAAAGTCGCTCGATGCAAAGGCTGAGGTAGGAAAGTAGTGAGGATATATCCACGATAAAATTGTTTTCATACTTCGGTGGGCCGTAGAGAACGATAGTTTTGAATGAGAGTTGAGAGGGGTGGAATAGGCAAAATTTTCAACAGATGAGAAAGTGCCAAAGGATTACAGGCTCAGACCAAGTTATGATTTGTTAATGAGAGCTACGCAATCACCACTGCGATCTAGGTGCAGCAAATGGTGGAGCGTGTAGCCGGGAGGGGAGGCTTCGGGGTGCTATGTAATGTTCCCTCAACCATGTTTCCATTAGTGCTATGACATCGATGCAGTCATCCATGATAAGGTCATGGACAGCAAAGGCATTGTTGACAAGGGAATGGACATTGTGCACAAAGATTTTCAGAGGAGACGTGATGGCTGATCCACTGCAAGCATACACTGCATGATCACAGACCTTCCCTTTTGTTCTTTCTGCCTTTCCCCCTTTCAGTGCTCCTTAAGGATCTTCTTTTCCAATATTTGCCAATTGTGAGGTAGGGTCATCGACCTGAAACTTTAACTCTATTTTTCTCTCAACAGATGCTGGCTTACCCGCTGAGATTTACAAGCATTTCTGTTTATTATTTCAGGTTCCAGCACCTGCAGTATTTTAAATTTTGTATTTGTGTTTATTTCACTGCAAGTTCTCTTCAAGGAATGCCCACCCTCAAGAAGTTCTGCTCTTCCCGCAGCCGGATTTTCCGTTTGTCTCTTATGCCTTGTTCATCTACTTTGCTTTCTGTGTCCCTCCTCATGTTTGATTAAGCATTTGCCAAGACTCACTTTCACAAACACATCTCTTTCCTCAGTAACTGTCTCTGCCTCTGATTTATTCCACGTAGATTCCAAGTGAAATTCTACGCTTCATGTTCTGGATCCACGCAGCATTACAGATATCTCTGAGATAGTCAACGTTCTGTGATCTACACTCAAAGCTATGCACTGCCACATGCGCGCTCTCGATCTATCTCTTCAGCAGCACTGACTCACTCAATCTCTTAGCTAACCTGGTCTGCCATTTCATTTCATTCTTCACCTCATCCGGCGCTATAACCAAAACCTTTTCCCCTTCCTTTTAGGTGTGAAGGATTGTAAACTTCAACAACTCTGCGACACCAGCGACCCTCCGGAACCTTCTTCCCATATACTTCTCTCTGATTCCAATCCTTCTTCCAATCTCACTCCCTGCCGTGTTTTCAATATCCCTTCTGACCCCGAATAATCTGTCCTCAGCAGGGGATTGAGCTTCATCCCCTTATGCCCCCACCTCAATAAATGTCTGCCGCCTTCACGTCCATGCCCAATTTTTCGGCCAGGAATCTTGGCCTCCCATATATATCCCTTTCTCCCGTTTTCAGACTTCTCGATCTACCTGAACACCTCCGTCTGGTGTCTGACCATCTCTACATTTTTTCATTGCAAAATGCTAACTAGACATCTGCCGTCTAAATTGTTCTGCTCGCCTTACTCACTTCAAACTACCTGCCTCTGGACTTGCAGCACTCCGCTCGCTCAGATCCAACCCTAACTTTGTCATTAAACCTGCTGACATAGGTGGTGCTGTTTTGTTTGGCAATCCGACCTCGACCATGCAGAAGCTGATCGCCAACTCTCTGACACCTCCTCCTACCTCCCCTGGACCACGACCCCAACACTGAACATCAAGCCATCATTCCCCAGACCGTCACTGACCTAATCCCCTCTGGAGATCTTCCCTCCATAGCCGCCAAACTCATAGTTCCCCAACCACGCACGGCCAGATTCCTTCCTTCCCAAGACCCACAAATATGACTGCCCTAGTAGACACATCGTTACAGACTGTTCTTGCCCCAGAACACTTATTTATTCCTCACTCGACTCTATTTTGCTCCCCTTGTCCATTCTCTCACTCTCTACAAATTAATGGTGCTGCTATGGAACCCACATGGATTCTTGCTATGCCTGTCTTTTCGTGGGATATGTGGAACATTCTTTGTACCAGTCCTACTCGGGACCACACCCTCACCTCTTTTTCTGGTATACCGATGAATGTGTCAGTGCCGTTTCCTGCTGACACCCTGAACTAGAAAATGTATCTCACTTTGCATCCAATTTCCAACCTTTCCTCATCTTCAGATGGTCCATCTCTGACTCTTCGCTTCCTTTCCTCTACTTCTCCATCTCCCTTTCCAGGGATAGGCAATCGACCAGCATCCACAATAAGACAACTGAGTACCACAGTTACCTGGACTACACTTCCACCCACCCCGCAATCTGTAAGGATACCATTCCTTTCTCCCAGTTTCTTTGTCTCCGTCACATCTGATGTATCGATACCACGTTTCACATTATTGCATCTGACATGTCTTCCTTTTTCTGCAACTGACGATTCCCCTCCGCCGTGGTTAGCATGGCCCTCGATCACATGTGTTCTATTTCCCACACCTCTGCTTCACCCCTTCCCCTCCCTCTCAGAACCAGGACAGGGTTCGCCTTGACCTCACCATTCACCCCACCAATCTACATATGCAATGGATCATCCTCTGCCATTTCCACCAACTCCAGAATGATCCCATCACCAATCACATCCTTCTCTCCCCTCCCCTCTCAGCATTCTGAATTGACCATTCTTGTCCACGAAATCCTGGTCCATTCCACATTCACTCCCTGCATCCCTCCCCTTCCCATGACAAAGTCCTGTGCAAACACATGAGATGCAACACCTGCCCATTTACCTCCTTGCTTCCCTCTCTCCTGCACCCCAAATACTCCTTTCAAGTGAAACAGGGATTTGTATGCAGTATTCACTGCTCACGATGTGGTGGCCCCAAACTGCGGAGACCAATCATAAATTTGCTGAGAACATCCGTTCAGTCCATAAGCCTAACCAGGATTTTCTGGTTGCCTATCACTTTAATTCCCTGCTCCACTTCCACTCCGACATCTCCGTCCTCGGCCTCCTACACTGTTCTAATGCAGCTGAATTCCACCCCGAGGAATTGCACCTCATCGTTTGTTTAGGCACTTTACAGTCTTCTAGACTCAACATCGAATTCAACAATTTCAGATAACCCCTGCCCATTTTTGGCTCACTTTCCATCCCCCTCCCAAGTTTAATGTTTTCTTTTTTTCTCTTTGTCTCTAATGACAGCTAGTCATTATTCCACCATTCGGACCCAAACTGGCCTAAAATATTTCTATCTTCTTCCATTAGCATTTCAATTCGGCCCATCATCCATTTTTTCACTCTATTCTCTGCTGCGTTCCATCCCATCACAATCGTTCCCTTTTGCTTTTTCTTCCCCCACATCCCAACCCCCTCATTTAAGTGCTCATTTTGAACGTGCTTTTCGATCATTCACCATTTCTGACCAACATTCATCGACCTGAAACATTAACTCTTTTTATTTCTCCACAGATGCTGCCTGACCCGCTGAGATTTCCAACTTTTTATGTTTTTAATACACATGGTCATTGCTTGGAGGGATGAGTTGCACGGGAAGAATTGTGCATGGTTAGCCCTTGCTGGGTAAGATGGGCGATAACATCGGTGAGAGATTTGTATTGGACAGTCTCGGTTGGTGCTTCTGAGGAGACAACGACGAGTGCAATGGTGTGCCCTTCGCAGAATGCCAAGAGAGGCACAGAGTGAGGTTGCAGTCTTGTTCAAAATGTAGTGAAGTCTGAGACGGAAGCACTAGAGTAGGAAGGTGGTAAAATAATGAAGTGTTGGCATAGGGATTTTGGAGGACAGAGTATACATGAGAGGAGAGACGAGAGGCGGTTAACTGATATTAGAGACTGACCAGGGACGGAAGAAGAGAAAAAGCAGGTAATTGAAGTGTAAATAGAAATAATTGGCTTGGCTCCAAAGTGGCAGCTGAAATGCGTATGCAAATAGACACAGGCGACAAATTAAAAAAAAACAATTGTCATGGTAAATAGTACGACAGGAAGTCTACAATTATGTAAGGATTCTACAATGGTAGAATCAGCCAAATCAAGATTAATTATAGTAAAGTCAAATCAAATAATGCATGGATTAATTTTAAATTAATTTAGAATCAGAAAGTAATTCATTGGAAAAAGTTAAACCGGATGTCGTAATATTTATCTCTCTTTCCTGTGATTGAAGTAACATGGAAGAAACAATTATTCCCTGGTGTTTTGTGACGTCATATTTTTATTACATTTCACTTCGCCTTTTGAAAGGTCAGTTGGCTCTGCTGCGGCGATCTTTTTCTGAAAGCCCGAGAGATCGACACACCGGCTGTTTTTGATGTTGGGGACTCCTTCACAATCAGGCTGTTTTTAAATCCCGACAGCTTCAAACAATATAACCTGCAATATTCCATTGCCAATTCTGTTCATGTAGCCATGTTTAAGTTATGATGAAGGTGATGATGACGATTCCTACTGCATCTGGATCCTCGCTACGTATTATTGCCTCCATTTCCCCGTTTCATTTTGGATGATGAGTACAATACTGCGCAGAATGATTAATTCGTCTCCAGCAGTTCCTCTTTTTACATATGTTTTAACAGTGTGTTTATACGTCTGTTCTTTAACCGGATCTGCTCCCAGATCCTTTATGTTACCTTTGTTTCTTACCTGGCCTTGACCTTTACTCTCATCGCGTTTTTTATATTAACATTACTCCTATGTTATCTTCATCATTACACTCCCGCTGTCTTATTACTTTAAAGTTTTATAGACAGCCGAATTCTTCCTTTTTTTCTAGGAGACTGGGCCGTCTCCGGTTCAGGTACCAGTTCTGCAGTTCCTTCCTGCCCCAGTTCTGGCGCAAATGTGCTACTAAATTGAACAACTCCCTCCCACACCACGCATTCACCTCCATGATCTGACTATCCTTGTAACAATTACCACGTAGATCTGGTTGGACTACCAAGAAGTCCTGCTTTTTTCTTTAGATCCTAACTTCCAATATTGTCGTAGCAGGAGCTATTCATTTTTCATCACCAATTCAGTGCTCTCTACATGGACCACTACTACTAGATCGTCTCCCTCCCCTAGTATGTTTACATTTGCTATAAATTGCCGTTTTTCTTTGCAACATCATCATTATAGGCAATCCCTCGAGCGAGGTTGACTTGCTTCCACGTGGGTTCACAGATGTTGCAATGAAGGACCTGATATTCCAGTCCTGAACTCCAATTGATGGGGTGGAGGATGTCTGTTTGTGGATTTTATTTGACGTGTGGTGACTGTTGCAAATCAGCCACCACATGGGCTTGAGATAGCTAGATCTTTACCAGTGTCAAGTGTTAATCAGGACGACAGGAGACCTGTACAGCCTAATGATCTCACGTTTCACAGTGTGGGCTTTCCCTTGCTGCCCCTGGGCCCTCGGCTCTTCTCGGCCCCGTAACCTCATTTGCAGCATCTCTGCCATGACCTCCCGCCACTCCTCTGCCACAGACATGCGCGGCACCTCCACCATGATCCGTAATGCACCTCTGACATGATCTGTCGCCGCTCTTCTGCCTGAAAAAGCTTTGGCGCAACTCCACCCCCATCTCTCACTGCTCCTCTGGCACAGTCTCTCAGCACTCTTCCACCACAATCACTTTCTATTTTGCCTAAAGGTATCAAGGGGTATGGACAGAAAGCAGGAAAGATGTACTGAGGTGAATGATCAGCCATGTTCTTATTTTAATGGTGGTACAGGCTAAAAGTTCCGAATGACCTACTCCTGCACCTATTTTCTATGTTTCAATGTTTCTGCATCTCCGCCATCTTCTCTCGCTTCTCCTCTGCCACAACAACGTTTGTCCCACATCCTCCACGACCTCTCAGCGCCCGTTCGCACAATCTCTCCAAGCAACTCATTCGCCGAACTTCCCCCACGTTCACTCACCAAATCTCAACCACGATCTCTCATCGCTCTTCCACCTCAATCACTCGCTGAAACTCTGCCTCAATCTCTCGCTGCTCATCTTCCCCTATCTTTCCAATCCTGCAATGCTGCAGACGGACAACGGACCCGTCTGGACTCACGAGTGGTAATGCAGAAGCCCCTATTCCCCATAATTTTCAAATCCCCTTTGAAGACAAACGTTCTATTTATTTATACACCAGCCCTGGATATCCCCCAGCTCCAAGATGCTATGGCTTGCATTCGCCCTGCAGCTTGCATCACAGGCAGCAAGTATATTGCACCGTATGGACAGGGCCAGAGTCTCCGTGTCATTCTTCTCTATCTCCGCTTTTTGCACCTTCCCCTGCTGATGAACACTGATGCCCTCCCCTTCCTGCGCCTGTGCGTTCTTCTAAGGTGTGACTTCTCTCTGGAAGCAGTTCAGCAGATGTGGCAATCTGGACTTTGTCAATATCCACAACTCCCATTTATTCCCATCCCGACAAAAAGCCTGGCCTGCGATTTGTAGCTTTTATTCATGTATTTATGTATATATTTATTTGAATTAATTCAGTTCAAGATACAATTACTTGACGTCCACATTATGTTAAACAATTTTGAATAGTCTGATTTCAGGTTAATTGTTAGCTCATTAGCATATTTTTTATCGATGCATTTACGTTATTATTCCCTTCACTGCTATTTATTGTGTATATGTACATATATCAGTATCAGATTTAGATTTAATGAAAAGTGGAATCCTTTAATGTTAGTGCCATCTATTTACATATAGTTACTTTATTTCCCCTCGATTTGATCAGTTATATAATCACTCGATTTAATTATGTAATATATTAAATATTTATATTTAATTCCTCAAGCTCCACCGCTCTTCTGAAATCACGTTTTCAGGTTCGGATTTTATTTTTCAGAATCTTCATTGCACAAGCGTGTGCACTCTCTTCGCAACCTCTTCCCTCGTGCGAGACAGCCTTTCCTCACAACTGTTTCCCTCGTGCATTACAGACATCTGTCACAACCGCTTCTCTCATGCAATACAGCCATTCCTCACAACCGTTTCCCTCGTGCGTTACAGCCTCTCATCACAACCGCTTCTCTCATGCTTGAATAAGGCAGTGGAAATGCAATAAGACTATAATTGACGTTCACCAATGTTGCGTTCTGCTGCATTTGTTCATTTGTCAAACAGATAAATAGTTCTGCAAAATAATTCTCAAGTATGTGCTCATGTTGGAATTAGCTAGAATTCGACATCTCATATTATAAAGTTACAGATGTCATTTCAAGCTCAGTAACTATAGATTTTCCACTGTGCGTTGCACAACCCCCAATTTTACATAATGTGATGCCATTGCGACATTAAGGGATTAAATCAAAATAATTGGAGAGAGTGTAGATCATTAATGGAACTATGGGTTTGATAATCTCTGTAATGTCCCAAACTCAAAATAAGTTTTCATTCAGCAAAACGCTATTAACCAGAATATGTTGTAAGACATCATTCATAGATTTCGGTTAATCTCACTCATGGGCCTAACCTGCACAAAAACTGTCTCTATTGATAATTATAGCAGTCTAGGACTTCCATGTTTATGCTTGAGGGCAACTCGCATCGGAGCAAGATAATCAATCCAAAATCTGCTTATTATATGATTGCGTTATGTATTATTGCTGATAAAACTGAAGCTTACAGAACAACAAAAATAAAGTTTCACATTCCAGTTTAAATATATTTCTTGCGATTTTATATCAGGAATATATTGAAATATCGTATCGAAGACTGTATGTTACACATCTTTGGCATCAGTAATGAAACGTTAATCTAAAATAATAACAGGATAACTGAATAACTAAGATAAATGAATGTTATGAAATCTGTAGGGAAAAGGGGAAGGGAAGTACTTGGAGGAAAGAGTGACACCAAAATTACACCAAAAGCAATTACAATGAAAATATGTTATCTGAAATAAACATAACTGTTGAACCGTAAATCTAAGAACATAATCTACAAAATCAGTAACTTTTATGGCAGAACATTTTTTGAACATGAGACTGGAATAAATTGGTTACGTCCTATATGAAAACACTACCTGGATTCCCATTAAAGCATGGTTAAGAACTTAACTTTTGACATAATTGGCAAGGAGCTCGCAAACAGCCAGAATTGAGTCAGAGGCAGATGGAGCCATGTGGAGTTATGTCGGTACCTCGTAGATATGGTTATTTGCCATATCTACGAGGTACAGACAATCATATCCGGAGGGCCAGTGAAGATGGGCTCAAAACAAGCAAAGCTGGTATCTATTCACAAAATTCGAAGCAAAGTATGTCACTGATAAACTTTTGCAATGGATTATTAGGAACTTTATTGTTTTTATCATTGTTACTTTTGAAGCATTTACCTAGTTTCCCGGCAGTTTCATTCATTGTCTGGTCCGTGTTTGGGAAGGAGGCTGATGATCTGTGCAAGAAATTACAGCGCCAGTTTTCATTTGTTGATAGTAGTCATTTAGAACACAAGAGCATAAGAATTAGGAACAGGAGTAGGCCATCTAGCCCCTCGAGCCTGCTCCGCCATTCAATGAGATCATGGCTGATTTGGCCGTGGACTCAGCTCCACTTACCTGCCCTCTCCCCGTAACCCTTAATTCCCTTATTGGTTAAAAATCTATCTATCTGTGACTTGAATACATTCAATAAGCTAGCCTCAACTGCTTCCTTGGGCAGATTATTCCACAAAGTCACAACCCTCTGGGACAAGAAATTCCTTCTCAACTCAGTTTTAAATTGGTTCCCCCGTATTTTGAGGCTGTGCCCCCTAGTTCGAGTCTACCCGACCTGTGGAAACAACCTCTCTGCCTCTATCCTGTCTATCCCTTTCATGATTTTAAATGTTTCTATAAGATCACCCCTCATCCTTCTGAACTCCAATGAGTAAAGACCAGTCTAATCAATCTATCATCATAAGGTAACCCCCTCATCTCCGGAATCAGCCGAGTGAATCGTCTCTGTACCCCCAGTATATCCTTCTTATGTAAGGTGACCAAAACTGCATGCAGTACTCCAGGTGCGGCCTTACCAATACCCTATACAATTGCAGCAGAATCACCCTACTTTTGTACTCCATCCCTTTTGCAATGAAGGCCAACATTCCATTTGCCTTCCTGATTGCCTGCTACACCTGCAAACTATCCTTCTGTCATTCATGCACAAGGATCCCTTTTATAGGGGGCACTGGGGAAAATTGTGATTTTAGTGCCCAAAAAAAAAACAAAAAAAAAGAAAAGAAAAACACAAAAAAAAAAAAAAAGGGGGGGGAAAAAAAAGGGCCTTGTAAATGTCTGGAGTGTCACCCAGGTCGGGTGGCACCGTTTAATGTTTTTATATTTTGCAGGTAAACTCAAAAGAGTTTCATGCACAAGGAACCAATCGTGGAGCAGTGGAGGCGTGTCCTGCTCAGTTGGAGCTGAGAGCAGTGAGGAGAGCAGCCATCAACCTGTGCTCCTGCCTGGAGAGCCCTGAGACCAGCCCAGGAAGAAAAGGAAGGAAGGGGCTTCAACACCAACTTTAACCCAGAGGGAGAGGAGGAAAAAGCAGAAAACTTTCAAACAACTTTACCATTTCTGCAAAGAGTTGGAGAGAGGGGGAAAAGACAAACAACATCCAGTGTGGAAGGAGGGAGACTCTACTATTTCTACAGGTGGGTGTGGGTGCATTTCCCAAAAGACTTTGTTATATCGGTGGGGGGAGGAAAGAAGACCACTGAGGGCCGGAACATCGCGGGGGGTGTGTGTGTGTGGAAGTGTGTGTGGGGGCCTTGCTACAACTAGGCCCCACACAAAACTGAACCCCCCCCCCCCAATTGCCTAGCCTGGGATAGCTGGAGCACCCTATTAACATCGTTAGGAGTGTGTGCCTGGTGGCTCTAGCTGCCCCAGGTGAAGACGTCTTCTCCCCCCACCTGAAGACCAATCCAAAGACTGTGTTTGTGCGTTTTGCCATCTGGGGAGTGCACCCACCCACAGCTGCGAGGGGAGACCTGCCCTCGCAGTTCCCCCCCCTTCCCACCCCCCTCTCTCTTTCTCTGTTACTCTCTGTTTCTCCCCTCTCTCTCTGAGAGCCCTTCCTCCTAATTTTTTTCAAAAAAAAACCAATTGAGACAACTGAGCAGAGGGAGCAAGGCCTCTCCCCGATTGCCAACGAGGGGAGAGGTGCCTCGTTAAGGGCTCCTCTGCTCAGTTAAATATACAAGGCCAATAAAGACCATTAAGGCCTGTGACTTTGGGGTGGGTGTAGCCCTTAAAGGGACCCCGTGATGGCGACCCCATCCACGCCGGTGGCAGGGCCAGCGAAGACGTATGCGCAGGTGGCAACCGCTTCCACGGCACCTCCTGCGCCACCCGCTGCCCTGCCACCTTTCAGACTTATATCCAGGAAACACGGGGTCAAGAGCTACACTCACCCCACAATGAGCATCGAGGAGTGCGTGCGGGCGATGGCTGGGGTAGTCGGCCCCTCGGCCATTGTCGCAGCCTCCAAGATGTCTGGGAAGGCTGTGTTCTTCCTGGGGTCGGAGCGAGCGGTGTCCCTGGCCCTCGAAAGGGGGCTCACGGTGGGCGGGACGTTCCTGCCGGTGGATCCTCTCGAGGCCACCGCGCAGAGGGTCATCGTGTCGAACGTCCCACCCTTTGTTCCCGCTGAGCTCCTCCTCCCTCACCTACAACAACTGGGGGAGGTAAGGTCAGGGATCAACCCCATACCGCTCGGCCTCAGGGAGAACAGCCTGCGCCACGTGTTCTCCTTCCGCCGCCAGCTCTTTGTCCGGCTGGCGCGGGAGGAGACGACGGAGGGAAGTTTTAATGTGGTGCACGAGGGGACTGCCTACCGCGTTTTCTGGACGTCGGACGGCGTGCGGTGCCATGCCTGCAAGGAGGTGGGGCATGTTCGTAAGAACTGCCCCGCCTCCAAGGCCGCCAAACCACTGAAGGCGGCCAAGGCTGGCGCCGCCGCCACCCCTCCCCCTAGTTGCGTCCGCGTGCCGGGAGCCGTAGGTGCGCGGGCATCGTCGGAGGCCTTTGTTTTCAGGGCCTCCCGCGGGGGGGAGGGAGAGCGTCCGACCGGAAAGAAGGCGCGGAAGAAGGCAAAACATCAAGAGGCGGGTCCCCTCAGTGCGCCAGATAATTTGACCACCGCGCTCAGCCCAACCGCGTCACCGGCGAGCGCGGGGTGCCCCGAGCCCGTGCCCGAGCCCTTGAACAACACCACAGAGGGGCCCGGGCGCGGGCAAGAAAAGGAAAAGGGGGGGGCGGAGCGGGAGGCCTCGGCAGACATGGAGGTCTCCCTGACTCCGCGCGCCCCCAGGAACAAAAAGAGGCACCGCCCCAATGAGGCGGAGGGGGAACAACATCCCTCCGCGGAGGAGGCGGTGCCCGCCACGTGACCCGCGTCCCCCACCAGCGCCCCCAAATTGCGCTGCAGGCGCGAGGAGTCTTTCCCCGGGGAGGGTGAGGCAGTCGAGGCTGCCCAGCCGCTGCCTCCTGGGGAGGCCGTGGAAGATCTGCCTGTCGTGGGGGGCGTGGGGCCAGTGGAAGAATGCGTAGCCGCCGGGTCGAGCGTCCCGGGGACCGAGGTGGGCGGGGCCGAAAAGGCCGAACCTGAGCCCGCCCAGCTATTATCCAACTTCCCCCGGGAGTCGCTCGACCCGGCAGAAATACAAACTATTAAGAAATTTAATGACACTGTAGATGCTGGGCCGGGGGGTGGCAGCGAGGAGGGGGAGGAACACCCACCCTCGCCTCTTGCTGTGGAGCTGGAGCACTTGGAGAGCCTGGGGATTTCCTATGGCCGGGTCTCTCCTTGTTCCCCGGTTCCTGGGGCGGAGGGGGAACCCCTTCCGCTGTCGTTTCCCGACCCAGCACCATTTTTAAAAGAGCCCAGTGGGGACTCCTCTGCCGACGATCCTGGGGGTGGGATCGGGGCAGAGCCAGGGCCGGTTGGAGCGGCCGGTTCATTTGCCGTACCTTGTGCGGTCGTTGGGCCGGCTGCTGGCGGCCACCTCCCGGAGGAGGACGGGGACTCGGTGGGGGACGCGGGTGAAGACCTAGAGACCACCGCCAGCGAGGCGGTGGATCTGCTCGCGGCCGCCGCCGAGACCATCCTCATTCCTGCAAAGGAACTCCGGGACTTTTTGGCCCAGAGCCGGGGTCGCTGCTACCAAGCCCGACTGGCCCTGGAAAAATGGTCCGAGCCAGAGCTGATCAAGGGGTCCGTCCGCGCCGCCGTTAAAACCTTGGCCGCGGGCGGGCCCTTGACAAAGGCGCAACACCTTGAGCTGCGCGAGCTCGAGGGACTCCTCGCTGGGCTGCGGAGGGAGCGGAGTTCAACAAAAGACTCCGCTCCCTCCGCCACAATAGGTTAAGGTAGAGGTTGCACTATGCTTTTGCCATGAAGATAACCATAGCGAGCCTCAACATCAACGGCGGCAGAGGGGCACGCCGTAGATTTGACAATTTTTCGCTCCTGCGGGAGGGGAAATATGCGGTGTGCTTCCTGCAAGAAACCCACACCGTTCCGGGAGACGAAGCCACGTGGCTCCTGGAATGGCAAGGAGAGGTCCGCATGAGCCACCTCACCGCCATTTCTAGTGGGGTGGCCATCTTGCTGGGCCCGCATTTTCAGCCGGAGATCTTGGGGGTCGAGGAGGCCGTGCCAGGCCGCTTGCTGCACGTCACGGTTCGCCTGGGGGACGTGCCGCTCCATCTCGTGAACGTGTACGCCCCTCAGCCCGGCCCGCAGCAAACGCGCTTCTTTGAAGAGGTGTCCGCTCTGCTTGGCTCCGCCGACGTCGGCGACTGCATTGTCCTCGGGGGGGATTTTAACTGCACCCTCGAGGCGAGGGACCGCTCCGGTGCCCCGCAGTGCATGACGGCGATGGAGAAGTTGAGGGACCTGGTCGGGTCCTTCGACTTGGTGGACGTCTGGCGAAATCTCCACCCCGACTCCAGCGCCTTTACTTGGGTGAGGCCTGGAGTTGGATGGTCTAGAGTCGACCGCCTTTACGTGTCTCGGGCGTACGTTTCCTGCGTCCCGGCGGCCTCCATGTGGCCGGTGCCGTGTTCGGACCACCACCTGGTGTGGGCGGAGCTCGCTTCGCTCCGCGCGAGGACGGCGTCCGCGTACTGGCACTTTAACAACCGGCTGCTGGAGGACGTGCCGTTCCAGGACTCGTTCCGTCGATTCTGATCCGACTGGAGAAGGAAGCAGGGAGGCTTCCCCTCCTTGAGGCTATGGTGGGACGTGGGCAAGGCTCACGTCCGCGTCTTCTGTCAAGAGTACGCGAGGGGGTCGACCAAGAGGCGGGCGGCCAGAGTCGGGCGCCTAGAAAAAGAGGTGCTCGACCTGGAAGCCCGTCTCGGTCAAGTCGTCCAGGACCCGGCCCTGCGGACGGTGTACGAAGCGAAGAAGGCCGCGCTGAAGGACCTGCAGCTCGTCGGGTCCCGAGGCGCGTTCGTGAGGTCGCGGATCCGGTTCCTGCGGGATCTGGACCGCGGCTCCCCCTTCTTCTACTCGCTGGAAAAAAGGCAGAGTGTCCGTAAGCAGCTCTTGACGTTGCTGGCCGACGACGGCTCTCTCGTCTCGGATCCGGAGGGCGTCAACAACAGGGCCCGTGAATATTACGGGGCTCTGTTCTCTCCGGATCCGTCCAGCGAGGAAGCGCGTAGAGTTTTGTGGGAGGACCTGCCGAAGGTCAGCCCGGAGGGCGCCGAAAATCTGGAAGCTGCGCTAAGCCTGGCGGAGCTGACCGGTGCCCTCGCCCGGCTCTCGAGGGGAAAATCCCCGGGGCTGGACGGGCTGACCGTGGAGTTCCACAGGGCGTTCTGGGATGTCCTGGGGAGCGACTACGCGTGGGTCCTGGGGGAAAGTCTGGCGACCGGGGAGATGCCCCTCTCTTGGCGCAGGGCAGTCATTGTCCTGCTGCCTAAGAAGGGCGATCTCCGTCTCCTTAAGAACTGGCGCCCGGTCTCCCTCCTCAGCACGGACTACAAAATCTTCGCCAGGGCGATGTCTGCTCGCCTTGGTGCCATGCTGGACCACATGATCCACCCCGACCAGTCCTACACGGTCCCGGGCCGGACAATCCACGATAACATCCATCTGGTCCGGGACCTCGTCCATTGTTCCCAGGAGGCTGGTCTGTCGGTCGCCTTCCTATCCCTCGACCAAGAGAAGGCGTTCGACAGGGTGGATCACGACTATCTGCTCGGAACTCTGCGTGCTTTCGGGTTCGGGACGCATTTCGTCGCCCGGATCCGACTTTTGTACGCCGCCGCAGAGTGTCTGATTAAGGTTAACAGGTCCTTGACGGCGCCCCTTCGCTTTAGGAGAGGGGTGCGCCAGGGATGCCCCATGTCCGGCCAGTTATATGCCGTTTGCGTGGAGCCTTTCCTGCGCCTCTTGCGGACGAGGTTGACGGGACTGGCTCTGCAAGGGCCGGGCGTGGAGGTCGTCCTCTCGGCTTACGCCGATGACGTGCTCCTCGCGATAGAGGATCCCGCTGACCTGCGGAGGATGCGTGAGTGCCAGGAGATTTACTCGGCCGCGTCCTCCGCCAGGATCAACTGGGAGAAATGTTCCGGACTCCTGGTGGGTCAGTGGCGGGTGGACTCCCTGCCGGAGGAGCTCAGGCCTTTTGCCTGGAGCACGACCCATCTCCTCTATCTGGGAGTCTACCTTAGCTCAAACGAGGGAGCCTGGCCGGCGAACTGGCAGGAGCTGGAGGCCAAGGTCGCCGCTCGCCGAGGGCGCTGGACAGGACTGCTCCGAGTGCTGTCCTACAGGGGTCGAGCGCTAGTCATAAACCAGCTGGTGGCCGCAATGCTGTGGTACCGGCTGGTCACTTTGACCCCTCCCCCTGCTTTTGTCGCCAAGATACAGAAGAAGCTGGTGGACTTCTTCTGGAACAACAGGAAGCACTGGGTCTCTGCTGCGGTCTTGAGTCTCCCGCTTGAGGAGGGCGGTCAGTCGTTGGTGTGCGTCAGCGCCCAGCTCGCGACTTTCCGTCTTCAGACCCTGCAGAGATACCTTTACGTCGAGCCCCCTCCTAGGTGGTGCGCTCTGCCGAGGTATTTCTTCCGCCAGCAGCGCGACCTCAATTATGACACGCAGCTCCTGTTTGTGAACTTGGGGGGTGCCAGGACCGCCCTCCGGGAGCTGCCTGTCTTTTACAGGGAACTCATCAGGGTCTGGAACAAAGTCTCCACCAAGCGCAGCTCTCCGCCGGCTGGAGTGGCGGCCGTCCTGCAGGAACCGCTGCTCGGGAATCCGTACCTCCATGGCCGAGGTTTTATGTGGCGGTCGGAAGAGAGGGCTGTGGCTGGTGAGGTGACCAGGGTCAGGGACCTGCTCGATGGCGGAGGAGCGGGCTGGATGGCGCCAGACACGCTGGCGCGGCGCCTAAATTCTGCCAACGTCCGCCACGCGGCCGATGCCATCGAGTCGCTAAAAACAGCTCTGGGCCCTGACTCCGTTAGGTGCATCGAGGAGGCTCAAGCACGTGGGGAGATCCCGTCCGAACTGACCCCCGTCCGGATGGAATTCCTCATTGGCGCCAAACCCCGGAACCTCCCTTGGGGGCCGGCGCCTCACAACTTGAGCCGCCTCGGGGAAATCCCCTCCGTGCCTTTCAATTCCGCGCGGAGGGGTTTCCTGTACGGGCTGCTCCTGCACACCCTCAACTTTGCCATCCTCGCCGGCCGTCCGGACACACCATGGCGTACCATCTTGCCGTCCGGAGGAGGCGGGGGTCCCCGATGGAGGGCACTCTACGCAGGGGTCCTCCCACTATTCATCGGGGACTTGGCCTGGAGGGTGGTGCACGGAGCAGTGCCGTGCAACAAATTTTTAAGCCGGTTCACGGACTCCCAGGCCGCCTGCAATTTCTGCGATCTGGAGGAGTCCGTGTTCCATGTTTTTATTGAGTGCACGAGGTTGCAGCCCCTGTTCCATTATTTGAAGGGGCTGCTCCTGAAATTCTGGCTGCTCTTCAGTCCCACTCTCCTTATCTTTGGGCACCCTGTGCGGAGGGGAGCGGGTAGGTGCGAAGGCCTCCTCGTAGGACTGCTCCTGGGCACGGCCAAGGGTGCCATCAGCCGGTCCAGGCAGCGGGCGGTCGAGGGGGTCGTTCAACCTGACTGCCTGCCTCTCTTCCGCTCTTACATCCGGTCCAGGGTGTCCTTGGAGATGGAGCACGCGGTGTCCACCGGTACGCTCGCGGCCTTCCGCGAGAGGTGGGCACCGGAGGGACTGGAGTGCATCATCACGCCCGGCAACCAAATTTTAATTTGATTTTACGTTTTTAAGTTTAATTGTTTTAATTGTTGGTGCTTTTAGTGTCCCCCTTTCCTTTTATAGGGGGCACTGGGGAAAATTGTGATTTTAGTGCCCAAAAAAAAAACCAAAAAAAGAAAAACACAAAAAAAAAAAAAAGGGGGGGAAAAAAAAAGGGCCTTGTAAATGTCTGGAGTGTCACCCAGGTCGGGTGGCACCGTTTAATGTTTTATGTTTTCGCAGGTAAACTCAAAAGAGTTTCATGCACAAGGAACCAATCGTGGAGCAGTGGAGGCGTGTCCTGCTCAGTTGGAGCTGAGAGCAGTGAGGAGAGCAGCCATCAACCTGTGCTCCTGCCTGGAGAGCCCTGAGACCAGCCCAGGAAAAGAAGGAAGGAAGGGGCTTCACCACCAACTTTCATCCAGAGGGAGAGGAGGAGAAAAGAAAACTTTCCAACATTTTTTACCATTCTGCAAAGAGTTGGAGAGAGGGGGAAAAGACCAAAACAACATCCAGCGTGGAAGGAGGGAGACTCTACATTTCTGCTGGTGGGTGTGGGTGCATTTCCCAAACAGACTTTGTTGTATCGGTGGGGGGAGGAAAGAAGACCACTGAGGGCCGGAACATCGCGGGGGGTGTGTGTGTGTGTGGTAGTGTGTGTGGGGGCCTTGCTTACAACTAGGCCCCCCCCACAATTGGAACCCCCCCACCCCCCACATTTGCCTAGCCTGGGATAGCTGGAGCTACCAGGCTGAAGATTTTTTAATCACCCAATTAACATCGTTAGGAGTGTGTGCCTGGTGGCTCTAGCTGCCCCAGGTGAAGACGTCTTCTCCCCCCACCTGAAGACCAATCCAAAGACTGTGCTTGTGTGTTTTGCCATCTGGGGAGTGCACCCACCCACAGCTGCGAGGGGAGACCTGCCCTCGCAGTTCCCCCCCCCTTCCCACCCCCCTCTCTCTTTCTCTGTTACTCTGTTTCTCCCCTCTCTCTCTGAGGCCCCTTCCTCCTAATTTAAAAAAAAAGATAAAACAATTAAGACAACTGAGCAGAGGGAGCAAGGCCCCTCCCCAATTACCAACTAGGGGAGAGGTGCCTCATTAAGGGCTCCTCTGCTCGGTCAAATCAAACGAGGCCAATCAAGACCATTAAGGCCTGTGACTTTGGGGTGGGTGTAGCCCTTAAAGGGACCCCGTAATGGCGACCCCATCCACGCCGGTGGCGGAGCCAGCGAGGACATATGCGCAGGCGGTGTCCACATCCACGGCACCTCCTGCGCCACCCGCTGCCCTGCCATCTTTTACACTTATTATTAAAAAACACGGGGTCAAGAGCTATACTCACCCCACAATGACCATCGAGGAGTGCGTGCGGGCGATGGCTGGGGTAGTCGGCCCCTCGGCCATTGTCGCAGCCTCCAAGATGTCTGGGAAGGCCGTGTTCTTCCTGGGGTCGGAGCGGGCGGTGTCCCTGGCCCTTGAAAAGGGGCTCACGGTGGGTGGGACGTTCCTGCCGGTGGACCCTCTCGAGGCCACCGCGCAGAGGGTCATCGTGTCAAACGTCCCGCCCTTTGTTTCCGCTGAGCTCCTCCTCCCTCACCTACACCAACTGGGGGAGGTAAGGTCGGGGATCAACCCCATACCGCTCGGCCTCAGGGAGAACAGACTGCGCCACGTGTTCTCCTTCCGCCGCCAGCTGTTTGTCCGGCTGGCGCGGGAGGACATGACGGAAGGGCACTTTAATGTGGTGCACGAGGGGACTGCCTACCGCGTCTTCTGGACGTCGGACAGCGTGCGGTGCCATGCCTGTAGGGAGGTGGGGCACATTCGTAAGAACTGCCCCGCCTCCAAGGCCGCCAAACCACCGAAGGCGGCCAAGGCTGGCGCCACCGCCACCCCTCCCCCTAGTTGCGTCCGCGTGCCGGGAGCCATGGGTGCGTGGGCATCGTCGGGGGCCTTTGTTTTCAAGGCCTCCGGCGGGGGGGAGGGAGAGTGTCCGATCGAAAAGAAGGCGCGGAAGAAGACGACACATCTAGAGGCGGGTCCCCTCAGTGCGCCGGAAAGTTTGACCACCGCGCTCAGCCCAACCCAGTCACCGACGAGCGCTGGGTGCCCTGAGCCCGTGCCCGAGCCCTTGACCAATACCGCAGAGGGGCTCGGGCTCGGGCAAGATAAGGAAAAGGGGGGGGCGGAGCGGGAGGCCTCGGCAGACATGGAGGTCCCCCTGCCTCCGCGCACCCCCAGGAACAAAAGGAGGCACCGCCCCAATGAGGTGGAGGGGGAACAACGTCCCTCCGCGGAGGAGTCGGTGCCCGCCGCGTGTCCCGCGTCCCCCACCAGCGCCCCCAAATTGCGCTGTAGGCGCGAGGAATCTGTCCCCGGGGAGGGTGAGGCAGTCGAGGCTGCCCAGCCGCTGCCTCCTGGGGAGGGCGTGGCAGATCTGCCTGTCGTGGAGGGCGTGGGGCCAGCGGAAGAATGCGTAGCCGCCGGGTCGAGCGTCCCGGGGACTGAGGCGGGCGGGGCTGAAAAGGCTGAACCTGAGCCCGCCCAGCCAATACCCAACTTCCCCCGGGATTTGCTCGACTCTGAAAATGCCAATTTTATGGAATCCGTTCACGCTGGGCTGGGGGGTGACGGCGGGGAGGGAGAAGAACAGCAACCCTCGCCCCCTACTGTGGAGCTGGGGGAATTGGAGGACCTGGAACATTGCGTTGACCAGGTCTCTCCCTGTTCCCCGGTTCCTGGGGCGGAGGGGGATCCCCTTCCGCTGTCGCTTCCAGACCCAGCACCAATTTTAAAAGAGCCCAGTGGGGACTCCTCTGCCGACGATCCTGGGGGTGGGATCGGGGCAGAGCCAGGGCCAAATGGAGCGGCCCGGCCGTTTGCCGTACCTCGTGCGGTCGACGGGCCGGCTGCTAGCGGCGACCTCCCGGAGGGGGACGGGGACTCGGTGGGGGACGCGGGTGAAGATCTCGAGCCCATCGCCAGTGAGGCGGTGGATCTGCTCGCGGCCGCCACTGAGACCCTCCTCATTCCCGCAGAGGAACTCCGGGACTTTTTGGTCCAGTGCCGGGGTCGCCGCGACCAAGCCCGTCTGGCCCTGGAAAGATGGTCCGAGCCGGGGCTGCTCGTCGCGTCCGTCCGCGCCGCCTCTAAAACCATGGACGCGGGCGGCCCTTATCAAAGGCTCAAGGCCTTGAGCTGCGCCGGCTCAAAATGTTCCTCGCTGGGCTGCTGATGGAGTGGAGGTCAACAAACGACTCCACTCCCTCCCCCACAATAGGCTAAGGAAGAGGTTGCACTATGCTTTTGCCATGAAGATAACCATAGCCAGCCTCAACATCAACGGCGGCAGAGGGGCACGCCGTAGATTTGACAATTTTTCGCTCCTGCGGGAGGGGAAATATGCGGTGTGCTTCCTGCAAGAAACCCACACCGTTCCGGGAGACGAAGCCACGTGGCTCCTGGAATGGCAAGGAGAGGTCCGCATGAGCCACCTCACCGCCATTTCTAGTGGGGTGGCCATCTTGCTGGGCCCGCATTTTCAGCCGGAGATCTTGGGGGTCGAGGAGGCCGTGCCAGGCCGCTTGCTGCACGTAACGGTTCGCCTGGGGGACGTGCCGCTCCATCTCGTGAACGTGTACGCCCCTCAGCCCGGCCCGCAGCAAACGCGCTTCTTTGAAGAGGTGTCCACTCTTCTTGGCTCCGTCGATGTCGGCGACTGCATTGTCCTCGGGGGGGATTTTAACTGCACCCTCGAGGCGAGGGACAGCTCCGGTGCCCCGCAGTGCATGACGGCGATGGAGAAGTTGAGGGACCTGGTCGGGTCCTTCGACTTGGTGGACGTCTGGCGAAATCTCCACCCCGACTCCAGCGCCTTTACTTGGGTGAGGCCTGGAGTAGGATGCTCCCGAGTCAACCGCCTTTATGTGTCTCAGGCGTACGTTTCCTGCGTCCCGGCGGCCTCCATGCGGCCGGTGCCGTGTTCGGACCACCACCTGGTGTGGGCGGAGCTCGCTTCGCTCCGCGCGAGGACGGGTTCCGCGTACTGGCACTTTAACAACCGGCTGCTGGAGGACGTGCGGTTCCAGGACTCGTTCCGTCGAATCTGGTCCGACTGGAGAAGGAAGCAGGGGGGCTTCCCCTCCTTGAGGCTATGGTGGGACGTGGGCAAGGCTCACGTCCGCGTCTTCTGTCAAGAGTACGCGAGGGGGTCGACCAAGAGGCGGGCGGCCAGAGTCGGGCGCCTAGAAAAAGAGGTGCTCGACCTGGAAGCCCGTCTCGGTCAAGTCGTCCAGAACCCGGCCCTGCGGACGGTGTACGAAGCGAAGAAGGCCGCGCTGAAGGATCTGCAGCTCGTCGGGTCCCGAGGCGCATTCGTGAGGTCGCGGATCCGGTTCCTGCGGGATCTGGACCGCGGCTCCCCCTTCTTCTACTCGCTGGAAAAAAGGCAGAGTGTCCGTAAGCAGATCTTGACGCTGCTGGCCGACGACGGCTCTCTCGTCTCGGATCCGGAGGGCGTCAACAACAGGGCCCGTGAATATTACGGGGCTCTGTTCTCTCCGGATCCGTCCAGCGAGGAAGCGCGTCGAGTTTTGTGGGAGGACCTGCCGAAGGTCAGCCCGGAGGGCGCCGAAAATCTGGAAGCTCCGCTAAGCCTGGCGGAGCTGACCGGTGCCCTCGCCCGGCTCTCGAGGGGAAAATCCCTGGGGCTGGACGGGCTGACCGTGGAGTTCCACAGGGCGTTCTGGGATGTCCTGGGGAGCGACTACGCGCGGGTCCTGGGGGAAAGTCTGGCGACCGGGGAGATGCCCCTCTCTTGGCGCAGGGCAGTCATCGTCCTGCTGCCTAAGAAGGGCGATCTCCGCCTCCTTAAGAACTGGCGCCCGGTCTCCCTCCTCAGCACGGACTACAAAGTCTTCGCCAGGGTGATGTCTGCACGCCTTGGTGCCGTGCTGGACCACATGATCCACCCCGACCAGTCCTACACGGTCCCGGGCCGGACAATCCACGATAACATCCATCTGGTCCGGGACCTCATCCATTGTTCCCAGGAGGCTGGTCTGTCGGTCGCCTTCCTATCCCTCGACCAAGAGAAGGCGCTCGACAGGGTGGATCACGACTATCTGCTCAGAACTCTGCGCGCTTTCCGGTTCGGGACGCATTTCGTCGCCCGGATCCGACTTTTGTACGCCGCCGCGGAGTGTCTGATTAAGGTTAACGGGTCCTTGACGGCGCCCCTTCGCTTTAGGAGAGGGGTGCGCCAGGGATGCCCCATGTCCGGCCAGTTATACGCCGTTTGCGTGGAGCCTTTCCTGCGCCTCTTGCGGACGAGGTTGATGGGACTGGCTCTGCAAGGGCCGGGCGTGGAGGTCGTCCTCTCGGCTTATCCGATGACGTGCTCCTCGCGGTAGAGGATCCCGCTGACCTGCGGAGGATGCGTGAGTGCCAGGAGATTTACTCGGCCGCGTCCTCCGCCAGGATCAACTGGGGGAAATGTTCCGGACTCCTGGTGGGTCAGTGGCGGGTGGACTCCCTGCCGGAGGAGCTCAGGCCTTTTGCCTGGAGCACGACCCATCTCCTCTATCTGGGAGTCTACCTTAGCCCCGACGAGGGAGCCTGGCCGGCGAACTGGCAGGAGCTGGAGGCCAAGGTCGCCGCTCGCCTAGGGCGCTGGACAGGACTGCTCCGAGTGCTGTCCTACAGGGGTCGAGCGCTAGTCATAAACCAGCTGGTGGCCGCAATGCTGTGGTACCGGCTGGTCACTTTGACCCCTCCCCCTGCGTTTGTCGCCAAGATACAGAAGAAGCTAGTGGACTTCTTCTGGAACAACAGGAAGCACTGGGTCTCTGCCGCGGTCTTGAGTCTCCCGCTTGAGGAGGGCGGTCAGTCGTTGGTGTGCGTCAGCGCCCAGCTCGCGACTTTCCGTCTTCAGACCCTGCAGAGATACCTTTACGTCGAGCCCCCTCCTAGGTGGTGCGCTCTGGCGAGGTATTTCTTCCGCCAGCAGCGCGACCTCAATTATGACACGCAGCTCCTGTTTGTGAACTTGGGGGGTGCCAGGACCGCCCTCCGGGAGCTGCCTGTCTTTTACAGGGAACTCATCAGGGTCTGGAACAAAGTCTCCACCAAGCGCAGCTCTCCGCCGGCTGGAGTGGCGGCTGTCCTGCAGGAGCCGCTGCTCGGGAATCCGTACCTCCACGACCGAGGTTTTATGTGGCGGTCGGAAGAGAGGGCTGTGGCTGGTGAGGTGACCAGGGTCAGGGACCTGCTCGATGGCGGAGGAGCGGGCTGGATGGCACCAGACACGCTGGCGCGGCGCCTAAACTCTGCCAACGTCCGCCGTGCAGCCGATGCCATCGAGTCGCTAAAAACAGCTCTGGGCCCTGACTCCGTTAGGTGCATCGAGGAGGCTCAAGCACGTGGGGAGATCCCGTCCGAACTGACCCCCGTCCGGACGGAATTCCTCATCGGCGCCATACCCCGGAACCTCCCTCGGGGGCCGGCGCCTCACAACTTGAGCCGCCTCGGGGAAATCCCCTCCGTGCCTTTCAGTTCCGCGCGGAGGGGTTTCCTGTACGGGCTGCTCCTGCACATTCTCAACTTTGCCATCCTCGCCGGCCGTCCGGACACACCATGGCGTACCATCTTGCCGTCCGGAGGAGGCGGGGGTCCCCGATGGAGGGCACTCTACGCAGGGGTCCTCCCACTATTCATCGGGGACTTGGCCTGGAGGGTGGTGCACGGAGCAGTGCCGTGCAATAAATTTTTAAGCCGGTTCACGGACTCCCAGGCCGCCTGCAATTTCTGCGGTCTGGAGGAGTCCGTGTTCCATGTTTTTATCGAGTGCACGAGGTTGCAGCCCCTGTTCCATTATTTGAAGGGGCTGCTCCTGAAATTCTGGCTGCACTTCAGTCCCACTCTCCTGATCTTTGGGCACCCTGTGCGGAGGGGAGCGGGTAGGTCCGAAGGCCTCCTCGTAGGACTGCTCCTGGGCACGGCCAAGGGTGCCATCAGCCGGTCCAGGCAGCGGGCGGTCGAGGGGGTCGTTCAACCTGACTGCCTGCCTCTCTTCCGCTCTTACATCCGGTCCAGGGTGTCCTTGGAGATGGAGCACGCGGTGTCCACCGATACGCTCGCGGCCTTCCGCGAGAGGTGGGCACCGGAGGGACTGGAGTGCATCATCACGCCCGGCAACCAAATTTTAATTTGATTTTACGTTTTAAAGTTTAATTTGTTTTAATTGCCGGTGCTTTTAGTGTCCCCTTCCCTTTTATAGGGGGCACTGGAAAAATGTGATTTTAGCGCCCCAAAAAAAATGAAAAAAAAATGAAAAACACAAAAAAAAACAAAAAAAAGGAAAAAAGGGCCTTGTAAATGTCTGGTGTGTCACCCAGGTCGGGTGGCACGGTTTAATGTTTTATGTTTTTGCAGGTGAACTCCAAAAAGAGTTTCATGCACAAGGACCCCCAGGTCCCTCTCCATCTCAGCATGTTGAAATTTCTCCCCATTCAAATAATATTCCCTTTTACTGTTTTTTTCCCCCAAGGTGGATGACCTCACACTTTCTGAAATTGTATTCCATCTGCCAAACCTTTGCCCATTCGCTTAACCTATCCAAATCTCTTTGCAGCCTCTCTGTGTCCTCTACACAACAAGCTTTCCCTCTAATCTTTGTGTCATCTGAAAATGTTGTTACACTACACTCTGTCCCCTCTTCCAGGTCATCTATGTATATTGTAAACAGTTGTGGTCCCAGCACCGATCCCTGTGGCACACTACTAACCACCGATTTCCAACCCAAAAAGGACCCATTTATCCCGACTCTCTGCTTTCTGTTCGCCAGCCAATTCTCTATCCATGCTAATACATTTCCACTGACTACGCATAGTTTTATCTTCTGCAGTAACCTTTTGTGTGGCACCTTATCGAATGCCTTTTGAAAATCTAAATACACCACATCCATCCGTACACCTCTATCCACCATGCTCATTATATCCTCAAATAATTCAAGTAAATTAGTTAAACATGATTTCCCCTTCATGAATCCATGCTGCTTCTGCTTGATTGCACTATTCCTATCTAGATGTCCCGCTATTTCTTCCTTAATGATAGTTTCAAGCATTTTCCCCACTACAGATGTTAAACTAACCGGGCTTTCCTTACCTGCCTTTTGTCTGCCCCATTTTTTAAACAGAGGCGTTACATTAGCTGCTTTCCAATCCGTTGCTACCTCCCCAGAGTCCAGAGAATTTTGGTAGATTATAACAAATGCATCTGCTATAACTTCCGCCATCTCTTTTAATACCCTGGGATGCATTTCATCAGGACCAGGGGACTTGTCTACCTTGAGTCCCATTATCCTGTCTAGCACTACCCCGCTAGTGATAGTGATTGTCTCAAGGTCCTCCCTTCCCACATTCCCGTGACCAGCAATTTTTGGCATGGTTTTTGCGTCTTCCACTGTGAAGACCGGAGCAAACTAATTGTTTAGGGTCTCAGCCATTTCCACATTTCCCATTATTAAATCCCCCTTCTCATCTTCTAAAGGGACCAACATTTACTTGAGACACTCTTTTCCGTTTCATATATCTGTAAAAGCTTTTACTATCTGTTTTTATGTTTTGCACAAGTTTACCTTCGAAATCTATCTTTCCTTTCTTTACTGCTTTTTTTAAAGTCATTCTTTGCTGTTGTTTTAACATTTTCCCAATCCTCTTGTTTCCCACTAACCTTGGCCATCTTATACGCATTGGTCTTTGATTTGATACTCTCCTTTATTTCCTTGGTTATCCACGGCTGGTTATCCCTTCTCTTACCACCCTTCTTTTTCACTGGAATATACATATATAATGAGAGAATATGGAGATGTGCCCGCCAGTGTGATTGACTAGTAATGACAATGATCGTACATGGGTGGTCTTAATTATTTAATTAAAATAGAGACAACTTAATCATAGCAATGACAAGGCTCGTGGCCTTGGTTGATAACCAGCACTCATGCAGAATTGTGTGTCGTTCCGCTCTGTCATCCACTTTGCAATGCAGTATCAGACATTTCTCTGTCAAAAACGAATAAAGACCTATCAATATTTCTGATCAGGAAATCACAACATGGAGAAGATAGAAATTTTTGAATGCACTTAAATAGCTGTAGAGAATAAATGTACACATGTGAATAAACGACTATTAAGTGAATAATCTTCTTGTAAAAAGCTCGACAATGCATTGCACGACAGTAGATCAGCTGTAAACCTTTTCATTATAACGTTTCTTCTGTAACAATATTATTATAAATTATAATAAATATTATAATTGCAAATAAGTTATTAATTCAGCCATAATAATAAGTTAATTGTTATTGGGAATCAGTGGTATATTTCCAATGGTTGGATTTGTACCTAGCACAGAGGAAGATGGTTGTGGTTGTGTCGGTCAATCATCTGAGCCCAGGACATCGCTGCAGGCGTTCCTCAGGGCAGTATCCTAGGCCCTAACATCTTCAGCTGCTTCATCAATGACGTTCCCTCAATCATAACTTCAGAAGTGGGAATGTTCATTGATGACTGCACAGTGTTCAGTTCCATTCGCAAATCCTCAGCTAATGAAGCAGTCCATACACGCATGGAGCAAGACTTGGTTTACCTTCAGGGTTGGGCTTCTGCAATACATGCGCCAGGCAAAGATCATTTCTAACAAACCAGTGTCTAACTGCCTTGCCCTTGACATTCAACGACATTACCATCGCCAAATCCCCCAACATCAACATGGTCACCATGCATTATAAACTTAAATTGGACCAGCCACATAAATACAGAGGCAAAAAGAGCGGGTCAAAGGCTGGATAATCTTCGCCGAGTATCTCACCTTCTGATTCCCAAACGCTTTGCACCATCTGCAAGGCATAAAGCAGCTATGTAACGGGATAGTCTCCAGGACACAGCATCCCATCCACCACCTTAATAATCCACTCCCTCCATCAGCGGTGTACAGTGTCTGTAGTGAGTAACATCTACAAGGTGCAAGGCAGCAATTGGCCAAGGAATTCTTCAGCAGCATCTCGCCAAGGCGAGATCTCTACCGCCTACAAAGGCAGCGTCACGATCAAGTTCCCCTCTAGGTTACATACCATCCTGACTAGGAAATATATTGTCGTTCCTGCATGGTTGTTGGGTCAAAATCATGGAACTCGCTCCCTAACAGCTCAATGGGAGCACCTTCACCACTCGGAAATGCAGCGGTTCAAGAAGGCGGCTAGCTGCCACCTTCTCAAATGAAATTAGAGATCCGAAATAAATGGTGGTCTTGCAAGCGATGCCGCCATCCTATGAACGAATAAAATTGAAATATGCAACTTTTACAGTAAGCGGTCCATTATAAACATTTGGATTTTCAGTATCATTAAAATTTTGAGATCAGTCTTCAGTAAAGTGGCAGAATAGGAAATATTGTAAAAGTATATCAAATGCAAGAAGCCAACAGTATATTAAGAAGAGGACATTAAGAAAATAACAGATTAGATCCAGCATGAAATGGGGAGATTGGAATCTTGCCTTCAACGAGAAACTAAGACATAACAACACACAAGAAAAATAAATTGTTCTGTCCAAAGCAAACGACAGTGCAGGCCTTACAGCATATGGTGAACTGGCAAAGAATGGGAGCCTAAAAGGAGAGGTGTGCAAATTACTGACAAAAATCACGTTCTGCAAACGGAAAGACATTTGCATTGCATAAAGATCTATACTGCAGTATGGTGAAGAAATGCATGGCTCCCGAACATTATGAAGTTGAAATAGAGTACATTTATCAGTGTCTATGATTGAACTATTTCTCTTTTCCAAATCAGGGAACGAAGAGGAATAAACTGGAATGCTTTGACCTGCACTGAACAAATGAGGAATATAACATAATTCAACAGGTGTATGAGGTTCCTCTGTTTTGAGGAAGGTAAGGTAAGGGGGATCTCTGGTCATTCCATTGATAACTTGCTCGGCCGAATATAAGAAAGTCTCTCTAAATAATAGTTAGTGTTTTGATGCAATGTGATTGGTGGGCGACTGAGTTAACTGAAAGCTCGCCCACCATCTGGACAAAACCATATTAAATATCGAGCTTCATTGAGATGAACGTGACAAACAGTCAGCGAAGCTTTTATGTATGCATGTGTTAATTAATAGAGGCTGCTTTGTGTAACTGGTCAACAACTTAATTATTATTGTATCATGCGACTACCAGGTTGACAAAAGTTTAACTGTGTGGACACTTTTCGTTTCACAATTCCACTTTTACAATTTTCAAAGCGAGCACATAGATAGCGGGTCGATGACCAGGAGGGGAGCAGAGTGACACAAATGTGCAACAGCCCATTTGCAACGCAAATCAATTAGGGGACCCTTGGCGGCATGGCGGTGTGGTATGTGTGTGAGGGCATAAGTTAGGAAATTGTGAGGAGCCTATATTATAATAGTGCTCTATGGTAGCTGTGAGTATGCAAACGCCTCTCCTTTCTCCCCTCCTGCACCCCCCCCCCTCACAACACACAATATTTCCAGACATCATTCAGCAATATTTTATGGAGTTACGTATCATCAGGTAGCATTTGTCCTACTAGGAGCTGCTAAAAAAGATAGAGAATGGATTGTTGAAAGGTATGACATGTTTTTCGGGATTGTAATGGCATGGGGGAAAGGGATGTGTCCATACATATTTTCTATCTGAACGTACAGAAGGCATTTGGTCATTTTCAACACGCAAAATTATTAGCAAAAATATATTTGCAGAGAATAAATGGTAATTGATTGAGAGGCAGGTGACAGAGCAACAATAATGGGAATGTATTCTCATTGGCGGGATGCGATATCTCGTGCTCTGCAGTGATCGGTACTTGGGCCTCAGATTTCCCGTTACATATAAATTAGTTGGATCAAGGATGAGAAAGCATATTTACAAATTTGAGGGTCACCTAATGAAACATAGAAACATAGACAGAGAAAATAGGTGCAGGAGTAGGCCATTCAGCCCTTCGAGCCTGCACCACGATTCAATGAGTTCATGGCTGAACATGTAACTTCAGTACCCCATTCCTGCTATCGAGCCATACCCCTCGATCCCCCTAGTAGCAAGGACTACATCTAACTCCTTTTTGAATATCTTTAGTGAATCGGCCTCAACAACTTCCTGTGGTAGAGAATTCCACAGGTTCAAAACTCTCTTGGTGAAGAAGTTTCTCCTCATCTCGGTCCTAAATGGCAAACCCCTTATCCTGAGACTGTGTCCCCTGCTTCTGGACTTCCTCAACATTGGGGACATTCTTCCTGCATCGAACCTCTCTAAGCCCGTCAGAATTTTAAACGTTTCTATGAGATCCCCTCTCATTCTTCTGAACTCCAGTGAATACAAGCCCAGTTGATCCAGTCTTTCTTGATATGTCAGTCCTGCCATCCCGGGAATCAGTCTGGTCAACCTTCGCTGCACTCCCTCAATAGCAAGAATGGTCTTCCTCAGGTTAGGAGACCAAAACGGTACACAATACTCCAGGAGTGGCCTCACCAAGGCCTGTACAACTGTAGTAACGCCTCCCTGCCCCTGTACTCAAATCCCCTCGCTATGAAGGCCAACATGCCATTTGCTTTCTTAACCGCCTGCTGTAGCTGCATGCCAACCTTCAATGACTGATGTACCATGACTCCCAGGTCTCATTGCACCACCCCTTTTCCTAATCTGTCACCATTCAGATAATAGTCTGTCTCTCTGTTTTTACAACCAAAGTGGATAACCTCACATTTATCCACATTATACTTCATCTGCCATGCATTTTCCCACTCACCTAACCTATCCAAGTCACTCTGCAGCCTCATAGCATCCTCCGCGCAGCTCACACTGTCACCCAAATTTGTGTCATCCGCAAATTTGGAGATACTACATTTAATCCCCTCGTCTAAATCATTAATGTACAATGTAAATAGCTGGGGCCCCAGCACAGAACCGTGCGGTACCCCACTAGTCACTGCCTGCCATTCTGAAAAGTACCCATTTACTCCTACTCTTTGCTTTCTGTCTGCCAACCAGTTCTCAATCCACGTCAGCACACTACCCCCAATCCCATGTGCTTTAACTTTGCACATTAATCTCTTGTGTGGGACCTTGTGGAAAGCCTTCTGAAAGTCCAAATACAGCACGTCAAATGGTTCCCCCTTGTCCACTCTACTGGAAACATCCTCAAAAAATTCCAGAAGATTTGTCCAGCATGATTTCCCTTTCACAAATCTATGCTGACTTGGACCTATCATGTCACCTCTTTCCAAATGCGCTTCTATGACATCCTTAATAATTGATTCCATCATTTTACCCACTACCGATGTCAGGATGACCGGTCTATAATTCGCTGTTTTCTCTCGCCCTCCTTTTTTAAAAAGTGGGGTTACATTGGCTACCCTCCACTCCATAGAAACTGATCCAGAGTCTATGGAATGTTGGAAAATGACTGTCAATGCATCCGGTAATTTCAAGGCCACCTCCTTAAGTACTCTGGGTTGCAGTCCATCAGGACCTGGGGATTTATCGGCCTTCAATTCCATCAATTTCCCCAACACAATTTCCCGACTAATAAGGATTTCCCTCAGTTCCTCCTTCTTACCAGAACCTGTTATATTCGCAAGGTTGTTTGTGTCCTCCTTAGTGAATACCGAACGAAAGTACTTGTTCAATTGGTCTGCCATTTCTTTGTTCCCCATTATGACTTCCCTGATTCTGAAGAGGGCATGTTAAGTACTGTAGGCGAGAGCATTAATTCACAAATACCAATAAAAGAGAAAATAATTGGTAAATATTGTTGCAAATGATGTTCAATGTGGAAACGAGTGATGTCATCTGTTTTGCAATTAAGAATGAAAATTCCGAATGCATGGCACCTGTCTCTCAATTTAACACATTAAATGCCAGTAACATTCTCGTAAACCTGCAATATACCCAATTTCAATATGCACTTACTGAGGCACTGTGCCCAGTCTGCACGCCAAATGTAACAAAGTGTCTACCTATTTCTGTAACCTTTCGCTTTACTTAAACATACATCGTTTCATTGCTGTAACTGGAGCCGCTTTCGTATTGCAATCAAAGATGCCATGAAAACACAGCTGTTTTGTGCATAATAAATACCTACAAATAGAAAATGCGATAACCTGACACAAGGTTAGGCTCGTAGCGTTACCGAGAGGAGATGTTCTGCTCAGGTCATACTCCAGTATGATTTTAACTTAATGGCCCCACTTAAAACAGTCATGCGCGTTTCCAGGCTCAACGGGTTTTATGACGTCATCGACGATTCGTTTCCAACGCCAATATTTAAAGCAGCCTTGCACACAATTCAACTTGCAAGCGGAGAGTCCAAGATGAATTGAACGGACACAGTGCTGTTCCAAACTTTAGATAATGGATACTCAAAGGCTGCACCAAGATTTTCTGATGCATGACTTCATGTTCTCTTGGAGGCAGTGACAACAAGCAGGGAAATCCACTTTCCTGCAGTTAGGCGCAAGAGAGCTCGCAAATTCACCAAAAGTGTTTGGTTGGAGACAGCAGAGGAGGTCAGTAGCAAGGATATAGTCAGGTGGCCTTAGATCCAGTGCAGGAAACGATTCAATGGTCTCATGAGGTTAGGAAAGGTGAGTACAATGCAACACTTACCTGCATCCTCATATGCCTGTTACCACATCCCCAGCCATCTGCCTTCCCAGCACTACATTTTCACATCATGCATTCCTCACACCAACATACCTTGCAGGTCTACCTATCCCACTCTCTCGATGTACATACTCATGTTCCCATTATAGGGCATGAAAATGGCTTCCATCTGTGCAGTAATTTCTATGATTCTTTGTTACTATGATCTGACTAACCACCACTGACACCCACCCTTGTCATACTGCAAGTAACAATAAGTAACACCACAGAAGCAGGCCACTTCGCAATTTTACACCACACCCTCCTATTCACCTTCTACAGATGCAGCCCATCCATACTTTAGACGCAATCGATCACTCTCAGTCAACGTTCACTTATTTCCCTGCTTGCAGGAAAAGAGAGGCAGAGAACCGTATGTGGCCTCCTGTCTTCATTCATTTGACTACACCAGAGAAGGAGGCCCTTGAAATCTATGGATTTGTCGAGTTGCGGGCGGTGGGCGACAGAGAGCGAGTGACGTGGACCTCCGAGCAATCAGTTGACAAAATAAATCTCTTAAAGCCATACGACATACAGCAGTCACTCAGTTCGCAGATGATATCAGCACTGAGTGAAAAGCAATTATGCCTTTAATGACCATGATAATAACTATTATAAATTCATCTCTTTACTCACCCACATTTAAGTCAAGTTCCCGACCCCAGCCAGGCCTCCCCGTCCACCAACTGTTCAGCCGCAGGACGAAGACGAATCCTCAGAATAGCCTGTCGCTTCTGAGGGTGAATCGTTGGGAGGCCCATTCACAGCCAGCACAGCACAGATACGCATGCCTCAGTGGATTTTCAGCCAGATAGAGTAATGTTGTCACCGGTTTCATTCACACCACAAGTGAGAAAGAGCAAATGTTGTTATCTGTGACAGAAATGGAGATTCCTCGCCGGAAGGCACAGGACTGGGATGTCATCAAAAGGCGATGACGACGATGTGCTATTGCATGGACTAGCAGCAGTGCCAGTCCAACAAGAAATTGCTTCTTGTCAACAACAGAACGGGAACACTCATTGACCTCATCTCAAGGAGGGATGCAAACATAAACTTGCGCCATCATCACCCGACTGATGTGGAAAAAGGTGCTCTGCAGTTCCTTGCTAGCAGGCAACTGCTGTGTGGTCCATGCAAGGGATAATTTTGGCAGGGAGCATGGAAGTCTGGCTTTTCTTAAAATGCTCACAATTTTTCCCATTGCTTCACCCTCAGTTGGAGCCTCAGGTACTGCCTCAGTTACCGATGGCTGAGTCTACCCCTTCATCGCCGCAGGAGGAGCAAACTTGTGCGGGGCCCGCACAGGCTCCAAAACACAGAGTACATCAGCCATAGGTGTCACAACAGTTGCAGCAGGGAAGTGAACAGCCTGATTCTATCTCTACAGGGATTACATCTAGTCGATACACGCAGAAAAGAAAAAGGACACAATTCTCGATGAAAAAGCGTATGCACATGGGTATATGCAAACGTTAGTGAAAAGTTCAATTCTATTTTTGAAACGTGCAAATGTATTTATATGCAAGACTTTCCATTATTAAATATTTTTCCGCTACCTGGGAGGTAACCTTCTCACTTGAAATGAATGGTGAGACATTCGTTAACGCTGAGTTATGAGATTTTAGGTGTGAGGAATGGATTGGTTATTGTAGGGCTGCTTTATGTTGTTGTTTGGGGAACTTAGTGCAATAAATGGCATCCAAAAGGGATTCACTGCAGCAACTTAAGTAAACCTTGCCATTATTGGGGCCTCCCGGGCAGCAATGTGCACCACTGCTGGTGCCATCTCCAACTCAGGATAGTCCTCCTCCTTCTGCTCCTCATCGTCCAACTCTTGCTCCTCCTACTCCTCGGAAGAGGCTGTGCACTCTGTGCATTGCTCCTCCTGCAGCACCAATCTGCAGTGCTGTGCTATATTGTGCAGCGCAGATCAGACTAATATAATTCTGGAGACCCTGGCTGGTGTGTCTTGAAGGGTTCCTCCAGATCTGTCAAGGCATCTGGTGCATCTTCAGCATACCTATATCTTTCTCTGACACATCTTGTGCATGTGTGTCAATAATTAAAACGCTCTTCATGCTCAGTACTTGACTTCCTAAATGTGGTTATCCTCTACGTTTTCATTGCATTACACTTGTCTCCAAAGCATCCCTACCAGTAAGCCTGTTTGGAGGTGCAAAGCCCTGAGGGAGGGTGGACTGCCGCAGCACGAATTATTCTTGAGAACTGCGAGTTGCCGACTGCGAGATCCTGCAAATGTCTGCTTCAGAACCCTGGAAGGAAACTCTGCTGTACAAGTTAAGGGTGGCGGTGACTTTGATGGCGACTGGTAAGGCGTTTCCACCAGGTTCTCTGCTCTGCGACGACCTGTTTGTTATATCCTGAGCTTGCTGAACTATTGCTGCTCAGTCATGTGCATGAAGCTCGTCCTGTACCTTTATACCCTGGATTAATGTTATTACCTCCAGTCAGAAGCAGTCTTGTGCTCACCCATTTTCTCTGGTGCAGCATCAGGCCACTGAGAAAGATCTTGTTGCGGTTGCCGCTGCTGGTAGTATTGTGGATGCTGTTGGTGTTGTGGATGTTGCAGCGTTTGTTGCTGCTGCTGGTCTGGCTGGTTTTTTTGACTCTGGGGCTCATCTCTCAGCTTCTACTTCTCCTTCACGGGCGAGTTTTCCGAGGTGTGAGAATCCCATGTTAAAGAATGTAAAGCCAACAGCTCCTGTTAATTAGCCTCTTAAAGGTGTCTCAACAAGCATTTTAGTACGTCAATTTGGTCGCCCTCCTCTCCTGGGTGGATCCATGTTGCTTTGGAAACCGTGCCTGAGCAAATTGCGGCAGTCGGCTGGATGACGGCAGGTTTGAGGCACATTGGTATTTATATTACTGCTCTGCCCTCAAATCCGCACACTCTGGAGAGGGGAACTTTCGGTCTTAGAACCGCTTAATCTAACAAATCTGTATGCATCCTGGTTGCGATAGAGCAATAGGGCAATATATATGATCACTGCATAATGATTGCAAACCAGGATGAATACAGGTCTGTACATGGGAACTTAACTATAGTTGGGCAATAGAAATTGTTGCTGTGAAATTGTTATTGAGATAAAGTGAGGTAAATGGGATTGATGTCAAAAGTGGAATAATCCAATCTACTGGAAATTAGCTGAAACATATGTTGGGCATCCTGTCAAGTAGTTGCAGCCTGGCATCGATATTAATGTGCGATTTGTGCACGAGGGTTGAAAACACCAACTGGTTCCGATGACAAGCAAGGTGAGTCTCTCGTTATCACTACATATTTTCAGGTTTGGTACTGACATCGGATGGCGGATGAACTTACACGATGTATACTAATTCCCCACATCTCCTGATTCCAGGCACGATAGAGAAGAACCGAGATAGAAAACAACAGGCAGACGCATTCAATATGAAAGAAAATCTTACACGGTTGTTACTTAGTTGTTTTTACCCACATAACCTACAATCTGAGAGGTTCGAGAGAAAATACCTAGTCCAAGCTTCTTCCGGATTTCCTTGTATTTGATTGTCCAACTGACAAAACCACAAATACATTTGGTGAGGTCACGTACACCACCTTCTACTAAGTTGAAAACCGGCCATTACAGCTACAATCATGATTTCCCGATTGTGTACGGCCCAGAAATCACTGACTCCGGAGAGAAGGAAGTTCTGCAGTCGTGTGGCTTTTCGTCACTTTGTAATGGCTGAATAGGTGTTCCCTCGTTGATGCTCTTGAAAAATCGGCGTAAAACGAAATTTTGTTCTCTGGGACGATCATTCTGTATTTGTTCTCGGGATGCAGCTGATGTTGACACGGTAAATCGTTATTTCTAATCTTCCTGAGAATGTGCAATCGGCATTGCCTTACAGCCCTTTCGTCTTATTGGGGATGCTCGCACGATCAAGTTAGAACAAAGGAACATAAGAAACTGAAGCTGGCTTAGGCTATTTGTGTCTGCTGCAGCATTCAACAAGATCATAGCTGATCACTTACCTCAACTCCACCAACCTGCAATATCCCCATATCTATTAATTCCGATAATTTCCCCAAAATTATCAACGGACGTCTTGAATATACTCAACGAGTGTGCAGCCGCACAACTCTGTGGAAGAGAATTCTAAAGATTCATAACCCTTTCCTTTGAGTGAAGAAATTTCTGCTCATCTCCTTCTAAATGGTTGACCCCTTATTCTTAAATGTGACCCCTTATAGCTGATTCCACATCCAGAGGAAACATTTTATCAACATTTATTCTGTCAATTTTACATGTTTCAGTTCGGGAATATAGGCATAGCCTCCTCAATCTTTCCTCATATGCAATCCCCTCATTACAGTGACCAGTTTAGTGAACATTCATTACACTCTCTCGAAGGCAAGTTTGTCTTTCCTTAGGTAAGGAGACCAGAACTGTAAAAAATTATGCAAGGTGTGACCTCAACAATGCCCTATATAATTGTCGTGGGACTTGGGGTGCCGAAATTTTCCCTCTCCATAAGGTATATTACAACTGCAAATCGGTGGAAGCGCTGTGGATCGGAGTGGCTTAGTGGAGTGGCCGCCGAATTTTGGTGGAATGGCCGCTGATAGCCGAAATGCCCTTCCGTGTTTTCCCGGCGGTGCCTCGATACCCACTACTATCCACTCCAGCCGATCCACCTTAATTGAGTCACCAGCATGCGCATCGCCGATTTACCCCCCCACCGCCCCACCTCTCTGCTGGTGTTATTTCCCTCAGAAAATCTTCCGCCCACCTGGCAATGCCAAACCCTTTTGTTATCCTAGTGGTCCCATGAGGATGTGGCTTCTGCAATGGCAGTGACGTTTCTCTTAAAGGGAAGGATGCTTGCCGGCAATGCGTTTTTTTGTCAGCCGACTAGCATCTCAGGTTGACATTTATGCCACCGGGTTCGGCCGGGCCACCAACAGGCAGTCCAGCACCCGTCCTGGTTGTGGGGCAGCTGGCCCGGCCGACGCAATTTTTGGTGGCCCAATGGGCTTAAGTTTAAAATCGCTAAGACCATCCCCTTAAATAATGGGCGAGAGGAGTGGTGATGCGTCAATGTGATGACGTCACTGCTGGGGTCAATCCACACCATGTCAAAATTCCCTACCTCAGGTGTTGCTACCAGCATGTATCCACCACTTTCTTGTTGGAGAGTGGAAACATTGGATCTCAATTCCAATGTCCTAAGCTAAAGAAGGGAGACTAGAATGGCATGAAGGGTGAGTTGCCTAAACTGGACTGCGAAAAGATTAAAGTGTGGGACGGTTGATGAGCAGTGTCAGATATTTAAGGAAATATTTCATAACTGAAAAATTTATATCACAATGAGAAAGAAAGAGTGTAAGAGAAGTGATAACTAAGGAAATAAGGGATGGTATCAAATTGAAAACAAGGGCATACAATTTAGCAAAGACTTGTGACAGGCCAGAGGATTGGAAAACATTTACAAGCCAGTAAAGAACAAATTAAAAAAAATAATAAAGATAGGGAAGATAGATTATGAAAGTAAACTAGCACAAAATATAAAAGCACTTGCTTTGGGTGTCTTATGCCAGGCATGCGAACAATGTGGGCTGCCAAACGCAGCTGGTCAACTGTGGTCAGTGCTTCGATGCTGGGGATGTTGGCCTAATCGAGGACGCTAACGTTGGTGCATCTGTCCTACTAGGGGATTTAGAGGATCTTACGGAGACATCATTGGTGGTATTTTGCCAGCTAATGCAGGTTTCTACTGTCTGTGGTCCACGTCTCTGCGCTCTACAGGAGGGCAGGTATCACCCCATGGGCTTGGTGGCAGATTTGAGCGCCTGATCTTCGTACACTCTTTTCCTCAGGTGGCCGAAGGCTGCATTTGCGCATTGGAGGTGGTGTTGAACCTCGTCCTATATAAAAAGGAAAAGCGTGCCTAAAGTAAATGTTGGTTCCCTAGAGGATGAGACTGGGAAATAAATAATAGGGAACAGGGAAATGTCAGAGCATTTGAACATATATTTTGTATCGGTCTCCATAGTGGATGAATCTAAAAACATCCCAATAGTGGAGAATCAAGGGGCTTTGGGAGAGAGGAACTTAGTGCAATCGCTATCACTTAAATTGTAGTACTCGGTAAAATAATGGTACTAAAGATGGACAAGTCACTTGGACCTGATGGCTTATAACCAAGTGTCGTAAAAGAAGTGGCTGCAGAGATAGTGGATGCATTGGTTATAATCTACCAAAATTACCTGGAATCTGGGGAGTTCCCTGCAGATGGGAAAAATTCATACGTGACATGGCGATTATAAAAATGTGGCAGACAGGAAGTAGGAAACTACAGATCGGTCAGCATATCATCTGTCATTAGGAAAGTGCTGGAGTCCATTATTAAGGAAGCAGTAGCAGGACATTTGGAAAAGCAAAATTCAATCAAGCTGAGTCAGCATGGTTATATGAAAGGGAAATCGTGTTTGACTAATTTGCTGTAGTTCTTTGAGGATGCAACGACCAGAGTGTATAAGGCGAAACTAGTGGATATGGTGTATTTGGATTTGCATAAGGCATTCGATAAGGTGCCATATAAAAGATTATTGCACAAGATAAAAGTTCACGGGTTTGTGTTTATTATATTAGTATGGATAATAAATTAGCTAACTAACAAAAACAGTGAGTCGCGATAAAAGGCACATATTCTGCTTGGAAAACAGCAACTAGTGGGGTGGCACAGGGATCGGTGCTGTGGCCTCAAATTTACAATCTATTTGAATGGCTTGGATAAAGGGACCGAGCGTAATGTAGTTAAGTTTGCTGATGATACAAAAATGGGTGGAATAGCAAACAGTGAGGAGAACAGAAATCATCTTCAAAGTGATACAGACGGGCTAAGTGAGTGGGAAAAAATTGGCAGAAAGATTACACTGTGGGAAATGTGAGGTTATCCATTTTGGCAGAAAGAAAATAGAAAAGCAAATTATAATTTAAATTAAGAAAAATTGCACAGTGCCACAGTACAGAGGGACTTGGGAGTGCTTGTGCATGAACCACACAAAGTTGGAATGCATTTACAGCAAGTAAACAGGAATGCAAGTGAAATGTTGTCATTTATTGCAGGCGGGATAGAGTATAAAACAGAGAAGTCGTGCTATAGGATATTGGTGAGGCCAAACTTCAGAGCTCGACATTACATAAGTTTTGAATCGCTTCCGCCCACTTAACGTTCTCTTCAACACTGAGTTGAGGTGTAAAAATAGAAACATAGAAAATTGGTGCAGGAGTAAGCCATTCGGCCCTTCGAGCTTGTACCACCATTCAATATGATCATGGCTGATTATGCATTTTAGTACCCCATTCCTGCTTTCTCACATACCGCTTGATCTCTTTAATCGTGAGGGCCACGTCTTACTCCATTTTGAATATATCTAATTAACTGGCCGAACAACTTTCTGTGGTAGAGAATTCCACATGCCCACAACTCTATGAGTGAAGAAGTTTCTCCTCATCACGGTACTAAATGGTTTACCCATTATCCTCAGACTGTGATCCCTGGTTCTGTACTTCCACAACATCTGGCATGTTCTTCCTGCATCTAACCTGTCCAATCCCATCAGAAGGTTATATGTTTCTATGAGATTCCCTCTCATTCTTCTAAATTCCATTGTATCCAAGCCTAGTCGATCCTATCTTTCTTCATATGTCAGTGCTGTCGTCCCGGGAATCAGTCTGGTGAACCTTCGCTACACTCCCTCAATAGCAAGATGTCCTTCCTTAGATTAAGAGACCAAAACTCCACACAATATTGAAGGTGTGGCCTTACCAAGGCCCTGTACACCTGTAGTAAGACCACGCTACTCAAATCCTCTCGCTATGAAGGACAACATGCCATTTGCTTTCTTTACTGCATACTGCAGCTATATGCCCACCTTCAATGACTGCTGTGCCATGACACCCAGGTCTCGTTGCACCTCCCCCTTTAACAATCAGTCACAATTCAGATAATAATCAGCCGTCCTGTTTTTACCACTAAAGTGGATAAGCTCACGTTTATCCACATTATACCGCATCTGCCACTCACCTAACCAGTCCAAATCACCCTGCAGCCTCTTAGCATCATCATCACAGCTCACTCTTCCACCCAACTTAGTGTCATCTGCAAACTTGGAGATATTACATTCAATTCCTTTGTCTAAATCAATAATGAATTTTGTAAATAGCTGGGGTCCCAGCACTGAACATTGCATTACACCACGAGTCATTTTTTACCATTCTGAAAAGAACCCGTTTATTCCTACTCTCTTATTCCAGTCTGCCAACTAGTTCTCTATTGTTGTCAGTACATTAACCCCAATAACATGTGCTTTAATTTTGAACACTAATCTCTAAGGGGAGACCTTGTCAAAAGACTTTGTAAATTCTAAATACACCACAACCACTGGCCCCCCCTTGTCCACGCTACTAGTTACATCCTCAAAAAATTCTAGAAGATTTGTCAAGCATGATTTATTTTACATAAATCCATGCTGACTTGGACCGATCCTGTCACTGCTTTCCAAATGCGCTGCTATTACATATTTAATAATTGATTTCCACATTTTCACCATCACCTATGTCAGGCTGACCGATCTATAATTCCCTTTTTGCTCTCTCCCTCCTTTTTCAAAATTGGGATTACATTAGCTACCCTCCAGTCGATATGAACTCATCCAGACTCTATAGAATATTGGAAAATGACCACCAATGCAATCACTATTTCTAGGGCCACTTCCTTAACTGCTCTAGGGATTTATCGGCCTTCATTCCCCTCAATTTCCCTAACACCATTTCCTGACTAATAAGAATTTCCCTCAGTTCCCTCTTCACTCAATACCCTTGGTCCCTTATTGTTTGCAGGAGGTTTTTCGCGTCTTCCTTAGTGAAGACAGAATCAAAGTATTTTTTCAATCGGTCTGCCATTTCCTTGTTCCCCATTATGCATTCCACTGATTCTGAAGCAAAGGAACCTACATTAGTCTTCACTAATCTTTTTCTCTTCACATATCTATAGAAGCATTTGCAATCAGTTTTTATGTTCCCTGCAAGCTTACTCTCATACTCCATTTTCCCCCTCCTAATTAAAGCCTTAATCCTCCTCTGCTTAATTCTATATTTCTCCCACTCCTCAGATTTGCAGCTTTTTCTGGCCAATTTCTATGCCTCTTCCTTGGATTTAGCAATGTTCCTAATTTCCCTTGTTAGCCACGGTTGAGCCACCTTCACTTTTGTCTTCTTACGGCACACAGGGATGCACAATTGTTGTAGTTCATTCATGTGATCTTTAAATGTCTGCCATTGCCGATCCACCCTCAACCCTTTAAGTAACATTCTCCAGTCTATCCTAACCAATTCACGTCTCAAAGCTTCGAAGTTTCCTTTCTTTATGTTCAGGACCCTAATCTCTGAATTAGCCGTGTAACTCTCCATCTTAATGAAGAACTCTACCATATTATAGTCACTCTTCCCCAAGGGGCCCCGCACGATCAGATTGTTAATTAATCCTCTCTCATTACACAAGATCCAGTCTAGGATGGCCTGCTCTCTAGTTGGATCCTCGACATATTGGTCGAGAAAACCATCCCTTTTACACGCTAGGAAATCCTCCTCCATAGTATTGCTACCGATTTGGTTAGCCCAATCAATATGCAGATTAACGTCACCCAGGTCTCATTGCACCTCACCTTTTACTAATCTGTGACCATTCAGATAATAATCTGCTTTCCTGTTTTTGAAACCAAAGTGGATAACCTCACATTTATCCATCTTATAATGCATCTGCCAAGCATTTGCCCATTCAGCTAACCTGTCCACGTACACCTGCAACCTCCTAGCAACCTCCTCGCAGCTTGCACTGCCACCCAGCTTAGTTTCATCTGCAAACTTGGGGATATTACATCCATTTCCGTTGTCTAAATCATTAATGTATATTGTAAATAGCTGGGGTCCCAGCTCTGAACCGTGTGGCGCCTCTCTACTCACTGCCTGCCATTGTGAAAAGGACCCGTTTATTCCCACTCTTTGCTTCCAGTCTGCCAACCATTTCTCTATCCACGTCAATGCATTTCCCTTAATACCATGTGCCATAATTTTGCACACTAATCTCTTTTGTGTAACCTTGTCAAAAGCCCTTTGAAACTCCAAATACACAACATCTACTGGTTCTCCCTTATCCACTCTATTAGTTACATACTCAAAAAATTCTAGAAGGTTTGTCAAGCAAAATCAATGCTGTCTTGGACCAATCATGTCACTGCTTTCCAAATGCGCTGCTTATACATATTTAATAATTGATTCCAGGCTTTTCCCCACCACCAATGTCAGGCTAACTGGTCTATAATGATGTGTTTTCGCTCTCCATCCTTCTTTTAAAAAGTGGGGTTACAATGGCTACCTTGCAATCCATAGGAACTGATCCTGATTCCATGGAATGTTGGAAAATGTCCACCAATGCATCAACTATTTCTAGGGCTACATCTTAAGCACTGTGGAATGTAGACTATCTGGCCCTGGGGAATTATAGACCTTCAGTCCCTTCAATTTCCCTAACAGCATTTCCTGACCAATAACCATGTCCACCAGTTCCCCCTTCTTGCTAGACCCGAGGTCCTCTTGTATTTTCGGGAGCTTATTCATGTCTTCATTAGTGATTGTTCAATAGGTATGCTATTTCCTTGTTCCCCATTATGAATTCACCTGCTTCTAACCACAAAGGACCTACATTAGTCTTCACTAATCTTTTTTTTCTTCACATATCTATGGAAGCTTTGCAGTCAGTTTTTATGTTCCCTGCATGTTTACATACATAGAATTATAGAAATTTAGAAAATAGATGCAGGAGTAGGCCATTCGGCCCTTCGGGCCTGCAACACCATTCAATAAGATCACGGCTGATCATTTCCTCAGTACCCCTTTCCCGGTTTCTCTCCATACCCCCCGATCCCTTTAGCCATAAGGGCCTTATCTTACTCCCTCTTGAATATATCCAATTAACTGGCATCAACAACTCTCTGCGATAGGGAATTCCACAGGTTAACATCTCTCTGATTGAAGAGGTTTCTCCTTATCTCAGTCCAAAATGGCCTACTCCTTATGCTAAGACTTTGTGCCCTGGTTCTGGACTTCCCCATCATCGGGAACATTCTACCGGCATCTAACCTGTCCAGTGCGGTCAGAATTTCATACGTTTCTATGAGATCCCCTCTCATCCTTCTAAACTCCAGTGTATAAAGGCCCAGTTGATCCAGTCTCTCCTCATCTGTCAGACCGGTCATCGCAGAAATCAGTATGGTGAACCTTCGCAGCACTTCCTCTAATAGCAAGAACGTCCTTCCTCAGATTAGAAGATCAGAACTGAAAACAATATTCCAGGTGAGGGCTCACTAAGGCCCTGTACAACTTCAGTAAGACCTCCCTGCTCCTATACTCAAATCTCCCAGCTATGAAGGCCAACATCCAATTTGACTTCTTTGCCGCCTGCTGTATCTTCATGCCAACTTTCAATGACTGATGAACCTTGACACCCAGGTCTCGTTGCACCTCCCCCTTTCCTAGTCTGCCGCCATTGAGATACTATTCTGCCTTCATGTTTTTGCCCTCAAAATGGATAACCTCATAATTTTCCAAATTATTCTGCATCTGCCATGCATTTTCACTCGCACCTAACCTGTCCAATTCATCCTGCAGCATTTTAGCTTCCTCCTCACAGCTCACACCGCCACTCAGTTCTGTGTCATCTGCAAACTTGGAGATATTACACTCAATTCCTTCATCTAAATCATTAATGTATATTGTAAAGAGCTGCCGTCCCAGCACTGAGCCCTGCGGCACTCCACTCGTCACTGCCTGCCATTCTGAAAAGCACCCATTTATCCCGACTCTCTGCTTCCTGTCTGCCAACCAGTTCTCCAGCCACGTCAGTACATTACCCCCAATACCATGTATTTTGATTTTGCACGCCAATCTCTTGTGTGGGATCTTGTCAAAAGCCTTTTGAATGTCCAAATACACCACTTCCACTGGTTCTCCCTTGTCCACTATTTCTGTGGCCACTTCCTTAAATACTATATAGGATGCAGACTATCAGGCCCCAGGGCTTTATCAACCTTTAATCCCATCAATTCCCCTAACACAATTTTGCCCTTTATATGAATATCATTCAGTTCTTCCTTCTCACTAGCCCCTCAGTCCCCTATTATTTCTGGAAGGTTATGTGTATCTTCCTTCCTGAAAACAGAACCAAAGTATTTGTTTAACTGGTCCATCATTTCTTTGTTTTCCATTATAAATTCACCTGAATCTATCTGCAAGGGAACAACATTTGTTTTCACTAATCCTTTCCTCTTCACATATCTATAGAAGCTTTTGCAGTCAGTCTTTTTGTTCCCAGCAAGCGTCCTCACATATCCTATTTTACCCTTTCTAATTAAAACCTCAGTCGTCCTCTGCTGAATTGGTAATTTGTCCCAGTCCTCAGGTTTGCTGCTTTTTCTGGCCAATTTATGTGCCCCTTCTTTGTTTTTAACACTTTTCCTAATTTCCCTTGATAGCCACGGCTTTGCCACCTTCCCTTTTTTATTTTTACACCTCAGAGGGATGTACAATTGTTGTTGTTCATCCATGTGATCTTTAATTGTCTGCCATTGCCTATCCAGCATGAACACTTTAAGTATCATTCTCCAGTCTATCCTAGCCAATTCACGTCTCATACTGTTGAAGTCTCCTTTCTTTAAGTTCAGACCCTAGTCTCCAAATTAACTGCGTCACTTTCCATCTTAATGAAGAATTCCACCATATTATGGTCACTCTTCCCCAATTCGCCTCGCACAACCAGACTGCTAATTAATCCTCTCTCGTTCCACAAGACCCAGTCTAGGATGGCCTGCTCTCGAGTTAGTTCCTCAACACATTGGTGTAGAAAATCATCAATGTAGATTATAGTCACCCATGATAACTGCTGCACCCTTATTGCACGCATCCCTAATTTCCTGTTTGATGACACCCCCAACCTCCCTACAGCTGTTTGTTCATCTGTACATAACTCCCAATAACGTTTTCTGCCCTTTGGTCTTTCGCAGCTCCACCCATATTGATTCCATATCATCCACGTTAATGTCCCTCCTTACTATTCCGTTAATCTCCTTAACCCGCAACGCTACCCCACCTCCTTTTCCTTCCTGTCTATTCTTCCTGAATATTGCATACCCCTGGATATTGCGTTTCTAGCCTTGATTACCCTGGAGCCATGTCTCCGTAATCCCAATTGCATCATCCCCAATAACATTTATCTGTGCAGTTAATTTATCTACCTTATTACGAATGATACTCAGATTATTCAGGCTTGTTATTTTAACACTCTTTGTCCTTTTAGAATTCTGTTGTGATGTGGCCCTGTTTGAATGTTTCCCTTGTTTTCTCTGCCCTCCACTCCTGCTTTTCTCCTTCCTACATTTTGCTTCTGCCCTCTTTTTACTTTCCTCTGCCTCCCTACATAGATTCCCAATGCCTTGCCATTTTAGTTTAAACCCACACCAACAGCACTAGCAAATACTCCACTGAGCACATCGGTTCCGGTCCTGCTCAGCTGCAGAACTTCCGGTTTGTGCAGGTCCCACCTCCCCCAGAACTGGTTCCAATGTCCCAGGAATTTGAATCCTTCCCCCTTGCACCATTCCTCAAGCCACGTATTCGTCTGAGTGATCCTGCAATTCCTACTCTTACTAGCATGTTGCACTGGTTGCTATTCTGAGATTTCTACCTTTGAGTTCCTACTTTATAAATTAGCTCCTAGCTCGCTAAAATCAGCTCGTATTCCTGGTGCTCTGCTACATGCTGCACAACTTGACTAGCGGGATGGGAATGGAATTGCCAGAAATGACTGCCTGTCCATCTCAGGTGAGAGAGGAAGAGGAGCACTTGGAGGAGGACGATGACCTCGAGGCAAACAACAGACTGCTGACGAAACCATGCACCTGCCCCCCTGTAGAACGCAGGAAAGGGCCCGTTGGTGGTAATTACAAAGCTGCAAGACTGCTGTGTCTGCAGCTCATACATTAATGGTGTGCATTGCCTTGGAGAAAGTAAAAGTTAAAGTTGATTCAAGCACCAGTTAATTGTCCCCTTTCACGTTAAGGATTCACCAGAGTTTAACGTTAAGCTGTGTGACGAAATGTGCTACATTAAATTAAAAAATCTTTAATGATAACATTTGTATAACTTCATAATTATAACTTTAAATAAACACGCAAGCCCCACCGCCCGCCCCCCACCACCCAAAAACTAATGTATAGCATTTATAACATTTATAAAATTTTTAACATTTACACTAACACTAATAACACAAATACAACAGATGCAAAGACAACAAGGTACACCGTCCCCCTACCCCTTCCCCGAAACCTCCCAACATTTATTAACGAGGAAGAAAAGCACCTAAACTGTCACATGTCTAACTCCTACGTCCATGCACCTAATTTTCCATATCTCCCCACCACTACACCTTCCCTTTCTCCTCCCGACTCCAAGCCGCCTTGCTGCAGTGCTCTTCATACGAGCTTCATTTGGGTGGCAAGGGGCGGCGTCACAGATGATCATAGATATGCTATTTGGCCGGATGTAGGAGATTAGGTTCCGAAGAGAAAACAGTGTCGGAGCCAACAGCAAGAGCTTCCACCTGGCACTCATGGATTATTGGCAATGGGGGTGCGACACCAAGAGTTTCAGTGCCACATTCCAGAAACACTGGTAGCCCTCTGGCACCACTGTTACTGGCTATCACATCAAGGGCCACACCCTCCATGGCATGTACTTGGTCATGTTTGCAGAATTGATGGCCAGTTGTTGGGATATGCCTCCATGTCTGGAGCATCTGCTGACCTATGTCAGCAATCCTCCTGGACAAATGTACCATGTTCCCGCTTAGATCTGCCATTCATGGGGTCGGCGCCGTCATGGAGACACTTGGGTGCACTGCGGCAAAGTGCCTGGGTCCGGCCCCTCCATTGTGGAGGAGGACATGGCCGCAAGAGCACTAAATGTTATAGGTGTGCTTGATCTGGAAATTGTTGCTGCAGGCTCCTCCAACATCTCATGGTCCTCAGTGAAGAGGACAACCTGCAGCTCAACAGGTGATATTCGGGGATGCCGACCACCAGAAACATGTTCCACTGGAGTTGCCGCTGCAGGACTATCACCTTGTCTCGCTGCGTTCTCGGCTGAGCTACAAAATAAAAATCAGCTCATTAGAGGAGAAGGAGGTGCTTGGATCACAGGGTGATTCAAATGCTACAGCATATGCACGAGAACAGCATTATCACTTTCAAAGTAATCACAGATATCACACTAAATGAACATAAGCAAATTCCGCAATGCAATGATTTTCATGAGCCATTATTAATTACATAACACTTTCAACAATCATCCATCATATATTGTACTGATATGAGTGGATGTGGAATCTATTAATTTTACATCACAAAATGGTGTATATTTTATGCACGTGGCATAACATCTAGTTCTGCTGCTGCACTGGTGGTCGAGTGGATCCCCGCTAGTGCCAGTGCCTGCTCCTCAATGTCTGTCAGCTCACACATCACTAGTGGGCCCGCACCCATGTGCCATAGCTTGGCCCTATTCTCTGAAAGCTTGTTCTGCAAAATGTAACAGCAGCACGACATGGCATAAGATCATTGCATAAGATCATTGCTAGGTACTGTCACAGATACTGATAGAACATGTAACCAACTGATGTTATATTTCATATTATCATGATTAACCAAAAGACGTACAGCATAAATGTAAGTTTTAAGTAAAACTTAAGCAATGCATTAGATTTGAATGTATTTAATCATTACACTTACAATCCCAAATATATAACTTAAAAGTAAATGTAAATAAATGTAATACTTATTCTGCCAGAGCCGACAAGGTTGTACCAGCGTTTGCAGCATTAAATTGCCCTCATGCACCTCTTAACTCACCGACGAGAGCACCGCAGCGATTTCAGCCCAAATCTTCTGATAAACCTTCGGGCTGGGATTCCCACACCTGTCCCTCGTCAATTTACCCTAACATGACTCCACCTTCTGCAGGAGGGCAGAATTTGCCTTCTGCTAGAACGCCATTGCTCTTTTTCATAGAAACATAGAAAATAGGTGCAGGAGTAGGCCATTCGGCCCTTCGAGCCTGCACCACCATTCATTAAGATCATGGATGAACATTCCCTCAGTACCCATTTGCTGCTTTCTCTCCATACCCCTTGATCCACTTAGCCGTAAGGGCCATATCTAACACACTCTTGAATATATCCAATGAACTGGCATAAACAAGTCTCTGCACCAGCAAATTCCACAGGTTAGCAACTCTCTGATTGAAGAAGTTTCTCCTCATCTCAGTTCTAAATGGCCTACCACTTATGATAAGACTATGTCCGCTGGTGCTGGACTTCCCCAACATCGGGAACATTCTTCCCACATCTAACCGGTACCGCCCCTTAGAATCTTATATCTTTCTATGAGATCCCCTCTTATCCTTCTAAACTCCAGTGAATAAAGGCCCAGTTGCTCCATACTCTCCTCATATGACAGTCCAGCCTTCCCTGGAATTAGTCTGGTGAACCTTCGCTGCACTCCCTCAATAGCAAACACGTCCTTAGGGGACCAAAACTGAACACAATATTACAGGTGAGACCTCACTAAGGCCCTGTACAACTGCAGTCAGACCTCCCTGCTCTTATACTTGAATCCCCTAGCTAGGAAGGCCAACATACCATTTGCCTTCTTCACTGCCTGCTGCACCTGCATGCCAACCTTCAATGACTGATGAACCATGACACCCAGGTCTCGTTGCACCTCCCCTTTTCCTAATCTGCCGCCATTCAGATAATATTCTGCCGTCGTGTTTTTTCCCCCAAAATGGATAACCTGACATTTATCCACATTATACTGCATCTGCCATGCATTTGCCAACTCACCTAACCTGTCCAATCATCCTGCAGCCTCTTAGCGTCCCCGTCAAAGCTCACACCGCCACCCAGTTTAGAATCAAGTGCAGACTTGGAGATATTACACTCAATTCCTTCATCAAAATCATTTATGTATATTGTAAAGAGCTGGGTTCCCAGCACGTTGCCCTGTGGCACTCCACTATTCACTGCCTGCCATTCTGAAAAGGACCCGTTTATCCCCACTTTCTGCTTCCTGTCTGCCAAAAAGTTCTCAATCCACGTCGGTACATTACCCCTAATACCATGCAATTTGATTTTGCACAGCTCATGTGCGGGACCTTGTCAAAAGCCTGTTGAAAGTCCAATTACACCACATCCACTGGTTCTCCACTGTGCACTCTACTAGTTACATCTTCAAAAAATTCCAGAAGATTCGTCAAGCATGATTTCCCTTTCATACATCCATGCTGACTTGTACCGATCCTGCCACTGCTTTCCAAATGCGCTGCTATTTCATCCTTATTGATTGATTCCAACATTTTCCCCACTACTGATGTCAGGCTAACCGGTCTATATTAACCCGTTTATCTCGCCCTCCTTTTTAAAAAAGGGCTGTTACGTTAGCTTCCCTCCAGTTCAAAGGAACTGATCCAGAGTCGATAGACTGTTGGGAAATGATCACCAATGCATCCACTATTTCGAGGGCCACTTCCTTAGTCTGCATCCCAGAGTACTTATCAGGTCCCGGGGAATTATCGGCCTTTAATCCCATCAATTTCCCTAACACAAATTCCCGCCTAATAAGGATATCCTTCAGTTCCTCCTTCTCACTAGACCCACTGTCCCCTAGTACATTCAGAAGGTTATTTGTGTGTTCCTTCGTGAAGACAGAACCGAAGACTGCCATTTCTTTGTTCCCCAATATAAATTTCCCTGAATCCGACTGCAAGGGACCTACATTTGTCTCACTAATCTTTTTTCTATTCACATATTTAGAGAAACTTTTGCAGTCAGTTTTTATGTTCCCTGGATGCTTCCTCACGTACTATATTTTCCCCTTCTTAAATAAACCCTTAGTCCTCCTCTGTTGAATTCTAAATTTCTCTCAGTCCTCAGGTTTGTTACTTTTTCTAGCCAATTTATATGCATCTTCCTTGGTTTTAACCCTTAATTTCGCTTGTTAGCCACGGTTGAGCCACCTTTTGCGTTTTAATTTTTACTCCAGACAATGATGTACAATTGCTGAAGTTCATCCATGTAATCTTTAAATGTTTGCCATTGCTTATCCACCGTCAACCCTGTAAGTATCCTTCGCCAGTCTATTCTAGCCAATTCACGCCTCATACCGTCAAAGTTACCTTTTCTTAAGTTCAGGACCCTATTTTCCGAATTAACTGTGTCACTCTCCATATTAATAAAGAATGTTACCATATTATGGTCACTGTTCCCCAAGGGGTCTCGCACAACAAGATTGCTAATTAGTCCCTTCTCATTACACATGACCCAGTCCTGCATGGCCAGCTCTCTAGTTGGTTCCTCGACATATTTGTCTCGAAAACCTTCCCTAATACACTCCATGAAATCCTTCTCCTCTGCATTGCTACCAGTTTGGTTCGCCCAATGAATATGTAGATTAAAGTCGCCAATGATAACTGCTGTACCGTTATTGCACACATCCCTTATTTCTTGTTTGATGCTGCCCCCAAACTCACTACTACTGTTTGGTGGTCTGTACACAACTTCCACTAGCGTTTTCTGCCCTTTGGTATTCCACAGCTCCACCCATACGGAATCCACATCATTCAGACTAATGTCCCTTCTTACTTCCTTACTATTGCATTAATTTCCTCTTTAACCAACAATGCCATGCCGCCTCCTTTTCGTCTCTGCCTATCCTTCCTAAATGTTGAATAGATCTGGATGTTGAGTTCACAGCCTTGGTCTCCGTGATGCCAATTACATCAAATCGGTTAACTGCTGTCTGCGCAGTTAATTCGTCCACCTCATTTCGAATGCTCCTCGTATTGAGGCGCAGAGCCTTCAGGCTTGTCTTTGTAACGCACTTTGCCAGTTTTGAATTTTGCTGTAATTTGGCCATTTTTGTTTTTTGCCTTGGTTTCTCTGCCCTCCACTTTTACTATTCTCCTTTCTATCTTTTGCTTCTGCCTCCATTTTATTTCCGTCTTCTCCCTGCATAGGTTCCCAGCCCCAAGCCATGTTAGTTTAACTCCTCCCCAAAAGCATAAGCAAACACTCCTCCAAAGACACTGGTTCCAGTCCTGCCCAGTTGCAGCCCATCCGGTTTGTACTGGTCCATCCTCCCCCAGAACCGGTTCCAATCTCCCAGGAATTTGAATCCCTCCCTTTTGCAACTCTCCTCAAGCCACGTATTCATCTGGGTTATCCTGCGATTCCTACTCTGACTAGCACGTGGCACTTGTAGCAATCCTGAGATTACTACTTTTGAGTTCCTACTTTTCAGTTTAGCTCCTAGTTCCCTAAATTCGTCTTGTAGGACCACATCCCGTTTTTTACCTATATCGTTGGTACCTATGTGCACCACGACAACGGGCTGTTTACCCTCCTTTTTCAGAATGCCCTGCACCCATTCCGTGACATCCCTGGCCCTTGCACCAGGGAGGCAACATACCATCCTGGAGTCTCGGTGGCGGCCGCAGAAACACCTATCTATTCCCCTTACAATCAAATCTCCTATCACTATAGCTCTGCAACTCTTTTTCCTGCCCTCCTGTGCAGCAGAGCCACGCACGATGCCATGAACTTGGCTGCTCTCTCTGCTGATGAGCCATCCCCCTGAACAGTACCCAAAGTGGTGTATCTGTTTTGCAGGTGGATGACCGCAGGGGACCCCTGCACTACCTTCCTTGTACTACTGTTCCTGTTGGTCACCCACTTACTATCTGGCTGTGTACCCTTTACCTGCGGTGAGACCAACTCGCTAAACATGCGACTCACGTCATTCTCAGAATCATGCACACTCCAGAGTGAATCCACCCGCAGCTCCAGTGCCGCAATGTGGTCCATTAGGAACTGGAAGCTGATGCACTTCCTGCGCACATCGTCGTCAGGGAAACCGGAAGCGTCTCTGACTTCCCAAGTAGCACAGGAGGAGCATAACACGATTCCGAGCTCTCCTGCCATGGCTTAACCCTTAGATAAATTAATTTGGCAACAGCAATGCTAAATGTCACTTATTGATATAGAAAAGAGAAAGAAAAACTAATTAGCAATCACCAGCCTATCACTTACACCCTTGGCTTTGACGTCACCTTTCAATTTCTTTTACTTCTTTTTTGCCTTCTGTCCCCGCTGCAGCTGCACCAGCTGGCTTTTATAGGCCTCACCAACGCTTTGAACTCCCACCTCTGACTGCCGCCGCCTCTCCTCTGCCGTGCCTCCTGCTGCCGCTGGGCCTTTATAGGCCTGACCAACGCCCCGAACTCCCGCCGCTCCTCTGCCGCCGCCTCCCGCTGCCTCTGGGTCTTTCTAGGCCTCACCAATGCACTGAACTCCCGCCTCTCCTCTGCCGCTGCCTCATGCTTTCACTGGTCCTTTATTGGCCTCAACAATGCCGCAAGCTCCCGCTTCTCCTCTGCTGCAGCCTCCCGTTGCCACTGGGCTTTATTGGCCTCACAAACGCTCCAAACTCCCGCCTTTCCTCTGCCGCTGGGCCTTTATAGTCCTCACCAACACCCCGAACTCCCGACTCTCCACGGCCGCAGACTTCCGCTGCCGCTCGGCCTTTATAGGCCTCTCCACACATCTTGAACTCCCACCTCTCCTCTGCCGCCACCTCTCCTCTGCTGTTGGGCCTTTAGAGGCCTCACCAATGGCCCAACCTCCGCCTCTGCTCTGCCGCCACCTCCTGCTGCCATTGTGCCTTTATAGGCCTCTCCACGCAACTTGAACTCCGACCTCTCTTCTGCCGCTGCCTCTCCTCTGCCGCTGGGCTTTTTTAGGCCTCACCAACGCCACGAACTCCCGCCTCTGATCTGCCACCACCTACCGCTGCCATTGTGCCTTTATAGGCCTCTCCACGCAACTTGAACTCCGGCCTCTCTTCTGCCGCTGCCTCTCCTCTGCCGCTGGGCTTTTTTAGGCCTCACCAATGCCACGAACTCCCGCCTCTGATCTGCCACCACCTACTGCTGCCATTGTGCCTTTATAGGCCTCTCCACGCAACTCAAACTCCGGCCTCTCTTCTGCCGCCGCCTCTCCTCTGCCGCTGGGCTTTTGTAGGCCTCACCAACGCCCCGAACTCCTGCCTCTCCTCTGCCACCGCCTCTTCTCTGTCGCTGGGCCTTTATAGGCCGCTCCGACATTACCGAACTCCTGCCTCTCCTCTGCCACCGCCTCCCGCTGCCACTGGGATTTTACCGACCTCTCATCTCCACTTCCTCTCCAACCTCACTTGTGACACCAGCCAACTCCATATCCACATCCTACTCTCTCGCCTCCTCGATGCCTTCTATTTTTTTTAATGTTTTTTTGACAGATATTTCTGTCCCACACAAGTAAACATTGCTAGTTTTTAGCAGTACTCATCATAAAAATAGTTCAAATGTTCCACAAATGCCAAGCAAGCCACGAACACCTGCACAACAAGCTTTCTCTTCCTCTCTAAGCTCTCTCTCTCTCTCTCCTCTTCTGTGCATGTATTGATGACTCCTGCCTTCCTAACCTGTGGGGAAAGACCATTGCTATGGACGCTGATATTTTTTGACAGAAGAAAAATTTATATGGCGAATGCCCATTTCACATCGCTCATGCTAACGCACATTTTCTAAAGTGGAAACAAGGGGATTGGATAATCCAGCGACTTCGAAACCAATAATAAATGCCAATGCTGGAAATAACGCTAATTTGTGGGAAATTGGCAGAATAATGGAAAGTGTAGTCCCTAGTATGCTGTTTATAGTTTTGGTCTTTGTATTTAAGGAAGGATAAATAAGAACATATGAAGATAAGAAATGTGAGCAGGAGTTGGTCATATGGCCCCTCGAGCATACTCCACAATCCAATAAGATCTTGGCTGATTTGATCATGGACTCGGCTCCACGTCCCTGCCCATCCCCATAACTCCTTATCCCCCTTTCATTTAAGAAACTTTCTATTTCTGTCTTAAACTTATTCAATGTCCCAGCTTCCACAGCTCTCTGAGTCAGTGAATTCAACAGATTTACAACCTTCTGAGAGAAGCAATTTCTCCTCATCTCAGTTTTAAATGGGAGGCCCTTTATTCTAAGATCATGCCCTTTAATTCTAGTCTCGCCCATTAGTGGAAACATCCTCCATGCATCCACCTTGTCAAGCCTTCTCATAAACCTATACGTTTTGATAAGATTACCTCTCATTCTTCTGAATTCTAATGAGTAGGGACTCAACCTACTCAACCTTTCCTCATGTCAAACTCCTCATCTCAGGAATCAAACTCGTGAACCTTCTCTGAACTGCCTCCGAAGGAAGTATATCCTTTTATAAATATGGAAACCAAAACTGCACGCAATATTCCAGGTGTAATTGCATTGGAGGCTGTACAGAGAAGGTTCACTAGGTTGATTCTGGAGATGAGTTGATTATGAAGATAGGCAAAATAGATTTGACCAACACTCATTGGTGGTCAGAAGAATGAGAGGTAATCTAATATAAAAATATAAGAAAAAGAGGGGGCTCGACAAGGTCAATGCAGAGAGGATATTTATATTCATGGGAAAGTAAAACTAGGGGGGGGGTGGTGGCAGCATAGACTCAGAATAATGGGCAGCCCATTTGAAACTGAGATGAGGAGCAATTTTTTTCCATCAGAGGGTTGTAAATCTTTGGAATTCTCTGCCCCAGAGAGCTGTGAAAGCTGGTTCATTGAACATATTTATGTGGAGATTGTCAGATTTTTGACTGATCATGGAATAAATGATTTTGGCGAGAGGGCAGGGAAGTGAAGCTGAGTCTATGATCAGATCAGCCATGACCTTATTAAATGGTGGAGCAGGCTCGCGTGAGCAAATGGCCTACCCCTGCAACTATTCCTTATCTTCTTACGTTCTGATGTAGTCCCCGCCCCTGTTAAGAGCGACTTCGAGATCCAAATTAAAAAAACAAAAAAGTTAGGAATATCGTTCAAGCAGTGACATCAACCAGAGCTGTTGTAAAAATCATTGAAACAGATTGCGTGAGGCAATTTTTACACCGTTTACTCTTATAATCTAAACCCTTTGCAACAAATCTAATATACTATTTGCTTACCTGATTGCTTGCTCTAGCTCCATGGTAACTTTCTGTGATTCATCTACAAGGACACCCACATGTCTCCAAATGCAAACATTTCCCAACTTCTCACCATTCAAAAATTATTCTATTTTGTTTTTCCTAACAATGTAGCTTCTTATTTCCTCACAATGTATTCCATTTGCCATAGTTGTATCCACTCAGTCAAAAGGACTGTATCTCTCTGCAGCCTCTTTACGTCCTCTTCACAGCTTCCTTTCCCACCTAACAATCTATCATCAAAAATCTTTAATACTTTACGCCTAGTCCCTCCATCCAAGTTATTACTATTGATTTTTATTAGCTGAGGCCCATGCGCTGGGCCTTGTAGTACCTCGCTAGCTATGGCCTGCCAACCCACAAAAGTCCCGTTTAGTCCTATTGTCTGTTTAATATCCATCAAGACATTCTCAGTCTATGGTAATATATTTCACTCCCAATCGCATGCATACTAATTTTGTATAATAACCTCTTGTGTGACACCTTATCAAATTATTTTTGAAAATCCAAATACACTGCTTTCCCATTATCCAACCTATTAGCTACATCTTCATAAAACAGATTTTTCAAAAATGATTTCCTTTTCATAGAACCATATTACGATGTTCTAAGTGGCGCAATAACAGGTCCCGAATTAGGTATTCTGGAATTTTGCATATTATTGATGTCAGGCCAACTAGCTTACAGATTCTGTTCTTTTCTCTTCCTCCTTTCTTAAAGAGCGGGGTTATGTTTGCTACCTTCCAACCTTAGGGACGGTTCTAGAATCGAGGGAATTTTGGTAGATTAACTCCAGTGCAATCACTATCTCTGCAGCTACCTCTTTCCAAACCATAGGATTTAGGTCATCTGGTCCATGAGATTTGTCGTTACTTAGTCCTATTAATTTCTCCACTACTATATCTTTATTTATACACATATTTTAATTGCCTCATTCTCTCCAGACCGTTAGTTGCCCATTTTGTCCTGAATGCCTTTGGCTCTTCTACTGTGAAGACAAATAAAAAGCATTTGTTTAATGTCTCTGACATTTAGTTATTACTCATTATAAGGTCTCCTGTCCCTGCCTCGAATGGGCCCACGTTTTCTTTCATTAATCTCTTTATAATTGCAGACATATAGAAACTCTTACATTATATTTTATTAATCTTGCTAATTTGCTCTGATACTCATTGTTCACTTTCCTCATCAATTTCTTGGTCCACCTTCGCTGAATTTTAAAATCATCTCAATCCTCAAGCTTACTATTCTTTTTGGCAACATTATAAGCCTTTCCTCTGATCTAATGCTAAATTTAACTTCTTTTATTCGCCACCATTGGACCAATCTTCCTTTGGGAGTTGTGCATCTTAAACGAATGTATATTTGCTGTAAGTTGTGGATTAATTCTTTAAATGCTAGCCATTGCTTGTCTACCATCACATATGTTAATATATTTTTGCAATCTACTTTAGGCATCTCACCCATCATACTTCCATAGTTTGTTTTCTTTGGATTGAAGAGCCTAGTTTCAAAATTAACTAACTGACTTTCAATCTCAATGCGCCTAAAATTCCGATGCTGGGCTTAATGCGGGCACTTGGCTGAAAATAGTAATAAGGTGCGCACCGACATTTTGCTGCTTTGCCCTCCAGTGATCCAAGTCTGAGGCCTCTTCTCCCTGTGCAACGGACCATATTTGCGTCTTCGAGATGCGCAGGGAGTAGCTGGAGTCATGTGCACTGTATAGCCAATCAAGGTAAAGTAATCTAATTCATAATAATGGAAATCATTAAGTAGGGGTTCTTATTTTAGAAACATAGAAAATAGATGCAGGAGTAGGCTGTTCGGCCCTTTGAGCCTCCACCACCATTCAGTAAGGTCATGGCTGATCTTTCAGTACCCCTTTCCTGCTTTCTCTCCATACTGCTTGATCACTTGAGCCGTAAGGGCCCTATCTAACTCCCTCTTGAATATATACAACGAGCTGGCATCAACAACTCTCTGTGGCACAGGTTAACAACACCCTGAGCGAAGAAGTTTCTTCTCATCTCGGTCCTAAATGGCTTACCCCTTATCCTTAGACTGTGACCGCGAGTTCTGGACTTCCCTAACGTCGGGAACATTCTTCCTGCATTTAACCTTGGCAGTCCCGCAAAGATTTTCTATTTTTCTATGAGATCCAATCTCATTCTTCTGAACTCCAGTGAATACAGGCCAAGTCTATCCAGTCTCTCATCATGTGTCAGTCCTGCCATCCCGGGAGTCAGTCTGGTCAACCTTCGCTGCACTCCCTCAATAGTAAGAACGTCCTTCCTCAGATTAGGAGAGCAAAACTGAACACAATATTCCAGGTGACGCTACACCAAGGCCCTGTACAACTGCAGTAGGACCTCCCTGCTCAAATACTCAAATCCCCTAGCTATTCCTTCTTCACCTGCCTATCTTCAATGACTGATGTACCTTGACCCCCAGGTCTCATTGCAGTTTCCATTTTCCTAATATGCCACCATTCAGATAATATTCTGCCTTCATGATTTTGCCCCCAAAGTGGATAATCTCACATTTATCTACATTATACTGCATCTGCCATGCATTTGCCCACTCGCCTAACCTGTTCAAGTCAGCCTGCGGCGTCTTAGCATCCTCCTCATATCTCAAACCACCACCCAGCTTAGTGTCATCTGGAAAATTGGAGATAATACACTCAATGCCTTCATCAAATTATTGATGTATATTGTAAATAGCTGGGTTCCCAGCACTGAGACCTGCGCCTCCTCAATAATCATTGCCTGCCATTCTGAAAAGGATCCATTTATCCTGACTCTTTGCTTCCTGTCTGTCAACCAGTTCTGTATTCAAATCAATACATTATCCCCAATACCATGTGCTTTAATTTTGCATGCCAATCTCCTGTGTGGGACCTTGTCAAAAGCCTTTTGAAATTAAAAATACACCACATCCACTCATTCTCCCTTGTCAACTCTATTAGTTAGATCCTCAAAAAATTTTGGAAGATTTGTCAAGCATGATTTCCTTTTCATAAATCCATGCTGACTTGGACCGATCCTGACACTGCTTTCCAAATGCGCTGCTATTTCATCTTTGCTGATTGATTCCAACAGTTTCCCAACTACTGATGTCAGGCTAACTGATATAATATTCCCTGTTTTCTCTCTCCCTCCTTTTTTGAAAAGTGGTGTTACATTAGCTGCCCTCCAGTACATAGGAACAGGCCCAGAGTCAATAGACTGTTTGAAAATGATCACTAATGCATCCACTATTTCTGATGCCATATCTTTAAGTATTCTGGGAAGCAGACTATCAGGCCCTGGGGATGTATCAGCCTCCAATCCCATCAATTTCCACAACACAATTTCCTCACTAATAAGGATTTCCTTCAGTTCCTCCTTCTCGCTAGACCCTCGGTCCACTCGAATTTCTGGATGGCTATTTGTGTCTTCCTTCGTGAAGACAGAACCAAAGCATTTGTTCAATTCGTCTGCCATTTCTTTGTTCCCCATTATACATTCACCTGATTCTGACTGTAAGCGACCTATGTTTGTCTTCATTAATCTTTTTCTCTTCACATATCTATAGAAGCTTTTGCAGTGATTTTTTATGTTCCCAGCAAGATTCCTCTCATACTCTATTTTACCCTCCTAATTTAACCCTTCTTGCTCCTCTGCTGAATTATAATGTTCTCCCAGTCCTCAGCTTTGCTGCTTTTTCTGGCCAATTTATATGCCTCTTGCATGGAATTAACACTATCCGTAATTTCGCTTGTTAGCCACAGTTGAGCCACCTTTCCCATTTTATTTTACTCCATACAAGGATGTACAATTGTTAAACTTCATCCATGTGATCTTTAAATGTTTTCCATTGGCGATCGAACGTCAACCCTTATGCATCATTCGCCTGTGTATTGTAGGCAGTACACGTCTCATACCATCGAAGTTATCTTTCCTTATGTTCAGGATCCAAGTCTCTGAATTAACTGTTTCACTCTCCATCTTAATAAAGAATTCTACCACATTATGGTCACTCTTACCTAAGGGGCCTCGCACAGCAAGATTGCTAATTAGTCCTTTCTCATTATACATCACCCTGTTTAGGATGGCCAGCCCTCTGGTTGGTTCCTCGACATATTGGTCTAGAAAACCATGCATAATAGACTCCAGGAAACTCTCTTCCAACGTATTGCTACCAGTTTGGTTAGCCCAATCTATATGTTGATTAATGTCGCCCATGATAGCTGCTATCCCTTTGTTGCACGCATCTCTAATTTTTTGTTTAATGCAGTCACCAACCTCACTATTACTGTTTGGTGGTTTGTCCTCTTACTTGCGTTTTCTGCCCTTTGATATTACACAGCTCTATCCATACAGATTTCCCATCATCCAAGCTCAAGTTCTTCCTCAATATTGTGTTATTACGAATACTCTTCGCATTGCGGCACAGAGCGTTCAGGCTTGTCTTTTTAGCATACTTTGTCCCTTTAGAATTTTGCTGTAATGTGGCCCTTTTTGATTTTTGCTTGGGTTTTTCTGCCCGCCAATTTTACTTTTCTTCTTTCTATCTTTTGCTTCTGCCCACATTTTACTTACCTCTGACTCCCTGCATAGTTTCACATCCCACTTCCATATTAGTTTAAATATGAATGGGAGACACCCACCAAATAACCAAGCACAAATTAAAAATTAAAAACGCCTCACATATTGGATTCATTTAAATTTAATTTAATTAATGTTGCAAAAAATAAATATGTTTCGGATTTTTTTTACGTTTTGTAATTTGGGTTTTAAATAAACTTACCTAAGCTGGCAGGGTTTGTAACAAAACTGAATTATAACATTTTGTTATTACATTTTTTTATATATATTATAATTCATAAACTGGTAAAAGTAGGCTATGCGCATGCTATTACCAAGTGCAATAGTTTGAAGGACATTGGCTGGGCAATAGAACGTCAAAAAGCACAATCTCAGCCATGCTAATGTCCTTCTCCCCAAGATGCATTGGATGTGTCAAACCAGAATATCATAGATCGGAAACTCGTGTTTCTGGTGCTTGCGCATTGCGCGCCAAAATCCGGCTTTTCTGATACCTCACTGAATTCTTACATAGTCCATACGGAGGCGGTGAGGCCTGAATATCAGTCCCAATATAAAATTTGATCATATTATTTTCACTTTTCCCTGAAGTCCCCTTTACTGCTAGGTTATTAATTACGCCCTTCTCATTGCAGAACGCCAGAACTAAAATAGTTCCCTGTTTGGTTCCTTAACATACTGATCAAGAAAACTATCCTGCATGTATTCCATGAAATCATCCCGCACAATATTAATGAAAATTTAGTTTGTGCAGTCTTTGTGTAGAAGAAAGTGCTCCATGATTACTGTATTACCCATGTCACTGGAAGTCATAACTGGGAACGAAGAAATGGCAGATCAATTCAACAAGTACTTTGGTTCAGTATTTACAAAGGAGGACGCAAACAACCTTCCGGATATAAAAGGGGTCAGAGAGTCTAGTAAGAAGGAGGGAAGTCCTTAGTAGTCGGGAAATTGTGTTGGGGAAATTGATGGGATTGAAGGCCGATAAATTCCCAGGGCTGATGGTGTACATCCCAGAGTACTTAAGGAGGTGGCCTTGGAAATAGCGAATGCATTGAAATTCATTTTCCAACATTCCATAGACTCTGGATCAGTTTCTATGGAGTGGAGGGTAGTCAATGTAACAACACTTTGTTAGGAATGCGGGAGAGAGAAAACAGCGAATTATAGACTGGTCAGCATGACATCGATAGTGGATAAAATAATGGAATCAATTGTTAAGGATGTCATCGCAGCGCATTTGGAAAGAGGTGACATGCTAGGTCCAAGTCAGCATGGATTTGTGAAAGGGAAATCATGCTTGAAAAATCTTCTGGAATGTTTTGAGGATGTTTCCAGTAGAGTGGACAAGGGAGAACCAGTTGATGTGGTGCATTTGGACTTTCAGAAGGCTTTCGACAAGGTCCCACACATGAGATTAACGTGCAAAGTTAAAGCACGTGGGATTGGGGGTAGTGTGCTGACGTGGATTGAGACGTTGTTGGCAGACAGGAAGCAAAGAGTAGGAGTAAATGCATACTTTTCAGAATGGCAGGCAGTGACTAGTGGGGTACCGCAAGGTTCTGTGCTGGGGGCCCAGTTGTTTACATTGTACATTAATGATTTAGACGAGGGGATTAATAGTAGTATCTCCAAATTTGTGGATGACATTAAGTTGGGTGGCTGTGTGAGCTGCGAGGAGGATGCTATAAGGCTGCAGAGTGACTTGGATAGGTTAGGTGAGTGGACAAATGCATGGCAGATGAATTATAATGTGGATAAATGTGAGGTCATCCACTTTGGTTGTAAAATCAGGGAGACAGATTAATATCTGAATGATGACAGATTAGGAAAAGGGGAGGTGCAACGAGACCTGGGTGTCATGGTACATCAGTTATTGAAGGTTGGCATGAAGATACAGCAGGCAGGTAAGAAGGCAAATGGCATATGGGCCTTCATAGCGAGGGGATTTGAGTACAGGGGCACGGATGTGTTACTACAGTAGTACAGGGCCTTGGTGAGGCCACACCTGGAGCATTTTGTACAGTTTTCGTCTCCTACCTTGAGGAAGGACGTTCTTGCTTTTGAGGGAGTGCAGCGAACGTTCACCAGACTGGTTCCTGGGATGGCAGGACTGACATATCAAGAAAGACTGGATCAACTGGGCTTGTATTCACTGGAGTTCAGAAGAATGAGAGGGGATCTCATAGAAACGTTTAAAATTCTGACGGGTTTAGACAGATTAGATGCAGGAAGAATGTTCCCAATGTTGGGGAAGTCCAGAACCAGGGGTCACAGTCTAAGGATAAGGGGTAAGCCATTTAGGACCGAGATGAGGCGCAACTTCTTCACCCAGAGAGTGGTGAACCTGTGGAATTCTCTACCACAGAATGTTGTTGAGGCCAATTCACTAATTATATTCAAAAAGGAGTTAGATGTAGTCCTTACTACTTGGGGGATCAAGGGGTATGGCGAGAAAGCGGGAATGGTGTGCTGAAGTTCAGCCATGACCTCATTGAATGGCGGTGAAGGCTTGAAGTGCCGAATGGCCTACTCCTGCACCTATTTTCTATGTTTCTATGTTTCAATGTTACATGCACCTCTAATTTCCTGTTTATACTCTTCCCAAAATTAAAACTACTGTTTTGGTGGAAGGGGGAGGGGGCAGGGGCGGGGTACTGGCTATAAAGAGCTCCCCACAATGTCTTCTGCCCCTCGCTGTTTCTTGAATCAACACAAACTGATTCGACTTCTTGATTTTCCGAGCTTAGATCCTTTCTCTCTGCTTTGTTATGCCATCCTTTATTATTATGGCTGCATTTCCTGCATAAGCAACAGGAGCAGGCGGAGTACATTTGACACACCGAGCCATTTAATACGATCATGACTGATCTGATCATGGCTCAGCTCCACTTCCGTACCTGCTCCCCATAATGCTTTACTCCCTTTCCGATCAAAATCTGTCTATCTCTGCCCTAAATATGTTCAACGACCCAGCCTCCACAGCTCTCTTGGGCAGAGAATTTTACAGATTTACATCATGCTGAGAGAAGAAATACCTCTTCATCTCAGTTTTAAATTGTTGGCCCTTTATTCTGAGACCGTGGGCTAGATCATCCATTATTTTGCCATGCATAACACCCACTTATCGTCCATTTTAATGATGAAATGATGTGTAACTTCCATATATCGCCCATTTTGGCACAAAATGGAAACTGATAGGCATTTTTCAGAAACTTATCACCAAGCATTACTTTCTTCACGTGCTTTACGCCGCGAAAAAATCTCACCGTCCACCCACTTTTTTGGGGTGGAATCATCAGAATGGGCGAACTAAACCCCCATAATATCGCCCAGCGTTACTTTCCACATGGAATTAACGTCGAGATTCAATAATACCACCCGCCCATTTTTTTTGTCGTCAAGACCACATTTGGCGAAACTAACGTCCAGGAGATTGCCCACCTTCACTTTCAACACCTCACACACATATCATCCAGAATATTGGTCGCCCAAATAAACGGCCAGAAATATTTGAACTGTTCTGACCTAAAGTCTGCGGTGTGGCTGCCATTTTTTAAAACGCAAGTCGCTTCATTCAAAAGGCTGCTTCAACTTCGGAGGAGTTTGCATTGACTCTGGAGTTCCTCTCAGGTGATGTGACCGTCTCAACAGACATATTTTCAGCCTCTGGACTATTGGCAGTTTACTCTAGGTGTATTTTCGTGAGGAAATTTTTACTTCTGATCAATCGCTATTATTCTTTCATTGCAATGATGCCAGCCATTTCTCAGCCAGCATCGATTAGTACGCAGATGCTGCAGAGTACAGATGGCTCAATGTTCCCAATTTAAGATGTGCAAGAATGAGGAGGAGCTCCAGACCATACACACCCAGCATGTAAATGTACATCGATACCTCTGACCATACCTGCCTTCGGAGACTGCACCTCCACAAGGTGTTGAACAATGAAATATGTGAGCTCATCAGGCCACATATGCAGCTTGCCATCAGGATTTCAATGTTGGTCGAGGTCAAGGTCACTGCGGTGCTGTGTTTCTGTGCTACTGGTTCCTTTCGGGCCTACGCGGTCGAGATTTGCCATGTGTCTGACAATGCAACACATCTCTGCATTAGGCAGTTCATGGAAGCCCTGTACGCAAGAAGGATGGACTTTATCAGCTTCCCCGATGAGCACGGAGACTCAGACTGGCATGGTTGGAGCATTCTAATGCATTGATAAGTTCCCCAGGCTGCAGGGAGCAATAAACCCACATCGCCATGCGGCCACATTCTCAGGACCCGGAGCATTTACGTAACAGAAAAGGATTTCACACCCTGAAGATCTAACTAGTTGTCGACCACAACCAGATCATCATGGCAGTGACTGCCAAATGTCTGGGCACCTTCGATGAGGCACACATCCTGCTTGAGAGCACTGCCTCTGACATCTTTAAGAGTCATCCACAAGGACAATGCTGGATGGTTGGTGATAACCGATATGGCCTTGCCAGCTGGCTGATAAGCACCCTGCGTGAAATCCACAGCGAGGCCGAGAAGTAATACAACCGGAGACACATGCAATGTAGTCCATAAAACAATAACTGTGCTTAAGCAGCGCTTCAGATGTCTGGACCACTCAGGAGGTGCGTTACAATACAACCCGAAGCAGGTACTTACATTCCTGGTCCTGTGCTTCATGCAGCACTATCTAGCTATCAGGAGGGGTCAATAATTGACAGAAGGGACTGATGCTCCACCTAAGGAGAGAGAGGGTGAGAAGGAGGAGGGGCTGGAAGCTGATATGAGCCAGCCAATCAGGCTGGCTATGCTACCATGCCCAAAACCCTCTACAAGACTCTTACGTGAGGTGCTGATATCTGAACCTTTTGCCTGAAAGAACGTTGCTATGCTTGACAACGTTGTCACACTGCTATGTGTGTGCAGCTCAGACATCAATGGTGCCCTTCACCTTGGTGCCAGTTAAAGTTTACGTTGATTGAAGTTAAGTTTTATTTAAGCCTTTCATGTTAAGGAATCACCAGTGTGTAACGGTCCAGCTATCTGTGACTATGCACTAGCAAGGCCATGTTCAATAAAAACAATATACTAATATTGTTCTGAAATTATAAGTAGCACAGGCAAAAGCACCCAACCCTCGCCCACACGCCATTTTTTCCACCATAGACATCAATCAAATGTTCAACATCTCCAGCAACACTGAATACAGTTGCAAAGCAGGATGTTGGTCCCCTCCCGTATACATTCGTACCAATTGCATAGAACCTGATGGATATATAACACAGCCATCAGCTGCATTCATGCACCTCACATTCCTTCCCCCTTTCCCGTCTTCTCCCCACCTCGACCCTTTCCCATCCTTGCTCCATGGCGCCTGGCCGAGATACACCTCAGGCGGTTCCTCCTTGTGGGCGATGATGGCAGGGGCAGTGGTTGGACGTGTATGGGAGCAGGGGATGCCAAAAAAGCAAAATTATCAGGTGTGGAAGCAGGATCTTGGTCCTTGCTCTCATCTGTCGTTCACAGTAGTGGTGCAAAACCTAGGGGTGCTGTGCCACACTCTGAGATGACTGGGAGGCCTGTGCTAGCAGTGTTCCTAGCTATTGCATCCAACGTCTCTGTCATCTCAGGATTTACTCAATTATGGTGGCTAGCTGTCGGGATATGCCCTCCAATGCTTCGATTTGCTGGTCACCAATGTCTGCCGTCCTCCTGGAACAACTGTACCCTCTCTCTGCAATCATGTGGCATTCGTGGACCAGATATGCCGTATCCCAAAGATCCCCGCGGGGTGGGCGCTATCCTGGGGACAAATGGGTTGCACTGTGGTCAGGTGCTTGGGGCTGGTACCTCCAGAGTGGTGGCTGAAATGAACGGAGGAACAGTAGATGGCCTTCGGGTCGAATGGCTTCTGCAGCGTGACGATGCAGATTCCTCGATGTCGGCGCTCTCATCCATGGAGAACAGACCCAGCAGATTGATGGGCGAGAATTGCACTCCGCAGAACCAGATGTAGGATTGTCTGAAGAGTCGGGCTCCTTGCCCCCACGTTCTGGCTTCTGTGGTCTTGCCTGGGGCCGTGCAGCTGGCTGAGATGCGAAACACATGTTATATTATTACAGGAGAAGGTGGTGCTCGGGTCACATGGTGAGTCTGGCGCTACACACAGCATATGCATGACAAAAGCACCACTGCTATCAAAACTTTCACATACATCGCAATACATTTGGAATGCAATGAATATTTTTACGCCAGCATTATTTCTATGACAATTTTAGAAATCCTCTATCGTATATGAATCTTCATATAAGAGTGGGTGTGGCATCTATTGAATTTACATCACACAGTGGTGTAAGATTTCCTCACGTGGCATCGCTTCATGGTCTGCAGATATTTTCGTGGCTGTCCGGGCTTGATTCCCCACAAGTGTGAGCACCCACTCCTCCATATCAGTGGTGTCGCTGGGTACTGGTGGCCACCCACCCGGTCACCTGTTCACGGACCTCATCGTCGACAGCTTCTTCTATAAAATGTGACAGGACGACATTGCATGAGATCATTGCCTGATATCATTGCTATTTATTTCACAGAGACTTATACAACACAAAACCGACAGATGTAAACAGGCTTTGAGTAAAACATAAATACTTGTAAATAAATGTTATACTTACTCTTGCGGATCCCACAATGTTGTGCCATCGTTTGCGGCATTGATTACGCTCACGCACCTTTTTGGTCACCGACGAGACTAACTCTGCAATCTCGGTACACATCTCCTGGTAGGCCTCTATGTTGGGCTACCCACGCCCTCCCTGTTCAAATCATCCCAGCATAACTCGATATCGTGCAGGAGAGAGGTAATTGCCTTGTCCGAGAACCTCCTCACTCTTTTATGCCCACCAATGTGCTCCTCTCCCACCTCCACAGCGTGCTGTGATGCCTCCTCCTCTCCCTCCATTATGGGCCGAATTCGGGCAAATATGTGGCTGGTAACAGCTATTTTTTGTTTCCCTATTTGCTATGAAGCTCTAAAGTCGATCTCCTTCCCCACAAAGCAGATAAACTACACCCAGACATGCCTTCAGTCCCTCTCAGCACCCTCTCTCTCTGCCTCCACTTCTGCGCATGTCATGATGACCCTTGATATCCTGAATCATGGGAATCGAAGGTTGCCATGCCGATGCTAAGGATGGCGACATTTTACGAGAGAAGGTCAGCAACATTAAACGCTACTGCCCATTTCATATCGCTCGTGATAATGCCCAATTTCAAAAATGGAGATAAGTGCTTTGAAAATGGGCGAGAAGCTGGCAATCTGAAAACCCATTTTTACAGCCCATGCCCATTCTTTTAAAAGTGTAAAATCTAACCCCATGTACCCTAAATTTCCTTTCCCCTTTGAGTGGTTATATCCTCTCTGCATCCACAGTGTCGAGCCCCCTCATTATCTTATATGTTTCGATAAGATCCTCTCATTCTTCTGATCTCCAATATGTATTGGCCGAACCTCCTCAACCTACCTTCATAAGTCAACCCTCTCATCTCCCGAATCAACCGAGTGAACCTTTTCTGAACAGCCTCCAATGCAAATATATCCTTCCTTAACTACGGAGACCAAAATTGCATGCAGTACTCTGGGTTTGGTTTGACCAATACCCTGTAAAGATGTAGCATGACTTCTCTGCTTTTATACTTTATCCCCCTTGCAATAAATGAATATTCCATTTGCCTTCCTGCTTAATTGCTGTACCTGTATGCTACCTGTGTTTGTTTCATTGACAAGGACCCCTAGCTCCTACTGTACTGCACCACTTTGCAATTTTTCTCCACTTAAATTATAATTTCGTTTTCGATTTCTTCTGCCAAAGTGGATAACCTCACATTTTCCCACATTATACTCCATCTGAAAAACTATTGTCCACTCATTTAGCCTGTCTATATCCTTTAGCAGATTTGGTGTGTCCTCATCACAGTTTGCTTTTCCATCTTTGTATCGTCAGCAAACATGGCTACATTACACTCGGTCCCTTCATCCAAGTCACTTATATAAATTATAAATCGTTGCGGAACCAGCAGCGATCCCTGCCATGCCCCACTAGTCACTGTTTTCCAACCAGAAAATGAACGATTTATCCCGACGCTCTGTTTTCTGTTACTTAGCCAGTACTAATATGTTACCCCCAAACCGTGAATGTTTATATTTTGAAGTAACCTTTTATGTGGCACCTTATCGAATGCCTTCTGGAAATCCAAATACACTGCATCCACTGGAGCCCCCTTATCCAACTACTCATTACATCCTCAAAGAACTCCAGCAAATTTGTCAAACATGATTTCCCATTCATAAAACCATGCTGGCTCTGCTTGATTGAATTTTGCTTTTCCTAATGTCCACTTACTGCTTTCATTAATAATGGACTCCAGCCCTTTCTCACCGACAGATGTTATGCTAACTGGTTCCTGTTGTTCCATTTTGCTTATCTCTATTAGCAGTTAAATATCTTGGAATATTTAGTTCCCAACCTTGCTCACTTTGCAACCACGTCTCCATAATTGCTATTCGTTCAAACCTCTTAATTTCTATCTGCGCTAGTAAGTGATCTAATGTTTTGTGAATGAGTCACACATTCAGGTACAGTGCCTTCAGCTTTGACTTTTTTTCTATTTTTCCCTGATGTTACATTAGTTACTGATGTCCTATTATATTTGCTACTCTCCCTGACACACACTAATTAGTCTTACCACACACTCAGCTTTGCTCTATAGCTTGGCATTTCGCTTACTTTTCAATTTACTCTTCCCTGATCATCCCCAATCTCGTCATTATTTTAAAACCCAGTCTACTGTCTTAGTTATTCGATATGGCTGACACTGGTTCCAGCCCAGTTTAATTGGAATACCTCCTGACAGAATAGCTCCATCTTTGCCCAGCACTAGTGCTAGTTCCACATTTAGTGATCGCCCTGCCTTCCACACCTCATTCTGAGCCACACATTTGAACTTCTAATTTGCTTATCCCTATGCCAATTAGCGTGTTGGTGAGGCAAGCATCCAGAGATGATTAACCTTGAGGATCTGCTTTTTGAATTTGATCCCAACTCCTCAAATTCTCTAAGCAGCACCTCATTTCTAGTTCGACCTATATCGTGCTTCCTACCTGGATCACAACAACTAGATCCTCCCCTTCCACTCCAAGTTATTCCACATCTGTGAGAAGATGTCATTAACCCTGCCACTTGGCAGGAAGTACAGCCCAGATAACTCCCTTTCGCGGCTGCAGGAAACAGTATCAATCTTACTGAATATATTGTTCCCTACCACAGGTACATTTCCTTCAACTCCGCCCACTTGCATGGGATCCTGATCATATTGCAATGGTCAGCTTACTCATCCATCCGGCAGACTTCTCCCTCATCCATGCCGTAACCACCTCATACCTGCAAATGCTGAGTCTTGTCCAGCACGGCAACTTGGGTCTCGGACCTGCCTGAGTTGCAGTCGCAACCACCTGACCTGACCAGTAACCTTACATGTACCTGTACCTAACCTGAGGTGTATGACTGCCTCCTGGATCAAAGTGTACACTCAACTCTCTCCCTCCTGGAAGCTCCGCAATATCTGCATCTCAGTGCAATAATAGAGCTGAAATGCCACGAGATGCAATAAACTAATGCAACCTTGGTTGTCCGGATTACAATGTTCCTCACAAGCTCACACGTGCTGCAATTGCGGGACAGCACCTGTACTGCCATCCCTTAATTAAATGTAATTGCATTTGTACTTATGTAACTTAATTTACAGTTTAGTTTCTTGACTACGTACATGGTGTAGATTAAGTTATGCATAAAGTAAGTTAAATATCTATCTGTAGCACAAAGCAGTACAAGTAGTGTATTTAAAAAGAACAACTCCTTCCTCCTCTTCTGCGAATTTCCACTCTCTCCTAATTCCAAAAGAAAACTCTCTGTTTATCTGCAGTCCGTTTAGTGCCCCTATGTGCAGAACGCTCAGGTTTAGATAGGTAATTGCTTATTTTGGTGGTTGGGATTTGTGGATGGTGGATTGGCTATGAATCAAGAGAACCAGTTGATAAAGTAGAGCATCTTGAGTAGCTGCACACAACCAGACAAGTGGAGAGTAAGTAGATGGTAGAATAATTATGGGGAGGCAGGAGGTGAATTCCTCACCGCTGTCTACCTATCATCTGACCTGTGATGCTAGGCAAGACATTTTTGTGGCTTGCCCAGTTGAGTTTCTGGTCGGTTATAACCACAAATATTTTGATAGTTGTAGATTTAGCTTTGTTAATCATCATCGTAGACAATCCCTTGGAATCGAGCAAGAGTAGCTTCCACTCTTAAAATGAGTGCATAGGTGGCTGAACAGTCCAATACAAGAACCACAGTCCCTGTCAAATGTGGGACAGATAGTCCTTGCGGGTAAATGAGGTTGGGTCCCATTTTCCGCAGATTCTTTCAGCTGCCTGTGCTGAATTTCTGCATGCTCTCGGCGATGATACTCGAGGTGCTTAGCGCCCTACCAGATGTACTTCCTTCAATTAGGGCCGTCTTTGTCCAGAACTCACAGGTGTCGGTGGGGAGGCTTTGAGGGTATCTTTGTAACGTTTCCTCGGTCCACCTTTGGCTGGTTTGCTTAACAGAGTTGAAAGTACAGCACTTACTTTCGTAGTCTCGTGTCTGGCATGCGGACCATGTGGCATGCCCAATGGAGTTGATCACATGTGGGCAGTGCGGCAATGCTGGGATTCTTGGCCTGGTCGAGGACATTAATATTCGTGCATCTGGCCTTGCAGGGGATTTGTAGTGTCTTGCAGAGACATCGTTCATGATATTTCTCCATTGACGTGAGGTGTCTACTGTACATGATCCATATCTCTGACCCATACAGGACAGTGGGAATTACTACAGTCCTGTAGACCATGAGTTTGGGGGCAGATTTGAGCGCCTGGTCTTCGAACACTATTTTCCTCAGGCAGCAGCCGGTTGCAGTGGTGCAATGGAGGTGGTGTTGAATCTCGGCATCAATGTCTGATCTTGTTGATATTAGGCTCCTGAGGTATGGGAAATGGTCGACGTTGTCCAGGCTGTGCCACGCAACTTGATGACTGGGGCACAGTGCTCTGCGGTGATGGTAGGTTGGTGGAGGAGCTTTGGCTTATGGATATTTAGTGTTAGGCAAATGCTTTCGTACACCTCAGTAAATATGTCGACTATATGCTGGAGTTCGGCCTCTGTATGTGCACAGACACAGGTCATATCATTGAATGACATGCGGAGATGGTTATATCTCCTCTTGTTGCAACGGTAGTTCCCTGGCACTTGAGAGGCTTAGAAACATAGAAACATAGAAAGTAAGTGCAAGAATAGGTCATTCGGCCCTTCGAGCATGCACCACCATTCAACATGATCATGGCTGATTATGCAACTTCAGTATCCCATTCCTGCTTTCTCTCCATACCTGTTGATCCTTTTAGCCATAAGGGCCACATCTAACTCTCTTTTGAGTATATCTAACGAACTGGCCTCAACAACTTTTGTGGTAGAGAATTGCACAGGTTCCCAATTATCTGAATTAATAAGTTTATCCTCATTTCGGTCCTAAATGGCTTACCCTTTATCATTACACTGTGATGCCTGGTTCTGGACTTCCCCAACAATGGGAACATTCTTCCTGCATCTAATCTGTCCAATCCCGTCAGATTTTACATGTTTCTATGAGATCCTTTCTCATTCATCTAAATTACAGTGAATACAAGTCACATCGATTCAGTCTTTCTTCATATGCCCATCCTGCCAGCCCGGGAATCAGTCTTGTGTACCATCGCTGCACTCCCTCAATAGCAAGAATGACCTTCCGCAGATTATGAGAACAAAACTGCACACTATACTCAAGGTTTTGTCTCAGCAAGGCCCTGTACAACTGTAGCAAGACCTCACTGCTCCTTTACTCAAATCCCCTCGGTACTAAGGCCAGCATGCCATTTCATTTATTTACTGCCTGCTGTACCCGAATGCCTACTTTCAATGATTGATGTACCATGACACTCAGGCCTCGTTGCACTTCTGTGTTTTCTAATCTGCCGCCATTCAGATAATATTCAGTCATCGTGTTTTTGTCCCCAAAATGGATAACCTCATGTTTATCCACATTATACTGCATCTGCCATGCATTTTCCCATTCACCTAACCTGTCCAAGTCCCCCTGCAGCCTACTAGCATCCTCTCGCAGCTTGCACTGCCACCCAGCTTAATGTCATCTGCAAACATGGAGATGTTACATTCAATTCCTTTGTCTAAATCATGAATGTATATTGTAAATAGCTGGGGTCCTAGCAACGAACCTTGCAGCAGCCGACGAGTCACTGCCTGCCATTCTGAAAAGGACCCGTTTATTCCCACTCTTTGCTTCCTGTCTGCCAATCAGTACTCTATCCACGTCAATGCATTACCCCCAATACTATATGCCTTAATTTTGTACAATCATCTCTTGTGTGGGACCTTGGCAAAAGGTTTTTGAAAGTAGAAATACACCACATCAACTGGTGATCCCTTATCCACTCTATTAGTTACATCCTCAAAAAACTTTAGAAGATATATCAAGCACGATTTCCCTTTCATAAATCCATGCTGACGTACCGATCCTGTCACTGCTTTCCTAATGCGTTGCTATCACATTTTAATAATATATTCCAGCATTTTCCCCTCCATCGATGTCAGCCTAACTGGTCTATAATTCGCTGTTTTCTCTCTTCATCGTTTTAAAGAGTGGGGCTACATTAGCTACACTCCAATCCATATGAACGGAACCAGAGTCCATGGAATGTTGGAAAATGACCACCAATGCATCTAAAATTTCAAGTGCCACTTCCTTAAGTAATGTGGGATGCAGACTATCATGCCTGGGGATTTATCTGCCTTCAGTCCCTTTATTTTCGACAGCACCATTTCCTGACTATTAAGGATTTCGCCCAGTTCATCCTTCTCGCTAGACCCTGGGTCACCTAATATTTTCGGGAGCTTATTCGTGTATTCCATAGTGAAGACAGAATCAACGTATTTGTTCAATTGGTCTGCCATTTCCTTGTTCCCCATATGAATTACCCTGTTTCTGACTGCAATGGACTTACATTAGTCTTCATTAATCTTTTTCTCTTCAGATATCTGTCGAAGCTTTTGCAGTCATTTTTTATGTTCCCTGCAAGCTTATTCTCATACTCTATTTTCACCCTCCTAATTAAATCCTTAGTCCTCCTCTGTTGAATTCTATTTTCTCCCAGTCTTCAGGTTTGCTGATTTTTCTGGCCAATTTATATGCCTCTTCCTTGGATTTAACACTTTCCCGAATTTCCCTTGTTAGCCACGGTTAAGCCACCTTCCCCTTTTTATTCTTACGCCACACAGGGATCTACAATTGTTGAAGTTCATCCATGTGATGTTTAAATGTCTGCCATTGCCTAATACCATCAAACCTTTAAGTTTCATTCTCCAGTCTATCCTAGCCAATTCACGTCTCATACCGTCGACGTTTCCTTTCTTTAAGTTCAGGAACCTAGTCTATGAATTAACTGTGCCACTCTCCATCTTAATGAAGAATTGTTCCATATTATGCTCACTCTTCCCCAAGGGGTCGCACACGACCAGATTTCTAATTAATCCTCTCTCGTTATGCAAGATCCAGTCTATGATGGCCTGCTCTCCAGTTGGTTCCTTGATATATTGGTCTAGAAAACCATCCGTTATACACTCCAGGAAATCCTCCTCCACAGCATTGCTACCAGTTTCATTAGCCCAATCAATATGCAGTTTAAAGTCACCCATGATAACAGCTTTACCCTTATTGCACGCGTCCCTAATTTCCTGTCGATGCAATCTCCAACATCCCTACAATGTTTGGTGGTCTGCACACAACTCCCACTAAGGTTTTTTGCCTTTTGATGTTTCACATCTCTACCCATATTGTTTCCACAGCATACATGCTAATGTCCTTCCTTACTATTGCGTTCATCTGCTCTATAACAAGTAACGCTACCCCACCTCCTTTTCCTTCCTGTCTGTCCTTCCTGAATATTCAGTTCCCAGCTTTGGTAACCTTGGAGCCATGTCTCCCTAATCCGAATTACATCACCTCCGTTAACAGCTATCTGCGCAGTTAATTCATCCACCTTTTTACAAATGCTCCTCGCATTGAGACTCCGAGCCTTCAGTCTTGTTTTATTTTTAACACTCTGCCCTTTTAGAACTATGTTGTAATGTTGTCCTTTTTGATTTTTCTTCTTGAATTTTCTGCTATCCACTCTTGCTTTACTCCTTCGTAACTTTTGCTTCTTTTCCCTTTTTACTTCCCTCTGCCTCCGTGCATCGATTCACATCCCCCAGCCTTTTTAATTTAAACCCTCCCCAATGGCACTAGCAAACACTCCACCTAGGAGATCTGTTCCGGTCCTGCCCAGGTGCAGACCGTCCAGTTTGTACTTGTCCCACCTCCTCCAGAACTGGTTCCAATGTCCCAGGAATTTTAATCCCTCCCCCTTGCACCATTCCACAAGCCACGTATTCATCTGATGTATTCTGCAATTCCTACTCTGAATGGAACATGGCATTGGTAGCAATCTTAAATTACTACCTTCGAGGTCCTGCTTTATAATTTAACTCCTAGCTCCCTAAATTCCACTTGTAGTACAACATCCTGTTTTTATGTATATCGTTGGTAGTTATAACTACCACGAAAGCTGGCTGTTCAATCTCCCCCTCCAGAATGCACTGAAGCTGCTCCGAGAAACCTTGACCCCTGTACCAGGGAGGCAACATAGCATCCTGTTGTCTCGTTTGCGGCAGCAGAAATGCCAATCTATTCCCGTTACAATAGAGTCCCCTATAACTATAGTTTGCCCACTCATATTCCTGCCCTGCTCGGCAGCAGAGCCACCCCTGGTGCCATTGACTTGGCAGCTAATGCATTCCCCTGATGAGTCATCTCCCCCAAGATTACCCTAGGTGTTGTATCTGTTTTGGAGGGAGATGACTGCAGAGGACCCCTGCACTTCCTTCCTTCCACTGCTCTGCCTGATGTTCAGTCATTCCCTATCTCACTGTTTAAACTTTACCTGCGGTGCGACCAAGTCACTAAACATGCTATTCACAACAGCCTCAGCATCGTGGTTGCTCCAGAGTGAGTTCATGCGCAGCGCCAGTGCCGCAATGTGGTCTGTCAGGTGCTGCAGCTGGTTACACGTCCTGCACAGGTAGTTTTCACAGACACTGGAAGCCTCTTTGATGTCCCACATAGCACAGCAGGAGCATGACATACGGATCTGGGCTCTCCTGCCATGGCTGAACCCTTAAATCAACCTTATTGATTACAATGCCAATGTTTCTTACTGATCAGAAAAGAAAATGAAAAATATTAAATATTCACCAATCCACCAGCCAATCATTTAAGCTCTTGGTTGTGACGTCGCACTTTGATTACTTTTTACCTTCTGCCCCTGCAACTATTTCCAATTGATCGACACCATTTCATGGGCCACGCTGCTACCGACCTCCTCCACTCTTCTCACTCCCGCTCTTTTTATACTGCCCGCTCCTCCGACTCTCCGATCCTCATTAGAAGTAAATTCCTTGCTTACCTCCGGCCCTCCTGCTCCTCGGACTCCTGACCTTCCGGACTTACGGACTTCTGCTCTCGTACTTTCCCGAACTTCTACTCTCCAGAACTATGTGTCCTCCCGAATTCTCGGAGCCTCCCGAACTCTCTGGCCTCCCGAACGTTCTGGCCTCCCGATCTCTCTTTGTCCTTATCAACGCAATTTTCCATTATATTTTTGAAAGTTGGCATGGCTGCTTTATTCTCTGTGGAATTTTGAATTCACTTAACAATCCGATTATCCTTGAACAGAAAGACTCCCAATATTCCACATTGGTGTTTTTTTTCCCCTAATCGATATCGGCTTGAATTGTACTAGTGCTCCTTGTTTTCACACTGGTTCGAATGCTGTCTTAATGTCGAGGGCAGTCAGTCTCACCTCACCTCTGGAATTCAGATTTTTTGCCCATATTTGGCCTAAAACTGCAATGACGTCAGGGATGAGTGCCCCTGAATGAAGCCAAATGGAGGATTGATGATAAGGCTACTGTTGAGTAAGTGACGCTAGATAGCGCTATATCTGATACGATCAGTAATTTTGCTGATGATTGTGAGTAGGCTCATTGTATGGTAATTATTCGGTTGCATTTGTCTTGCTTTTTGTGAAAAAAAGGTCCTGGCAATGGTTGAGTTTTGTAGTTTTAGCTGGAACAGCTTGTTTATTGCCATGGTTCCTTTTGGAGCACTGTGTTCATCTGCACAGAAGGGGCATTTTAGGCACCCATAGATTACTTGTGTCCAGTGTGTCAACGATCCTTGATATCATGTGAAGTGAATAGTATTGGCTGCAGACTGGTATCTCTAATTGTTGGTACCTGAGGAGGAAGCCGAGAAGGAACACACACTCATGGGTTTTGATGGTTATGAAGGATTTAGCCTTGTTTTTTCCTCTCAATTGGTTGATTGCATCATCATTAAGGATGCGGATATTGATAATACCTCTTTCAAATGTTTTCTCTGCTTAATTATCCCCCTCTCGGAATTGGATGTGGAAGAACTTCAGAACATTGATCTTATCCGTTGTCTGTGCGATAGTTAAGCGTTGTATATAGAATGCTGCTATAATGATTAGCAGATATGTAGTCTGTGTTGTAGCATCATCAGAATGGCACCTCATTGACAGATACACCTAGTGCTGCTCAAGACATTCTCTTCTATATTTACCTTGAACCAGGATTGGCCGTATGGCATTATGGTGATGGAATATTGAGAGTTTATCTGGGACATATTTTGGGTGAATGCGCTTCTGCTGCTGATTGGCTAGATTTTTCTTACTTAACATGGTGGTAGCTGCACATACCACGATGGAGGTTGTCATGACTTTTTCCACACAACGAGTGTGTCGTGCTCACTCCTGCCAACATTTCAAATATTTCAAACAGACTTAATGTTTCACGATATTCACTTGATTACTATCTTATGGAAATGACACAAACCCATCTCATTCATCTTTCAGCATTAGTGTGAGTATGAACTGGTCTTTCTTTCACCTACAGCATTGTTGCTACAATATGCCCAGTTATGGCTGTAAAAAGGAGTACATGGTTGCTGATTAAGGAACTCGTGTGATGCTCGTTATTGGATAACACTGTGAGCTCGGGCATAAGAGAGCAGCGACGCAGAAAGCTTTCCCTGCTATGTTTTCCGACATCATGGTTCAGTGGATTGCTTGGCTACAAAATTTATACAACGTGAAATTATATTCCCTCCATGTCGAAAGACCATTCTGGATATTACCCTCTATCTCAGAGCAACTACTGGCCTATCAGAGTGCAAACTCGAAGACATCAGTGATCTAATTTATTGCTCTATCTACTTTCCCTACCAGCTAACCAAAGCTTCGAAATAGTTGAGCCAACAGCCTGTATGGCCCTAGTATGGACATGTGTGGATATGTGCGAGAAATATGGTTAATACTTTCACAGACTCGTGCATCATAGGACTCAGCTGCAGTTACCATCGCGGTGACTACACTCACCGTGACCTACTGCAGAGTGTCAAAGCCATGCTTAAAAGGCCCACACAGCTTGATGGTATGTATGTGCTCTACGTACGTGCATCAGAGCTGGTCTCCAGTCGTCTTGGTTAAGTCTTGCCACTGGACCACTGCCAAGCTCTGTGAAGTCCGTGCGGTGGCTGGTTTGCAACGGCAACCACAAGTTAAAAAAAATCACGCACAGGCATTTCCACCCTTCAACATATAGTTCTGACCTGTTATATTAGGTCCTTCATTGAAAAACTTCTGAGCTCATACCTTCTTGTCGTTGATGCAAGACATCCTCGTTTCGAGCGACTGCCTATAAATAGGTAGATTTATGAGCTGGACAACCCTTGAATTAAAACGGGTTAATGGAGTCACGATAGTCTCTGCAATACAAAGGGATAGTAGGCTGAAACTGAATTGTGGAATATACAGCAAAGTGCATTGGTACTATGGCCGGGTGCTTTAGGCTGTGAGTATTTCAGTATAATAAACTCTGTATGAAATATCTAGAACAGATAACGAAGTGAAGGCTATGAATGTAAGATGCAGTCAACTATGCTTTATGCTTGCAAGGAAACTATAAGAACTCTTCCTTTGTCATGCATCCGCATAAGGTGGAGTTGAGGTAATATGTTAATACAATGAAAGCATAGCTGAAACATACGCACGTGCTTACAGCAGGTAATGAGGAAACACATATGTATTAAACATACAAATTCATGTTGTAGGTAACCATATAAAGTACAGCACACTGTTTTAGATAAATTCACGCACAGGCAGTTTAGATATTCTTACTGGTTTTGCATGGTGCACGAGCGAGTATTGAAGACAACATCACTGCTGCCCAACCCCAGGAGTTAGTTGCAAGAATATATTATCACAACGATCTTAGGACCACTGTATGTACAAGATTATATTAATTGATGTATTAATAAAGATTATTAATCAGATGTGCATCTAACGCATGAATCTATCTACATTTAATGGAAGGATGAGGATTAACCTTAGGGAAAAAAATGCTTTCATCAATTTATTAAGCACAGAAATCAATTCATTTAAATGCTGGGCCCCTTATGTCAGCAGTCATTCCCTGTTTAGCAGAAATCGGCCGTGAGCTGGCTGTCACTTTCGCTCTTCACTTGGCCATTTGTGTCAGATCCATCTGGTCCTGCTCAGCTGTGCTCACTGCGCTCCACCTGTAGTCATCTCTAACTCACTCTCAATCAGGTAATATGCCAATATCTCTGCGGGTGCAGAGCAGAGTAAGGCGGAGTGACATTTCATTGTCATTTGAGTATTCATAATTGGTCTATCTGATACCCATGGTTAAGCCTTTTGGTTGACCATGAAGAATGAGATAGGGCCAAAGGTTATAGTGCATAACATCAAATCTCTCAGCTCCGTGGCAGTGCAATCGAACACCAGGTGTTATTTTGATTGCAAGATCGTGTGAGCATGTGCCAGCAAGAGCTGAGTAGAAGGAGAAGAGAGAGAAAAAAGCGAATAGACTATGATTTATTTAGCTTCCATCCTCTCTATCTCCACTGCTGGGCGATATAACTTGTTGTAAAATTAGGATCACAGCTCATACACAGATAGCCAAATTGTCTTACGATTTTCAAGGTATTTCATTAAATAGCTACAGTTTTAAAGCATAATCAGATACTGCTTATGGATAAGATATGTATAGACATACAACCCATGACATTTGAGAGCACTCCATGTGGAGAAAAATGACTGGATGAAAGGATGGACAGACAGACGCAGAGTGAGGCAGAGCAGTGGTCTCAGGTTGGTGGATTCCTTCAGCCTGCGAATCGGTCACATCTGTTCAGTTGTTCCTCGAGTTGTCGAAGGCATTAGGCCGTTAGCCAGCATTGATCTACCTCAGAGTTTAAGAATGATCCATGGTATTAGGCAATTCAGCTAGCATTGATGCACCCTGACAAAGACACCAGCACTGGCTGGCTGTCTTTCCTCTTGGTCTCCCATTTATATAATTTATTTCGATGGGCTAGTAGATACCTGATGTGAATCATCTTTTACCCATCCTGTAGTCCAATTGCAAGGGGAAATATACTTAATAGGACCATTTTTTCTTTATCTCTATCTGAATGTATTGTTGCTCTTGAAATTGAGAACTTGTTTATCTTTAAGGCCAGTTTATCGCTAGGCCTTGAATGCCAGTTTTGCTGTCCTCTTGCTGTGATCTCAGCTCGCTGGGAGGGCAGAGCTGGCACAAGTATTTATTGTATAAAATCATTATTTATTTTCTACTTCCCAATTTGATTGAGTTTAAGGATTTCGTACAATTCCCTACTTTGAAAAGGAAATTTCATTTTTGAGTTCTCAACAGCTGCTTTTGACTAAGCTAGCTAGTTCTAAATTATTGCTTTCTCAATTTGGACGTTAGTTGGTTGGGAGACTATGAATTTAAAATGTCCCCATCTGATGCACTCCATTCCTTTGAGGGCGAGGAACAACCTCTGACCCCATTCTCAAGCTCTATTAGCTATAAAACACAATTGTTAAAGTCACAGATAAAATTAAGTCTCACAATCATTTCAAGTGACAATTTAACATCTAATGAACAAGTCATGGACGTAAAAAAGACTCTCCAGTTCTCACGTTTACTCGAATCTATCTTGTGGATAATTCTTGCCAAATGTATTCCCCCCTAGCCTTCAAGTGTAACTCTCCACTTCAATTTCAATTTCAATCCCAACATCAGGTGTTTAACTCTTGTCTGATTCTTTCATTAACTTGATAGATTCTCGAAGGAGTATATGTCAATGCTTTAAAAATTGTCTCTGTTCCTTAGCCTCATTATAAATTTCATGTATTGTTGTCGTCAAGTAAATGAGCATATGTGAGACCTGTCCTTTGAACACACATACTGGTATATCGTGCCACACGTTCCAATTAATACAAGCCATTTTCGGGCTTTCATGTCATCTTATCAAAAGACTGTAAGCGTGAATATTGTGTACAGTTTTGGTCTCCTAATCTGAGGAAGAACATTCTTACTATTGAGGGAGTGCAGCGAAGTTTCACCAGACGGATTCCCGCGATGACAGGACTGACATATGAAGAAAGATAGGATCGACTAGGCTTATGTTCACTGGAATTTAGAGGAATGAGAGGGGATCTCATAGAAACGTCTAAAATTCTGACGGATTTGGACAGGTTGGGTGCAGGAAGAATGTTCCCGATGTTGGGGAAGTCCAGAACCAAGGGTCACAGTCGAAGGATAAGGGTTTAGTCATTTAGGACTAAGATGAGAAGAAACTTCTTCACTCAAAGAATTGTGAACATGTAGAATTCTCTATCACAGAAAGTTGTTGAGGCCAGTTCGATAGATATATTCAATAAGAAGTTAGATGTGCCCCTTACGGCTAAAGGGATTAAGGGGTATGGAGAGAAAGAAGGAATGGGGTACTGAAGTTGCATGATTAGCCATGATCATATGAATGGTTGTGCAGGCTCGAATGGCCGAATGGCCTTCTCCTGCACCTATTTTCTATGTTTCAATATTTCTATGTCTAGAGATCTTTACTCATCTCAAAATGCATGGCTCGGATATATTGGGTAGTGGCCAGGCCATAAATATCAGTTTTCTTAACAAGGTACACAGGCAAGGACACAAAGTTCTCCAAGAGAAATCTATCGGTTTACTATTCTGACCCACACTTTATTGACTTTCACGAGAATGTTAGGAAATCTCCCATTTGGAGGTGTACCTTTCTTGTTTCTATCTTGCATATTTAGTTGGGCATCCCGTTAATTACTATTTATATTCATGTGCTTTGGAGGAAAGTTACTGTCCAATATAAAATTAAACATATGTATCATAGATCAAACTTTCTGACTTGGTCCAAGTTATCAACAAACATTTAATAACATCTTGATAACCTGCTATATTGTGCCAGAACATTATCATCATTTCAAACATATCACAAATCCAAACAGCAGTATTGCTGCACTGGCAGGTTTTGTCAATATTCAATTATATTTCGCCATCATTTTATTTTCTCTGGATACACAGCAATTATCCTCTTGCACTTCAGCTATATTTTCCTATCTAGAATGTTTAAATTGAAGCTCTGTGTTTAAGAGCCAAAGGAGTTAATTAGTCAACTTATAATTGCCCTTTTTGCATGTCGGAAAATATTTAGTTAAAATTAAGAAACTTAAATTAATAACGTCCAGTATCTTTAAAATTAATTCAGTGGTACTAAATGTGTCTGTTGAACAAAAATACATCAGCTGTCAGCAGAAAGTGTTAACCCCATTGCAGCTTTGTAAGAAGGCAGAGCAAATATTATCAGATGCATCTTTATCTAAATTTGTTTTAACTACCTTTCCCGATAGAATCTGTTTTTCCCCATGCCTTTGTATCTCCAAATCTTCCTCTCTCCATTTGATGCATCAGTGATGCCTTAACGTTAGAGACACAAGTGCTCGCAATTCGTTTAAAAAGTAACTTCCCCACTTCAAGCTCTTCTGTCGCTCAGCAGAGTAAACAGCATTTTAGATTGACTCCAACCTTTTTGATATTGTTTCTTTATTAAAAGTATTTGCAAAGCCATGATTTCGCAGTACAACCAAAATGTTTCACAAGAAGAATCGTCTCAAATTATTAACAAAACATAAGACAGAACAGAAAGAATTGAAATAAATCAAATCAAACTGCTTTGGAAATTGTTATAGCATGGTTAAATCTTAGAGTTAAACTTAATCACTTGTTAAAAGACAGGCTTTCAGATAAAAGGAATATGGTAGCTTTTTAAACATTCATACATACTTTGTAAAAAGACATTAACGTTCACACTGAAAATAACATTAAAACCGTAGCCTTTCATAAAAGAGGATGTTCCCTCATCTGGTTTATTCCATCATAATTAATTTATCCTTTCTGCCATAAGAACATTTTCAATTTCTGAAGTTTTCTATTGAATCTTATTCTGTACTGAGTACTGCCACTGAGAATCTGATAGAGTCGGTGGTGTCTCCTGAACGAACGTGACAAACACACAGGTAACTGAGTTGTGTTGACGATAGACAATAGACATCCAATATTGATATGGTGTTTTCACTGGCCAAACTGCGGCGTTAGTCGTGCACTTTCCTTTGCGAACAATAACCTGTTTTAGCTCCAAGGGAAGGGATCCATGTATACTTATCTGGATTGAATTGTCAAAGCCCGAAAATAGTTGGGGCATGCCTTTTGTAGGATTGGGGTCGGGATCGTGTTGCAGAGGGGCAGTTACCGCTTCCTAAGAGGCCTGAAGGAGTCATAGCGGCGGTGGCGATGCAGTCTTTGGCTTGCGTTGCTAATGCACTGAGGCAACCAGTAGGGCCCCCTGAGAGGCCCCTTTGGCTGGCTCCATTCTCTCTAGCCGCTGTTCGAACGAGTCCGGGCCTGCTTGTCTTGGGGTTTGTAGCAGTGACAGGCATAGTGGCCTATACAGTGGCACACTTTTCTGAGGGGAGAGTTTAGCATGGCCCTGACTTCTGGTTAGGCTGCAGCTGTTTGAAGGCCGCTAATGCAACTTTAGGGATACTGGCCTGGGTCTGATCCCAAGCAGCCGTGGCATGGTGCTTGCCCCCATGCGGTAACTTTAGAGGAGCAAACACCCAGTGCATTATGGACCAAGTGTTGGAGTCCGTTCAAGGAAAGTGTATTGAAGACGATCTCGGTAAAGTCATCTCCACCATCACCCCGTATGCGCTGGGAGATTTCATCGAGTATCTGCACGTAGGCATTTGGGCTATCAGTAGGGCCCTGTTTGCTATTGACTCGAAGCTGGTGGAAGTCGATGGCCTACTCCCCTAGTGTTTGGCATAGCTCTAACTAAATATCCTCCATATTTTCCCTTGCCAGAATGTCCTGATCCATTTCTTGTTTTAGCACTGTGGAACATGCTAACGAGTGGACTTATTTAAGATTGCTCCATTCTAGTTCTGGATGGATAATTTAAAAAATCCTTCACCACTGTCTGAGCTCGAAAGAGTCGCTGTGGACTTCCACCACTTTCAGTTTACAATTTAATGCCCCGACCTCCACCACAGTTAAGCGACCACCGTGTGGTTGGTGTGGTTTCTTCTACCTTGTTTCCAGTGCTGGAGAAGGGTTGCTCCTCGCCTTCTCCTTGCTTGGGCGCGAGTGCTGCCATAGACAGTGCTGTTCACACACATTGACATTGCTTCACCTGCCTCACCACCCTTCAACAATGGAGGAAGAGCAGAGGGAGCTGAGTAAATGAAGCGAATTGGCTCCATTCGTAAACCGTCCTAGCAAGGGCCAAGTCTGTCGTTTTCTTTTCTGAGACAGCTGGTACCAATGCAGCTGTTGACCTATTTGTCACTGAAGCTGTTCAATTTTTGCCAGTCACAGGACATGGTCTGCTTCAGTGGAGGTGCTTGTTCGATGAAGGTTTATTTCTCTAAAAGCACACCTAGCATCTTCAAACTCCTCGTCAAGCTAGTATTTTCTGCCTGTTCGTCAATATTTAGGTCTAGTATTTGATCTAGTTTTCTTTTGATACAATGAGCTTTTTCATGAGCTGTTATCTACCAGCCTAACTGGCAGTGAACGTCAGAAAAGTTCTCCTGCCAGCTTTCGCTTTGTTTTTGCAGCTGCTCTCTCTGTTCTTTTAACTTTTTAATGTTTTCATTCATCTGAACAGTGCAAGAGTTTGCTCTGCAAGTGAACGTATGTCGGCATTTTTTGTCAGCTTAAGTTTGATTTTCTGGAAATGCTCAGAAAGTCTGTCAAGAATATAATCATAGTCCCCTTTATTATCTTCTAGGACTTTTAGGAAGTCTGTTTCAGACACACCAACTTTTTCCATCAGCATGTCTATTAACTATTCCCCGTGATAAAGCAAAGCCATTGCATTTCTGGTTTTACATTTTAACATATGCTTTCCTACTACCTTCTATCAGAAAGAAATATACTCAGTCTAATGACTAAGCACCCCGGATTCACCACCAACAGGAACCTTACTAATCCCAACAATGTGTATCCCATTTCTGACATCACTATGAGATTAGGATCACAGGTCCAACTCAGATACACAAATGGTCATATGATTTGCAAGATATTTTATTGAACAACTACAGTTTTGTTGCATAATCATATACTACCGATGATTAAGATAGCTGTCGACATATAACCCGGGACAGACGAGAGCAGTGTATGCGGAGCCAAACGACCGGGCAGACAGATGGACACCCATACACATGGCGAGGCACAGCAGTGGACTCAGAATGGTGGATCGCTTCAGCCCGCAGCTTCGGTTACATCAGTTGGGTTGCTCCTCCAGGTGTAGAAGGTGTTAGGCCGTTAGCCAGCATTAATTCACCTCAGAAGTAAAGAATTAACCAACTTGTTATACTACTCAGTCAGCATTCATCCACCCTGAGATAGCCTCCACCCCTGATTGCCTGCTTTTCCCTCTTCGTCACTCATTTTTATACTTTGTTTCAATTGGGCAGGTGGATAACTGGTGGCAATAATATTTTAACGATTCTATAGTCCAATTACAGGAAAAAGTATACTAATGGGGTCATTTTGTTCCTTATCACTGTCTGAATGTCTTGTTGCCCTTTGAAGACACAGCTTGTTTATCTTTAAGGCTCCTTGCTAAATCTTTTATCTCCATCGCTAAGCATTGAAGGACTTTTTTTCTGTTTTATTTTGCTGCGACCTTAACTCTCAGTGTATGTTGAGCTGGCAGAAGTGTTTATTTTATTTTATAACACGCAATTTCTTTGGGTGTAAAGCTTTCTTACAATGTGTACAAGCTCCAAGTTTGTTAAGACAGTAGGACGTTACATATCTAATATTAACCCGGTACAGTCAGCTTTCGGTAGAGAAAAGTGACCCAAGAACAGAAGAGGCAGAACAATAGAGGAATTTTCAGTTTACTTTCCCTTCACTGCTTTGATTACGAACTGTGTGATAGATACATTTACTTCAGTAGTTAATAACTTGATAATCTAACGATACTACTGATTTAATTTGAATCAATGTCTAATTTATTCTCCTTTATGGCTACGAAATGATCTAAGCATGCGTCTTTGTCAGAAGTTTCAGAGATTGGCCGTTCCATTGTTGCATGGTTAGCTCTATATCTTTACTTTGCACTGCCAACTTCGACAGTCAAATTTTCTCTGCCTTAGACCAGAAATGTACGTTCTAATTACAATAGTTTCAATAATGAAATTTAAAGATTACTTTAATTTAATTCATGGACTTGTCATTGTTAATTTATTTTTCTTCAGTTCCTGCTATTCGCGATTGGCTTTAAATATGAATATAACATGAAGCAAATACAAAATTCTAGTATATTAGATGATACAAAATACAACTGCATTGTGTGACGAAAAAATTACGATACAGAACAGAAGGGTACACCAATGCAATATCGTGCAATGATGTAAATGGTGGGCGATACTACAGGGATGAGATTTGCATTGTAAAGGAACACCTTCTCTGCTGATTGTTGTGAGCCAGGTTAACCAGCAAGAAGTGTTGAATTGGGGTAATACGTATCTTGGGCAATGAGTTTCAACTCATGCCATGTCCGACTCAGTTTGGCAACGTGTGCATGATGACAGGAATTATTAGATAATTAGGGCAAAATAGCGAATTAGCTGTGAGAGCAGCAGCATCATTAGTGGCTTGAGTAAGCAAAAGAGAGCTGCTGTAAGTTATACATAATGGGCCAAAAATTTCGGCCCCACCAGGTCTGTACGAAGTGCGCACAGACCCAGCAAGTCCTCACAAAGGGTTATATTCTGGGCATGATGTGCATGAACCGAAAGATTTCCTTGACAGATCCTTCACATCCCCGGGAGAAATAATTATTCACATGGGTGTGATAGGCTATTTGCCCAACTCTTGCCCAGCGAATGTCTTTGAAACTTTTATGTCTGGTAAAATCAGGCACATAAATTACCAGTGTAAGAGTTTTAAAACATATAAAAATTAAAATTACATACATAAGTTTAAATTAAAATCGCGGTCCATTAAACCCTTATGAAACACATGTTTTAAAATTGTAAAAAATATATATTTTTTCTAAAACATTTAATTTAATTTAATTTCAATTAAGTTTAAATATGTGATATTTATTTTATTTATTATGTTGTGTTTCTTGCTTTAGGGGTTTATTCCAATTGATAATAATAGGAACTCGTAAAGACGGAGTTCCCATTATTATCAATGCAAATATGCAGTTTTTGGTGGTTCAGTCCATTCACTCCAGCTTTTTCGTAATTACAGGGATTTCATCTTTCTGTACTTTACGAATGGAATGAAGGCCTCTGACCTGAATCGAAGATGCTTCTGGGACCACCTGGACTTTTTGGAAAAAAATTAGGGGTGGAGGCATTTGTCGGACGGAATCCTCCGAATGTTCCCCCCCGTCCCAACCCCCGCAATATCTTATGAGCAGTATTGGCAATTAACCGTGAGAAAGATTGAGAATGCTGAGGTGAAAGTATACTACTTCAACAATGTCTGTGAGTAATGCAGGCGAACTTTACATTGGCACATCTGATGAGATCATTAATGCCAGTAATTCATTTGGCTGTTCGGTGGAAGGTGTGCTGTAACTTCGGTGTAAAACTATGGGGTAATTCTAACCCAAAGTGTATTTCTGCACAGCAGCAAGGTCCGGGAAATAGCACTGATTGCAGTAATGGATGGTGCAATCATTTATCAAGAAATTATTCCTGTCAGATTAGTGTCCACCGACTATCCCTGTGGAAGTGGACAGCCTTCGTATTGAGAATTTTTTTCCAGCCACATTTACAAGGTTGCATGTGAAAGCGTCTGGACCTTTAATTGACTCTTATCGGCCCCTATTTCCTGTTTTTGACAAAAAATGTACCTCCATATTAATCTGCTTTAGCACTTAACAGCATTCAGCAGCACATGATTTCCCACTTGATAAGGGACAAATTACCTACAGGGAGCGCGTTTTGTGCTGTCATTCCTGCTCAGCCTGCAAATGCGGGACAACACAGAAGCTAGGAAGCATGTCTCTTGAACTCTTCTCATGGGCTGTTGTCCTCACGCCGCTCAAATTCCCACCATTGTCTCGATGTACAACATGAAATTATGCCGTGATTTTTGCATAACAAAAACCCACCATTGTGCTCCACAGGCGTAAACTCCAACAAAAGAAATAGACGAGCAAACCAAACCTGGAAACATTGGGAGAGGGCAGTAAAAGTTTGACCAACTTTTTTTATGGCGAATTTTATTGGCAGAGAGAGTGGCAGAGAGGATGAGGCAGAACATTCCAGATTTTAGGAAATATACAGCTGAGGACACGGCCGACCATGGTGAATGTAGTCGGGGAGCCAAAAAAGGTCGGAATTGAAAGAATACAGTGTTGAAATGTAATTGTAGAGCCAGAAAATATTGTAGAGATTGGGATTGGCATGCCCATGCAGCGAAAGATAAGAATTTTAAATTGTCGAACCATGAGAGCAAAGCCGGTCACAGGGGGGTTTCACAGGAGACAGCAATGTCAGTCGATGACCAATACCACCTGGGTATAAACATCGCCTAATGTGGAGCTCAGAAATTAAATTTGAGTGGGCTGTTCCTCTGCCCCAAGCAAACATTAAAGATAATGTTTCCCACTTCCCTCTATATCCTTTCATTGCTGCACACTTTCTATACTTATTACCCAGGTGGTAAAGATTAAAGTCTACTTGATGGATACAACACTACGGCTTTAAAAAATCATTAATTTTTCTTCAAGTCTTTATCTTCACGCATTGCACTGACAATATCTTACTCTTCATCATCATACCATATCAAAGTAATTATCTTATAATTTGGTCAGGTGAATTTGTACTAAGACTATAGCAATACACTAAAAACGTGATACATTTTGTATTGAATATGCTTGTGCTAAATGAGTTTAAATCAAATTCCAGCTCAGTATATTAATGCGTGATAGCCTCTTTTGATCACTATCTGAAGCTGGTAGTACGTCCAATTACATAAATTTAAGCTACAAGCACTCAATTTTAATTTTAAAGAGTGGACAGAATTACAAACGAATTGTAATAAGAACACGACTTTGATTCACAAAATAAGGAGTAAATATCGAAACAGGTAGCGCTACATTATTGAGGCTATAAACTTTAAGTAATGTTTCGGTGAGTAACATACAACATATTATTTGTCCATATAACTCTAATAGTTATAAGCTTAGATCAATTTTCCATATGTTTTCCCTGGTTTCAACTTCACGTGCACACAAACCGCATTGTGCCTTCGGTATTTCTGCAAAGCCAGTCGTCCATGTCAGTTGCCTTATTGCTTAAGAAATCTACAAAAGATAGAAAATGCAGTATGGGGGAACATTTCTGCTTCCAACGTTATCTGCCTGTTTTCTCAGAGGCACATTTTTTGTCTAAGTATGTGAATACATTTATAGAAAAAAGGTTGCATTGGCAATTCCTTCGATTAGTTGCCATGTGTCACTCTGCTAGTCAATTGGTTGCATCACAGTATTAGCAAATAAATGATTCAGTTGCACAATAGTTACGATATTTCCACAAATATCCCCACTTAAATAATGATGTATACATTAGCAGTTGTCTTACTTCTCTTGTTGCTTAATTTTATTATAACTGCTATCAACTTTTCACAATTTCATAAGGATGCAGATATTACAGCATCCAAATCATTGTTAATTGCTTTCAACTGCTAAACAATTGTGAACATATTTACAATTTTATATTTTATTTTTGAATTCATTCTCTCAATCATGCACTCGCTACAATAATTGTACAGTTCTCCTTTTTTCAAAGTTATTTCTTTAATTGTTTTTCTCTAGATGTATGTTCAGCAAAGTGCTTACTGTAGCAAAATCCAACCTATCCATGCACCTTCTCAAAGGATCATAGAATTAGAGAATTATACAGTATCGTGCCTCTGCCGGCTTTATTAAAGTGCTGTGCAATTGGTTCTACTCGCAATGTCTTCCCCCAAAGGCCTGCAAAATGATCCTTTCAAGTTTTCATCAAATTTCATTTTGAAAGTTACTGCTAAATCTCCTTCCACCTTTCAGACATTACGGCCCAGGCCACAACAACACACGGGAACAAAAAATCCTCTAGTGGCTTCTGCCTCTTTTACACATTACCTTAAATTTGACTTAACATAATTGTGTTCATGATTTTGAACACATTTATCCACTCGCCCTTTAAACTTCTCTACTCTAAGGAGAACACTCCCAGCCTCTCGAGTTTCTCCACGTAACTGACTTCCCGCACCCCGATACCATTCTAGTAAATCTCCTTCGTGTTTCCTCGAAGGCCTTGACATCCTTCCTAAACATTGTTGCCCAGGATTGGCCACGATACACATCCTGTGGTCTAATCAGCGCTTTATATATGCTTAACATAACGTCCATGCTTTTGAACTCAATGCCTTGATCTATAAAGCAAAGGATTCCATGTGCTTTATCACCAAATTCCAAACTTGTCTTGCCACTTTCAGCCCTAGATCTCTGTTACTGCAACACCTTTACAATTGCGCCATTTTGTTTATATTGCTCCTTCTCATTTTGCTACCAAAATTAATCAATTAGCAATGCTCTGCATTCAATTTCATCTGCTATGTTTCTGCCCTTTTCACCGCTCTGTTTTTGTGCTCCTGAAATATGTTGCTACCTTCCTCACTGTGTACTACATTTCCGAATTTAGTGGCATTTGAAAATTTTGATATTATGCCTTGTATACCCTAATCCATATCATTAATATATATGAAAAAAACAATGGTCTCAATAAAAAACATAGTGGGTCACCACTTTAAACGTCCCTCTAATTTATAAAAACAAACGTTCAACTCTAGTCTCTGCTTCCTGTTCCTTGGGAAATTGAGTACCATGCTGCCACTGCACCTTTATTCCCATGGCTTTGAACCTTGGCACAAATGTATTAATTTTTCCTTCATCAAATGGTATTGAAAGTCCATATACACAACATTAACCATACTACCATCATTAAACATCACTATTACATCATCAAATAACTAATTCGAGGTAGTCAAAGATGATTTGCCTTCAAAAAATCCAATCTGGTTTTCAATTATTAATCATATAGCTCAAAGTGTCAATTAATTTTGTCTCAAATTATTGACACCAACTTTTTACACCTCCGAAATTAGGCTGACTAGGGTGTAGTTGCAGGATTTATCCCTCTCCACTTTGTTGAATAGGGGTGTAACATTTGCAATTTTCCAATTCTATTGTGTCCCGAGCCTCTAAAATGTCCACCCCTGGTTCACGCAGGAAGCAAAGAAGAATACCATTTGGACCGGTGATTTCCTATTATGTGCGTAGCCAACCATCTAAATGCATCCTCTTTTTTGTTATCGGCTCCAATTTCTCTACTAACTCCTCCTTTACTGAGACATTGGCAGCATCCTCTTCTTCAGTGAAGGCAGATGCAACGTACTCATTTAATATCTCTGCTATCCTCTCTGCCCCCCCAAGACATATGTGATTATTTCCCAAATTGGCCCCACCCTTATTTGGCTACCGTTTCAATATTTATATGCTACTATCTCAGATATTTGCATGCAATCTATTTGCAGTTCTCCTCTGCACATTCAGTTTTAAACCTTGTTTTCTATTGCATTATGAACCTCATATCTATCATAAGCCTTCTATCGCTTTTTCATTTAATCTCTATATGTTTAGTCATCCATGGAGGTCTAGCTTAAATACCATTCCTTTCCCCCAGCTAGGAATCTGCCTCCTCTGTACCTAAACATTTTCCTCTTTGAAATCACATCATTGCTCATTTAATCTTTTGCCTGTGAATTTTCGATTGCAATCCAGCTGGGCCAGGTCCTTTTTGAACTCAATAAGATGAGTCCTCCTCCAGTTGAGTAAGTCATTATTTGATTTTTCTTCGTCCTTTTTCTCGAATCCTCTAAGCTTAATGATATTGTGTGTGATCACTTTTTCCAAATGCTTCCCCACTGAAACATACTCCCTTGTCCTAAAATAATTCCCCAGAACTAGCTAGTGCACTGCTTTCTTCTGCATTGGACTGGAAACATACTGATCAAGAAAGCTCTATTGTACACATGTCAGGGATTCATATTTCTCTTTGCCCTTTACAGTTTCATTATTCCAGTCTACGTTAGCATATTTGTTGTACACATTATAAATCCGCTAAATACTTAGAATCATTCAGAAATTTCCTGGAAATGTGTTCATGTACATCCTTCCCACCATTTTCCATACAATCCCAAAGATTAATTTAAATTAATATATGTTGTCTTTGAACCTTTAAGTGCATCATCTATTCCCAATGCTGTAACGGTATTTTTTTTATCAATTCACACTCCCCATCTTATTTTGTTTATCTTTCATGAATGGTATGTAGCCACGACAATTAAGTTCCCAATAATATATTGTTTGAGTCTGCTCTCCCAATTTCCACGATGTCATAATCGCTCATGTTTTCTTATGCCTTGAGCTCATGAAGCATATTGATCATGCTCCATTCATTTATGCACATGCAATCCGAACCCACCTCAGTCTTCTTTGCATTTCTGCCCTCTCTGATCCCTTGCTAATCCTGAAGCTTTATTTATTGTGATGCTGTTCCTCCTTCCCAGACCTCTGCACACCTTAATTCTCCTCTCCGATGCTTTATCTTGATGCAGCTCCAAAAATAGTTTAATCCTTCCCCCACAGGATTAGTTAAATTCCCCATCAGGTCATTGGTCCTAAACCTGTTGAGGTACATCCCTCCAATCTTGTAAAGGTCAAGCCTTTTAAAGAATTTCTCCCAGTGACCAGAAGTAAGGAGGGCTCCCTCCTCTGGAATCTTACCAGCCACCCGTTAACCTGTACATTCTTACACTTGCTCTGCTCACAGTATTTAGCACTGGCAGTAACCCACAGGTTACCAAATTTTAGGCTTCTACAAGTAATGAAAATGAAGAGAGTAGCAGTAGTATGCATTTGTCTCTATGAGGCTGAGAATGGAACCATTAATGGGAATATAGAAATGGCAGCGATGTTAAACAATATGTTGCACCTGACGTCATCGTAGATATAGGAAGGTATATCAAAAATAGTGGGAAACAAAACCGCTAATGAGAGCAGTGAACTTAAAGTAATTAACATCAGTAGAGAAAAAGTACTCGAGAAAATAATGGGACTGAAAGCCGATAAATCCCCTGGATCTGATCGGCTCATCCTTGGGTTCTAAAAGATATGGCTTCAGAGATGCATTGGTTGTGATTTCCAAATACCTCTACATTCAGGAATGGCTCCAGCGGGTTCAAAGGTCAAAAATGTAGCCCCACTATTAAATAAAGAAGGAGAGAATACAGAGAACTCAGCCCACTTAGCCATAAGTCAGTCGTCAGGAAAATGCAGGAATCCATTATTAAAGAACTGGCAACATGATACTGAGAAGATCATATGATTAGGCAGAGTCAGCATGGTTATATGATAGGTAAATCGTGTTTGACAAATTTATTAGAGCTTTTTGAGTACTTAATAGCAGGTTAGATAAAGGGGAACCAGAGGATGTCGTATATGTATACATATTGCAAAAATGTATTTGATAAGGTGTCACAGTAAAGCTTCTTAAGCAAGATAACGCCACTTGGGGTTTGGGGTAATGTTTTAGCATGGACAATGTAATTGTTAACAGACAGAAAACTGGGAGTAGGGATATAAACTATTCATTTTCATATTGGCACGCAATATCTATGGGTGCCTCAAGGATCAGTGCTTGGGCATTAGCTATGTACAATCTATAGTAATGACTGATATGAAGGTACTGAATGCTATGTATGAATGTTTGCTGATGACACAAAGCTAGGTGGAAAAGTACGATGTGTGGAGGTCGCAAAGTGCCCGCAATGAGATATGGACAGGTTAAGTGAATGGGCAATAAGGTGGCGGATGCTGTATAATTCGGGGAAATGTGATGTTATTCACGTTGATAGGAAGAATAGATCAACAGAATGGTTTTTTTTAAATGGTGAAAAACTTTAAATGTTGGTGTTTAGAGCGATTTACATGTTCTACTATAGGAATCACAGAGAGTTCACATGTAGGTACAGCAAGAAATTTGAAAGGGAAATGGCATGTTGGCCTTTATTGCTCGAGCGTTTGTAGTACAAGAGTAATGAAGTCTTGCTACAATTGTACAGGGCCCTGGTGAGACTACACCTGGAGTATTCTGCACAGTTCTAATCTCCTTATTTAAGGATGTATAGACTTGCCTTAGTGGCAGGGCAACGAAAGTTCACTAGCTTGATTCCTGAGATGAGGGTGTTTTCCTATATTAGAGATTGAAGATATTAGGTCTACGTTGTCTGGAGATAAGAAGAATGAGAGGTGATCTCATTGAAACACATAAGACTCTGAGGGAGTTGGACAAGATAAACACTGAGCGAATGTGTTCCCTGGCTGGAGAGTCTACAACTAAAGGGCACACTCTCCGAACAAAAAGTTGTCATTTTAAAATTGAGATTAGGAGGAATTCCTTCCTTCAGAGCGTTGTGCATCTTTGGATTTACCCGCCACAAGGTTGTGTGGATATTCAGCTATTGAGCATAATCGGAGCTGAGATTGATCTTTGGACTGCAAAGAAATCAAGGTATGTGGAGATAGGGCAAGAAAGTGGAATTGAGGTCACAGGTCAGCCATGATCGTATTGAATGGTGGAACAGGCACGAGGGCTACATGCGCTACTCCCACTCCTATTACTTATATTCTTATATTCTCAACTTGATCGATAGTCCCACAAAACACGATGTAGTGCTTCAACACTTTGCTTTCTATGGTTGATACCAAAAGGGACCACGAATTTTGGCAGCTACCCTTCCCCACGAAAGTGTTTCTGCATCTGTTCTGTGAGATATTTTGCCCTCGAATCAGGAAGGTAACACTTCAACCAGGTTTCATTCAATCATTGCAGAAACGCATATCCATCACTCTGACTATCTAATCTGCTATGGCAAGTGTACGCCTACAGTTCGCTGTGTCTCCCTCCCCCTGTCCAGCATGCAGTTCATTGTTCCACGGTGCCATGGATGTGCTCGAGATTTCAATTCCCCAAGATGTTGTCACCCTCACTGGCATTCAGTAATGACAGCCGGTTTGAGTGTGCCACACTCCTCGAAGATTCCTGAACCACCCGCCTCACCCTACACTGGCGGTTGGCAATCCATTTACTATTAACCTGAACTCACTGTAACTGTGGGCGGAAGAACTCCCGATCACGGCATTCAGTGACTCCAGTCGCAACTCAATTTCAGAAAAACTTTGCTGGAGCTCAAATATCAGGGGGCACTTCCTGCACACATGTCCCAATTTTCCCACTTGGGACAACAACGGGCAACTGGTCTTAGCTGCCCCGTCATTTGAATTGAGTTCTATGTACATAAGTTACATAATCTTGCAAGTCTGTTTTAGTTTAGCACCATGTTAAACTTCAATACTTTAGCAAATGTTGATGTGCAATTAAACTATGTAATAACAGAGGACGGCTAATACTCTTCTGCAGCAGTGTTTACAAAGCAAGGGAACTTTGCGAAAGCTACAGTAAACTAAGAAATTGTGAATATATTGCATGACATAAGAAAAATTAGACAAGAATGAGGGACTATAATTGCTGGTAGTACTTAAAGTAGAAACTGTAACCTGTACCGGATGGGATACTACTGACTTGACCGAAGTACAACAAGAAATTGTGGAGCGTGCCCACGATCTTCCAATCACCCTTAGATAGGAGATGCTACTAGAGGACTGGAGAATTGCGACCAGACACACTTGTTCAAAAAATGGGCGATAAAGCATACCTGGCATTTGCAGGCCAGATAATTCAACGTTACTGATTGGAAGCATTTAAAATCAATAAACCGAGAGAAAATTAACAGCCACATGGATAATTATGCGGTTTGGCGACCCCTCTAATAACTGTCCATTCCACCAAATAAAGCAGCGCAAGCACAGCCTTGTTAAGGGAAATTGCATTTAACTAACTTAATTGAGTTTATTCATGAGGTGACAGAGAGCATCATTAGTGCTGTGAACTTAATTTTGGTTATATGGACTTAAAAAGGGCGTCTTATAACCTAACACATGAGAGGCTTGATGGCGAAATTGAAGCCCAATGGATAAAAGGCGAGTAGCAGTATCGGTACAAAACCGACAAAGTCATAGAAAACAGAGCGTCGTGGAGAATGGCTATTTGTTTTGGATTGGACGGAGATATACAGTGGAGTTTCCAGGTTTCAGTAGCAGGATTACTACTCTGTCTGATATGCATTATTGACTTGGATTTGGGGTACTATGCACAAGTTCGACACTTAGAGATGAAACAAAGCATGGAAGTGTATTAAATAGCGAGGAAGTTAGTAATAGGCTTAAATTGGATGTAGGCACCCTGGTGGAATTGGCGGACATATGGCAGATGTAACCAATGCTGAAAAGTGTGAGGTAATATATTTTCGTAGGAAAATGAAAAGAGACACTGCAATCTAAATGTTACAATTTTAATGGTTGTGCAAGAAAAAAGAGGTCCGGGTGTGTTTTACACATTTTTTGAGAAGTCAGGATTGCTTAACAATCATTTATAAACCATATGTAATTCTGGGTTTATAAATAGAAGCAGAGAGTACAATATCCAGTACGTTATGCTAAACCGAAATAATTCTTTTCATCGGCCTTAATATCAATTCCTTTCTTGCTCACAAATCTCTGAATATCTAGTAAACCTTTCTTGCTCTTTCAGCAGTTCTTGTAATGTTGTCGAGGATACTTACACTAATCACACTAAATCACAGTTGTCTGAGCTTGCTGCAAACTGGTATTCTTTGTTTCTATATCACACTAAATCACAGATGTCTGAGCTTGCTGCAAACTGGTATTCTTTGTTTCTATTATTTTCCATTTTGCCACTTTAAATACCGTTTCTACTCCTCAACTAATATTCCCAGGCTATCCAGCTACATTTATGTTTGGGGTATATTTCCCGCTCTTTGCATTCAAGCTCAATTTTCTATCAACTGCCACATTATAGCGTTTTATTTCTATGCCGAGTGTCAAAAAGTATATTCCGCCTGCAAAGTTAATGCAGCTGGCACTAATTCCTATAGAAACCCAGTAATATTGACACAGTAAAATGCAAACACTTGTTTATGGAATATCCAATGTGTTTTGATTTATTGAACAATTACTATTTTGAAGAAAAATAAGGTATGATCTATCGGGCATCTATTGTCAACGAATCCAAAAATGCAAGGGCAAAACAATAATTTACTTTCCGCAATCTGCGATGAATTAATTTATATTAATGATTGGGCTGAAGGGACCGAGTGTACTGTAGGTAAATTTACTGATGATGCAATGATACGTGGGAAATCAAGTGGTAAGGAAGATACAAATAATCTGCAAATGCTCATAGATACATAAAGGAAATAGGCAATAACTTGACAGGTGCAGTACATTGTGGGAAAATGTGAGTTTATCCACTTTGTTTGTAAAATTGGAAAAGCAAAATATTACTTAAATGAAGAGAGAGTTAAGGATGCTGCAGTACTGAAAGGATCTGGGTGTCCTCGTACATGAAACACAAAAAGTTAACATGTAGGTGCAGCAACTAATTAGGAAGTCGAATGGAATGTTGGCCTGTATTGCATGAGGAATGCTGTGTAAAAGTAGGGACATCTTGCTACAACTGTACAGAGCGTTGATGAGACGAAACATAGAGCACCGCGTACAGTTTTGCTCCCTTAATTAAAGACAGATATACTTGCATTGGAACAGTTCATAGAAGTTTGCTCAATTGATTCCTGTAATGAAGGGGATGTCGTCTGAGGAACGGTTGAGCATGTTCGGCCTGTATTCCTTGGATATTAAGAGGATGAGAGGTGATCTTATTGAAACATGTAAAATCCTGCAGGGACTTGAATTGGTAGATTCCTCCAGGGGGAATCTAGAACTAGGGGGCATAGTTTGAGAATACAGAGTCGCCCATTTAAGACTGAGATGAGGAATAATTTCCTCTTGCAGTGGGTCGTGAAACGTTGGAATTCTTTACACCAAGGAGCTGTGGATGCTCAGTTATTGAATATACTGAAGGCTGAGATAACTGTAGGGAAGGCAAGGGTTATGCTGAACAGGTAGAACAGTGAAGTTGAGGCCAAGATCAGTTCAGTCATTAACATATTGAATGGTGGAGAAGGCTCGATGACGTATTCATGCTCCTATTTCTTATATTCATATTTTCAGATGTAATTCACCCAATAACAGTCAGCATGACGCGTATTAATGGGCGAAAAAATTGCGGTCAGAGGCATGTTTCTAAAAATACCTAGTGGTCACACAGGAACATAGACTTACCCTCCGAGGCCGAGTTGCACAGTCCAGAATAGAGGACCACTTATTCCAGGAGTGTATGCAATAACCTGGGATCACTTTGGCCTAGACCACCAATCACAATGTAGCAGCCTCGTATAGAATTGCACGGGGTAGCCTGGAGGAGAAATTCATAGAATGTATATGCGATTGTTTCTTTGAACAGTACGTTACAGAACCTACAAGGGAGCAAGCTATCTTAGATCTGGTCCTGTGTAATGAGACAGGAATAATAAACGATCTCCTAGTAAAAGATCCTCTCGGAATGAGTGATCACAGTATGGTTGAATTTGTAATACAGATTGAGGATGAGGAAGTAGTGTCTCAAACGAGCGTACTATGCTTAAACAAAGGGGACTACAGTGGGATGAGGGCAGAGTTGGCAAAAGTAGACTGTTTGCACAGACTAAATGGTGGCACAATTGAGGAAAACTGGAGGACTTTCAAGGAGCTCTTTCATAGTGCTCAACAAAAATATATTCCAGTGAAAAAGAATGGCCTTAAGAGAAGGGATAACCAGCCGGGGATAACCAAGGAAATAAAGGAAAGTATCAAATTAAAAAACCATGAGTATAAGGTGGCCAAGGTTAGTGGAAAAATAGAAGATTGGGAAATTTTAAAGGACAGCAAAGAATGACGAAGAAAGCAATAAAGAAAGGAAAGATAGATTACGAAGGTAAACTTGCGCAAAACATAAAAATGGATAGTAAAAGCTTTTACAGATATATAAAACGGAAAAGAGTGACTAAAGTAAATGTTGGTCCCTGAGAAGATGAGAAGGGGGATTTGATAATGGGAAATGTAGAAATGGTTGAGACCTTAAACAATTATTTTGCTTCGGTCTTCACAGTGGAAGACACAAAAACCATGCCAAAAATTGCTGGTCGCAGGAATGTGGGAAAGGAGGACCTTGAGACAATCACTATCACTAGGGGGGTAGTGCTGGACAGGTTAATGGGACTCAAGGTAGACAAATCCCCTGGTACCGATTAAATGCATCCCAGGGTATTAAAAGAGATGGCGGAAGTTATAGCAGATGCATTCGTTATAATGTACCAAAATTGTCTGGACTCTGGGGAGGTACCAGCGGATTGGAAAGCAGCTAATGTAATGCCTCTGTTTAAAAAAGGGGGCAGACAAAAGGCAGCTTAGTTTAACAACTGTAGTGAGTAAAATGCTTGAAACTATCATTAAGGAAGAAATAGCGGGACATCTAGATAGGAATAGTGCAATCAAGCAGACGCAGCATGGATTCATGAAGGGAAAATCATGTTTAACTAATTTACTGGAATTCTTTGAGCATATAACGAGCATGGTGGATAGAGATGTACCGATGGATGTGGTGTATTTAGATTTTCAAAAGGCATTCGATAAGGTGCCACACAAAAGGTTACTGCAGAAGATAAAACTATGCGTAGTCAGTGGAAATGTATTAGCATGGATAGAGAATTGGCTGATGAACAGAAACCAGAGAATCGGGTTAAATGGGTCCTTTTCGAGTTGGAAATCGGTGGTTAGTGGTTTGCTACAGGGATCGGTGCTGGGACCACAACTGTTTACAATATGCATAGATGACCTGGAAGTGGGGACAGAGTGTAGTATAACAAAATTTGCGGATGACACTAAGATTAGTGGGAAAGCGGGTTTTGTAGAGGACACAGACAGGCTGCAAAGAGGTTTAGATAGGTTAAGCGAATGTGCTAAGGTTTGGCAGATGGAATGCAATGTCGGAAAGTGTGAGGTCATCCACCTTGGGGAAAAAAACAGTAAAAGGGAATGTCATTTGAATGGGGAGAAATTACAACTTGCTGCGGTGCAGAGGGACCTGGGGGTCCTTGTGCATGAATCCCAAAAACTTAGTTTGCAGGTGCAGCAGGTAATCAGGAAGGCGAAGGAATGTTGGCCTTCATTGCGAGAGGGATGGAGTACAAAAGCAGGGAGGTCCTTCTGCCACTGTACAGGGTATTGGCGAGGCCGCACCTGGAGTACTGCGTGCAGTTTTGGTCACCTTTCTTAAGGAAGGATATACTAGCTTTGGAGGGGGTACAGAGACGATTCACGAGGCTGATTCCGGAGATGAGAGGGGTACCTTATGATGATAGATTGAGTAGACTGGGTCTTTACTCGTTGGAGTTCAGAAGGATGAGGGGTGATCTTATAGAAACATTTAAAATAATGAAAGGGAGAGACAAGATAGAAGCAGAGAGGTTGTTTCCACTGGTCGCGGAGACTAGAACTAGGGGGCACAGCCTCAAAATACGGGGGAACCAATTTAAAACCGAGTTGAGTAGGAATTTCTTCTCTCAGAGGGTTGTGAATCTGTGGAATTCTCTGCCCAAGGAAGCAGTTGAGGCTAGCTAATTGAATGTATTCAAGTCACAGATAGATAGATTTTTAACCAATAAGGGAATTAAGGGTTACGGGGAGTGGGCGGGTAAGTGGAGCTGAGTCCACGGCCAGATCAGCCATGACATTGTTGAATGGTGGAGCACGCTCGAGGGGCTAGATGGCCTACTCCTGTTCCTAATTCTTATATTCTTATGTAGACTAATATGAGCACCGGTCTCCCATTATGATGAATAGGATTACCACTAAAGTTAAACAACACAAAAATATAAATTAAAAAAACACTTCACATAAAAAAGTGAAAGAAATTGCATTAAATTAAATTTTTTAGTGAAAATATTTTTTGGAATATTACGTTAAAATTATTTTAATCGCATTAAAAACAAACGTATCTTCATAGGCAGGGGTTTTCATATAAAAATCGTTTATAACATTTATTTTTGTATCCAGTAAAACTCTTACACTGATAAAAGCAGGACATTCGCTGGGCAAGAGTTGGGCAAATAGCAAAAATCTCAACACGTAAACACGCTTCTCCCGTGGATGCTTACGATCTGTCAAAACCTCAATGATTGCAAGTGACGGGTAAGATGCATGTGTATCGTACACACTGGTAGAGACTGCAATTTTTGGCACAATGTACCGCCAATGTTCGAATTAATACTTAAAAATAGGACTATTGATCGTTTGAAACAATAAATAATGCTTTACCTGCAATGGAGGTGAGCCATAAAATGGTCGGCAACAAGGAAAGATAGCAACAGAACTATTAAGAAACCAAATATCAACCTGCAGATCAAAGCATCGCGAAGTCTGTAATTGGAACCTGCAATATACAAAATTATGGATTTTGTGCTATAAGGAGTATTATTTTGTAACATTACTCAATAAATGACACAAATAAAGAAGCGGCAAAATATAATATTTCGTTCCTACTTTGCATATGTAATGATATGAGAACAACAACATACTATGGGAAATAAATATTAGCATTTTGGAACCATTGTTAAATCTCATTATGCTTTTCTTCAAATATCCTAATCGAGGCAGGAACCAAACAACTTTTTCACCAGTGCCTGCTAGTTGATTATAAATAGTTGATCGAGTGGAAATATAGTCACTGCAATTAGTATGAATTTGGTTTGCATGCGCTAATATGCCATTGATTGATATACTGTGTGCAATAACAGGTTTGTTTAATTCCAAAACTGAGTTGGTCTTTAAACGTATGGCATGTTAGCGCACTATAGAACATCTGCGAATGCGCTTTCTCTGGCAAAACCCATCCCATTTCATTTTTATTTTCTCTGTGCTTCAATATCACCAAAGGGGAATGTTATTAGCTATCCGGTTAACTGTGGTGCTAAACCATAACATCCCGATTTAATCTTTCTAATTCTCTACGTATTAAGTGTAATATGTTACTGATCAAAACCAAATGTTATATACTGCTATGGATCTCCTGTTATGTTTTATTTCAGTCATCATGATAGGTAAGTTAATGCCGTGTGACATATTTAGGGGGTAAAATTAGGTTCCACCCGATTTGGGGGCGGTAACCATGGTGAGGCGGGACTTCCTGCGCCCATGGGGGAAGTCTGGCTCGGCCACACGAAAGTGGTTAATTCGCCTCACAGGAAGTGGAGCACAAGTTGCGTGCTCCAATTCCCTTTTGGAAAGGTTCAGGGATGTTACTCAGGTGGCTTCGATAGTGCTACTTGGATTCTACAAGTATCACTTATGCTTTCAATTCCCTTCCCATTCCGTTAAAGTAGAGGGATGCTAAACCTCTACATGGCCATTTCAAGACCTCCACTGGGCTACCAAGGTTGCGTGTAGACATGGCCACAGCCCTGCACTGAGACGGAGTGCAGGGACTGCATGATGGAGGCCCAGTCTACGCGGCAGCAAACTGGAATGAAACGACCGATGTGTCTCCCGAAGAAAAATAATGGCAGTAGGACCTACATTGCATGTCTCCTTTAACTTCTGCTCCACAATCGAAGGTCGGCCCCATTCAAGATTCGCGTAGCTGTTGCTGACATTGCCTGTCGAGGGGTGCTGGCTAAGTTCCGCCATGGAACCCAGGGCAGTAATATCAGAGTGCGCTGCTGCCAATTTCGCACCTCTGCCTCACCTAATTCTAATACAATTTTGTGGGAGTCGTTTGCACCCCGCCGAAAATAGTTTCCTGCCAGTTAGCGCCCCTAGAGGTGCTAATGAGAGATGCAGAACAAGGGAATTTCGGCCTGTACTTTCTCAGAGAAACAAGGAAAGCTCAGTAAATATGACATTTCCAGCATCGCACTCAACTCTAGAAAAATAAATTAACAAAAAATAAATCTTCTCACAATATAAAACAATTAATTTTGTGCAAAAATGTCATCCAGTAATGAAATTAAGATTTCATCAATATTGCAAATAAAATCATTTCAGCAATGTTTCATAATTTGTTTGAGATCAACCTTAAGAAATCAATTTTAAATGCGTTCTTATCAAACGGTCTGACTCTTGGAAAAGTGTAGCATTTATCAGAAGCGATGTCATTTTATGGCTACTTGGAGGATTGCACAACAGACCGCACTGGTTTATTATCAAAATGTTGCAAAAAGAAAATACCTCAGGCCCAAAGTTTGAGTCATCCATTCAATCATTGTTCGATCAAAAAACCAGTGTATTTTTTATTTGCACTCATCAGAACCACGATTAATTTGCCACTTGATATATTTAACACTGGCACTTTAATTCAGCAGCAGTTTGCCAAGTTTCCTGTCCTAGCTTGGAAGGTTGGCAACGCAATCTGTCGAGAAATTGCTCAAATAGCCGTTTATACCAGGTTTCTGACGGTTTTGGTGGTCTTTTCAGAATGCCCAGCAGATTGCCAGAGCCAGTATTCTTTATTTTCATTACATTTCAGTTGTAATAAACTAAGATGGGACATATAACTAAATAGCATTAGAGCAGCAAATAAAGTTCCGAATGAATTACAAATTGCATTCAAGCTGATAATACTTTGTCCAACAGGGAAATTGCAACAGGGAATAACAGATCCAGGGAAGAGTTGATACCAGAAGTGATCTGAATTTTTGGATTAAGGAAAATAAAAAATAATGGGTCATATGTACTTCGTATTGAATTTACTTTATATTATTTAGCAGAAATCATTGGATAGAGAATTCCTATGAGCTCACTCACATGCATTATATATTACACGACAAATTAGGTAACATATTCATTATTTGTAAGACAGAGGAAACAGGACTTAGTATATAGTAAGCAAGGTGGTCTTCCTGTGCTGAATGGTATATACTTTAATGCAAGCAGTATAGCGAATAATGCGATGAGCTGGGAGTATGATATTATAGCTATTACAGAAACATGGCTGAAAGAATGACTGTTCGGCAGATTAATATTCCTGGCTACAGGATTTTTGGACAAGATTGGGAGGTGGATAAAATGTGGTGTGGGGTGGAGGGGGGAGGGTTTGTGGTACTAATTAAAGAAACTATTACAGCGGTGAGGAGGGATGATATGTTAGAGGGATGATTAACTCAGGCCATATGAGTCGAACTGAATACTAACAAAGGGGCGATCACAGTGCTGGGAGTGGATTATAGATAGCCAAACAGTGGGAGGAAGAAAGAGGAGCAAATATGTAGGCAAATTGCTTTGATGTCTAAAAAGCATAAGGTAGTAATAATAGGGGATTTTCGCTATCGAAATATTGATTGGGCCAAAGTTAGTGTGAAGGGTATAGAGGGTGTGGAATTCTTGAAATCCATTCGAGAACTTCTTTACTTAGTAGATAGCAAGCCCAACACGAGAGGAGGCGGTCTTGGAATTAGTTTTTGGGATTGAAGCTGGTCAAATTGATGGGGTATTAGTGGGAGAGCATTTGGGTGCCAGTGACCATAATTCAGTCTGATTCAAATTGGTTTTGGATAAGGACAAGAATCAGCCTGGAATAAATGTTCCGAATTGGGAAATGCTAATTTTATTAAGTTAAGGAGTGTTTTGGCCACAGTGGACTGGAAGCGGCTACTTGTGGGTAAATCATACTCGGAAGAGTGGGTGGCATTCATGGAGGTGATCCGAAAGGTTCAGGCCATACATGTGCCCTTAAAAAAAAAAGCTGGGGAAAATAATTCAAGAGCCTCCAGGATTTCTAGCGACTTACAGAGGAGGATTAAGAAGAAAAGGACGCTTATGTCACATAGAAACATAGACATAGAAAATAGGTGCAGGAGCAGGCCATTCAGCCCTTCTAGCCTGCACCGCCATTCAATGAGTTCATGGCTGAACATGAAACTTCAGTACCCCCTTCCTGCTTTCTCGCCATAACCCTTGATCCCCCGAGTAGTAAGGACTTCATCTAACTCCCTTTTGAATATATTTAGTGAATTGGCCTCAACTACTTTCTGTGGTAGAGAATTCCACAGGTTCACCACTCTCTGGGTGAAGAAGTTTCTCCTCATCTCGGTCCTAAATGGCTTACCCCTTATCCTCAGACTGTGACCCCTGGTTCTGGACTTCCCCAACATTGGGAACATTCTTTCTGCATCTAACCTGTCTAAACCCGTCAGAATTTTAAACGTTTCTATGAGGTCCCCTCTCATTCTTCTGAACTCCAGTGAATACAATCCCAATTGATCCAATCTTTCTTGATAGGTCAGTCTCGCCATCCCGGGAATCAGTCTGGTGAACCTTCGCTGCACTCCCTCAATAGCAAGAATGTCCTTCCTCAAGTTAGGAGACCAAAACTGTACACAATACTCCAGGTGTGGCCTCACCAAGGCCCTGTACAACTGTAGCAACACCTCCCTGCCCCTGTATTCAAATCCCCTCGCTATGAAGGCCAACATGCCATTTGCTTTCTTAACCGCCTGCTGTACCTGCATGCCAACCTTCAATGACTGATGTACCATGACACCCAGGTCTCGTTGCACCTTCCCTTTTCCTAATCTGTCACCATTCAGATAATAGTCTGTCTCTCTGTTTTTACCACCAAAGTGGATAACCTCACATTTATCCACATTATACTTCATCTGCCATGCATTTGCCCACTCACCTAACCTATCCAAGTCACTCTGCAGCCTAATAGCATCCTCCTCGCAGCTCACACTGCCACCCAACTTAGTATCATCGCAAATTTGGAGATACTGCATTTAATCCCCTCGTCTAAATCATTAATGTACAATGTAAACAGCTGGGGCCCCAGCACAGAACCTTGCGGCACTCCACTAGTCACTGCCTGCCATTCTGAAAAGTACCCGTTTACTCCTACTCTTTGCTTCCTGTCTGACAACCAGTTCTCAATCCACGTCAGCACACTACCCCCAATCCCATGTGCTTTAACTTTGCACATTAATCTCTTGTGTGGGACCTTGTCGAAAGCCTTCTGAAAGTCCAAATATACCACATCAACTGGTTCTCCCTTGTCCACTTTACTGGAAACATCCTCAAAAAATTCCAGAAGATTTGTCAAGCATGATTTCCCTTTCACAAATCCATGCTGACTTGGACCTATCATGTCACCATTTTCCAGATGCACTGCTATGACATCCTTAATAATTGATTCCATCACTTTACCCACTACTGAGGTCAGGCTGACCGGTCTATAATTCCCTGTTTTCTCTCTCCCTCCTTTTTTAAAAAGTGGGGTTACATTTGCTACCCTCCACTCCATAGGAACTGATCCAGAGTCAATGGCTATATACTTTAGAATACTTTAGAGGAATATAGAAAGATAAGAGGTAAAATTTAAAAGGATATTAGGAATGCTAACAGAGAGCACGAGAAATTATTGGCCAGTAATAATTAAGGAAAAACCTAAGATATTCTATCAATATATTACGATTAAGAGGGTAACTAAGGAAAGGGTAAGGCCTATTAGAGACCATGAGGGTAATCTTTGTGAGGAGGTGGAAGTTGTTGTAGGGGTCTTAACGAATACTTTGCATCTGTTTTCACAAAGGAAAGAGGTAATGCAGATATTGCTATAGAGGAGGAGTGTGATATTCTGGCTGAATTAAATATAGTGACAGAGGAAGTATTACAGGGTTTGGTAGCTTTGACAGTAGATAATTCCTAGGCCGGGAGGAAATGCATCCCAGGTTGTTCAGCGAAGTAAAAGAGGAAATAGCAAAGGCTTTGCCCATCATGTTCCTGTCCTTTTTGTATATGGGCATGGTGCCGGAGGATTGGAGGACTGCTAATGTAGTACCCTTGTTTAAGAATGGAAAACGGGAAAGACTAACTAATTATAGACCTGTCAGCCTAAAGTCAGTTGTGGGAAAATTATTGGAAAAAATCATGAAAGGCAGGATAAATCTGCATTTGGATAGTCAAGGATTAACTTGGGACAGTCAGCACGGATTTGTTAAGGGAAGATCTTGTTTGACGAAACTGATTTAATTTTTTTAGGAGGTAACCAAGAGGGTCGATGAGGGTAGTGCATACGATGTAGTATACATGCACTTTAGTAAGGCTTTTGATAATGTGCTGCATGGTAGAATGGTCATGAACGTTAAAGCCCATGGGATCCAGGGCAAAGTGGCAAGTTGGATCCAAAATTAGCTTGAAGGTAGGAAGCAAAGTGTAATGATTGATGGATGTTTTTGTGACTGGGAGGATATTTCCTTTGGAGTTCTACATGGCTTAGCACTGGATCCTTGATTTTTGTGGTATATATCAACGATTAAATTTGAATATCGGAAGTATGATGAAGAAGTTCCCAGACGACACTAAAGCTTGCTGTGTGGTTGATGATGAAGAGGAAAGTCATGAGCTGCAGCGGGATATCAATCTACTGGTCAGGTGGGCAGAGCAGTGGCAAATGGAATTTAATTCAGAGAAGTGTGAGGTGATGCATTTTGGCAGGGCTAATAAGGAAATGGTATACACATTAAGTGGTAGGCCACTTAATAGCGTAGATGAACAAAGAGACCTTGGAGCACTTGTCCACAGAACTCTTTTTGGTCGGATAACGAAATAAACATTAAATCAAATGCCCCCCAATCTGGGGGACACTCCAACCATTTTTCAAACGGCCCTTTTTTTGTTTTTTTGGTTTGTTTTTTTGACATTTTTAAAAACTTAAAAAAAAAAAATTTGGGGGCCATAAAATCATTAATTCTACAAGTGCACCCTATAAAAGGGGGGACACTAAAACTGGCAATTAAAACAAATCAAACTGTAAAATAAATAAAAACAAATTAAAATTTGGTTGCCAGGGGTAACGATGCACTCCAGTCCCTCCGGCACCCACCTCTCACGGAAGGCCGCGTGCGTACCGGTGGACACCGCATGCTCCATCTCCAAAGAAACCCTGGCGCGGATGTACGTGCGGACACGTTTCCACAGAACTCTTTTGATAGGAAACATAAAACATTAAATCGTGGCCCCCCGATCTGGGGGACACACCAAACATTTTCCAGTCCCTTTTTTGTTTTTTTTGTGGTTTTTTTTGTTGTTGTTTTTTTTGTTATTTTGGGGCATTAAAATCATATTTTGCCTCCAAGTGCCCCCTATAAAAGGCGAGGGGGACACTAAAAAACACCGGCAATTAAACAAAATAAACCTGAAAACATAAAATCAAATTAAAATTTGGTTGCCGGGGGTGACGATGCACTCCAGTCCCTCCGGTGCCCACCTTTCGCGGAAGGCTGCGAGCGTACCGGTGGACACCGCGTGCTCCATCTCCAAGGACACCCTGGCGCGGATGTACGCGCGGAAGAGAGGCAGGCTGTCAGGTTGAACGACCCCCTCGACCGCCCGCTGCCTGGACCGGCTGATGGCACCCTTGGCCGTGCCCAGGAGGTGTCCTACGAGGAGGCCCTCAGACATACCCGCTCCCCTCCGCACAGGGTGCCCAAAGATCAGGAGTGTGGGACTGAAGTGCAGCCAGAATTTCAGGAGCAGCCACTTTAAATAATAAAACAGGGGCTGCAACCTTGTGCATCTGATAAAAACATGGAACACGGACTCTTCCAGACCGCAGAAATTGCAGGCGGCCTGGGAGCCCGTGAACCGGCGTAAAAATTTATTGCACGGCACTGCTCCGTGCACCACCCTCCAGGCCAAGTCCCCGATAAATAGTGGGAGGACTCCCGCGTAGAGTGCCCTCCATCGGGGACCCTCGCCTCCTCCGGATGGCAAGATGGTATGCCATGGAGTGTCCGGATGGTAGGCGAGGATGGCAAAGTTGAGAGTGTGCAATAGCAGCCCGTACAGGAAACCCCTCCGCGCGGAACTGAAAGGCACGGAGGGGATTTCCTCGAGGCGGCTCAAGTTGTGAGGCACCGGCTCCCGAGGGAGGTTCCGGGGTTTGGTGCTGATGAGGAATTCCGTCCGGACTGGGGTCAGTTCGGATGGGATCTCCCCACGTGCTTGAGCCTCCTCGATGCAGCTAATGGAATCGGGGCCCAGAGTTTTTTTTAGCAACTCGATGGCATCGGCCACGCGGCGGACATTGGCAGAATTTAGGCACCGCACCAGCGTGTCTGGCGCCATCCAGCCCCCTCCTCCGCCATCGAGCAGGTCCCTGACCCTGGTCACCTCACCAGCCACAGCCCTCTCGTCCGACCGCCACCTGAAACCTCGGTCGTGGATGTACGGATTCCCGAGCAGCGGCTCCTGCAGGACAGCTGCCACTCCAGCCGGTGGAGAGCTGCGCTTGGTGGAGACTTTATTCCAGACCCTGGTGAGTTCCTTGTAAAAGACGGGCAGCTCCTGGAAGGCGGTCCTGACGCCCCCCAAGCTCACAAACAGGAGCTGCGTGTCGTAGTTGAGGCCGTGCTGCTGGCGGAAGAAATACGTCGCCAGAGCACGCCAGCTAGGAAGGGGTTCGACGTAAAGGTATCTCTGCCGGGTCTGAAGATGGAAAGTCGCGAGCTGTGTGCTGACGCACAACAACGACTGACCGCCCTCCCCAAACGGGAGACTCAAGACCGCGGCAGAGACCCAGTGCTTCCTGTTGTTCCAGAAGAAGTCCACCAGCTTCTTCTGTATCTTGGCGACAAACGCAGGGGGAGGGGTCAAAGTGACCAGCCAGTACCACAACATGGCAGCCACCAGCTGCTTTATGACTAGCACTCGACCCCTGTAGGACAGCATTCGGAGCAGTCCTGTCCAGCGCCCTAGGCGAGCGGCGACCTTGGTCTCCAGCTCTTGCCAGTTCGGCGGCCAGGCTTCCTCGTCGGGGCGAAGGTAGACTCCCAGATAGAGGAGATGGGTTGTGCTCCAGGCAAAAGGCCTGAGCTCCTCCGGCAGGGAGTCCACCCGCCACTGACCCACTAGGAGTCCGGAACATTTCTCCCAGTTGAACCTGGCGGAGGATGCGGCCGAGTAAATCTCCTGGCACTCACGCATCCTCCACAGGTCAGTGGGATCCTCTGCCGCGAGGAGCACGTCATCGGCGTAAGCCGAGAGGACGACCTCCATGCCCGGCCCTTGCAGAGCCAGTCCCGTCAACCTCGTCTGCAGGAGGCGCAGCAAAGGCTCCACGCAAATGGCATATAACTGGCCAGACATGGGGCATCCCTGGCGCACCCCTCTCCCAAAGCGAACGGGCGCCATCAAGGACCCATTAACCTTAATCAGACACTCCACGGCGGCATACAAAAGTCGGATCCAGGCAACGAAATGCATCCCGAACCTGAAAGCGTGCAGAGTCCCGAACAGATAGTTGTGATCCACCCTGTCGAACGCCTTCTCTTGGTCGAGGGATAGGAAGGCGACCGACGGACCAGCCTCCTGGGAATGATGGATGAGGTCCCGGACCAGATGGATGTTATCGTGGATTGTCCGGCCCGGGACCGTGTAGTACTTTTCGGGTTGGATCATGTGTTCCAGCACGGCGCCAAGGCGAGCAGTCATCGCCCTGGCGAAGATTTTGTAGTCCGTGCTGAGGAGGGAGACCGGGCGCTAGTTCTTAAGGAGTGGGAACCGCGGTCCAGATCCCGCAGGAACCGGATCCGCGACCTCACGAACGTGCCTCGGGACCCGACGAGCTGCAGGTCATTCAGCGCGGCCTTCTTCACTTCGTACACCATCCGCAGTGTCGGGTCCTCGACGACTTGACCGAGACGGGACTCCAGGTCGAGCACCTCTTTTTCTAGGCGCCCGACCTTGGCCGCCCGCCCCTTTGTCAACTCCCTCGCGTACTCTTGACAGAAGACGCGGACGTGAGCCTTGCCCACATCCCACCATAACCTCAAGGAGAGGAAGCTCCCCTCTTCCTTCGCCAGTCGGCCCAGAAATGACGGAACGAGTCCTGGAACCGCACGTCCCGCAGCAGCTGGTTGTTAAAATGCCAGTACGCGGACCCCGTCCTCGCGCGGAGCGAAGCGAGCTCCGCCCACACCAGGTGGTGGTCCGAACATGGCATCGGATGCATGGAGGCCGCCGGGACGCAGGAAACGTACGCCCGAGACATGTAAAGGCGGTCGACTCTGGACCAAAGTGAAGGCGCTGGGGTCGGGATGGAGATTTCGCCAGACGTCCACCAAGTCGAAGGACCCGACCAGGTCCCTCAACTTCTCCATCGCCATCATGCTCTGCGGGGCACCGGAGCGGTCCCTCGCCTTGAGGGTGCAGTTAAAATCCCCCCCCGAGGACAATGCAGTCGCCGACGTCGACGGAGCCAAGAAGAGCGGACACCTCTTCGAAGAAGCGTCTTTGCTGCGGTCCAGGCTGAGGGGCGTACACATTCATGAGATGGAGTGGCACGTCTCCCAGGTGAACCGTGACATGCAGCAAGCGGCCTGGCACGGGCTCCTCGACCCCCAAGATCTCCAGCTGAAAATGCGGGGCCAACAAGATGGCCACCCCACAAGAAGTGGCGGTGAGGTGGCTCATGCAGACCTCTCCTTGCCATTCCAGGAGCCACGTGGCTTCATCTCCCGGAACGGTGTGGGTTTCTTGCAGGAAGCACACTGCATATTTCCCCTCCCGCAGGAGCGAAAAATTGTTAAATCTACGGTGTGCCTCTCTGCCGCCGTTGATGTTGAGGCTGGCTATGGTTATCTTCATGACAAAAGCATAATGCAACCTCTAACCAACCTATTGTGGGGGGTGGAGTGGAGTCGTTTGTTGACCTCCACTCCTTCAGCAGCCCAGCGAGAAACTTTTTGAGCCGGCGCAGCTCAAGGCCTTGAGCCTTTGATAAGGGCCCGCCCGCGGCCATAGTTTTAGCGGTGACGCGGACGGAAGCGATGAGCAACCCCGGCTCGGACCATCTTTCTTGGGCCAGATGGGTTCGGTTGCGGCGACCCTGGCTCTGGACCAAAAAGTCCCGGAGTTCTTCTACGGGAATGAGGGGTGACTCAGCGGCGGGCACAAGGAGATCCACTGCCTCACTGGCGATGGACTCGAGATCTTCACCCGCGTCCTCCACCGAGTCCCCGTCCCCCTCCAGGAGGTCGCCGCTAGCAGCCGGCCCGTGGACCACACGAGGTACGGCAAAAGGCCCGACCGCTCTATCCGACCCTGGCTCTACCCCGATCCCACCCCCAGGATCGTCGACAGAGGAGTCCCCACTGGGCTCTTTTAACAGCGGTGCTGGGTCAGGAAGTGACAGCGGAAGGGGTTCCTCCTCCGTCCCAGGAACCGGGGAACACGGAGAGACCAGGTCAAAGTAATGTTCCAGGTCCTCCAAGTACCCCAGCTCCAAAGTAGGGGGTGAGGGTTGGTGTTCTTCTCCCTCCCCGCCACCACCCCCCTGCCCAGAGTGTACAGATTCATTAAAATTGTTAATACTGTTTATTTCTGCCGAGTCGAGCAAGTCCCGGGGGAAGTTGGATATTGGCTGGGCGGACTCAGGTTCAGCCTTTTCGGCCCCGCCCGCCTCAGTCCCCGGGACGCTCGACCCGGCGGCATCGTATTCCTCTGCTGGCCCCACGCCCCCCACGACAGGCAGATCCTCCACGCCATCCCCGGGAGGCAGAGGCTGGGCAGCCTCGACCGCCCCTCCCTCCCCGGGGACAGATTCCTCCCATCTACGGCGCAGTTTGGGGGCGCTGGTGGGGGACGCGGGACACGCGGCGGGCACCAACTGCTCCGTGGAAGGATGTTGTTCCCCCTCCGCCTCATTGGAGCGGCGCCTCCTTTTGTTCCTGGGGGTGCGCGGAGGCAGGGAGACCTCCATGTCTGCCGAGGCCTCCCGCTCCGCACCCCCCTTTTTCTTATCTTGCCCGCGCCCGAGCCCCTCTGCGGTATTGGTCAAGGGCTCGGGCACGGGCTCAGGGCACCCCGCGCTCTCCGATGACTGGGTTGGGCTGAGTGCGGTGGTCAAAATTTCTGGCGCACTGAGGGGACCCGCCTCGAGATGTTTCGCCTTCCTCCGCGCCTTCCTCCCCATCGGACGCTCTCCCTCCCCCCCGCCCGAGGCCGAGAAAACAAAGGCCCCCGACGATGCCCGCGCACCTACGGCTCCCGGCACGCGGACGCTACTAGGGGGAGGGGTGGCGGCGGCCCCAGCCTTGGCCGCCTTCGGTGGTTTGGCAGCTTTGGAGGCGGGGCAGTTCTTGCGAACGTGCCCCACCTCCCTACAGGCATGGCACCGCACGCCATCCGACATCCAGAAGACGCGGTAGGCAGTCCCCTCGGGCACCACTTTAAATTATCCCTCTGTTGTCTCCTCTCGCGCCAGCCGGACAAAGAGCTGGCAGCGGAAGGAGAAGACGTGGCGCAGGCTGTTCGCCCTGAGGCCGAGCGGTATGGGGTTGATCCCTGACCTTACCTCCCCCAGTTGGTGCAGGTGAGGGAGGAGGAGCTCAGTGGGAACAAAGGGCGGGACGTTTGAAATGATGACCCTCTGCACGGTGGCCTCGAGAGGGTCCACCAGCAGGAACGTCCCGCCCACCGTGAGCCCCTTTTCAAGGGCCAGGGACACTGCCCGCTCCGACCCCAGGAAGAATACAGCCTTCCCAGACATCTTGGAGGCCAGGACAATGGCCGAGGGGCCGACTACCCCAGCCATCGCCCGCACGCCCTCCTTGATGCTCATTGTGGGGTGAGTGTAGTCCTTGACCCCGTGTTTCTTAGTAATTAGTCTGAATGGTGGCAGGGCAGCAGAAGGCGCAGGAGGTGCCGTGGATGCAGACACCGCCTGCGCATAAGTCTTAGCTGGCCCTGCCACCGGCATGGATGGAGTCGCCATCACGGGGTCACTTTAAGGGCTACACCCACCCCAGAGTCACAGGCCTTAATGGTCTTAAATTGGCCTTGTTTGAATTTATGAGCAGAGGAGCTCTCAATGAGGCACACCTCTCCCCTAGTTGACAATTGGGGAGGGGCCTTGCTCCCTCTGCTCAGTTGTCTTAATTGTTTTCCAATTAAGGAGAAAAGGAGCTCTCAGAGAGAGAAGGGAGAGACAGAGCGAGTGCAGGGGCGGGGAAGAGGGAAGCTGTGAGGGCAGGTCTCCCCTCACAGCGATGGGTAGGTGTTTTTCTGGGCCGCACTCCCTAGATGATGGAAAACAAAGCAAGGCACAGTCTTATGGGATGGTCTTCAGGTGGGAGGAGAAGATGCCTTCACCTGGGACAGCTGGAGCCACCCAGGCACACACTCCCAACGATGTTTATTTGGGTGATTAGTAAATCTTCAGCCAGGTAGCTCCAGCTATCCCAGGCTAGGCAATGGAGGAGGGGTGCGTCATTGGTGTGTGGGCCTAGCTGTAAGCAAGATCCCACTTCCACACACACACCCCCCGCGATGTTCCGGGCCTCGAAGAAAATCTTCTTTTCTCCCCCCACCAATAAAACAATGTCTTTCGGGGAATGCACCAACACCCACCTGTAGAATGTTGTAGAATCTCCCTCCTTCCACACAGGTTGTTGTTCTTTTCCCCATCTCTCCAACTCTTTGTAGCAGTAATAAAGTTGATACATTTTTCTGCTCTCCTCCTCTCCCTCTGGATGTTGAACTGCAGTAAGCCAGCCCTTTCCTCCTCTTCCTGGGCTGGTCTCAGGGCTCACTCCAGGCCTTCCAGACAGGAGCTTCAGCAGGGAGTTCCTTCTCTCACCACAGCACAGCTCCAACTGAATAGGCCATGCCTCCAAAGCTCCACTACTGGTCCACAGATTCCCTGAAAGTGGCAGGCCAGGTGGATAAGGTGGGTAAGAATGCATAGGGAATGCTTGTCTTTATTGGCCAAAGAATACAATATAAGAGCAGAGAAGTTATGCGTAAATTGGATAATATGTTGGTTGGGCCACAGCTGGAGTACTGCGTGCATTTCTGGTCACTGTATTATCGGAAGGAAATGAATGTACTAGAGATGGTGCAGGGGAGATTTACTAGGCTGCTGCCTGGAATAGAGAATATTAGTTATGAGGACAGATTGGATAAGCTGTGTTTGTTCTGATTGGAACAGAGGAGGTTGAGAGGAGACCTCATCGAGTGTACAAAATAGTGAGGCTCCGGGACATAGAGGATTTTAAGCTTCTCTTTCGAATGGTGGTTAGGGCTATTACGAGGGGGCATAGTTTTAAGCTGGTTGGTGGAAGGTTTAGACGGGATTTGAAAGGGAGCTTCTTTACACAGAGGGTTGTGGGGATCTGGAACTCGCTGCCTGGAAGAGTGCTGGATGGAGAAATCTTCATCACTTTTAAGAGATGGTTGGAAGGGCACATAAAGTGTCGTAACCTGCAGGGTTACGTACCTAGAGCTTGTAATTGTGATTAGACCAAATGACCTTTTTTTGGTCGGCACAGTTATAATGGTGAGTACTGCAGAGAATAGAATACGACCAGGGTGATCTCCTGGACCAATTTCGATCGCCCCGATGTGTCGGAGAGGAATTTTCCCAGATTTTTTCTCCCTAAATTGGCCTGGGTTTTTATGTGTTTTTTCTTTCTCTCCCAGGAGATCATATTGCTCCAGTTGTAGTGGGGTGTAGATGTTTTTATTATAAGGGGTGTTGCAGTGGTGTGGGGCGGACTGGTTGGGCTGGGTGCTCTTTGCCTTTCCGTTATTGTTGATGGGTTTGTATGTAACCTTCACGGCAGCTGATGTAGGGCCAGCAGCTCTTTGTCGGCCAGCGTAGACACGATGCGCGGAAATGGCCTCTTTCCGCGCTGTAAATTTCTATGTTTCTCTGTTTCTATTTTTCTATTTGAGATGGAGTGTCATAAGAACATAAGAATTAGGAGCAGGAGTCGGGCATTCGGCCACGTGACCATTCGGCCACGTGACCATTCAATAAGATCATGGCTAGTCTACTTCCGCAACTCCACTTTCCTGCACTCTCCCCATATTACTCATTCCCTTAATCTTCGAAATTCTACCAATCTGTCTTGAACATAGTCAAAGACTGAGCCTCCACTGGGGTAGAGAACTCCAAGGATTCACGACCCTCTGAGTGAATATTTCCCATCATCTCAGTCCTAGTTGGTTGACCCCTTATTCTGAGACTGTGACCCATGGTTCTAGACTCATCAGCCAGCGGAAACATCCTCACTTCATCTATACAATCAAGCCCTTTAAGAATTGTATATATTTCTGTAAGATCACCTCTCATTCTTCTAAACTCTAAAGAATAGTCTACTCAATATATCCTTAGAGGTCAATAACCCCATCCCAGAAATCAGACTGATGAACCTTCGGTGCACTCTGTCAATGGCAAATATAGAGAACAGAACTGTACACAATACTCAAGGTGCGTTTTCACCGGGGCCCTATATGATTACAGAATGATGTCTTTACGCATACTCAGATCCTCTTGTAATAAAGGATAAAATACCATTTAATGTCTTAATTGCTTGCTATACCTGCTAGTTAACTTTCATTGTTTCATCTACAAGGACACCCAGGTCCCTCTAAATGCCAACATTTCCCAATATCTCAACACTTAAAAAATACTCTGCTTTTCCATTTTTCCTAGCAAAGTGTAAAACTTCGCACATCTTATTTTATATTTTATATTTTATATTTTAATTGCCATGTTCTTGCCCACTAACTTACTCTGACTATATCCTCTTGAACTCTTTTTACATCCTCCTCACAACTTACATCCCCACCTAGCTTTGTATAATCAGCAAACTTGGAAATAATACATGTAGTCCCCTCATCTAAATCATTGATATCGATTCTTAATAGCTGATGTCCAAGCACAGATCCTTGTGGCAACCCACTAGTTACAGCCTGCCAACCCAAAAATCGGCCTTTATTCCTACGCTATGTTTTCTGTCTGGAAAGCAATTGTCAATCCATATTACCCCAAATACAATGGTCGCTAATTTTGTTCAATAACATCTTGCATGGCAGCTTATCGAATGCTTTCTGAAAATCCAACTGCGCTACATTCACTGGACCCACTTGTTTATTTTGCTAGTTACAACCTCAAAGATAAGAAAATAAGAACGTAAGAAAGAGGAACACGAGTAGACCATCCCCCCACCCGCCAAATCTGCTGCGCCATTGGAAAAACAAGGCTGAGCTCCACTTTTCTGCCCGCTCTGCATAACAATTTACTCCCTTATCGATCAAAAATTGGTCTATTTCCGCTTTAAAGGTATTAAATTGTCCAGTCTCCACATTCCTGAGGGCAGAGAATTCCATAGTTGTATAACTCTCTGTGAGAAGAAATGTTTCCTCATCTCAGTTTTAAATGTACGGCCACTTATTCTAAGACTCTGTCCCCTCGTTTCAGTTTCGCCTATGATTGGAAATGTTTTCTCCACATCTAGCTTGTCCTGCTACCTAATTATCTTATAAGTTTCAATAAGATCACCTCTCATTCTTCTGAACTCAATATATAGCACCAACCTATTCAACCTATGCTCACAAGTCAACCCCCTCATCTCCGAAAAAAACCTAGTGAAGCTTCTCTGAACAGCCTCCAATGCAAGTCTATCCTTCCTTAAATGTGGAGACCCAAACTGTACGCAGTACTCCAGGTGTGTCCTCACCAATAACCTGTACACTTTTAGCAGGACTTCTCTGCATTTACACTCTATCCCCTTACAATAAATGCCAACATTCCATTTGCCTTCCTGATTATTGTTCTACCTGTATACTAACTTTTTTGTTTCATGCACAAGGACCCACAGGTCTCTCTGTACTGCAGCACTTTGCACTTTTTCTCCATTTAAATTATAATTTGCTTTTCTATTATTTCAGCCAAAGTGGATAACCTCACTTTTTCCAACATTACAGTCCATCTGCCCAAATTTCGCCCACTCACTCGCCTGTCTTTCTCCCTTTGATGATTGTGTGTGTCCTCCTCACAATTTGCTTTCCCACCCATCTTGTATCATCAGCAAACTTGCCTACATTACACTCGGTCCCTTCATTCAAGTCATTAATACAGATTGTAAATATTTGATGACCAGCAATAGCTGAGGAAAAAGTTGTCTAACAGATGTCTTAAACTTGGTTTCCATTTCAACCCTCCATGTTGATTCTGCCCAATCCTATTACTATTTTCTAATTGCCCTGTTGTCACGTGCTTAACAATACATTCGAGCATTTTCCCTATTGCTGATGTCAGGCTAACAGGTCTGTATTTCCCCTTTTTCTCTATCCCTCCTTTCTTAAATAGCGAAGTTGTATTTGCTTGCAATTTGTGGGAAGCGTTCTCGAATCTATGCAATTTTGGAAGATGCCAACCAATGCATCTACTATCTCTATAGCCATCTCTTTCAAAAGAAAATGTGTTTTCTATCTTCCTAGTATCGAAACGAGTGAATTTAGTGATTTTGCCATTACAACTCTTTCTAAATGTAGTTAATTGTTATGGCTGTTTCGAACATTGATGATCAAAAATAAATGTAACTGTTAGCAGCAGTTCTCTGTATCTGTAAAATTGTCAGGATCTTACTTGGATTAAACTTGCCATCAATGTAGACAGCCATGGCTGGATTCTGCAGTGTGACATGAAACGCCACACAGGTATATATAGCACCGCTCTGGGCTGGCTGTGGCGCTACCAAACTGGTGGAAGCTTCAAACATTCGCTCCGAATTCAGATTCTTAATGGGGTTGATTTCAGTCATTATGTTCGTGTGATATTCATACCAGGTGAAGGTGAGAGACCCCGGGAAGAACACAGTCGTTTTGCAGATGAGAGTCGGAGCAGATGAGTTCTCTTCAGCTATTTTCGTTAAAATCCATAACGGAGCTGGGGAAGCTATAGAACATGTTAGTCGGAAATTATTTAATCTTCCTTTGTTGTTTAAATTGAGGACACTATTATATTTTTGTTCCATAAATTTAAAATGCTGAATTACTTTAAACATCCCAAGGTAGATACAGACAGCGTTAAATGCGTCTTTTTGTAATTAGGACAAAAAACACATAATCAAATACGGAATAATTTAAAAGTAATGCATAACTAGAATAATTATCTATGCAAAAAAAAACAACACACATTGTCAACTTAAAAATTACTGTTGTGGATGACAGAGCAGCGATTAAGGAATTGTCTTTTGTTTCCTTCTCGTGCTTTGCTCATGTTAAAAAGCCGTCTGTAAGACTGTTGAATAAATCTCACTGAAATGATGTTATGCGGGTAAATATAAACAAAGCAGATCAAATCATATCACTGTGGTTAACTGGCAAATTAAACAGGTAATTTTTTTTACCAGCATGCAGCAATATATAACTGCCAGACTTTACAATGATAATACGTATACAAACATAATCCACTACAATTATGTCTCATAGTATAAAACGGCACTTTTTGCAGGTTTCTGATGCTCTTCCGTCGAATTTACCATGGATTAATGTGAGACGGCCTGCGGATATTAACACTGATAATTTGAAATATTATTAAAAATTCGATTGTGATGAGTAGAATTGATTTGAATTCGTCACGGGGATCAGCAATCAGCACTCACCATGAACAACAAGTCTGGACCCAGTGCCATTTTCCATTCTGTTTCCCTGATATGTCATTCCACAGTAATAGACCCCAGAATCCTTGACTTTGGTAGATAAAAGCTCCAGGGACGACTTTCCTTCGTCAAAGTTACATTTCATTCTGCTGTTTGACCCCGATTGAAGAAATGTTTTTTCGCCCAGTATCCACCAATAAGTATCCACGACTGGATTATGTTTCGAAGAGCGAAATGTGCAATTAAATATAATGTTCACACCAGCGATCACTTTCGTATATTCAGGGGTTTGGAATACTTTGTATACAGCATCAGCATCAGCTGTCAAGAAAAAATATGTATAGAAAGACTAGTGACACATATCGTGGAGCATGGAAAATGAAAGAAAAAAAAACAAAATATACCTGTAAGCATGATCAATAACAGCCACACGTACTGAGCGACAGTTGTCAGGAACATGCGGATCAAAGTCTTACGACCGCTTAGAGGGAGATAATAATGGTTGAAAGCAACTCAATGGAAACTTTGCAATAATGGAAAGAATAGAACACTAGCTCTTAACTGTGTTTCATAAGCGCAGTCATTTTCGTTGAACTTGTAGGTGGCGGTCAAAGCTAAATATGGATAGGAACCACATCTTAACATTAGATAGAAGATCAAAACGATTGGCTGTATCATAACACACACATGTATTGAAATAGATGTGCATAATGGCCACGTGTTATTGCGTAATACTAGGTTTCAGACCTACTTCATTAGCAATTACACTTTAGTAATGATACATTTTGTGCTAAGCATGACAATGGCAAATCGTTGCTTTCCACCGGTGCCTACACTTTTAAATGAAAATGATTGTTATTTTTATATTTGTAATTTATTCAAACTCGTGTCATCAGCCTCTATTCTATGAAATCGAACTTTTTATATTGTAGTTGGAGTGACTGATGGAGCATATTCTGATTTGATAATGTTTATACTTGCTGAATGATGCACAAATGGCAAATTAAATCCTTTCCCCGATCTTCACCGGGAGACCACGAGAGTCATCTGGTTGGCGGAATTTACATGTCTGATAAACTGTTTATCTCCCTGACCCCTGTGAACTCGTCCAGCCACTTAATGCGTTCGCTATTGCAAAACAGATATTCGGAGAAACATGCAGCTGTTTATCACCTGCTCAACACCAGTCATACATTAAAAAGTGATCATACCCAAGCAGCTCTGACCAAGGCGACTGTATCAGATTTCAAATGTATAATATTTTCTGGAAAAGTACAGTTCAGGAATTGCATGATAATGGAACTGATGAATGCTGTCCCAGATCATCAACCGACAATATTAAAGTTAACAGCCTGGAACACGACCAAGGCTCCTCAACAAATTGCGTGTCAAGGGTGAATGCAATCTCCCCACAGAGATTTACTATAAAACCGATACACATAAATCACACGATAAAATACACAAATATGTACCGAAACATGGAGAGACACCTTGATGAAACCAGTCTTCTAATTAGAAACGCCGATCACAAATATGGGTCGCCTCAATGGAAAAAAAGGTCAGCTACGAAAAAAGTTTTGTAACCTGAAACTGAACGTGCACAGAGCCCATAAAAACTTGTGAAGTAAAGAGATGAACATGGCGCGATGTGAGAATTGTGCAATTGGAAAATTTATTGTCAACTGGTTAACTTTTATAATGGGATTTTATTAATCCTATTACGGACAGTGAAAACTCTTTCTGACCAATTACAATCAGCCCAAAAAATCCTGTATCTGATTTTGAAAATTGGAAAAAAAAAATCACAATTTAGTAAACAAGACATTCAAATAGTGACAACAGAAATCAGCTGCCAGTAGAGTGTCTATTCCAAAAATTCTCCCAAACATCAGTCCCGACTCGTGGTGTTCAACCCCGATCCTTCAATCTTGAGTCCTCTCTTTCAGGTCTAGACCAAGGCATGACTCGCTAGCTGCTACTGCAGCCCGGCGTTGCCCTCCTCTGTCCAAGAAGAATCTGAAGTAGACTGCAGATTTTAGGGCAAGAATTCAGGACCATGCCCGGTTTCGTTTATTTCATTGGAATGTGGCACTCTGCAAGCCGGATTATTAAATGAGCTGGGCAACGGCCATTGTGCTCAATGATTTCATTATTATCGGTGACCTGATCTGTTTAGAACACGGAAAGGGGGAGATGATTCTTCTTAGCGATAAGGATATTGTGATTTACTAATTTTCACAAATACGTGTACCTGGAACCCTTTGGTATAGGTCTGCATGGAATGACTAACTCTATTAACAACGTGGCCCAAGATATTATGGTGAACAGCATGACTTTGAGCATTTTAATGCGCAAGAAAGATAATGAGTTAAGGTGGTCACAATATAAGCGGCTATTATTGATATTGACAGTGTTCGATAGTAATTCCAACAGAATGATCACCTGCATTCATACATTTAGAGATGGAATTGTATAAGAAAATGCTCTTAACTTTGGAAAATATATAGACTTTATTCTGTTCTTACAGTCTTTTAATGTATTTCAATTGCTTTTATGTTCAAAATAACAATGTGCATGACATCACGCTTTGTTACAGATGATCATTGGCATCTGTTTTCACAAAGAAGAGTGGCAATGCACATACTGATATCGCGGAGGGATGTGATATTCTGGGTGAAATAAATATAGTGATAGATGAAGTATTAATGGGTTTAGCAGCTTTGAAAGTAGTTTACTCCCCAGGCCCGGATGGAAAGTTGAGCGAAGTAAAAGTGTAAATAACAGAGGCCTTGATGATGATTTTCCAGCCCTCATTGGCTTTGGGCATGGTGTCAGAGTACTGGACTGCTAATGTAGTACCCTTGTTTAAGAAGGGTGAAAGGGATAGGCCGTTTAATTACAGGCCTGTCAACCTAACCTCAGTGGTGGGGACATTATTGGAAAAATTGCTGAAAGTCAGGTAAATCTATATTTCGAAAGGCAAGTATTAATTAAGGGGAGTCAGGAGGAATTTTGTTATGGGAAGATCGTAATTGAATATTTTGACGAGTTAACAAAGAGGGTCGATGAAGGTAATGCATAAGCTGTAGTGTTTATGGAGTTTAGCAAAGCTTTTGATAACACCCCAAATGCTAGACTGGTCAAGAAGGTTAAAGCCCATGGGATAAAGGGCAAAGTGGCAAGTTTGATCCAAAATTGGCTTAGAGGTAGGCAGAAAAGCGAAATGGTTGATGGATGTTTTTGTGACTGGAAGGATGTTTCCAGTGGGGATCCGCAGGGCTCAGTACTGGGTCACTTGCTTTTTGTGGCACATATCGAAGTTTTATTATTGATTTGAGGGATTATGATTAAGATGATTGCAGACAACACTAAAAATGGCTGTATGGCTTATAATAAAGAAGAAAGTCATGGTCTGCAGGAGGACATCAATCTACTGGTCAGGTGGGCAGAGCAGTGCGAAATGGAATTTAATTCAGAGAAGTGTGAAGTAATGCACGTTGGGAGGGCTAATAAGGAAAAGGTATATACATTCAGCGATATGCCACTTAACAGTGTTGATGGACAAAGGGATATTAGAGTGTATGTCCACAAAACTCTTCTGGGAGGAAACTAAATCATTAATCCTGAAATCGTGTCCCCCCGATCTGGGGGGCACACCAAACATGTCCAAGGCCCTTTTCTTTTGTGTTTTTGTTTTTTTTTCAAGTTTTTTTGGGCACTAAAATCATATTTTTTTTTCTCCCCATTGCCCCCTATAAAAGGGGGAGGGGGACAGTAAAAACATTGGCAATTAAAACAAATTAAACTTTAAAACATAAAATTAAATTAAAATTTGGTTGCCGGGCATGATGATGCACTCCAGTCCCTCTGGTGCCCACCTCTCGCGGAAGGCCGCGAGCATACCGGTGGACACCGCGTGCTCCATCTCCAGGAACACCCTGGTGCAGATGTACGCGCGGAAGAGAGGCAGGCAGTCAGGTTGAACAACACCCTTGACCGCCCGCTGCCTGGGCCGGTTGATGGCACCCTTGGCTGTGCCCAGGAGCAGTCCTACGAGGAGGCCCTCGGACCTACCCGCTCCCCTCCGCACAGGGTGCCCAAAGATCAGGTGTGTGGGAATGAAGTGCAGCCAGAATTTCAGGAGAAGCCCCTTTAAATAATAAAACAGGGGCTACAACCTCGTGCATTCAATAAAAACATGGAACACGGACTCTTCCAGACCACAGAAATTGCAGGCGGCATGGGAGCCCGTGATCTGGCGTAAAAATTTATTGCATGGCACTGCTCCGTGCACCACCCTCCAGGCCAAGTCCACTATAAATACTGGGAGGACTCCCGCGTAGAGTGCCCTCCATCGGAGCCCCCTTCTCCTCTGGACGGCAAGATGGTATGCCATGGCGTGTCCGGACGGCAGGTGAGGTTGGCAAAGTTGAGAGTGTGCAGGAGCAGCCGGTACAGGAAACCCCTCCGCGCGGAACTGAAAGGCACGAAGGGGATTTCCTCGAGGCGGCTCAAGTTGTGAGGCGCCGGCTCCTGAGGGAGGTTCCGGGGTTTGGCGCCGATGAGGAATTCCGTCCGGACGGGAGTCAGTTCGGACTGGATCTCCCCACATGCTTGAGCCTCCTCGACACACCTAACGGAGTCGGGGCCCAGAGCTGTCTTTAGCGACTCGATGGCATCGGCCGCGCGGCGGACGTTGGCGGAATTTAGGCGCCACGTCAGCGTGTCTGGCGCCATCCAGCCTGCTCCTCCGCCATCGAGCAGGTCCCTGACCCTGGTCACCTCACCAGCCACAGCCCTCTTGTCCGACCGCCACCTAAAACCTCGGTCGTGGAGGTATGGATTCCCGAGCAGCGGCTCCTGCATGACAGCCGTCACTCCAGCCGGTGGAGCGCTGCGCTTGGTGGAGACTTTGTTGCAGACTCTGGTGAGTTCCTTGTGAAAGACAGGCAGCTCCTGGATAGCGGTCCTGACGCCCCCCAAGCTCACAAATAGGAGCTGCGTGTCGTAGTTGAGGCCGTGCTGCTGGCGGAAGAAATACGTCGCCAGAGCACGCCGCCTAGGAGGGGGCTCGACGTAAAGGTATCTCTGCAGGGTCTGAAGACGGAAAGTCGCGAGCTGGGTGCTGACGCACACCAATGACTGACCGCCCTCCCCAAGCGGGAGACTCAAGACCGCGGCTGAGACCCAGTGCTTCCAGTTGTTCCAGAAGAAATCCACCAGCTTCTTCTGTATCTTGGTGACAAACGCAGGGGGAGTGGTCACAACATGGCGGCCACCAGCTGGTTTATGACTAACGCTCGACCCCTGTAGGACAGCACTCGGAGCAGTCCTGTCCAGCGCCCTAGGCGAGCGGCGACCTTGGCCTCCAGCTCTTGCCAGTTCGCCGGCCAGGCTTCCTCGTCGGGGCTAAGGTAGACTCCCAGATAAAGGAGATGGGTCGTGCTCCAGCCAAAAGGCCTGAGCTCCTCCGGCAGGGAGTCCACCCGCCACTGACCCACCAGGAGTCTGGAACATTTCTCCCAGTTGATCCTGGCGGAGGATGCGGCCGAGTAAATCTCCTGGCACTCACGCATCCTCCACAGGTCAGCGGGATCCTCCACAGCGAGGAACACGTCATCGGCGTAAGTGGAGAGGACGACCTCCATGCCCGGCCCTTACAAAGCCAGTCCCGTCAACCTCGTCCGCAGGAAAGGCTCCACGCAGATGGCATATAACTGGCCGGACATGGGGCATCCCTGGCGCACCCCTCTCCCAAAGCGAAGGGGCGCCGTCAAGGACCCGTTAACCTTTATCAGACACTCCGCGGCGGCATACAAAAGTCGGATCTGGGCGACGAAATGCGTCCCGAACCCGAAAGCGCGCAGAGTTCAATAGTCGTGATCCACCCTGTCGAATGCCTTCTCTTGGTCGAAAGATAGGAAGGCGACCGACAGACCAACCTCCTGGGAATGATGGATGAGGTCACGGACCAGATGGATGTTATCGTGGATTGTCCGGCCCGGGATCGTGTAGGACTGGTCGGGGTGGACCATGTGGTCCAGCATGGCGCCAAGGCGAGCAGACATCGCCCTGGCGAAGATTTTGTAGTCCGTGCTGAGGAGGGAGACCGGGCGGGAGTTCTTAAGGAGGCGGAGATCGCCCTTCTTAGGCAGCAGGACGATGACTGCCCTGCGCCAAGACAGGGGCATCTCCCCTGTCGCCAGACATTCCCCCAGAACCCGTGCGTAGTCACCCCCAAGGACGTCCCAGAACGCCCTGTGGAACTCCACCGTCAGCCCGTCCAGCCCTGGGGCTTTTCCCCTCGAGAGCCGGCCGAGGGCGCCGATCAGCTCCGCCAGGCTTAGCGGAGCTTCCAGAATTTCGGCGCCCTCCGGGCTGACCTTCGGCAGGTCCTCCCACAAAACTCTACGCGTTTCTTTGCTGGATGGCTCCGGAGAGAACAGAGCCCTGTAATATTCACGGGCCCTGTTGTTGACGCCCTCGGGATCCGAGACGAGAGAGCCATCGTCGGCCAGCAGCGTCAAAAGCTGCTTACGGACACTCTGTCTTTTTTCCAGCGAGTAGAAGAAGTGGGAGCCGTGGTCCAGATCCTGCAGTAAACGGATCCGCGACCTCACGAACATGACTACGGAACCGAAGAGCTGCAGGTCCTTCAGCACGGCCTTCTTCACGTCGTACACCATCTGCAGCGCCGGGTCCTCGACGACTTGACCGAGATGGGACTCCAGGTCGAGCACCTCCTTTTCTAGATGACCGATCCTGGCCGCCCGCCTCTTGGTCGACCCCCTCGCGTACTCTTGACAGAAGACACGGACGTGAGCCGTGCCCACGTCCCACCATAGTCTCAAGGAGGGGAAGCCCCCCTGCTTCCTTCTCCAGTCGGACCAGAATCGATGGAACGAGTCCTGGAACTGCACGTCCTCCAGCAGCTGGTTGTTAAAATGCCAGTACGCAGATCCCGTCCTCACGCGGAGCAAAGCGAGCTCTGCCAACACCAGGTGGTGGTCCGAACACGGCACCGGCCGCATGAAGGCCGCCGGGACACAGGAAACGTACGCCCGAGACACGTAAAGCCGGTTTGACTCTGGACCATCCTACTCCAGGCCTCACCAAAGTAAAGGCGCTGGAGTCGGGATGGAGATTTCGCCAGACGTCCAGCAAGTCGAAGGACCCGACCATGTCACTCAACTTCTCCATCGCCATCATGGCGTGCGGGGCATTGGAGCGGTCCCTCGAGAGATCAGTTAAAATCCCCCCCGAGGACAATGCAGTCGCCGACGTCGACGGAGCCAAGAAGAGCGGACACCTCTTCGAAGAAGCGCGTTTGCTGCGGGCCGGGCTGAGGGGCGTACACGTTCACGAGATGGAGCGGCACATCCCCCAGGCGAACCGTGACATGCAGCAAGCGGCCTGGCACGGGCTCCTCGACCCCCAAGATCTCCGGCTGATAATGCGGGGCCAACAAGATGGCCACCCCACAAGAAGTGGTAGTGATGTGGCTCATGCGGACCTCTCCTTGCCATTCCAGGATCCACGTGGCTTCGTCTCCCAGAACGGTGTGGGTTTCTTGCAGGACGCATTCTGCATATTTCCCCTCCCGCAGGAGCGAAAAATAGTTAAATCTACGGTGTGCCTCTCGGCCGCCGTTGATGTTGAGGCTTGCTATGGTTATCTTCATGACAAAAGCAGAGTGCAACCTCTACCTAACCTATTGTGGGTGGGGTAGTGGAGTCGTTTGTTGACCTCCACTCCTTCAGCAGCCCTGCGAGGAACCTTTTGAGCCGGCGCAGCTCAAGGCCTTGCGCCTTTGATAAGGGCCCGCCCGCGGCCATGGTTTTAGCGGCGGCGCGGATGGACGCGACGAGCAGCCCCGGCTCGGACCATCTTTCCAGGGCCAGATGGGCTCGGTTGCGGCGACCCTGGCTCTGGACCAAAAAGTCCCGGAGTTCCTTTGCAGGAATGAGGCGGGATTCAAGCGGTGGGCACGAGGAGATCCACCGCCTCACTGGCGATTGTCTCGAGATCTTCTCCCGAGTCCCCCACCGAGTCCCCGTCCCCCTCCGCGAGGTCGCCGCCAGCAGCCGGCCCGTTGACCGCACGAGGTATGGCAAACGGCCCGACCGCTCCATCCGACCCTGGCTCTGCCCCGATCCCACCACCAGGATCGTCGGCAGAGGAGTCCCCACTGAACTCTTTTAAAAGCGGTACTGGGTCAGGAAGCGACAGCGGAAGGGGTTCCTCCTTCGCCCCAGGAGCCGGGGAACGTGGAGAGACCTGGTCAAAGAAATGTTCCAGGTCCTCCAAGTACCCCAGCCCCAATGTCGGGGACGAGGGTTGTTGTTCTCCCCCTCCCCGCCGCCACCCCACGGCCCAGCGTGTACAGAATCATTAAAATTGTTGAAATATTTTGTTTCTTCTGGGTTGAGTGACTCCCGGGGGAAGTTGGTTAATAGCTGGGCGGGCTCAGGTTCGGCCTTTTCGGCCCCGCCCGCCTCAGTCCCCGGGACGCTCGACCCGGCGGCTACGCATTCCTCCGCTGGCCCCACGCCCCCCATGCCAGGCAGATCTTCCGCGCCATCCCCGGGAGGCAGAGGCTGGGCAGCCTCTACAGTCTCACCCTCCCCGGGGGCAGACTCCTCTCACCTACAGTGCAGTTTGGGGGCGCTGGTGGGAGACGCGGGACACGCGGCGGGCACCGACTCCTCCGCAGAGGGATGTTGTTCCCCTTCCGCCTTATTGGAGCGGCGACTCCTTTTATTCCTGGGGAGGCACGGAGGCAGGGAGACCTCCATGTCTGCCGAGGCCTCCCACTCCACTCCCCCCTTTTTCTTATCTTGCCCGCGCCCGAGCCCCTCTGTGATATTGGTCAAGGGCTCGGGCAGGGGCTCAGGGCACCCCGCGCTCGCAGGTGACAGGGTTGGGCTGAGCGCGGTGATCAAATTGTCTGGCGCACTGAGGGGACCCGCCTCGAGATGTTTTGCCTTCCTCCGCACCTTCCTTCCAATCGGACGCTCTCCCTCTCCCCCGCCGGAGGCCATGAAAACAAAGGCCCCCGACGATGCCCGCGCATCCACAGCTCCCGGCACGCGGACGCTACTAGGGGGAGGGGTGGCGGCAGCGCCAGCCTTTGCCACCCTCGGTGGTTTGGCGGCCTTGGAGGCGGGGCAGTTCTTACAAACAAGCCCCACCTCCCGACAGGCATGGCACCGCACGCCGTCCGATGTCCAGAAGACATGGTAGGTAGTCCCCTCGTGCACCACATTAAATGATCCCTCCGTCGTCTCCCGCGCCAGCTGGACAAAGAGCTGGTGGTGGAACGAGAACATGTGGCGCAGGCTGCTCTCCCTGAGGCCGAGTGGTATGGGGTTGATCCCTGGCCTTACCTCTCCCATTTGGTGTAGGTGAGGGAGGAGGAGCCCAGCGGGAACAAAAGGGCGGGACGTTAGAAAGGATGACCCTCTGCGCGGTGACCTCGAGAGGGTCCACTGGCAGGAAAGTCTCACCCACTGTGAACCCCTTTTCAAGGGCCAGGGACACCGCCCGCTCCGACCCCAGGAAGAATACAGCCTTCCCAGACATCTTGGAGGCTGCGACAATGGCCGAGGGGCCGACTACACCAGCCATCGCCCGCACGCACTCCTCAATGCTCATTGTGGGGTGAGTGTAACTCTTGACCCCGTGTTTCTTTGTTATTAGTCTGAACGGTGGCAGGGCAGCAGGAGGCGCAGGAGGCGCCGTAGATGTGGACACTGCCTGCACATATGTCTTTGCTGGCCCTGCCACCGGCGTGGATGGGGTCGCCATCACGGGGTCCCTTTAAGGGCCACACCCACCCCAAAGTCACAGGCCTTAATGGTCTTAAATGGCCTCGTTGGTATTTGAACAGAGGGAACTCTAAAAGAGGCACACCTCTCCCCTAGTTGACAATTGGGGAGGGGCCTTGCTCCCTCTGCTCAGTTGTCTTAATTGTTTTTACAATTTGGAGGAAAGGGCTCTCAGAGAGAGAGGGGAGAGCCAGAGAGAGAGAGAAAGCGATGGGGGGTGGGAAAGAGGGAAGCTGTGAGGGCAGGTCTCCCCTCACAGCGATGGGTGGTTGTTTTTCTTGGGTGCACTCCCCAGTTGATGGCAAAAAAACACAGTCTTTGTAGATGGCCTTCGGGTGGGGGGTGAAGATGTCTTCACCTGGGACAGCTGGAGGCACCCAGGCACACACTCCCAACGATGATTAATAGTTCTTCAGCCAGGCAGCTGCAGCTATCCCAGGCTAGGCAATGGGGGAGGGGTGCTTCAGTGGTGTGTGGTAAGCAACACCCCCACACACACTTCCACACACACACACACCCCGCCCCCCGCGATATTCTGGCCCTCTAGCAAGTCCTCTTTCATCCCCCCACCGATACAACAAAGTCGTTAGGGGAATGCACCAAAACATACCCACCTTTGGTTGATGAAGTTTCTCCATCCTACCACAATGGATAGTTGTTCTTTTTTCCCCCTCTCTCCAACTCTCTGCAGCAGTATTAAAGTTGTTGAATTTTCCGCTCTCCTCCTCTCCCTCTGGATGAATTGGAATTGTAGAAAGCCCCTTCCTCCTCTTTCTGGGCTGTTTCACCCTCTCTCCAACTCTCTGTAGTAGTAATAAGTGAATACATTTTCCCCCTCTCTCCAACTCTCTGTAGTAGTAATAAGTGAATACATTTTCTGCTCTCCTCCTCTCCCTCTGAACGTTGAATTGTAGTAAGCCAGCCCCCTCCTCCTCTTCCTGGGCTGGTCTCAGGTCTCACTCAATGCCTTCCAGGCAGGAGCAACAACAGCAAGCTCCTTCTCTCACTGCACGAGGCTCCAACTGAATAGGCCACGCCTCTAAAACTCCACCATTGGTCCACAGATTCCCTGAAAGTAGCAGGCCAGGGTTATAAGTTATTTGAGAAGGAACACGGAATGATTGCCTTTATTGGCCTAGGCATAGAACATAAAGGTATGGAGGTTATGCTTCAATTGTATTATTGGTTAGGCCACAGCTGGAGTCCTGCATGCAGCTCTGGTCGCCGTATTATAGGAAGAAGTTGATTGCGTTCGAGAGAGCGCAGAGAAGATTTACAAGGATGCTGCTTGGAATCGAGCATCTTAGTTATCAGTGCAGCTTAGATAGGCTGTTTTTTTTTTCTCATTGGTACAGAGGAGGTTGAGAGGAGACTTCATTGAAGTGTACACAATATTGAGGGTTCTGGACATAGTGGATAGTAAGGGCACATTTCCATTGGTGGAGGGGTCTATTATGACGGGGCATAGGTTCAACGTTGTTGGTGGAAGGCTTGGAGGGGATTTGAAGGGGAGCTTTTTTATGCAGAGTGTTGTGGGATCTGGGACTCGCTGCCTGGAAGAGTGGTGGGTGCAGAAGCATTCAGCACTTTTAAGAGATGGTTGGATGGTCACTTAAAGTGCAGTAACCTGCAGGGTTATGGACCGAGAGCTGGAAATTGCGATTAGATTGGATAACCTTTTGTTGGCCGGAGCAGATATAATGGTAAGTACTGCAGGGAATTGAATACTGCCAGGGTTTGCTCCTGGCCTAGATTCGATTGCCTGGAAGGGTCGCAGAGGAATTTTACCAGATTTTATTCCCATAAATTGGCCTGAGTTTTAATCCGGTTTCTGGCCCTCCCATGGGTTACCATGGTTGCTGTTGGCGTGCTGTGTAGAATGTTTCAGTTTAAAGGGGGTCGCAGGTGTGTGGAGTGGACTGGTTGTGCTGGGTGTGATTTACCTTTCTGCCATTGTTCGTTGTTCATGGGTTTATAAGTAAACTTCAGGGCTGCTGAGTGAGGGACATGCGACTCTTTGTCAGCCCACGCAGGAACGATGTGCAGAAATGTCCTCCTTCTGCGTTGTAACATTTTTTGTTTCGATGTTTCTATCATTGTAAGGCACTTTTGTGCTTTGAATGTTAATTGTCAGGTACCAGGAATCCCTGGTTGTTGTCTATGTCTCGCTATATGTGGGAAGGACTGCTTCATTATCTGAAGAATTGCTAGTGTATCTGAACACTCTTCAATCATAAGCGAACAATCCCAGTTCTTATACTATCATAGAGGGAAGGTCATTGATGAAGCTGCAAAAGATGGTTTGACCTCGAACATTGACCTCACAAAATCCTGCAGTGATGTCCTGGGGTTAAGATGATTGGCTTCCAATAAACTCAAACATCTTCCGTTGTGGTAGTTATGACTCCAACCGTGGAGAATGTTCACTCTAATCCTGATCGATTTCAGTTTTACTAGGGCTCCTTGATGTCACACTGGGTACAATTCTGAAGTTATACCAAGTGCATTCTTGTATTCAAATCTTTTGTTTCTATGTTTGGACCAAGGCTGTAATGATGTCTGGAGATGCATGTTCTTGAATGAGCACAACCTCAGCATCCGTGAGTAGGTTAGTTGGGAGTCAGTGCCGCTTTATAGAAATTTCGACGACTCATTCTATCACTTTGCTGAAGGCCGAGAGTTGGCTGATGGGATATTAATTGGCCGGATTGAATTTGTCCTGCTTTTTGTGGACAGGAGATAAATAGGGAATTTTCAACATTGTCTGGTAAATATCAGTGTTGCAGCTATAGTGGAACACGTTGCGTAGTAGCGCAGCTGGTTCTGAAGCTAAAGGAACAGAAATCTCGGTTTCTCCTTCCCGCGGGCATATGACTGGTTTCTGGAAAAAAGGATGCGCACCTACCAGTTGGTGCTGCACCCACGCGAAATCCAGGACCGGTGGCCTCTCCTGACTGTGCGTCACAACGCATGCACATCGGGATGTGCGCAGCCCTGGAGCTGGTTCCAATGGTTCAGGGCAGCCAATCACTATAGTATAAATTCATTCATAATAATGGGAACTCGTTAATTTGAAGTTCCCCTTATTATTAATGAGATACAGCCCCCAACAAACGGATATGCAATAATAAAAGATAGATAAAATGCACAACATATTTTAATGATTTAAATTAAAGTTATTTATGTAATTAAAAAATATATATTTTTCCGATTAAAAAAAAAAAGTTTTTTTTAAATATGGCTTAAAATAAACTTCCAGTAGTAGGATGGAATTTTAACAATAATATGTATTTTTAAAATTTTATTTCACAATATTTCTGAGTGTTTTAAACTCATGCCTGTAAATATAGGCTATCTGCCTGCTATTCTCAGGCACAATAGTTTTGATGACACTTTCTGGGCAATATATGCCTAAATCCTGCAATCGTGCCCTTCCAAATGTCCTCGCTCCCGATATGTTTAAGATCCGTCACGCCAGAAACTTGACAAATCACAAAGCCGGTTTTCAGTGCATGCGCGTTGTGTGCTGAAAGCTGGATTTTCTGATGCCTTCCTGGGTCCGTAGACACTCCGTACCTACCCGGGGATGCAGAGATTTATAGGCCATTGTCTATAGCATCTACAGCTTAGATTTTCTCAGGGCCGATAGTCTTGCTTAATGCAATGCGCTGAGCAGTTTCGTGATATCACGTGGAGTGAATAAAATTGACTGAAGACTGGAATGTGTGAAGGTGGTGACTTCAGGAAGATGTCGCGATAGATCATCCACTTGACACTTCGGGTTGTGGAATGTTGCGAATCTTTCAGACTTGTCATTTGGACTCAACTGCTGGACTCCGTCATTGATGAGGATGGGGATATTAATGGAACTTCCTGCTTAACTTTCCACCACCATTCACAAATGGATATGGCAGGACTGCAGATCTTAGACCTGAATTGTTGGTTGTGGGATCAATTAGCTCTGTCAATATAACTCTGCTTGCATGCAATTCTCCGTTGAAACTTCACCAGCTTACCACATCATTTTCAATTACAGCTGATGCGTTTCATGGCCTTGTCTTCTACACTCATTGAACCGGGCTTGATCAGCAACCGAGCATGCTTATTTTTTCCGGTTTGTCCTTTATTGCACTTTTTTGGTTTTCCACTGCTCTCCCAACAAACGTACGACGGGTGACTGACAGAACCCCGTTGAATGTCAACTCCGTGTTTTAATAGCAGTAATAAGGAGGCACATTTGTTAATTGCGCCGTATAATTGTCCTTTCCAAGAGAACAAAATTAAAAAAACATCTGATTTTTATCTGAACGATTCCCTGGAGAAAAAGGGTGACCACATTACATGGTACTTGAAGTTGGACTAAATGAAGAAAAGAGACTAGACTCTTTAATGCAATAGATTTCACTTTCAATTATTTCTCTGGTGCAACATCTTATATTGATCTCCTAGACAAAAGCAGGGAATGTAGTTAAAAATGAAAACCGAACATTTCCAGAAACCACAGTATTTTGCTTTTAGAGTAATGCATTTAAAAAGTTTCATGCAAACCAAAGGATAATTTAGTAACCAAGATTGGTATATGTCATCACTGTAACAATGAAGCTTTCTGCTCTAAATTACTGATATAACCCTATTTTTCTTTATGTTTCCTCTAGTTAGCACTGGAAATCAAATTTCCCCAGGTTTTCTAATGTGTAACGATCAGAGTGCAAACTTCAGTGAATGCTAGAGATTGCTTTAGTTCGAATTGTGGAAAAACGAGGTAGAGAAAGGAACAACTTCCAGGCGTACCTTTTTTGTTTTCAGCGAACTTCGGCTCAAGTAAACTGTGGTTGATCCTTACCGGGATACAGTGGTGCACTACTCATCTCTATTGGGAATACTGGCAATTTGAACCTATTTCTCTGGCTGCGACAAAATATACTGTGGTCATGTCACAGGCCCTAAATCTGTCATAAAATAAGATTGCACTGCTCACGAAACCATAAGAAAAAGTACAAGAATATTTATAATGCCAGCAACCTCTCGTCAAAGTATCTCCAGTCTTCAATATTGAAGTGAAACAATAGCAACGAGCTTGTCAACGGGCATTCCTTTTACATCAGTGTGATTTTGAAATGTCGCGCGTTATTTTGCATCAAACGTGTCAAAAAGCTTCAAGCAAACAGTTAGTATGCAGCAACTGTTAAAAATAAAGTTTGTGACGATTATCCGAGGGACATTGAAATTTGGGCCCTGGTTCTACGTGGAATGTTCCGAATGCATTCTCCAAGAAGAGCGAATGATTCTCGATCTTTATTACCGATGCAGTCGTATTGTGAATTTGACAGAGATCTGGCGTGTAATGTCCCATTAACACTAGAATTACGGGAAAAGAAAATCGAATCATTAGAATATATTTAAACAGAATATTCTCATTTGAAATGAATTAATTAATCTTTAAAATGGACCCAGAATCCTAACTTGTCTAGTGCTGGTTGAATTTGACCTATTTAAAAATCCGATGGAAACTGCATGTGATATACTGAATGTTAAAAATGTATCGATTTCTTCATATTGTAGTCGATTGGGAAATAATATTGTAGAGGTGAATGGCTATTCCTTGCAGAGATAGTAGTTTCACATTCTGATCACGAATTAAACTCCTCATTGTGGCGATATCTTTAATCAGTTATTTTGAAAACATTCTAAAACAAATACCCCAAGAGGTGATGCAATCCTCATGATCTCCTTGCATGCAGATGTCTGAGTTTCCATTCAATATTAATGGGGAATGAGTGCGTGTAATAATAAAGACAGCACTTATTTTCGAGCCGATTACATGCAATGTGATATTGCTCATAACTATATATAATATAATATAGAATCTTTGAATAATAGATTGATACTGCACAGAAGGAGGCCATTCATCACATTGTACCTGTGCCAGTTCTTTGATAGAGCTATCCAGTCAGTCCCAATCCCCTACTCTTTTCCCATAGACTATTTTTTTAACCTTCCAGTATTTTACTAATTGTCCATTGAATCTCCTTCCACCATCCTTTGTGAAAGTACATTTGCATCACAACACTCGCTGTCTAACATAAAGCTTCCTATGTCACCTCTGGTTCGTATGCCAATGGCTTTGAATCCGAATCTGTTGGTTACCAACCCTTCTGCCACTGCAAAGAATTTATCCTTATTTACTTATTCGAAGCAGTTCATAATTTTGAGCACGTCCATTAAAACTCTTGTTAACTCTCGCTGTTCCAAGGAAAACAATACAAATAATTGAAGCAACTCATCCTTGTGACAATTGTTAGACAATCTCACCTGCACTCTCTCTAAGGCGTTGATATTCTTGGTGCGCAGAACTGAACACAATACTCCAGCTGAGGTCTAATCAGTGTTTTTTAAAGGTTTAGCATAAATTCCTTGCTTTTGAATGTTATTACTCGAGTAACATAGACAACGATCCTATATGTTTTTTTAACAGTTGCACGTGCCTTTAATTACCTCGCTATAATTTTGCTAACAAATGTATTATGTGGTACCTTATCAAACGCCCTTTGAAATTCATCTTGTGCTGCCACATTCACCGATTCGTGAACATACAACCCGGGTCTCTCTATTCCTGCACACCCTTTACAAATGTACCATTTAGTTCAAGTCTCTGTCTTCAACTTCTTCCTCACAAAGTACATCACTTCACACTGCTCTGCCTTAAATTTTAACTGCTGTAATTGTCTGCCCATTTCACCAGTGTATTATGTCACTATCTCCCTAATTAATTACCACGTTTGTATGTTTCGTTTCATCTGTCAACATTGAAATTCATCGTTGAATACCCAAGTGTAGGTCATTAATAATCATCAGTGGAGCAATGGTCCTAAAAGTACCCCTGGAGAACATCACTGTGTCCTTTCCTCCAGTCTGGAAACCAACTATTCTACTGTCTGCTCTTTGTCCTTTGGCCTAATTTGTATCCATGATGCCAATGTGCATTTAATTACTTGGCTGTAATTTCCCTAACAAATATATTATGTGGTAATTAATCAAAAGCTCTTTGAAAATCGATGGACACAACAGGAACCACACTACCATAATGACCCCCGCCGTTTATTGATCAAATAATTTGATCAATTAAATCAAACCTGATTTGCCTTTAAGAAATCCGTGCTGACTTTTTCCCCCCATTATTTTCCAAATGCCAATTAACTTTTTCCTGTATTATTGTCTCTAAATATTTTCCCAAAACTGCCGTTGTGCTGACTGGCCTCGAGTTTACTAATGTATCCCTCTCCCCTTTATTCAACAGAGGTGTAACAATTGCAATCCTCCAAGTTTCTGTATCGCTTCCCAAATTCAAGGAGGAATGAAAGTTTGTGGCCATCGCCATCCCAATGACCAGCCATTTACAAATCACAGAAATTGGCTCTCCTCATGTTCAGACTTGCTGCACTTGATTGTACCTTTCCCTTTTCCATATATGTTCTAAACCTGAAGATATAATGATCACAGTTCCCCAAATGGTCACCAAGTGGAACATGCTCCACTTGCCATATTTCATTCCCCAGAACTAGATAGAGCACTGGATGCTTCAGTTGGATCAGAAATACACTGAACAAGAAAGTTATCTCATGCATTTTTCAGGAATTGTATCTCTTCTTTAAATTTACAGTGTTACATTCACAGTTTATATTAGGATAATTTTCATTATCCATTTCCGGAAACGTGTAATTTTTGAAACTTTGCATAACTTACCGGCAATAGTTAATGTATTATTATTATGGTTTCAATGGGGAAATCGTTTGGCAAATGAATTCCTGGAATAAAAAGACAGATAGATAACCGGCTTTCACAGAAAATGAATGGTTCCCCTAATGGTACTTTTCAGTGTCTGTACAGAAATTGGATGAGGGTTACATCTCATTGAATATATGTAAGTGACCCGGTGTTATTTATAATCATTGACACTATACCAATCCTTCTGCACAACGTACTAGCTTGTTATAACGTTATATTAATCTGTTAGGTATTCCAAAATGTAAAATGCTAGTGTGTGGTTTCGACAGATTTTCTTGAATCTTACTGGACTTCTGTCTCAAGACATTTTTCCTAGGAAATTAAAAGGGCTATGTAGAAAATTGTTGAGCTTGCATTAATGAGGGTTCCTACATTTCCGGTTATATTTAGGACAACTGTAAACTTCTTCTTTAATCAATTGCACCGAAAATGTTTATTTGTGTATCAGCCAAATATATCAATCTAAAGCAACTAGTTTGATTATTGCTGGAATACAAATTTAATTTCGTATTGAGCTTACAAAGAGATGGAATTTACCTGTCTTATATTGTAGTAAAGTCAGATCGCCTAATGTTATGAGACCAAATTATACTTAAAATGCAGTAAAACTGTAATTTGCCGATTTATGTTTAGGAATCAAAAGTGTCACAATAATGCTTGCAATCAAGGAGTTACTGTGAATTAAGCACTTTGATAACACTTTATGAAAGGAGAGTCTTTCCATAGTGATATATACTTGCACTTTATTGTATGATTTGATATTTGTTAACAGAAATTTCAAGTTAAGTTGTCCCATGTTGAAACAAAATATTACAGGGCACGATCAAATGAAATATGCATTTATTTATCACCAACGATCATCTTCATAGATGACTGCAAAAACATTTAGAAATACATACTCATTTTATTTTGCGGTATTCATTCTGTCACATAATATAAGATATTAAACGATGTCATTTTACCTTTAACAAAGCGGCACACGATTTAGTGCGTGGAATTTGAATTGTTAATCTGCTCTTTATTTTTGAAACATAGAACAATAGTTGCTAGCAAATTCCAATTAAACTGTTTCAAGACAGAAATAAATAGCAACCACCTTTCTATTAAAGAGACAGGCGTATTTTTATTGTGAAGTAAATCAACATAAATAATAAAAAAAAACTAATGATTTAGCAATTTGTATTATTGAAGTGCATTGACACCCAGACGAGGAGCGGAAATTAGCAAATTACATGAGCGGCACACACGTAAAATCGCTATGATAAACAAAATGGAATATTTATACCAGTGAAATCGTATTTTTCCATCGACAATTCTAATATTAATTGATTGTGTAGCGTTTATTTTATCTTGCTGCTCTTCGGATTTTCAACGACCTTCCGATTATCTATTCATATCCATGTGGGTGTTACAATTCCAGCAGCTATTCCACTCCTCCGAAGCCTCGCATTGTCTGTGAATGAAAATAGTACCAGACTGATAAACACCAATGTTGTCAGGCTGGAAACAATTTCTTCCACAATGAACAGAATTGGGAAATGTAAATTGCAACTGAAGCAATTAACGAGCTTCAATTTGTGTTAGAAATTACGGCATGCATTACAGTTAATTTTATGCCTATTACAAATGTTCTCTGTGATTATACAATGCAGCTTCATAATAAGATGCAATCGATTCTACAGCACAGCGGTCTTACACTCTAAATGTATAAAGTTATGTTCCACCATTCGACCATAGTGTCTTCAGTATCACATTCTCGTTTGCACGTTATATGAATTATTTTTCGTTATAAATGTCTGGAAGTTTTGAATCAAACGCCATGGTCTTAATAGCCAGATAACGAAATATATTGTACTGTGTGCAATCTGAGCATTTAAAGTGAATCTATTACTTTCAGGTGATAAAGAATAAGCATTTTTCTGAGTCCACTTTCTTGGTTTACAAACCACATAGACATGTCCTGATTGATACAAAAAGAGCGCTGCTTCTTGAATCTGTAAAGTTGTGCGAAATTGCATTTCTATATAGAGAGGAAGCGATCTGATTATGTTCCTGTTGAGTATGATTTTTATAATCGAAAATCAAATATGGATAGTGAGAAAACGGTGGTTAACATCTGTGATGTTAGGCATGAAGCGTAATGAATAGAATGTCTACAGTCTTGGCGAATTCACGTGATATATATAATCAAACTTTTCACAAGGCCGCACTAACTTCTATTGTTGTAATATTGCTTCTCAAGGTTCTGCGATTGCAACTGGGGCTGCGAGGACAGGAAATGTTAATATATTGCCTTTTGTTCTATTTGATGGATGAAATGTATCCATGCTTGTTACCAGAAACGTCGTGTTATCCAAAAAATAACAGCCAGGATTACTATACTTGGAACAGAGAAGTATAAGGGGTTATTTAATAGAGGTGTCCAAATTTATGAAGGATTTTGATAGGGTAAATAATGAGAAACCTTTTCTACTTGTAGTAGGATCCATAACCAGAGAATACTGATCAAAGATGATCAGCAAAAGAACCAGTGGCGCGACAATGAGCAGCAATGTATTATGATCTGTAATGCACTAACTGAAAGTGGGGTGGGAACAGATTAAACAGTAAATTTCAATTAAGAATTGGATATATACGAGAAAAGGACAATTTTGCAGCACTTTTGGAAAAGAGCTTCGGAGAAGATCCCCTGCTTTATTATATTATTCTATAATTCTGAGATATTCCAGTTTACTCATAGGGCTTGTTCGGTATTAAAAGGTACAATAAATCTTATTGGCAGCAATATTTGATAGGACAAGTAACTACACTTCTACGTTTGCATATAGTGTAGATGTTCGATGCGAAAATTAAACATATGGAACATTTTTAGCATAAAAAGCATGTTTTAATATACTACCTTGTCTATTATTAAGTCCTAATTAAAATGCAGATCTAGAGTTCAGTTACTCGGCGGAGTTAAACAGAACCAATGGTTAGAGTGGAGAGGTGAATTTTTTAAAACCATATATATCATCCATTCTTCTCTCGGCCTCGAGGGATGCAAAGTAGGAGGAGTTCTTTTGAATCTCACGGCGAATGAAAGACCACAGAAATTAAACTTTTGATTAAAATTTCTGAATCAAAGTTTTGAAAAGATTTAAAACTTAATTATGATAAATTAAAAAGATAAAAAATGGAAATGATATGTATTAAATTCAGGTTTGGGATCGAAAGTGATCAGTAGCATTCTGCTATGTTCTGTACAGTTGGCAGGAAACAGTATCAATGCCAAATTCTTAAGTTTGAACTAAGTCAGACATCTTTGCCCGAAAGATGCTCTACATTTTTCTCACCTTTTGATATCCAAATTGAACATTTTAATATTACAGAATCAAAAACCGAGGTGTTACCCCCGGTGTCCTTGCAAATATTTATCCCTCAATCAAAGTAACAAAAAGATTTCTTGGTTATTATCCCATTGCAGTTTGCGGGATTACTGTGCACAAATTGGCTGCCGCGTTTCCCACATTACAACATTAACTATACTCCAAAATTACTTCATCGACCGGAAATGCTTTGAGAAATCCGGTGGCCGTGAAAAGCGCAATATAAATGTAAGTCTTTCTTTTTCACAATCGAAATCCGTTACATTTTATTTTATCTTTTAAGCTATCCTTTGAGTTGTACAGCATAACACAATGATTATCACCGAAAGGAATAGCAATGCAGTCCCTGTGCATCCAGAAATCAATAAATAGTTGGCTATATGATTAGTGCCTGCAAAACAAAACATTTACATTCGAGAATGTACGGCTCAGAAACTGCTTTCAAATCACATCTTAATCACAGTTATTAGATCAAGTTTATTCATTTTTGATTATCCAGAGTAAAAAGCCAAAAGACCGCGTTTTATAGATGTTGTTAATTAAAGCGCTTATTTTAATAGCAGAATGCAGTAGATAAAAATTGCATCGCGGTTCAAATTAAATTGAATCGTTTGTGACCTTCTTCGAACATGCTTTGCCATGCGACAACGTATCACTGTGTGTTCAGCAGATAAGTTAAATTATGGCAAAAATTGAAATTCCTTCAATATTGGGACAGATATGTTGCGGTCACTTAATAAATAATAAAATATACTATCCGCTGGCAATGCATATGCTTTTCTTCAGCTTCGTTTTCTATCGGAGAGCTTAAATCTGAAATCGATGGCTCAAGTTAACAAATGCTGAACTATTATATCCTCTCCATGGTTCTCAGTGACAAGTGTGATTTCACGTAATTGAGTTGTAAAATTAACAGGTAGGGTTTTGGATTCAATAATTATATCCCTCATAGATACTGCAGTTTGAAATATAAATAAAACTATGTATATGTCACGAGAGAGCAACTGATGATCTAGTATATCAAATAGATGGAAAGATGCGGCGCACCAAGTGTGAATCTAGCTGCAGGCACAGAAGCCGAATGCGTGTTGTTGTATTAAGTTTCGGCAATGTCCAAGAAATTTTTACTGTTAGTCAAAAAGACATCTTTCTCATGACCTTCAAAAATATGCTCATCATTTTAGACAGAGATTTCAAGTAAATTAACAGATTTACCTCTGTAATATGCAATAACCTTATGGATCGCTTTGGCTGGAGTCCGGAGAGAGACGTGCGACACGAGACAAGTATAAACACTCAAATTTCGGACTAGTTGTAACTCTTGCAAATAGCTCGAAGCTTCATACACCCCCTCCTGTCTATTCCACCGTTTGGTGGTGTTTATTCCAGTTGAAGTTTCGATACCATTTTTATACCAAGTGATGGTGAGATTCTCTGGATAAAATCCTGCTGTTCGACACACGAGTGTCCGCAGCGCAGAATAATCTTTTCCACTATCCATTGAGAAAATTTTTAATGGAGTAGGCGAGGCTGCAGAGCAGAAAATGTAGTAAAATAATATTACCGGACTAGGTTAGTCGATTTAAACACGATTTTGCTTTGTGTTAATTGACTTACTTGGACTATATTGAAAATCGGAATTTTTTTTCATGTTGCCATGTCAAAAACTGATTGGACCCTCTCGTTTTATAATGGGTCGCTGTGCATTGCATGCTCTACAGATTTAACACAATCGAATGGAATAGTTGTGAATAACTGCTGCGAATGAGAAACCATTAAATAATTACACTGCGATATTAGTTTTTCTTCAGAGGCAGCAGAAATGTGCGTGATTTGCTGAGGGTCTCGCTGAAGCAAAAGAACAGATAGATGCTTCTGGAAAAAAAAACCTTCTATCAAAATGAATGCATGGATATTCCTGAGCACTCTCGATTTTAAGAGACAGCAGATGCTTTCTCACTCAAAATGTACCTTTTCATTCCACTCCTAATCTTCACAAACCCCTTGAAGTAACCTTCTGCTCGCTTATATTACGTGTGTCCATAATCGTTGACTAAAATCCACATCCATCGAATGTCAAATAGCTCAAGCGGAAACATGTTAAAGCCTGAAAATATGTTCCATACAGCTTTAGTCGCCTTTAAACATGGTTGTATATGACAGATACATAAACCGTGACAAATATGCGATGCATTTATATACATATACAATAGTAATGGTCTATTTTTCTCCGTGTTCACACCTACCACTGACAGTTAAATATGATCCACTTCCATTATCACTTCTTCTTCCCTGACGGATGACTGTGCAGTAATAAACCCCCGAATCCTGAAATCTCACATTCAGCAGTTGGAAGAATCCAGCTCCTTTACTTTGGAGAGAGAATCGCTTTCTGTCATCTGACTTTATATGAAGGTATTGATTCTCACCCCCTTTCCATCAATGTACGTTTGCAGGGGTGTTGTCCTGGGATAAGGGAAAGTTCCACATGAAGCTGGCGTTCGAACCTCTGATCGAAATCATCCTTTCGGGGACCTGGGACACACTGAACGAACTATCAATGGTTGCTGATAAAAAAATTAGATTTGTATTAATCGTATTACCAACTTCAGAGGATGGAGCAATATGAAAGAAAATACATTGTAGAAATGAATGCTGCTTTACACATACTTTTTATGGGAGTGATTCGAGTACATAAATCATACATACCAATGCAGATAATCCGCAGCAGCACAGCAATTGCCAACATTCTCAGCAACATCAAAAACTGCTCAATGCTGCATGGAACAATGAGACTGATGTTTCGAAATTCAGCTATTCAGATAGATGCGTTACGATGACGTAGCATATTATCTTGCAGTTTAAGGAAACGTGGGGTATGAATTAGTTGGAGTCAAAGGCAAATAAATCGCCGGGATTGTACAATGGGCTGTAGTTTGTCTATCGCCCACTTTGCGCTACCTCCCAACATGTTTCTCGATTTGGGAAGAGAGCTGTTCACATAAGCTGTTGCAGTAATGGCCCAGCTTGTTGAGTAGAAACAGTCACAATTGACTTCAAACCTGCAGGCGATGAAATAACTAGCCAACCATGAATTGTCGAAGAGGATTATACCATTGTTTGTTAACTTGTTGCAATTGTGCCGACTTGTGTAAAGTGCCTTAATTTTATGGACATAGCATCAGTTAAACGGAGATGAGGAGGAATCTCTTCTCTCAGAGGGTTGTGAATCATTGGAAATTCTCTACCCAGTGAGCTGTGGGTAGAGACAGATCACAGGCATCCCTGGGAGAAGGGCCTTTGCGGATGGAGGTTTGGGCTATTTGCATAATTCCTGCCCAGCGACTGTCCGCAAAACTCTTATGCCTGACAAAAGCAGATATAAGGCCTGTTTTCAACAGAATAAGAGTTTTTAAAGATAGAAAAATTAAACGTTATTTCTGTCGTTTTGATAAAATCCCTGTCCATTAAGGTAAGTTTATATTTAACACTATTAAAACATATTTTAATAAACAATAACAATTTTTCGAAAGCATTTAATTTAATTAAAATTCAAGTAATTTTAAATATCTGATATTTAAAAATTTATTTATTGCGTTTCTGTTTTTCGGAGGTATTGCCATTCATAGTAATGGGAGCTCCATACACACAGAACTCACCGTTACTTTCAATACGAATACTCCATGTTCATTGGTGGTCCAAGCCCAAGTTATCACACAATGCCCATATGTTCCTGCGATGTGTGGTCCTCTGCACTGGGCTGACTATCTCAGCCTCGGAGCACAATTGTTTGATCCTCCATGTACTTTTGTAATAAAAAAAATATGTCGGAAGCTTCCGACAGCAAGCAGCCTCGTACCATTGCTGTCCCATGGAATTTCATATACTGAGTGACGCTTTCTAGTTCGCACTCTGCACTGCTCACTAATGATTCGTCAATATGATTGGTTTGAGGATATACAATCGCTTTCCCTGTTCATACAGGTCCCAGATACACTGTGGAGGGCGCTGCACATTTCAAATAGTTGGCTGGCTGGAAGTTACAGCGCAAAAGCCCATAAAATGTGTATGGGAAAAAGCAAGATTAACCAATGACGTCCACCTGTCTTTTGACGTAATTTTGGCAAATATAAAGAACGCATGACACTATTGGAAGTAAAACATAGAGTTGTCCCATGGGCCTATTCAACATTACTTCTTTGTGAAACAGATATATTTATCATTCGTGCCATTTCCTGTTTGTGTGTTCTCGCTGTGTGCAACTTCCCTACCGCGTTCACTCGATTAGAACCACTCTCTGATTTCAAAAATCAATCAATAGTACACTGGGATAATTTTAAACGCCATATAAAATGCAAGTTATGCGTTCAATTCGAACAGAATAATACCACATAGAATCTCCTGATAGCAATAATTACAGACACAACAAATATCCGATGCCAAGCAACTTAGTAACCTAGTGTTTTGTTTAAATATTCCTCAATATTTTTGCGATAATAAATGTAATAGACATATGATTGGATGGATTTTTAAATATTTAAATTGTTCCATTTCTGAAAAAGTCAGTATATTTTAAATCCCCACCTTACACTTTCAGGGGCCCCGCCTTCACCTTTAATGCCAAACTATCGACGTTAGACCTAAATTGCACAACATTAATTATGTCCATGTGTTAATAGGGGACGAGGAGGAAAATGTGGATATTTTATATCTAGTTGCAGTGGAATAAATTAAACATATTCTTAAATCGCAAAGTGCTTTGTTTTTTTCACTGTTCCTCCTTAATTCTTATTTTCGCTTCGATATTTTTTTTTCCATTTCCTCTCCTCAATATCTACTGGCCCATGGAGTATGCAGTTATCACACCTAAGAAATTAAGCAATAGGAACATGAGCAGGCCATCCGGTCTGTCGAACCTGCTCCTCCATTCAATAAGATCATGGCTGATATTCTACCTCGACTTCACCTTCTCGCACTTGCCCCACATGTCTTGGTTCTATTATAATCTCTGTCTTGAATAGGCTCAACGACTGATCGTCCACAGCCCTCTGGGGTAGAGAATTACAAGGAGTCGGTGCCCTTTTATTAAATAAATTTGGCCTCATATATCAGGCCAAAGTGGCCGAATATTTATTTTGCGAATGTGACCCCCAGTTGTAGATTTTACAGCCAGGGCAAAAAAAACACCCATCAACTATCCTGTCAAGCCATACCATAATTTGTATCTGGTTCATTGAGATCACCTTTTTTCTAATATCTAGGAAACATATGCATAGTCTACTCAATTTCTTCTAAAAAAAAGCATCCCCCTCATCCCAGGAATCAGTCTATTGAACCTTCATTGCACGCCCTCTTAGTCAAATATAACATTCCTCAGCTAATGATCCAAAAACTACAGTGAGTGCTCCCTATGTGGTATCACCCAGTCTGTATCTAATTGTAGAAAGACTTATTTACTTTTATTGTCAAGCCATTTTGTAATAATGGATAACAAACCATTTACTTGCTGTAACTGTATGTCAACTTTCTGTGGTTCGTTTAAAAGGACATACGGGTCCGGAGGAATACTAACTTTTCCCAGTCTCTCATCATTTAAAAATATTATGGATCTCAATTCTTTCTTTTAAATTAGATAATATCACACTTCGCAATGTTTATTCCATTTGCCATGTCATTGTTAACATGTCTATATACACTTCCACCCTCTTTGCACTCTCCTCAATGGTTATGTTCTGACTTAAATTTGTAAAGTCACAACCCTTGGAAACATTACACTCCGTTCCTTCATCTAATTCATCGATATAGATTATAAACATCAATAGTTACCACCAGTCAACACAAACATGTCCCATTTGTAAATTACTCTGTTTTCTGTCCATCATTCAATGACTCATCATCGTAGGCAGTCCCGTGGGATCGAGGAAGACTTCCTCCCACTCCAAGAATGAGTCCTGAGGTGGCTGAACAGTCCAATAGGAGAACCACAGTCACTGTCACAGGTGAGACAGATAGTCGTTGAGAGAAAGGATTGGTGGGACTGGTTTTCCATATCATCTTTCAGCTGCCTGCGATTGAGTTCTGCCTGCTCTCGACGATGAGACTCGAGTTGCTCAGTGCCCTCCCTGATGCACTTCCTCCACCTAGGGCGTTTTTTGGCCAGTGACTCCCAGGTGTCAGTGTGGATGTTGCACTTTATCAGGGAAGCTTTGAGGGTGTCCTTGTAACATTTCCTCTGCCCACCTTTGGCTAGAATGTCATGAAGAAATTTCGAGTAGAGTGCTTGCTTTGGGAGTCTCGTGCCTGGCATGCGAACAACGTTGCCTGCCCAGCAGAGTTGATCAATGTTGGGGATATTGGCCTAGTCGAGGACGCTAACGTTGGTGCATCAGTCCTCCAAGGGCATTTTCACGATCGTGTGATCACATCATTGGTGGTATTTCTCCAGCGACTTTAATGATCTGCTGTACATGATCCATATCTCTGAGCCTTACAGGAGGATGGGTATTATTATAGCCCTGTAGACCATGAGGTTGGTGGCAGACTTGAGGGTCTGATCTTCAAACACTCCTTCCCTCAGATTGGCGAACTGGAGGCCGTGTTGAATCTCGTCGTCAATGTCTGTTCTTGTTGATAAGAGACTCCCGAGGTACGGCAAATGATCCACGTTGTCCAGGGCCACGCCATGGATCTTACTCACTGGGCGGTAGTGCTTTGCGGCGGGGACAGGTTGGTGGAGGACCTTTGTCTTCCGGATATTTAGCATCAGACCCGTGCTTTCGTATGCCTCAGTGAATATGTTGAATATGACTTGGAGTTTAGACTCTGTATGTGTGCAGATGGAAGTGCCGTCCGCGTACTGTAGCTCTACGACAGAGGCTGGGATGGTCTTGGACCGGCCTGGACACGACGAAATTTGGACAGATTCCCACTGGTTCTGTAGTTTAGTTCCACTGCAGCGGGGAGCATGTTGACTGTGAGGCAGAGCATGCCAGCGAGTAAGATTGAGAAAGGATTGGGGCCATGATGCAGCCAGGCTTGACACTGCTCCGTACATGGATGGGGTCAGTAATGGATCCGTTGGTAAGGATCAGGGCCTGCATGTCATTGTGGAGCAGAAGGATTGTGAAAAACATTTGGGGCCATCCTAAATGGAGGAGGACGCTCCATGGACCCTCGTGGTTGACAGTGACAAAGGCCTTTGTATGGTCGAAGAAGGCCATGTATAAAGGCTGGTGCTGTTCCGTGCATTTTTTTTGCATCTTTCACTCTATAAAAATCATGTCTGCTTTGCCCCTTAGCGGACGAGATCTGCACTGTGGCTGCGGGAGGAGTTACTCAACCACTAGGAGAAGACGATTGAGGTGGACTCTATTGACGACTTTCCAGTTTCTGATAACAGGGAGATTCCTTTGTAGTTGCCAAGTCCGATCTGTTCCATTTTTTAAAGATTGTCACGATCACTGCATCTCTAAGATCTCCCGGCATGCTTTCCTAGCTCCATATGAGAGAGATGAGGTCACGCATTTGCAGCAAAAGTGAGTTTCCGCCATGCTTCAGTGCCTGAGCATGGATTCCATCCGTTCCCGCAACGTTGTTGTTCTTAACCTGACTTTTGGCATTTTCTATCTCGTGCGCTGCTAGGTTTTAAAGTTGTGGTGGCGGGTAATATGCTGCAGGATGTGGTCGAAGAAACTCGAGTCAAAGACAGAGTCTTCATTGAGGAGATCTTCGACGTGCTCCTTCCAGCGGGCCCTGATTTCCTCGGTGTCCTTGATGAGTGATTCCCCGTTGTTGGCCGGCAGTGGGGTGGGGCCTTGTGTATTTGGGCCGTAGGTGGCCTTGACTGCGGTGAAGAATCCTTGCACATCATGGCTGTCAGCTATATCTCCTGTGCTTTCTAAATCCACCTCAGTTCTTTAGGACCTGAGTTTTATTGTTGGAGCTCAGCCTTAAGCCATCTGTAATGCTGCCTTGCTGCTCTTGAGTTGGGTTGTTATTTAAGGCTTAGAATTGACCTGCGCTTGCTATCTATTAGCTCTTGGCGCTCCTGGTCATTATCTCCAAACCAGCCCTGGTGTTTCCTGGTATTCATTCCGCCATACAGTCAAAGAAGTTACTCCAATCCCATGAGCACTAATTGCGTGAACTAAACTCTTGTGTGGTACAATACCGAATACTTTTTAAAATCCAAATACACTAAATGCATAGGTTGTCCGAAGCATCCCTGCTAGTTACAACCTAAAAGAAAATCATCAGATTTGTTAAACACGATTCCCTTCCATAAATTTGCGTTGACTATGACAAATCATATTATTATTGTCTAAGTGCTCCGTTACCCCGTCCCTAATCATTACAGCATTTTCCCCAGAGCTAATGTCAGTCTGTGACCTATAGTCCCTGTTGTCTCTTTCCTTCATTTCTAAAGTAGCCCGGTTGTATTATTACCTTCCAATCCGCAAGTAGCATTTCAGAATGGAGGGATATCCAGTAGATCAAAACCAATGCATGCCATATCTCTATAGCTACCACTATTAAACCCTGGGATGTCGGCGAAGTCCACGGGATTTGTTTAATCCAATGACTTGATCCAGTACAATATATTTACTAATGTATTTCAGTCCTTATTTGCACCAAATACTTGGTTCCCCACTAATTGTGCTAATAAATTGGTGTTGTCTATTGTGAAGACTGTTACAAAGTATGTTTCTAATGACTGCCATTTCCTGATTACCCATCATGATTAATCTTGTCTCTGGCTCTATGTGACTCCTCTGTACATGTTGGCCTATATATAGAATCTTATACAATCGATTCTTGTTTCTCTTCCGGATTTAATCTCATATCATTTTCCACACTTTATTTATCAATTTCATGGTGATCCTTTGTTTAATTCTGATATGCTCCCAGTCTTCAGGATTTGTACTCTTTTTCGCAACAATATAAACCTCTTCGTATAATCTGATAAGATCTTTAACTTGTTACATAGGAATGGAAGAATATAGGAAATAGAAGCAGGAGTAGGCCATTCGGCTTCTTGAGCCAGCTCCACCACTTAATAAGTTCATGGCTGATCTGACTTTGGGCTCAGCTCCACTTCCCTGCACGCCCCCATAACTCTTGAAACATAGAAACATAGAAACATAGAAAATAGGTGCAGGAATAGGCCATTCGGCCCTTCGAGTCTGCACCACTAAATAGCAGATCATTTTTGCAAATTTAGGAGCCAATTCCTGCTTTCTCACCATACCACTAGATTCCTTTTGACTCTCATTTAAATATATTGAACGAACTGTCCTCAATAACTTTCTGTGGTAGAGAATTCCACAGGTTCAAAATTCTCTGCGTGAAGAAGTTTCTCCTCATCTAGGTCTTATTTGTCTTAACCCTTACCCTTTTACTGTGAGACCTTGTTCTGGACTTTGACAACATCAGGAAAACTCTTCCTGCATCTAACCTGTCCAATCCCGTAGAATTTGACGTGTTTCTATGAGATGCCCTCTCATTCTTCTAAATTCCAGTGAATATACGCCTGGTCGATCCAGTCTTCCTTCATATGTCAGTCCTGCCATCCCGGGATTCAGTGTGGTAAACCTTCGCTGCACTCCCTCAATAGCAAGAATGTCCTTCCTCAGGTTAGGACACCACAACTGGTCACAATATTCCAGGTGTGGCCTCTCCAAGGCTCTGTACAACTGCAGTAAGGCCTCCCTGGTCCAATACTCAAATCCGCTCGCTATGAAGGCCAACATGCCATTTGTCTAATTCACCGCCTGCTGTACCTGCATGCCAACTTTCAATGACTGATGTACCATGACTCCCAGGTCTCGTTGTACCTTCCCTTTTAATAATCTGCCAGCATTCAGATAATAATCTGCCTCCGTGTTTTTTTCACCAAATTGGAGAATCTCTTAATTATGTACATTATACTGCATCTGCCATGCATTTGCCCAATCAGCTAACCTGTTCACGTCACTCTGCAGCCTCGTAGCATCCACCTCGTGTCATCTGAAAATCTGGAGATATTACATTCAATTCGTTTGTCCAAATAATTAATGTATATTGTAATTAGCTGGGATTCCAGTACTGAACCCTGCGGTACCCCACTAGTCACTGCCTGCTATTCTGATAAGGACCCCTTTATTCTTACTCTTTGCTTCCTGTCTGCCAACCAGTTCTCTATTCACGTCAATATATTACCCCCAATACAATATGCTTTAATTTTGCACACTAATCTCTTGTGTGGGAGCTTGTCAAAAGTATTTTACAATTCCAAATACACACATCCACCGGTTCTCCCTTATCCACTCTAATAGTTACATCCTCAAAAAATTCTAGAAGATTTGTCAAACATGATCGTTTAAAAATCTGTCTATCTCCACCTTAAATATAATCAATGACCCCGCCTCCAAATCTCGCGGGGGCAGAGAATTCCACAGATTTATGACCCTTTGAGAGAAGAAATTCCTGCTCATCTCAGTGGTTAATTCTTAAATTGTGCCGCGTAGTCATAGTTTCTCCCATTAATGGAAACATCCTCTCTGCATCTAGCTTGTCGAACGTGCTAAGTATCTTATATGTTTAAATAAGATCACCTCTCATTCTTCTGAACTCCAATGAATATAGGCCGAACCTGCTGAACCTTTCTTCATAATTCAACCCCTTCTTCTCATGAATCATTCCTCAGTTAATGAGCCGAAAACTGCACAGAGTGAACCTTTTCTGAACTGTCTCCAATGTATATATTTCCCTCCTTACCACAGTTGGACCACTAATGCCAACTGGTTTATATTCAGAAGAGGAATATATATTCATTGCAACGTATAAATATATTATTTAAATGTTCGGCATTGCTGATTTAATATCATGTATTGTTATCCAGTTTCCAAATATACCGCAAAACAACTCGCTTCCCCTATGTATGTATATGCTTTGTTGAGAATACAGACCCCAGTTTTTTTATTTAACTATATCACGCTTACACTCAAAATAGTATTCAATCACATTATGACCAATCTTCCCGAAAGGCTCCTTCACTAAAAGGTAATCAATTACCCTTTTCTTATTGCACAATACTAGATTTAAAATAGCTGCTTCCCAAGTTGTTCCGAGGCATAATAATCCATAAAACTCTCTTGAATACGTTGCATGAACTCATTCTACACCCTATTACTGATAATTTGATTTGCACACCCTATAGCAAGATTACAGTCCGATGTGATTACTGTATTACCATTGATACATGTACCTAAAATTTCATGATTTCTATTTTGCCCGACACTACAACTACTGTTAGGCTGCCTATAAACTATGGCCACCAGTGTTCTATGCACAGTTTTGTATCTTAGTTCAAACTAAAACAATTCTACATCTTGATTTTCCGAGCTAACATCTTTTCTCTCTACTCTAACGCATGCTTTATCTTCAGGACATTTCCATTTTGCCTATCGATTCAAGTATCCTGGAATATTTACTACCCAACCTTGGCCACTTTGCAAATATGTTTCCATAATTGCTACAAGAACAGACCTATTTTTTCTACCTGCGCTGTTAATTCTTCTGTTTTGCTGGCAATGCTTCATCTAATCAGATGCATTGCCTTGAGGATTAACATTTTTCTATTTGTCCCTTATGTCACCGGAGTTTCTAATGCCCTATTTGCTTTGCTCTTTTTCCCTTCCTGATTCATTCTGTTTGTGTTTACCAACGTCGCTCCTCTGATCTGCAACAGTGCCATTCCTGCTACTACTTTTGAATTTACCCTTTCCTAAAGCGTCCCACCCAACCTCTCCATTGATTTAAACCCCTAGCTATACGATTCGCCAAGACAATGTTCACAACCGAGTTGAAGTGGATCCCATTTCAATGGAACAGCTCCCTCTTTTCCCAGTTCTGGTGCCAATGCCTACTGAAGTGAAAACTTTGAGCTGCAGTTCCTTGCGGTAAATGCATTTACTGCAGAATGCTTCCATATACTCCCATATGTCGCAGTTGAGGCTCAGCAATTGTATTGCCATTTCTATATGACCTTGTTTTATTTATTTCATTATTTAATTAATTTTATATTACAATTAGGGGCTAAATTTTTAATTGCTCTCGTTCACCTCTTGCTTATTCGTGGATAATGTCAATTAATTTATTTTTTACTTAACTGTTAATTATTATCTATATATGTCATATTTTAATTGAATGAAAACACTTTAATGAAGAAATCTGTAGTTGGTCAATTTTATTTTTAGCTATCTAGGTCTGATTATTTACATAAACACTAAACTTAATTATATACCAAATTAGACACCTGACTTAGTCATAAATAAAATTAATCTCTCTGATGGAGTTCCTCGAACTCCATCAATCTTCTGACGTAATGTTTTCATCTTTAATTGCTCTCCACTCCTCTAGCCGTTCATGGACTCTGGGCTTCGCTCCTCTAGTATGATATTACGTCTGGTTTCCTCTCATCCATTATTCTGTGACATTTCAGGTCCACTCCTCTCAAGCTTTATGGCCGAATACATAAAAATGTTCATGCTAGCTGGTTATTCATGTGTTGTATATTTGTCGATAAATGTGATGTTTCTAGCTGTCTCTGTTTTCAGATTGTTGAAGGACTTATATTCAGTTGCGTTGGTTTTAACACCCTTAGTAACTGGGGAACTGAAAACCGGAAATAAGTTAGGGAACGACATGAAAACCGAAGTTGCAGTAGTATTTTTTCGATGAGGCCATCAACTTAATTACAGTCTGTCTTTTCATGTGGATGAGAATATTCTCTATTGGAAGAATAGCACTGAGTTCTCCCGCTGTCCTTGTTCAAAATTACCCCACAAACAACACCTAACTGTAAATGCATCGCGCTGGCTGTTATTAGCAATTTGCGACACGCCGATATTTATTCCACCATGAGTGGCGGTGTGCAGCAGCATGGTGGCTGTGACCTGTGAGGGAACATCTGCGGCAGGTCAGGAACATAAAAGGAGCAGCGACTCGCCCTGGGAGCAGAGTGGCGGCATACCACTGCCAGGTACAGCGTGAGCCAATGCAGGATGTCAAAGACAGTGAAGAGTGCGAGTGGATTGGACGTCACCATAGTCCAGTTTGCTGATTTGAGCTTCGGCCAGTACAGCAGGAGCAGCGAGGTTGCGGTGCAGGAGCGCCTATTGATCATGCAGTGAGGATTTATTTTGGGGCCAGAAGACACGTTGTCCCAGGGGAAACACAGGCCAGCTCACGCTGCGATATATGTGCACACTAGGGCCACGCGGCAGATCTGCTCTTCAGTCATCTTGATTAATGCTTGCCATTGGACAAAGACGTAGTTCTATGAAGCCCGTGTGGTGTCTGGTGTGCAACGACCACCACACATTAAAATAATCCACGCGCAGGCATCTTCCATCCTTTAGGATGTAGTTCGGGACGTGGAATATTAGGTCCTTCATTGAAACACCTGTGAACTCATCCCTTTTTGGAAGCAAGTCAGCTTTGATACGAGGGACTACTTATGATGATGACAGTGATGATGCTGATAAGCCGATTCACTTCTTTGCCATTAACTTTCGTGATTGCATTCAATGGTGACGAATCCATGGCACAAACATTTGAGACAGAGCTTGGAGAATTGCAATCAAAATGGATTGCAAAAAGAGTGGTAGCTGAGAATTTCGTGATAGCAGTAATTCAGTGGATAGAAAAAAGGAAGTTCCTCATGCCTAACTTAGAATCAGTGGAACTGCAGAATCCGAGGGTTCTAAAATAAGAATCTGGTTTAAGTCTCTAGATATCTAACAGGTAGGTTGTCTGTTTTTAGTATCTCAGTCGTTCTTTATCAGCTTGCATATATAATTTAATCACTGTTTAGTTCGCATTGAGGAGTAATTATATAAATAATCACCTTATATCCAAGGAGTTTATTTTAACGTTCCAATTAGAATGGAAGAGCAATTATGAACCGCAGCCTGAAATTCCTGCAGCATTTTGGAACTTCAGGACGCTGAATGCATCGTGGATGCTCAGTTTTCAAATAAGTGGCTCCACCTGCTCCAACTCCCAGTTAATTGCAAGTATTTGTGTGACTGATTGTTTACTTGGTCACAGATTCCGCAAAGGCAGAGTAGCCATGTGGGTGGCATCCAGAGTTCTTAGAAACTGCCAGGTGGTGCAGGAATCCTTGCGGGTATGTCGCACTCTCAAACCGATATTCAGCATTGAGTAGTGAAGAGGTTTACTGCACATGTGTGTACATCAAATTGTACAAATGCTAATTATGGATTCGATAGTGCTGGCTATAAACAGGCAGAACTACTAACGTTGATGTGAGTCCCATATTGGGTGTGCCTCCCTGGTGCTGGCGCATTATTGAGAGGGTGCAGAACATTCTGTGGGGGAAGTTGAGGTCCTACAGTCAGAGATTACGGAGCTGATAGCAAGTTACAAATCAGTAACTAAGCGGTAGTAATATCTGGATTACTCCCAGTGCCATGCTTTAGTGAGAGTAGAAATTTGAGGAAGTGACAAGTTAATGCATGGCTAGGGGCATTTTGTAGGAGGGAGGATTTGAGATTTTGGACGTACTGGGATCAGTCGTGTGGTACTAGGGACTTGTTCAAGATGGACAGGCTCCACATGAACAGAACTGGGACCAATATCCGTGAGGAGAATTTAGCTGGCGCTGTGGGAGATGTTTTAAAATAATTTGGCATGGGGTTGTGCACAAGTATGTGTTATTAAAAATAGGGACAAGGTGCACAGGGGACTGGGAGAGGTTGTCAGAGTTAGAAATATAAATGATACAGAAATAGGTGGTGGTATCATTAGAATATTCAATTAGTTATAGGTTGCTTTCTGAGTGCATGTGTGGAAATGCACGGGATAAAGCTAGTGAATTGCAGATGCAAATAGCCACGTGGGAATATGGTATATTGACTTGAGTTTTAGGTCAAAAAACAAAGCTTTGGATGCGTAACACCAGTTGATACTAGGTATTGGGAAAAGATATCGAAGGAATAAATTAGGATCGGTAGAAATTTTGATTAACAAAAGTATGGCAGAGCTAGAAAGAGAGGGTATCATTCCTTAAGGAATCAAAGCCAGAATCTACGTGGTTCGAGTTTAGAAAACAATAAATCAGTTATTCTGGTAGAGTATATGAAGTGCGGGCTTCCAATTATAAAAGATATCAGGAAAGCAAAGAGAGAGCATGAAAGAATGTTGTCGAGTAAAATCAGTGAAAACCCAAAGATGTTTTGCAAATACATTAAGAGTAAAAGGATAACAAAGAAAGATGGAGGCGTATTAGAGTCCATAAAGGAAATCTGTTTGTGGAGGCAGAAGACACGGCCATGATTACATAAGAACACGAGAAAGGGGTGCAGAAGTAGGCCATACGGCCCCTTTGCCTGCTTCACCATTTAATACGATCATGGCTGATCCAATCATGGACTCAGGTCCACTTCTCTGCCTGCTCTCCATAACCCCAATTCCGTTCTTAATCAAAACCTTCCATCTGTGTTCACAAAAGAGAGCAGCGATGCAGAATTTGCAATGAACGAGGAGTGGTGTGAAATATGAGATGAGATTACCATAGTGAGAGAGGAAGTATTAAGGGGCTCAGCAGATTTGAAATGGGATAAACCCCCATGCCTGATTAAATGTATCCCAGGCTGTTAGGAGAAGAAAAGAGGAAATAGCATGGCCTCTAACCTCTTTTCCAGACCTCTCTGGCTACAGGTGTGATACCAGAGGATTGGAGGACTGCTAATATTGTATCTTTGTTTAAAAAGGGAGAAAGCGATCGAGTGATTAATTACAGGCCAGACAGTCTAACCGCAGTGATGGGAACATTATTGGAAAAAAATCCAAAGGGACAGGATGAATCTTCATTTAGGAAGACATGGATTAATCAAGGACAGTCTGCATGGATTTTTTAAAGGAAGCTCGTGTCTGACTAACTTGATACATGGCTCGATGAATGCAACGCATACGATGTCGTGTATATAAATGATAACACAGCTTTTGATAATATCCAACATGGCAGACTGATCCTGAAAGTAAAATCCCATGGGATCCATGGGAAAGTGGCAAGTTGTATCCAAAATTGGCTCAGAGGCAGGACACAACATCTAATGTTTGAAGAGTATTTTTTGAACGGAGGGCACTATCCATTCCGCTGGGCTCAGTGCTGGGTCCCTTGCCTTTTGTGGTATATATCAATGACCTGCAGTTGAATGTTGCAGGTATTATGAAGAAGTTTGCAGATAAAACTAGTGTAGTCTGTGTGATTTTTAATGAAGTAGAAAACTGCGGCCTGCAGGAAGTTATCAATCTACTGGTCAGCTTGGCAGAACAGGGAAAATTGAATTTAATCTGGGTGAGTGTGGAGTAATGCATTTGCAGAGGTCTAACAAGGCAAGGGAATACGCATTAAATGGTACTACACTGAAAAGTGTAGAGAATCAAAGGGACCTTGAGGTACAGGTCCATAGATGCCTGAAGTTAGCAGGCCAGGTGAATAAGGTGGGTAAGAAGGCATATGGATTACATGCCATTATTATTCGAGGTATCGGACACAAGAGTAAGGAGGTTATACTTGATCTGTATAGAACACAGGTTAGGCCGCTGATGGAGTACTGCGTGAAGTTCTGGTGAGCACATTACAGGAAAGGTGTCATTGTACCTGAAAGGGTGAAGAGGAGAATTAGAAAAATGTTGCCTGTGCTGCATAATTTTGGCTATGCGGGAAGATTGCAGATGATGCTTCTCTTTTCTTTGGAATAGAGGAGGCTGAGGGGTGACCAGATAGATGTGTATCAAATGATGAGGAGCCTGGATAGTGTGGATATAATGGACCTCTTCCCCATTGTCAGGCTGGTCAACAACCAGGTGGCATAGATTTAAATTAATTGGGGTTAGGTTTAGAGAAGATGTGAGTGGAAATTTCTTCACCCATTGGTGATGGGGCTCTGTAGCTCTTTGTCTGAAAGGGTGGTAGAGAAAGAAACCCTCACCTCATTTACTTGGAAGTGCACTTAAAGTGCCATAACGTACAGGGCTACAGACCAAGAGCTGAATGTGGGATTAGGCTGGATAGCTCTTGGTTGGCTGGCGCGGACACGATGGGCCGAAATGGCCTTCATCCTCGCTGTAAACTTTTATGATTCTATGATATTGCGCTACCTGGTGGATTTTATAGGCCACCAAATATTCAAATGATTCAGCTGAGCAGATTTGCAGAGAAATTAATGAGAGATGCAAGACCTATAGGGTAGTGATAATGGGAGTATTTAACTAACAATATATTGCATGGAGCAGTAGTTCTTTTGGAGAGATATTTCAGAACTGTATGGAGTAGCTTTTCCAGATTCGTATGTTTCCAGCATAATGAAGAAGGAGGCATTGCTTTTCCTGGTTATGGGGAATGAAATTGTTCAAGTGGAGGATGTCGCAGCCGTGAATCATCTCGGGAGTTTTAATCATCCTATCGTAAGTTGTAGGTTAGTTATCATTAAGGACAAGGATAGGGAGAATAAAAATCCTTAACTGGTGGGAGACCAGTTAAATTGGAGTGAAAGACAGTCAGATAGAATGGTAATGGAGCAATGGTAGACTTTTAAGTTATACATAATTCACGTACTGTCTAGATTCATTCCTATGACGGGGAAATGGAGGGTGATGACAGCTAGAAGCATGATGAATGAATTGGCGAATAGAATGAAGCAGAAACAGTGGATGTATGACAGTTGTCAGCTTGATAATACAAGGGAGAATCGTGGTGAATAAAAAGAATAGAGGAGAAGTAAAAAAAAAAGGAAATAAGAGGTGCAAAGAGGCAGACCGCGTCAGAGCTTGAAGGCTTACATAAAAGGGAATCGAAAGTTATTTCATACAACTGGAAATTAACTGTAAAATGCGTGTCAGTGGAGCCATGAGTCAGATTAGAAACTGGAACAGAAATCCATTGCTGGAGTCAGAATAATTTGCCAAAGTGATGGTACACGAGGCACTTGGCGGGATAAGGGATAAGACAAAATACTAGATAAAGAGGCGGTACAGGGAACAGTGCAAGCACTTGAAGTAGATAACGCAGTTAGTCTGGATGGAATGCAGCTTAGCCTGCAGATGGATGTAAGGTTATATATTCTCGAGGTGATTGCGGCCACAGTCCTCCACCCCTCCTTAAATACAGTGGTGGTGCCAAATCAGTGGAGGATTGCAAATATTATACGCTTATTCATAAAAGGGAGAGGGATAAACCTGGCAAATGCAGGATAATCACTTTAATGTCGGGAGTGGGAATGCTTTTAGACACAATAATCCCAGTGAAAATTAACAACCACTTGGACGAACATGGATTAGTAAAGAAGAGCGAGCTTAGTTTTGTTCAGGGCAAACCGTGTTTGATTAAATTGATTTGCTTGATGAGGGAAGATAAATGTTGGATGAAGGCAGTGACTTTGATGTGATATCTACGTACTTTCAAAAGGCCTTTGCTTATGTCCCACATATTAAGGTTTCTTAGTTAAGTTAAAACCATTGGATAAAATGAGCAGTAGCAGCAATAGAAACATAGAAACATAGAAACATTGAAAATGGGTGCAGGAGTAGGCCATTCGGCCCTTCTAGCCTGCACCACCATTCAATGCGTTCATGGCTGAACATGCAACTTCAGTACCCCATTCCTGCTTTCTCGCCATACCCCTTGATCCCCCTACTAGTAAGGACTTCATCTAACTTCTTTTTGAATATATTTAGTGAATTGGCCTCAACAACTTTCTGTGGTAGAGAATTCCACAGGTTCACCACTCTCTGGGTGAAGAAGTTTCTCCTCATCTCGGTCCTAAATGGCTTACCCCTTATCCTTAGACTGTGTCCCCTGGTTCAGGACTTTCCCAACATTGGGAACATTCTTCCTGCATCTAACCTGTCTAACCCCGTCAGAATTTTAAACGTTTCTATGAGGTCCCCTCTCATTCTTCTGAACTCCAGTGAATACAAGCCCAGTTGATCCAATCTTTCTTGATAGGTCAATCCCGACATCCCGGGAGTCAGTCTGGTGAACCTTCGCTGCACCCCCTCAATAGCAAGAATGTCCTTCCTCAGGTTAGGAGACCAAAACTGTACACAATACTCCAGGTGTGGCCTCACCAAGGCCCTGTACAACTGTAGCAACACCTCCCTGCCCCTGTACTCAAATCCCCTCGCTATGAAGGTCAACATGCCATTTGCTTTCTTAACCACCTGCTGTACCTGCATGCCAACCTTCAATGACTGATGTACCATGACACCCAGGTCTCTTTGCACCTCCCCTTTTCCTAATCTGTCACCATTCAGATAATAGTCTGACTCTCTGTTTTTACCAACAAAGTGGATAACCTCACATTTATCCACATTATACTTCATCTGCCATGCATTTGCCCACTCACCTAACCTATCCAAGTCGCCTGCAGCCTCATAGAATCCTCCTCGCAGCTCACACTGCCACCCAACTTAGTGTCATCCGCAAATTTGGAGATACTACATTTAATCCCCTCGTCTAAATCATTAATGTACAGTGTAAACAGCTGGGGCCCCAGCACAGAACCTTGTGGTACCCCACTAGTCACTGCCTGCCATTCTGAAAAGTCCCCATTTACTCCTACTCTTTGCTTCCTGTCTGACAACCAGTTCTCAATCCAAGTCAGCACACTACCCCCAATCCCATGTGCTTTAACTTTGCACGTTAATCTCTTGTGTGGGAGCTTGTCGAAAGCCTTCTGAAAGTCCAAATATACCACAGTAAATGGTTCTCCCTTGTCCACTCTACTGGAAACATCCTCAAAAAATTCCAGAAGATTTGTCAAGCATGATTTCCCTTTCACAAATCCATGCTGACTTGGACCTATCATGTCACCTCTTTCCAAATGCACTGCTATGACATCCTTAATAATTGATTCCATCATTTTACCCACTACCGATACAGAATTGGCTGAGGGATAGAAAACAGAGAATTGTGACGAATGTCTTTTGTTATTCAGACGAGAGGGACGTATACAATAGAGTTCACCAATGTTTAGTACATATAGCACTACTGTTTTTGATATACAGTAATGAATTGGACTTTGGGGTAGAGGGCACAATTTCGAAATTTTGAGATGACACGAAACTATGGAGTATATTCAAGAGTAAGAAAGGTAGTAATTGCCATCAAGAAGATATAGACGAGCTAGTGGAATGGATGGACACAAGGCTGATGAACATTAAAAGACATTTGTGAGGTGATACATTTTGAGAGGAAAAATGAGGAGAGACAATACATGTGCAATGGTAACATTTTAAAGTGGATGAAAGAAGAGAGGGAAAAGGGGCTGATTGTGCAGCAATCTCTGAAGGTAGCAGGACGGGTAACCAAAGCAATTACTAATGCGTACGGGTCCTAGGTGTTATAATTAAAGGCATAGAGTACAAAAGCTAGTAAATTCAGCTAAACCTATATAAATCACTAGTGCGGCCCCAGCTGGAGTATTATGTATAATTCTGTGCACAACACCTAAGGAATAACTTGGAGACTTGGGATAGAGTATAGAAGAGATTTACTAGAAAGGTTCATGACATTAGCAATAACTTGCATGGCTAGATAGAAACGCTGGCGTTGTTCTCCTTGGAGCAGAGAAGGCTAACAGCTGATTTGATAGAGGTGTTTAAAATCATGAACTTATTCGACTGATTAAATAAAGGGAAACTCATTTCAATGGCTAAAAGATCGATAGTGGGAGGGCACCGATTTAACGGGATTAGCAAAAGAAACGCTTTCTTATGCAAGGAGTAATAACAATTTAGATGACACTGCCTGATAGGGCAGTGGATACAGATTAAATATCAGCATTTATAATGTAATTCGATAAATACCAGAGGGAGAAAAAAACGCATTGAGATGGGGAAAGAGCAGGAAATGGGCATAACTGCATATCTCGTCGAAATAGCCAGACCAGACTCGTTGGGCCAAATGACCTCGCTCTGTGCTATGCTATTTTATAATTCTATGATTCTATCACCCGAACAGCAGTGCATAAACATATTTTTTCACATTCAATCAAGTATAATTGTTGACGAATAAGAAAAGGCTCGTCCTGCAGGAATGAAATAGCATAAAAACCTCTCAGCTTTTTCTGCACGGTATAGAAGTTACAGCCAAGAATTCAAGAGGAGGCTTAGAGGCGAGTTAAGGAGAAATGTGTTCACCCAGAGGATGGTGGGCGCCTAGAACTCACTACCTGAAAGGGTGGTAGAGGCAGAAACCCTCACCACATTGAGTAAGTACTTGGATGTGCACTTGAAGTGCCATAACCAACAGGGCTAGGGACCAATAGCTGGAAAGTGGGACTAGGCTGGATAGCTCTTCGTCAGCTGGGGAAGACACGATGATACTGAATGGACTCATTCTGTACTGCAAATTTCTCTGATTTCTCTGTTTCTAAGACAGCCCACTCGCAACCTCCTTGCTTTTGCTTCTTGAAAACCACAGGCTCACCATTTTTGAATAGGAAATCAAATAGAGCGTTCACAAGAAGAAGCAATCCTTGCTGACCAGAACAGAATGAATATGTGGACTTCAAAAAGAAAAATTGTCAGGTAACAAAAAGCGTTAAATTGTACAAGTAGATGTATAAAATCCGGTAATAGTATTCGAAGAAGAACAGATTACTGCACAAGTACTCCGATCAATATTTTTCCTGAGGCAAAAACAAAAACGAGTTCTCTTAACCCTGGTTATTAGTCCCAATAATTTCACTAATCTTAGCTGAGATGGATTGTACTGGCACCACCATCTCTTTAGCAGACAGTATGGTCTTCTCCAGTTGATCGATCAGGTCACTGCTTCGGCCATTTTATCTAATTAGTTGATCCTTAAATTGCTTTTGCATGACTTCACCACGTGCCCACATGTTCTTTTTGTCTATCCAGTTCATTCATGCCATGCCAGCTGTAGCTCCTATCCATAACCAGTCCGATAAGCCCCTGCAATTGTAAACCTTTAGTCCCTCTTTTTTATCCAAGTCATGGCTTCATCAGTCCTTGCTTTGGTTTTTTGTCTTTGATTCCTCTACCAACAACTTTAAAATGAGACAGGATAATTACCATGGCAGATAATTACCATGGCACAATCTGTTGCTTAACTATAAAAGTGTTAAGTTGAAAACAACCGGTAAAATTTCGAAGCAGACAATATTTTCAGTCAAAAGCAAAATATTGCGGATACTGGAATCAAAAATAAAAACAGTGAATATTGGAAATATCAGCGGGTCAGGTAGCATCTGTGCAGAGAAAAGCAGAGTTTACGTTTCTGATTGACGATCCTTTATCAGAATTGCTGAATGTTCGAAAAGAGAATATTCGTAAGCACTAAAACGGGGAGGGGAAGAAAGAACCAGAACAAAGGTATGTGATATGGTGGAAGGCAGGAAGATTAGAGAGACAAAAGGGAGGATGGCAAAATTGAAATGGTAATGACAGAAGTGAGATGAAAAGGTTAATCTTGCTAGGTTGTGAATGGCGTTGTAATGACTAGCCATTATAGACAAAGAGGAAAAAAAAGGCGAGAGAGAATGGAAGAATAAAAACATAATATGTTGGGGGTGGGTGGAGGGAAACGGAGCCAAAGGTGGTCAGAGATCCTGCTCTGAAATTTTTGAACTTGATGTTGAGTCCAGAAGTCTGTAAATTGCCTAAATGAAAGGTGAAGTGCTTGAGTTGTGATTAATTAGAACAGTGGAAGGGTCAGAGGAATCAGATATCAGAGTGGGAATGGCATAGAGACTTAAAGTGACAGGTGACCGGAAGCCCAGCTTCACACTTACATACTGAATGGAGATGTTCAGCGGAGCAGACACCCGATCGTGCTTGGTCTCCCCAATGTAGAGAAGACCACATCGTGAACAGCGAATACTGTGTACAAAGTTGGAAGAAGTACAAGTAAATCGCCGTTCACCTGGAAGGAGTATTTGGGGCGTAGTTAGTGGGGAGGGAGGAGGTAAAAGGGTAAGTGTTGCAACTCCTGTGCTTGCACGGGAAGCTGCCGTGGCAAGGGTGGGTATGCTGGGAATGACTGTGGAATGGACCAGTGTGTCGCGGAGGGAGCAGTTTCTTCAGAATGCTGAGGGAGGAGGGGAGTGGCAGATGTGATTGCTGGTGGGATCACACTGGAGGTGGCGGAAATGGCGGAGTATGATCCGTCGAAAGTGGAGGCAGGTGGTGTAAAAGGTGAGGACAAGAGGAACCCTGTCGTGGTTCTCAGAAGGAGGGCACAAGGTGACAGTAGAGATGCCGGAAATAGAAACAGAGCAACCCGAAATATTAACTCTGATTTTCACTGCACAGATGCTGCCTGAAGCGCTGAGATTTTCAGTTATTATACAGAACATTTTCTGAATAAATTACTTTTAACATTTGTGTTATTTCGATAGGGCCGACTAATTTCACCCTTGTTTTCCAGGGTCCCAAAAAATTGCTTTCACATTTTCACCATTACCGTTATGATATTGCCCCCTGATGGCTGTTCTATGGCAGTTATTCTACATCCAATTCCTTTATCAGTGCGGGCGTGGTTCCATTGACAAAATCGTGGCAAATTGAGTGTTTGAGTCAGAGCTAATCCGTCCTAAACACTGTTTCACCCTTTTACTCCCCACATCGGGCATTCCCATTTCTCCAGCTGGATTCTTATTTGGCATGGTGAAAAATTCTATTGGATGATTGGGCTTATTTCAGTTTATATTGGTGCAACCTCGTTTTAGCTACACTTCATATACTTATTTTATTTCAAATACATCGTTCTCTTGTAAGCCTTCGTCCATTCGGCCCGTCAACATTCAACTCAATGCTGATGTCTTCCTGACAAAGACTTCCAACAAAGAATTAATGGCGGCAGCACGCCACAGTATCTCACTCAGTGTGTTGTTAGCGTTCAATCGCCTGTTGAAATCAATCAGAGTACGTGATTATCAGTCTAAATTTAACTGATGTTATTTTGTCATAGGTTTTAATTGATTAATATAAAATCTTCTGCCTGCTCTTTTGCCATTTTTATCATACAACTCGTCTACATATAAAGCTGGACTGGCCCTCTCCAAAACTAGAAAGCCCCTTTCCAATTTGGTTGAAAGTAACCTGTCATAGCCTGATACGGAGTCGCTGCTGTTGTGGAATGTGGAGTGGAGCGAATAGCCATCAAGCACATTGGTAATATTTTGCTACACTAATTTTAAGTAATTAACACGTCCATCAAATCTTCTAAGCATAAGTGTCAAGGAACTCATCATCATCCAAAGAAAACCATAATGCATTGTACAGAAAGCTACAGTACACCATATCAACAAAACATAATGGACTTAATAGATTCCATAGCTCTCCATTTACTCATATCCATCTCATGGATAAATCTTACCAAGTATGATTTCTCCCTATACCTCAATTGTACACATCCAAATTTTATGTCGCTGTTTACTTTAATTTCAATTCCAATTCGTCTGATAGGTTCCAGCGTGTTTTACTCTATCCCAATTGTTTCAAAGTCGTTTCCTCAATGGAATGTGTGTCAGTGCCTTAATGAGTTCAAAATTGTCCCACTTTCCTAAGCAACTTTAATTATTTACACTACGCTGTTGACAAATAACTGGGCATGTCTGAGACACTTCAAATTTAACATGTGTTTGTGCATGGTAGCTGCCTCATATGCAACAAATCATATTTGTGCACATGATATAACAGTATCATACAACACATGCCATCAGATACAAGTCACTCTTGGGCGTTCAAGTGATTTCATCAAAATATCGTGGGGTTGCCTAAAGTTCTTTGCTTCTTTCCCCCTGCATGATGTCCATTTATTGGATAATGGCCAGGATATCAAACGCTGTTTTCTTAAGAAGTTCATAGGCAAGGACCCAAACGCCTCTACGAGAAGATTATCAACATAATATTTTCATCTCCATTTTACTAACTGCCAATAGAATGTAGATTAAAGCGTGATTGCTTAATACCTGGCTGGCCTCCAACAATCTAATCTACGAAAATCGGCTCCTCGTGTCCTATCTCGCACCAAGTTGCGCTCACCCACCAGCCATGTGCTTGCTCAACTATTTTGGCCCCCGGTTAAGGAAGGCCTCGATTTAAAAATTCTTATTCTTGTTTTCAAATCCCTTCTTGACTTTGTCACGCCTTCCCACTTTCATCTCCTTCAAACCCACAACTTCCCGAGGTATGTGCACTCTTCTAATTATGCCCTCTTGAGCATTCCGTTTATAAGAACTCAAACATTGAACTCTGTGTCTTCTCTTGCTCAGCTCCAAGCACTGGAATTCCCTGCCAAATCCGAAACGAGTCACTCCCATTCTTCTCTCCTTTAAGACGCTCATTTAAACCTAGCTCTTTGATCAAGCTTTTGGTCACCTTACATGGTTTGCTGTCAAAGTTTTGGTTTAATTTTACTCCTGTGAAGTGCATTGGAACGTCTCAGTACGTTCAAGGCGCTATATGAATAAAAATTGATGTTTTTGTTGATATATTTCAATTAATTATGCCCAGATGATTTATTCAAATTTACCTTATAAATATTTTAGTAAGAAAATCTAATTGCTTTGGGTAATGATACATTTTGCTGTTTCTATCTTACATCGTAAATGAGTTAGCCCAATTAATAAATATTCATAGAAACATAGAAAATAGATGCAGGAGTAGGCCCTTCGGCCCTTCGAGCAGCACCACATTTCAACATGTTCATGGATGATCATGCAAATTCAGTATCCCATTCCTGCTTTCTCTCCAAATCCCTTGATTCCTTTAGACGTAAGAGTCACATCTAACTCCCTTTTGAATATATCGAACGAAATGGCCTCAACAACTTTCTGTGGTAGAGAATTCCACAGGTTCAGAATTCTCTGAGTGAAGATGTTTCTCCTCATCTTGGTCCTAAATGGCTCACCCCTTATCCTTAGACAGTGACACCTGGTTCTGGACTTCGCCATCATCGGGAAGATTCTTCCTGCATCTAGCCTGTACAATCCGGTCAGAATTTTATATGTTTCTATGATATCCCCTCTCATTCTTCTAAATGCCAGTGAATATGAACCTAGTCGATACAAATGTTTCTTCAGATGACAGTCCTGCCATCCTGGGATTCAGTCTGGTGAACGTTCGCTGCACTCCCTCAATAGCAAGAATGTCCATCCTCATATTAGGGGATCAAAAATGTACACAATATTCAAGCTGTGGCCTCATCAAGGCTTTGTACAACAGCAGTGAGGCTTTCTTGCCCCTATTCACAATTCTCTCGCTATGAAGGCCAACATACCATTTGCCTTCTTCACTGCATGCTGTACCTGCATGCCAACTTTGAATGGCTGATGAACCATGACACCCAGGTCTCGCTGCACCTCCCCTTTCCCTAATCTTCCGCAATTCAGATAATATTCTGCCTTCATGTTTTTGCCCCCACAATGGATAACCTCACACTTATCCACATTATACTGCATCTGCACAAACACCTAGCCTGTCCAAATCACTCTGCAGCCTCTTAGCGTCCTCCTTATAGCTCACACCGCCACCCAGTTTACTGTCATCTGCAAACTTGGAGAAATTACACTCAATTCGTTCATCTAAATCGTTAATGTATATTGTAAAGAGCTGGGGTCCCAGCACTGAGCCCTGCGGCACTCCACTAGTCACTGCCTGCTAATCTGAAAAGGACCCGTTTAATCCTACTGCTTGCTTCCTGTCTGCTAACCAGTTCTCTATCCACGTCAGTACATTACCCACAATACCATGTGCTTTATTTTGTGCACCAATCTCTTGTGCGGGACCTTATCAAAAGCCTTTCGAAATTCCAAATACACCACATCCATTGCTTCTCCCTTGTTCACTCTGCTAGGTACATCCTCAAAAATATTCCACAATATTCATCAAGCAAGATTTATCTTTCATAATTACCGGATCGAAAATCCCAGGAATTTGAATCCCTCCCTCTTGCACCATTCCTCAAGCCACGTATTCATCGTAACTATTCTGCTTGTTCTACTCTGACTCGCATGTGGCATTGGTAGCAATCCTGTGATTACTAACTTTGAGGCCAGTTTTTTAATTTAACTCCAAGGACCCTAAATTCAGCTTGTAGGGCTTCATCCCGTTTTGTACCTATATCGTTGGTATGTATATGCACTATGACAAATGGCTGTTCACACTCCCCTTCAAAATGCCCTGCAGTTGCTACGATACATACTTGACCCTTGCACCAGGGAGGCAACATACCATTCTGGTGTCTCAATTGCGGCCGCAGTAATGCCTATCTATTCCCCTTACAATAGACTTCCTTACCACTATAGCTCTCCCACGCTGTCTCCTGCCATCCTCTGCAGCAGAGTCACCCAGGGTGCTGTTTTGGAGGGAGATGACCGCAGGGAACCACTGCACTTCCTTCCTTCCACAGCTCTGGCTGATGGTCACCGATTCCCTATCTGCCTGAGAAATCTTTACTTGTGGTGTGACCAACTAACTAAACTTGCTATTCAAGACGTCCTCAGCATCGTGGATGCTCCAGAGTCAGTCCATGCGCAGCTCCAGTGCCGCAATGTGGTCTGTCAGGAGCTGCAACTGGACACACTTCCTCCAGACATAGTAGTCAGGTACACTGGAAGCGCCTCTGACTTACCACATTGCACAGGAGGTGCATGACACGGGTCTGGGCTCTCCTGCCATGACTTAACCAGTAAATAAGCTTAATTTGGCAACAATGCCAAATGTTACCTACTGATAAGGAAACAAAAATAAAAATAAAAATATTAAATACTCACCAATCCACCAGCTAATCACTTACCCGCTTGGCTGTGACGTCACACTTTGAATTCTTTTTAATCCTTTGTTTTACCTTCCACCTCTGCACCAGCTGGCTGCTCGGCCTTCTGTCGGTCCCATTCGCTGCCGTCGCCTTTTATCCTCCACTCGCGATTTTGGCTGCTCGGACTGCTGCCACTCCCAGTCGCTTCTGCTGCCCTGTATCCTCCTGTGCCGCTCCTCTCCTGATGCTGGCAGCTCCAACTACTGCCGCCCTCACTCGCTGCCACCGCCCTTCATGCTCCCGCACTGCTCATCTCGTGATGCTGCTCGGACTGTTATCACTCCTTGTCACTGCCACTGCCCTTTATCCTCCAGCACCGCTCCTCTTGCAATGCTGGCTGTTTGGATGCCGCCGCTCACAGCCGCTGACGCCAACCTTTATCCTCCCACGCTGCTCATCTTGCGATGCTGGCTGCTCAGACTGTCACCACTCCCAGTCGCTGTCACTGCCCTTTATCCTCCCGCACCGCTCCTCTCACGATGCTGGTTGCTCGGACTTCCGCTGGTCCCAGTCGTCAGCCCTGTATGAAATTTAGTGCCCCATGCTATATTATGGTAATATCTCTTAGAAATTGATCAATCGTTCCCACTTGGTTCTAGTTATTAACACATTTTGTGTGTCTATTATTTATATTGGAGAATCATTCGTTTCCCAAAAATAACTGGTATATTGTTTCTGAATTAATTTTGTGAGCTGATAATGATAGTAAATGCTAACAGTAATGTTGGACTGGCAAGTGTTTTCAAGGTGCAATTTTATTTCCCCAAAAGATTCGTTCAGTGATAACTTAGTCTGCAATCCTTTCTTTAAAAATGAAAATTTGACGATCCCCTTAAACTTCAGCTAAACTTTCCTTCTCAAATGCACAACATAGCAACTCATATCAATTTATCTTTAGCAATTAAAATTTCAGCAACAGGTGATAACCTGTTTTAATGCTTTTATATGGTGCTGTAACAGTAGAGACAGATGTGTCTGCAATAAGCTTGGCTTTTAATGATTGTTTGAATACATTCTCAACAATTCTGGACTACAATGTTTCAGGAATAAGTTCTATCAGCACCAACTCAAATCCAACTATCGATGGGGAAGAATTCCTGGCCTTGTTCGTGACAACCTTATCCTGAAGAATAACATAGAATATCTAACGATGGAACTGCACCTGAAGATTTTGGTGCTTTGTTAGTTTTGCAAAAGTGTATCACAATCAGAAGAAACTGGACTAATGTATTATCCGCAAGTCCACTAGGAATGAACGAATAAAAAATAAATTAAAGACACTATGCAATCCATTCTGCTTAGAGAGATTCAAATGATTCCTGAGAACCGTGCCTGTCTCAATAAATAATATTCTTGATTCCTCATATCAAAAATGTAAAGTTCAATAAAATTACTTTTGTACTGCTTATTTGAATGTACTTGAATATTCAGTGAAATTTACAAAATGACTAATTATTTTACGACGGGTTTGCTGGGGCGGAGATCACGTGGTGAGCGCCATTAGTTGCTTTTTTCACTCACTCCTCAGCACTAAATATTATTTGCATGGCAAATTCATGGAAGTGCGAACTGATAACGGCAGGCCAATTTTAATTGGCGACCGTGGTGAACGAAGGGAACAATAGTCTAAATCCTTAACTAATGAAGATTTAATGATAAAGAATGAAACAGAAGGAATGATGGCAAAGAAAATAGGATGAATTAGAATCTAATTAGAGGCATAAAGACAATTAAGGAAAGGGAAATAAACATTGGATCAAGAGAGGAAAAAGACAGAAAAGAACAATAAGAAAAGCATAAATATGTTTCATTTCAAAATTGTCCAGGAATAATTTCGTACCTGAGCCTTACTGTTGCTTGGGAAATATGCTGTCAAATACAAATTATAGATTGTATCTGAAAGTGATGTTTAAATAAAAGTAGATTAAGACCTTACAGAAGGTAATGAGAAGAAATCATGGGAGCAGCAAACCAGTCAGATAACAAAAACCACTACAAAACGTGTAAAAAAATCAGGAGGACCTATTGGCAAAGACCCCAACATTAGATTGGAACAAAAGGCGATGTGAGAGCATTGGATCAAAAAAACTCTTCCCCATAACATGTTTGGGCTGGTGCCCATTGTTAGATAGTTGTCAGACTAATTAATGTTTCCAACAGCCTTTCATAATCGTTCTCACCAATTCATAATGTTAAGCCAAATTTCCAAACTTCTCCATCAGCATCAATGTGTATTCTCTATGTTACTAGCAGGATAGGCCAAACGAGTTGAGAACACAGTCGGTTGGGGATGGCATGGAATGGAACTTGCCATGGAAGTCCTTAATAGCAACAAGCTAAGCAAACCAACTGTTGATAACATGCAGCTGAGGATTTAACATGTGTCTATGCTGAATATCAAGTAGAAGAAAACAGAGGGAAGCAACTACGTAGAGTGCACGTTCAGTGAGGGGCTGCAATTTCCATCATTGAATTAACTGGCACACTTTTGAATGATACTGCTTCCGAACGAGACTTCAGTGAGATAGCAAAAGTCGAGGCACGATGGATAAATTACTGCACTGGTACTCAACAACCTGCCTTTCACAGACACATCTACCTACGATTGAAAGAATAAATTCTTAAATGAATGGAACAACTTCTGCTCTCCCACCACAGTTTCTGCGAGAGACCAGTGCGAAACCTCGAGAAATAGGAAGAATGACTATAAATATCAGTTTCCACCATTTTTACGGTGGTTTCTCCCGTCCTCAAGCAGAGTGATGCTGGTAGACCTCAGCTATACACATATAATTTATTTTCAGAGTCGCATTCCAACACCCGCTACTGGCTACTGTTGCTCTGCTGCCGTGTTGTGTGGAATATAATTTGGACGGATTTAACATCCCAAAGTGTAGCAGCCTTGAGATTATGGGAGCCAGCAGCAACAGCAAATCTGTAACCCGATAACCCAACAATTCTGTCACACCTCTATTATCAAAACGCCAAGGGAAGCAGTGTGCTTCGATGGGTAGTGCTGAAGAGCATGCCAGCACTTGGCATAGCTGCAAAAAAGTGTTACAAATGTACTATACAGAGCTATTCGCCTGCTGGACTTCAAAAGCGTCAGTTTATAAAAATAACTTAAGTGCTCGCACTAGCCAACGGATCAACTTAATATTTTAACTCTACCTTATCCATTCGGAAAGTATCCGACCGCTAATGTGAGTGGATTCTCCTTACAGCCCACCTTGAACTATTTTGGAGCTCAGATGGCGAATGGAAAATACAAGGTAGAAGAAGTGCTTTCAGGCATATATATTTTTTAAACAGGCAGGTGCTGGACGCTACTGCCTTACATCCCAAAATTTCCAAAATGATAAAAAATTCATTTTCTAAAGGGTTAGCATTAACATGCTAAAGAAGGCTACGTCGTATCACATTCATAGGTTATTTTCAAGCAAGATGGAATGAATACTATTCAGTGGATAGCTTATTTTAGCTGGTTAGGAAGTATGGGATTTCGAACGAGTAGTATCAACTCGGAAAAAGGAAACTAGTGTTCCTCATATTTCACGTATTTGCTCTTGATCGACTGTCTTAAATACGTTGGGAACTAGTGCAAACCCCTGAAAATAAAAAGCACGACCACTAATGGAGCCAACAAACTGGTTGATGTCCAATCACATAGAACTGAAGATGTGCAATTGGCGGAGACCTAGTTTATGGTTATACTTTGCAAACTCAGTTACTGAACCTCGTCAGCATTCCTCAAAATAAAGCTCAATGTGGGTAAAATATTGCTCGTCCAACACATAGAGCATAAATTTGGAATTCTGAAATCAAGATTCTACTGGTTGGACAAGTGTGATAATGCTGTACATGTCCCAGCTCTGGTTTCGAGGTTAAATTTTACCAACTGAAGCCTACTTAATTATTCACCCAGCCGCAGAAAAAAGAGAAAACACCACGCAAAAGGGAGAACGAATGTCAAATAGACATTGTTTTGCAGCAAAATGCGGTCAATCCACGTGGACAAGGAAATACGAGCAATGTTCTGCCGAGAAACACGTGTTCATTAATATCAGTAATTCGGTTGCATGTATCATGGACTCACCCGAATCCTTAAGCTATATTTGACAACACATCCACATTGAAGGCTCAGCCCAATCTCCGTCCTATCCTTTTCCAGAATATTTATTATTCTCAATACCATTCACCTTAAACCCATTTACTAGGCATGAAATTTAATGTAACACCTGAGTAACCAAATTGAAGAAGATGTCCCATTGCTCTTCCTGTAAATGAACTCGAGTGCACTGAGATGGCAATGATCTGACGGTCAGTTTGTTGAGGTGGATCATTGCAGGTGGTATGCCCAAATCACACCATGGAAAATCTTGACCTGTTCCTGTGATATGGCAACTGACAGATAAGGTTACATGATTCTGCTTTCATGTCAAATTTATAGGCCACATGAAGACTTGATTCTCAGGCCACAGATTCTAGAAAGATTCTTTGACAGAAAAGTTATTTCTACATGGACAACCCAAGCGTTCAGATCTGCAAAACCATATCTACTTTCCACTTTCCAAGGATCCATGGCTAAGCTATGATATGCCTTTCAAGATGCAGACATTAATCCAAAGCTTTCATTAAATGGGGAGATCCTTGGAATTCCATTTTGAGTTTCCATCCACGACTAGAAAGATACATTGAGCAGAAACCCTGCCCAATGACACTTCACACGCTGGCGCCATTCTGCTGTAAAATACATTACAGGTGGAACAGGTTTCTTTGAAAGCTGACCTGTGAGATCGGTGACATCATATGTTTCAGTTATGGCCTTAAATCTTTGAAGCCTTTGATCCAGTTCCCGTTTACGTGCTCCATTCTCTCTGCCGCCTGATAACTTCTGAATTCTGTTTCATACAGTGTTTCTCCTTTCCTGTCAATGGACTAACGACCACGAGTGCTTGCCTTTGGGTTGGCAATATGAAGCAATGGAATTAATAACATCCGGATGATGGTGTTCTATCAGGATGGCAGCTGAAAGGGAGTGGATTGCGTCAGGCATGCTATAACCCACATTTGGAGACATTTCTTCCATATGGAGGACATAGGTCCACATTTTGCAGTGGTAATGGCAGCGAACCCTTTGAAAATAACAGCAACTTCAGGATTTGATTTTATGTGCAGCTAGTTTCGAACAATGCAGTGAGCCACCCCTGCTCCACTAAAGGTTGCACTGTCGAACATGACAGAGCCAACGATCAGTTCAATTCACATCAACTGACGAAAATGTCAACTTTTACGTTGGAACTTCGCTCTTCAAATGCCCCTAAACACTTAAGTCAGGTATTTGTAAAGGCGAACTGACTGCTGAACAAGTGTTCTATGCCTGAAAAACTAATTTTTTATTTGTGGAATGTCTAATAATTCAATTAATATCATTAAGAATTACAAGGTTTTAATGTGTTTCAAAGTTTTTTAATGATATTTCAGCATTCACCCTTAGTCCTATGTGTATGTTCGAATCCCTATTTCACTCTTTGCAAATGAATAGACAGTAATTTTTAAAATGTGCATTTTACTTCCTGCTTCGCTGTCTGTGAGAATTCTTGAATGTTATTGGTTGCGTAGCCTGCTTGACGATGTCGCCCTTGGTGGACGCTGGTGGTTCGCTTGATCTAGCGCCAGATTGAAACAGGCCGAGTGAGCTGACATTGCTGATATCGACATCGCTAAGTCTTCGTGTGAAGCTTTCTTCAAGGTCAGTGGAGATCAGCGTCACTTTGCGAGTGACCACAAATCCTACCTGGGATTTAACTGTAATGCAAACTCAGTGCAGCCATATAGTTGATGGCACATATTGGCGGCTGAAGCCTCAGAGGCTAGAAAGGCTTTTCTGCTAGAATATCTATTTCTAACTTTTTGTTACAATTCTGTTCATTTCCAACACTTTATGCTATCACTCGTTCTTTGATGTTATTTTTCTTATCTTAAGATTTAACTGTCATGCAGTTGACACTCTTCCCCGCCTCCGCCCCTACCTCTGCTCATCCACTGCTGAAACCGTCGTCCATACCATTGTTACATTTACGCTTGACTATTCCAATGTAATCCTGGCTGGCCTCCCACTTTCTAAAATATGCAAACTTTGGTCATCCAAAACACTGCTGCACAAACTCGCACCAAGTCCGGTCACCCATCAGCCATGTGCTTGCTGGCCTACCCTGGCTCCCGGGTAAGCTTCAGTTTCATGCTTGTTTTCAAATCCGTTCCGGGACTCACCTCTCCTTTTTCTCTGCAATATCCTCAAGCCCCAACCTCTCACGCCCACTCCCTGCCCCCGAGATAACTGTGCTCCTTCAATTCTGCCCTCGTGAGCATCCCTGATTATAATCACGCAAACATTGGTGTCTAGGTCTATGCCTGTCTCGGCCCTAAGCTCTACAATTCCCTCGCAAAACCTCTCCACCTATCTCCCTCCCTTTCCCTTGAAGACGAATCTTAAACCTATTACTTTGTGCAAACTGCCCTAAGTACTCCTTATGTGGATCGCTGTCACATTTGTGTTTTATAATACTCCCGTAAAGTGTCTTGAGATGTACTAATACGTTAAAGTGATTATATAAATAAAAGGTGCTGATATAAATTTCCTTCCTCTGCATTAAGTACCATTTCTTCTTGCAATTAAATGCCAGATAATGACTTGAAAGTCTCATTCAACTCATTAAGAAACTGATTGAATGTACTGGAAAGAATACAGTGGAGATTTAGGAAGATGTGACCTGGAATTGAGAATCGAAGCTATGGTTAGATAGGCTGGACTTGTTTTCATTGGAACAGAGGAGGCTGAGATAAGTCCACATGGAGGTTTATAAAATTAAGATGGACCAAAATATAATGGATCGTAAGGGTCTATTTCCCTTAGCAAAGTGGTCAACAAACAGGCGGCATAAATTTAAAGTAATTTGTAGAAGATTTAGAGGGGACTTGCGATGACATTTTTACACGCAGAGGGTTGTGGGTGTCTCCATCTCACTGCTTAAACGGGTTTTAGAGACAAAAACCCTCACCCCATTTAAAAAGAACTTGGATGTGCAGCTGAAGTGCTGTAACATGCAGGGTTACAAACTAGAGCTGGAAAGTCGGATTAGGCTGGATAGCCTCTCGTTGGACATAAATGGGCTCCTTCCAGGCAGTAAACTTCTATGATTCTATGATTCTATGATTCAAGAATCATAAATGTGATACTCATAGTCTGCAATAATCGTCTAAATTAGAAGCAAGCTGGATGCGATTGGTCTTACATTGTTTATTGGTATCTGAATGGAGTGATAACTGTGTGCAAAGAGCGTTGGGGTTTACTACGTTTACAAGGATCACGTATAAAAATTAAACATATTGATTGAGTTAAAATGCATGGTTGTTGCTTAGAAGACGTTCATGGCGCTGAGTAACACAATTACGTTTCCATGCTGCTCAACTTAATTGTTTTCCGTCATTCATCATCTTATCTGGGGTTTGTGGAGCTGACATTAGCTGCTAATGTTAACTTCTTTCAATGTGCCATTACAGTGGTCGGGACAGAAGCGGGGTCCCTGCATAGTGATGGGGACAATGGCACAAGATTGTCTCGTGCCTTGTGCGGCAAATAATATATCTTAGTTTGCCTTGAGTGCATTGGAGGAGGAACAGCAAACCTGCGTCATTGACATTGAGTTTTCAAGCACTCTTTTCAATCATCACAGTTTCTCCGTCTCCGTTGCATCTGTTCTGAAATGTGACCTTGCTACTTTGATTCAGTATACCATTAAAAACTTAGTTACACATTATTGAACAAGCTAACTAATTCGGATTTTTTATTTGCAGTATTTTATCCTAAAAGGGCAAATTCTCATCAGTTCAGTTGTTTTGCAATGGTTGCCATCTGCGGGGACTTCAACAGAGTACCCCGGTAAAATGCCTTGAATCACTGCCAGCAACTGCTGGATTTTCACATTTAGCTGCACATTTGTGGACTCCAGAAGTCACTGTAAGTCTCAGAGGATAATAACTGCGATGGATGACAGTTTAGCCGTCATTATAACCACACAATCAAGGCGAAATATTTCAACAATTTGAGATCAGAAGTACCGCTGTCATTTTGTCCGACAGCAGCTACTGCCAATCATTCTGTTTTTGTAATTTTCTGCAGCTCTAGACGCATCTTTGATCGAATCTATTATTTGCAACATGTTTTGTCATTGTGCGCATGTGCACCTTGGACCAACCCCCCCCCCCTTTTTTTGTTTGTGCATGCGCAGTCGATTCACTCATCATGACTCGAGCCTGGAACTGGAGCTGCTTATAAGGCTTTTGCATTATCTCTAGAACTTTTGCCTAGAATATTTCTGTGATTATTTACGCAAATATTTCTGTGGCCTTCTGAAAGAGAAAAATTCGAAGTTGCGAGCGAGAGAGACTGTGGGAGTAAGTTTGACTGGGGAGGTGGCAGAGAGAGAGATAAAGAATGGGGGAAGTAAGGAAGAAATAGACTGAGGGAGAGAAAGATACTGGGGGAGACAGACAGAGAGACGGGGCAGAGAAAGACACTGGGGGAGAGAAATACACTGGCGATAGATAGAGAGAGAGAGACTGAGGCAGCAAGGGAGAATGGGGAGACAGATAAGGAGGAGGGGAGCGAGAATGGTGGAGAGAGAGACGGGGGAAAAAGGCTCTGGGGGAAAGAGAGAAACTGGGCGAGGGAAAAATTTGGGGGAAAGAGAGTGTTGGCAGAGAGAGTGACTGGGGAGATGGGTTCGGAAGGGAGAGAGGGAGGGAATTCTGGGAAGAGGGATTCGGTTCTTGCAAGTGTAAGATCAGGAACATTTTAGGAGGAGAAGGTTATAAATCCATGTGGGTTGAACTATGGCAGGGCGAGAAGGTGAGAAACGTGGCGGGGCGAAGGTCAGGCACTTGGGCGGGCGGTGGGGGTATGGTGCGAGAGGTCAGAAACTTGGGAGGAGGTCAGAAACTAGAGTAGCGGGCTGGTCGGAATTATTTGAGGGGAATGATAGAAATTTTGGGTTGAGGTCAGAAACTTGCGGGGTGCAGCTGGGCAGGTCAAGCAATTGGGCTGTGGGGGCAGGAATATTTTTTTGGGTTGAGAGAAGGTCTTAAACCACGAATATAAGCTGTGGTTCAAGTGAGCACTGTCTGTTTGGAGTCGGCAGTCATAATGCCTCGAATTACACTTTGCTGCTGGGTGTATCGAATTCCCCAAAGGAACCAATCAGCAATCAACCCATTTTATCAAGTTGATCCAAACAGAGCATTTTGATTTTGCAAATAAAGTTGCCCAAGTTTTATTTCTCTATTTGTCAATTACCACGCACCTTTGCCTTGTACCATCATCCCTTGTTATTTAATCCTTTTTGTCTTCCAACCTATTACAACACTTCACTTTTGTTAGTTCCTTCCCGCCACCTTTTCCCTGCCCCTGCAATTGTTTAAAAGCTATTACATTTCTAACTTGTCGAGTTCTGATTAAAGATCATCGACCTGGAACCATAAATCAGTTTCTCTCTCATCAAATGCTGCCTGACCTGCGGAGCATTTCCAAAATGTCCTGTTTTTTTCAGATTTCCAGAATCTGCAGTATTTTTCCTTTTAAAGCTAACTTGTTGCTAATGATATCACTTTACATTTAGTCGCCGATGCTTCTTCTGATGCGACTTCATCTTTGATTTTGACAGCATATTAATTCCTGCAACACCATCCAGTTTTCGCCCTCGTATTCAATTGCACCCAAGAGCTGAACTATTTCCAGCGGATGCACACTACTCATTAAATATATAATTCTGACCTGGTAAGTCACGTGGATTTGCTGCGGAGTTACTGTGTAGTTGGAATTGAATAGCTGGTGCACTTCCGACCGAATGGAGCTTCGGGGAAAGTAACCCTCCGCACTTCAATCAGTGCATCATTTTCCAGCTCCAATTCTGTCTTTTCATATTGGGTGTTATTTTCTGACATTATGTGCAAACAATTTTTTTTCCAAAGAACCGTGGTTATTCGCAGCAAAGGGGACGATTGCCTGTTCAATATGGCTGTGCACTCTGCATTTCTGGTCATATGCGTCCTCGGGATTATTTGCACAGGTATTTTCTGCTATTTTTCTGGGTTTCTCTTCTTTTCCTCTCCCTCATTTTATATCCTGTTACTTGTATATCCCTCATTCCTACTTTAAGTTTTACTTAAAATTACGGTTATGTTTCCTGACAGTTGCTATTGAGGCTCAGTTCCAAGTCTCCCAAGCTCCTGAAAGCACGATCGTGCTCATTCTTTCAAACATCACCTTCTATTGCACATTCCCTATTTTTCAAGATAACTCAGATGTGAGTGTTTGTTGGTGGAAACTTGGCGAAACTAACTTTCTGCAAACAGCCTCCGACAGCAGGAAAATATTTCTCCTTTATAAACAAGGAGGAGCCGCCTTTCATATCCTAAATATCAGTGCGTGGGACTCTGGAGTCTATTACTGTGGAGTGAGAATCCTGGGAGGCAGTATTGTAAATGGAACAGGCTCAACGATCTCTGTCTCCGGTAAGTTACACTGTGGATCCAGATGACTTGCAACAGAGTGATGTGTGTTGTTCTTGTGAGAATATTAAACTAAAAATTGTTCACCAAACTGCTAATTCAATCCATGCTACGTAATGGTAACGCATAGTTTCACTGAAGTGTCCCCTTGATCTATGTATAGTAGTATTTATTTTATGTTATATACTCACCGCTATCATGGTTTGATTGGCTAACTTGACTGCTGACAAATTGTGAAAGAAGTTTGCTCCAAACTCAGGTTAATAGCATTGCTATATTCATTTTAAAACGTTTCTCCAGCTTTTACATTGGTGCGCCCTGATTTATTTAATGCACCCTAAACAGTACTGACATCTGCTCATAATTGATTTGAACACCAATAGTTTCCATAGCTCTTTCCAAATTGATGTAAAAATATTGTAAAAAATTGGACAATTGTGCCTCTGTCCTGCAGTAATATATGCTGAATTACTGAGATTTTGATGAAAAACACCGGTGACAAATTCTGTAACGATAGTGCTGCATTGCCTCGTTTCTTTAAATCTATAAATCAAATATGATGTCTGCATTTAAACTGATTTCAAAAACACACCTAGCGCTCAAATTATGATTTCTTAATGTGACTTCCAATGCAGCATCCATAATATGAGTTCGATATTCACGTGTTATGTCTCGGGATGAACACAGCAATATCCAGGTGACCCGCACTTGCTCAAGTTGAAACATATTAAACAATAGCATATGGTCTAGAATGTTTTGTTTTAGCATACTTATTTTAGCATTCTACAAATCGCAAGTCTTAGATGATGACGTGTTACAAATTCTACAAAAGCAAACTCTACACTTTTAAAAAAAAACAATATTGCCGAATAAGAATTTGGACCTTTCACCAAAACTTTGTAAATAATACAAAACTGGGGTTGTTTAGTAGGAAATATAAATCGATTTTTTGGAGAGGGACAGGATAACTTTTAGGCAGGATTAGAATGTGAGGTTTGCTGCGCAAGGTGTTTCGTTCTATTAAATACTGACCTATGTTGCTGACGTATTATAACATTTGAATTGATGGTTTATTGAAGAAAATCCTACTCAAAGTTATACTGCATACATTTTGCCTATCCTGCTTGCACCTACTTTTTGAAAGAGCTATCAGATTAGTACCAATCACCTGCTCTTTCTCCATAGCCCTAGAGTATATTGCTAGAAACACACATAGGAGTAAAACATTGTACTATTTACGAAATATTTTGGTTAATTAATTTTGATGTATTGCATTAAATTTCGCGGCAGTCATTCAACACGAAGATATATTAATTACATCGTGTTTAAGGGCACCAGATGATGAGAAGATACTTCGTAAACTAAAGAGTATAATGTTCCAAGTTGTATTTCTTACCTAGGTTTTTTTTTCTACAGTTCCGCCAACTCCACTGATGATTTTCTCGGAAGTATATGAATTAAACTCCACTGCTCTGTATCTCGTGTGCAAAACGGTTGAATTTTACCCGGAGACTCTCAACCTCACTTGGTTTAAAGATGGAATTGAGATTTCGATCGGCATAGAGACAAGCACAACGTTGAACATGAACGGACTGTATCAAGTTTCCAGCCTGTTGAAGGAAACACAGCAAGACCGAATCGGGGCTGTTTATACTTGTCAAGTTTCTCACCTGACACTCCCGGCTCCAGCCAGTGAGGCATTCATTGATCCGATATCGAACATAGGTAATGTTCCGGCATTCTCACGAACACAATGAACTGTAGACAAATAAGTTCATTTACGCCAGTTTAGCATCAGTAGGAAGCCAATTCAATTCGCACCAGAGGTAAACCTCTCGTGTAGACACGCAGTCATGACCGAACTCCCAGCGAATGGGAGTGAGCGCCAAGGTGCGTGTATTCACTCACTGGTTTATTTTGAATTCACACGGAGCATAAATCGACTGTGATGTGTAATTTGATAATACTGTATTATGTCATTAAAATATGGCATAAGTCTACTATACTTACAAAGTAGAAACTGTACAAATAAAGCAATTTATTTCCAAAAACTGTTACAATATCCGCGTTTATCAATCTTTTGATGGCATGCATTGTGAAATTCAGCCTGATGGTTGCAGAAGGATGATTGTCACATTTTAATATTCAATTTTTTTAGTGCTTGTCTCCGCCTTATGCGATTTTACTTTCTAATATTATTTAATGTATTTGCATCAACCTCATTATCCCCGGGATGTAATCTTACTTTCTAATCCCAAGCCACTGATCTTTGGGACTTTCTGTGGAACGAGTTTGGAGGTGAACATTTGATCATATAGAAAGCTGCAGACAGAAATGCACAATATTGCAGATGCACACCATGTCATTACAGCACTGATGAAACGTATTGCTTTAGTCATAAAATCATCTGATTGAAGAACAATATCCATATGTAAAAGTTATTCTTGCGTTTTTATATTACCTGGCAGGAGATAACAATACTTTCAACCACATACTCATTTATGGATGTATGGTGGGTGGATTTATATTTCTGTTGCTGGTTATCATCATTGGAATTCGGCTATACCTTAAGGCAAGGAGAGGTAAGAAATATGCCAGTGTGTTCACTTCATTTTAGATAGAGAGTGGGCACGACCAAGTAACAGGTTAATAAATCGATCATCAGCTAACAGCTATATATTGTTAGGATCCTGAGCATGTTAATGAATTTACTACGATAAATCTAGTTCTTCATATAATTAATGGATTTACCTTTACATTTTGCATCGTGGTGCCATAATTGCAGCCCAATCGCTTTGGTTGGAGCTGCATTTTGTGAAATGTAAGTCTGTGGGCGGCCGAGCTTCAAACACGAAGGAGTAGATTCTCAACTGTGTGTAAAACTGGCTGCCCTATATGACACCTTCCGATTTTCACCACCTTTTTTTTTTAATGGAATTTCCCCGGTAGATTAAGATTACTGCTGGACTACTCAATTCACTTTCAGATTCTGTATACTGCAGGAGTTTGATTTTCCAAATTACAATCTCAACTTTTAACAAAATCTACCGGAATGCCTTTAAAAATTGAAAAAAAATGGAATGCATATTTTCACGGAGGATTACTAATTTCATTTATTCCTAGGAGCAGGGAGCTCTGCGGAGAGTTCAGACCATCATGAAGAGCGGGTAAGTTTAAAACCATCACTCCCGGAAACATTTCAAATAAGGAAGAAAGTACTTCGTCGCTCTATAATCATGTAATTACACTCTAACTCCATTTCGTACCCATATCTTTCATGTTTCAATATAATTTACCGCATGTTATCACACAAATGTTAAACCCTTGTAATGAAGATGGCAGTTGTAATGGAGACTAGTGGAAACATCGCAAATGTTCTTCAAAATACATGCACTTTGCAGTTCAATCGACAGTCTAGGGCCAGTAAGGAAGAGATCAGTTCCTGACAGCAGTAAATTCTGTGAGTGTGAATGCACTTACCGTGAGCACATGTAAGGAGTGAGCTGGGTTGTCTTCCCTGGTGGAATCTCCTATTCAATCACTATCTGAGCTCACATGTAAAGAATGGCCGCTTCGTGAAGTATGAGAGGCGGCCAACAGTCAGTTCACAGCAAGTTTCAACGCCTTGAACAAAAATAGTGAGACAATGAGTTCAATAAGTGTGATCTACACAAACACAATTGAGGAGTGTGAAGCAGTTTTATTTGAGACCTAGTTATGAGATAATTTTCCTGAACCTGGGAAAAAGACATCAATATTATGTTCTTTCTTCATTCAATTTCGTATTCTACTTAGAATAGAACAACCATAATCTGATGTTTTGCATTTCATGAAGGGAGCAACGGATGCCCAAGCGCCTTAAGCCGCCTTAGATTTTACCAGTTCCAACTTCACTGCAATAGTTATACGCACAGAGGAACGGACAGTTTACGCGCAGGTACGGCTGAAAAACTCAGCAGAGACATATATGACCCCTGTAGAATTAAGGTTCAAGGTGCACTGCAATAAATGTGGTCGCACTCACATGTGTCATTTAAAAAGAAATGTTATTTTCTAATGGGCCTTGTTAGTGCACACAGATAAAAACAACGAGCTGACGATATTTCCAAACGTTGACTCCACAGAGCAAGCAAGCGAGAGCTGATAACAAGCTAACGTATGCCGTTCTCGAAATCAGTGGCTCCAAGAACGCGGGAAAGCTCAAACTTAAGGACAAGAACACAGAGTATGCTCAACTTCGGACAACAACCCAAAGAGGTGCAGCAGTAGAGGGTATCTGTACAAAAATCAGGTTCCGCTAATGTTAGTTATCAATGCAGCAGATAATTTACTGCTATACATCGATGGCATGTTTCTATGACATCCGAGGCGTATACTTATTTGCATACCTGTTACCCATAGCTATTCTATTTGTATTTGGCACTTCAAGGAGCAACACAGATCTGTGGTTTTGAACGTTATCGTTATGGGTACCGTGATGCTTTTTAGAAATATAAATTCATAAGTAAAGGATAACATTGTTCAATTCTGTGGAACGCAAATGTCAACTGTAACACTTCAGAAAGAAAATGCTGTTCAAATATGTTGTTTAACAAAGTAATGTTACATCAGTCACAAACTGCCATACTTACCACATTTTCCTTGAATAATCCAGTCGATTCTCACCTCTTATTCTTTTCAATTATCGCCTTGATTATGTTTATTACATTTTACTGTCGCATATTCCATGGTCTCAAACTGAGTTAACTCCAGTTTTCAATTAAAAGATGTACAAAACTGCGATTTTATAGCGGGATTCATAATGTTTTGGCCATGCTGTCAGGTATATAAAGCACCACACTTGAAGTTAAATAACTACCGATATCAATTATTGCATCACCAATTGTTAAGGATCAATTGTTATAGACACCAGCGGAAGTGACTACTGGTAACATGACTGTTAGAAAATAAGGCAGTTCTATCTCATGTAATCTATGTTCTGCATTCAGTCACTGAATGAAGGCATTAACTTTCCTCTAACTAAACACATACAAATTAAAACATTGGCGACATTATTCAAAATATACAGCCACCTAAAGTGCAGTGACAGTGGCCAATTCCGTTAATAATTGTTGTACACAGTTATTCACCAAAATGCCCGTTTATATTTTTAAAGATTGTCACTTTCAACCTGTACCTCGCAAGTCGATCCCAAAATCATACTGATTATTTGGTGCATATGCCTACAATCACCTTTGAATATGAAGTTTATAATTGCTTTGAATATTATCGAATCCCAAATTAAATATTTCAAAAAAGTGTTAACATTTCATAATCTTTCATTTATTACTTAAACCTGTTGACATGATAGAACAGATTTTATGTTTGTTACATTTTTAGAAACCCTGCATGTAGCAACCTAGGATGTAGACCACAGAAGCAGACCATTCGGCCCAACTACTCCATGCCAGCTTTGTCTAAAGAAATGGCAGGACCGATTAGAGACCATGCTGGTAAACATTGTGTGGAGGGTGAAGATGTTGGAATGGTTCTTAATGAACACTTTGCGTCTGTTTTCAAAAAGGAAATGGGCAATGTAAATGCTGCTATCGGAGAAGTGTGAAATGCGGGATAAAATAAACATAGCGAGAAAGGAGGTGTTAAGGGGATTAGCAGTTTTGGTAGTTAATTCCCCAGGCCCAGGTGAAAAGCATCCCAAGCTGTTGAACGAAGTAAAAGAGGAAATAGCAGACACCTTGACCATCATTTTCCAGTCCTCTGTCGATTTGGACATAGTGCTGGAGGACTGCTAATGTGGAACTTTGTTTTAGAATGTAGAAAGTGATAGGCTGAGTAATTACAGGCCTGTCAGCCTAAGCTCAGTGGTGGCAAAATCATTGGAAAATATTCTGAAAGACAGGATAAATCAACATTTAGAAAGACAAGGATTAACCAGGGACAGTCAGCATGAATTTGTTAAGAGAAGATCATCTTTGGCGAAACTGAATTAATTTTTTGAGGAGGTAACCAGGAGGGTCGATGAGGGTGATGCATACGATGGATATTGACTTCAGCAAAGCTTTTCATAATGTCCCATATTGTAGACTGGTGACGAAGTTTAGAGCCCATGGGATCCAGGGCAAAGTGGCAAGTTGGATCAAAAATTGGCTGAGTGGCAGGAAGCAAAGGTTAATGATTGACGGAGGGTTTTGTGACTGGATGTATGCTTCCAGTGGAGTTCCGCAGGGCTCAGTACTGGGTCCCTTGCTTTTTGTGGGATACTTCATTGATTTGGATGTTAATATAGGGAGTATGATTAAGAAGTTTGCAGATTATACTAAAATTAGCTTTGCGGTTGATAATGAAGATGGAAGTCCTGGTGTGCAGAAGAATATCAATCTAATGTGCATGCGGGTAGAGCAGTGTGAATCGAATTTAATTCAGAGAAGTGCGATATAATGCACTTTGGGATGTACAATAATGAAAAGGTATACACATTAAGCTGTAGCCACTTAAAAGTGCAGATGAACAAAGGGACCTGGGAGTGCTTGTGCACAGAACTCTTTTGGGAGGAAACTAAAATATTAAATCGTGCTCCCCCCACCGCCGATCTGGGGGATGCATCAAACATTTACAAGGCCCTTTTTTGAGTTTTTTTGGGTTTTTTTTTTTTAAATTTTTTTTTGGGCACTAAATCCTATTTTTTCCTCCAAGTGACCCCTATAAAAGGGGAGGGGGACACTAAAAACACCGGCAAATAAAACAAATAAACTTTAAAACATGAAATCAAATTAAAATTTGGTTGCTGGGGGTGACGATGCACTCCAGTCCCTCCGGCGCCCACCTCTCGCGGAAGGCCACGAGCGTACCGGTGAACACCGCATGCTCCATCTCCAAGGATACCCTGGCGCAGATGTATGCACGGAAGAGAGGCAGGCAGTCAGGCTGAACGACCCCCTCGACCGCCCGCTGCCTGGACCGGCTGATGGCACCCTTAGTCATGCCCAGGAGCAGTCCTACGAGGAGGCCCTCGGACCTACCCGCTCCCCTCCGCACAGGGTGCCCAAAGATCAGGAGTGTAGGACTGAAGTGCAGCCAGAATTTCAGGAGCAGCCCCTTTAAATAATAAAACAGGGGCTGCAACCTCGTGCATTCGGTAAAAACATGGAACACAGACTCTTCCAGACCGCAGAAATTGCAGGCGGCCTGGGAGCCCGTGAACCGGCATAAAAATGTATTGCATGGGACTGCTCCGTGCACCACCCTCCAGGCCAAGTCTCCGATAAATACTGGGAGGACTCCCGTGTAGAGTGCCCTCCATCGGGGACCCCCGCCTCCTCCGGATGGCAAGATGGTACGCCATGGCGTGTCCGCACGGCAGGCGAGGATGGCAAAGTTGAGAGTGTGCAGGAGCAGCCCGTACAGGAAACCCCTCTGCGTGGAACTAAAAGGCACGGAGGGGATTTCCTCGAGGGGGCTCAAGTTGTGAGGCGCCAGCTCCCAAGGGTGGTTCCGGGGTTTGGCGCCGATGAGGAATTCCGTCCGGACGGAGGTAAGTTCGGACGGAATCTCCCCACGTGCTTGAGCCTCCTTGATGCACCGAACGGAGTCAGGGCCCAGAGCTGTTTTTAGCGACTCGATGGCATCGGCCGTGCGGCGGACGTTGGCGGAATTTAGGCACCGCGCCAGCGTGTCTGGCGCCATCCAGCTCGCTCCTCAGCCATCGAGCAGGTCCCTGACCCTGGTCACCTCACCAGCCACAGCCCTCTCGTCCGATCACCACCTAAAACCTCGGTCGTGGAGGTACAGATTCCCGAGCAGCGGCTCCTGCAGGACAGCCGCCACTCCAGCCGGTGGAGAGCTGCGCTTGGTGGAGACTTTGTTCCAGACCCTGTTCAGTTCCTTGTAAAAGACAGGCAGCTCCTGGAAGGCGGTTCTGACGCCCACCAAGCTCACAAACAGGAACTGCGTGTCATAGTTGAGCCCGTGCTGCTGGTGGAACAATTACGTCGCCAGAGCATGCCACCTAGGAGGGGGCTTGATGTAAAGGTATCTCTGCATGGTCTGAAGACGGAAAGTCGCGAGCTGGGTGCAGACACACACCAATGACTGACCGCCCTCCCCAAGCGGGAGACTCAAGACTACGGCAGAGACCCAGTGCTTCCTGTTGTTCAAGAAGTCCACCAGCTTCTTCTGTATCTTGGTGACAAACGCAGGGGGAGGGGTCAAAGTGACCAGCCGGTACCACAACATGGCGGCCACCAGCTGGTTTATGACTAGCGCTCGACCACTGTAGGACAGCACTCGGAGCAGTCCTGTCCAGCGCCCTAGACGAGCGGCGACCTTGGCCTCCAGCTCTTGCCAGTTCGCCGGCCAGACTTCCTCGTCGGGGCTAAGGTAGACTCCCAGATAGAGGAGATGGGTCGTGCTCCAGGCAAAAGGCCTGAGCTCCTCCGGCAGGGCGTCCACCCGCCACTGACCCACCAGGAGTCCGGAACATTTCTCCCAGTTGATCCTGGTGGAGGATGCGGCCGAGTAAATCTACTGGCATTCACGCATCCTCCGCAGGTCAGCGGGATCCTCTACCACGAGGAACACGTCATCGGCGTAAGCCGAGAGGACGACCTCCACGCCCGGCCCTTGCAGAGCCAGTCCCGTCAACCTCATCTGCAGGAGGCGCAGGAAAGGCTCCATGCAGATGGCATATAACTGGCCGGACATGGGGCATCCCTGGCGCACCCCTCTCCTAAAGCAAAGGGGCACCGTCAAGGACCCGTTAACCTTTATCAGACACTCCGCGGCGGCGTACAAAAGTCGGATCCGGGCGACGAAATGCACAGAGTTCTGAACAGGTAGTCGTGATCCACCCTGTCGAACGCCTTCTCTTGGTCGAGAGATAGGAAGGCGACCGATAGAACAGCCTCCTGGGAATGATAGATGAGGTCCCGGACCAGATGGATGTTATCATGGATTGTCCAGCCCGGGACCGTGTAGGACAGGTCGGGGTGGATCATGTGGTCCAGCACGGCGCCAAGTCGAGCAGACATCGCCCTGGCGAAGATTTTGTAGTCCGTGCTGAGGAGGGAGACCGGGCGCCAGTTCTTAAGGAGGCGGAGATCGCCCTTCTTAGGCAGCAGGACGATGAATGCCCTGCGCCAAGAGAGGGCCATCTCCCCGGTTGGCAGACTTTCCCCCAGGACCCACGCATAGTCATCCCCCAGGACGTCTCAGAACGCCCTGTGGAACTCCACGTTCAGCCCGTCCAGCCCCGGGGCCTTTCCCCTCGAGAGCCGGTCGAGGGCGCCGGTCAGCTCCGCCATGCTTCGCGGAGCTTCCAGATTTTCGGCGCCCTCTGAGCCAATCTTCGGCAGGTCCTCCCACAAAACTCTATGCACTTCCTCGCTGGATGGCTCCAGAGAGAACAGAGCCCCGTAATATTCACGGGCCCTGTTGTTGAAGCCCTCCGGATCCGAGACGGGAGAGCCTTCGTGGGCCAGCAGCGTCAAGAGCTGCTTACGGACACTGTGTTTTTCCAGCGAGTAGAAGAAAGGGCAGCCGCGGTCCAGATCCCGCAGGAACCGTATCCGTGACCTCACGAACGCGTCTCAGGACCCAACGAGCTGCAGGTCCTTCAGCGCGGCCTTCTTCGCTTCGTACACCATTCGCAGGGTCGGGTCCTCGACGACTTGACCGAGATGGGACTCCAGGTTGAGCACCTCTTTTTCTAGGCGGCCGACCATGGCCGCCCGCCTCTTGGTCGACCACATCGCATACTCTTGACAGAAGACGCGGACGTGAGCCTTGCCCCCGTCCCACCATAGCCTCAAGGCGGGGAAGCCCCCCTGCTTCCTTCTCCAGTCGGCCTAGAAACGACGGAACGAGTCCTGGAACCGCACGTCCTCCAGCAGCTGGTTGTAAAAATGCCAGTACGCGGACCCCGTCCTCGCGCAGAGCGAAGCGAGCTCCACTCACACCAGGTGGTGGTCCGAACACGGCACCGGCCGCATGGAGGCCGCCGGGACGCAGGAAACGTACGCCCGAGACACGTAAAGGCGGTCGGTTCTGGACCATCCTACTCCAGGCCTCACCCAAGTAAAGGCGCTGGAGTCGGGATGAAGATTTCGCCAGACGTCCACCAAGTCGAAGGACCCGACCAGGTCCCTCAACTTCTCCATCGCCGTCATGCTCTGCGGGGCACCGGAGCGGTCCCTCCCCTCGAGGGTGCAGTTAAAATCCACCCCCGAGGACAATGCAGTCGCCGACATCGACGGAGCCAAGAAGAGCGGACACCTCTTCGAAGAAGCGCGTTTGCTGTGGGCCAGGCTGAGGGGCGTACGTGACGTGCAGCAAGCGGCCTGGCACGGGCTCCTCGACCCCCATGATCTCCGGCTGATAATGCGGGGCCAACAAGATGGCCACCCCAGAAGAAGTGGTAGTGAGGTGGCTCATGCGGACCTCTCCTTGCCATTCCAGGAGCCACGTGGCTTAATCTCCCGGAACGGTGTGGGTTTCTTGCAGGAAGCACACCACATATTTCCCCTCCTGCTGGAGCGAAAAATTGTTAAATCTACGGTGTGCCTCTCTGCCGCCGTTGATGTTGAGGCTGGCTTTGGTTATCTTCATGACAAAAGCATAGTGCAACCTCTACCTAACTTATTGTGGCGGGGGGAGTGGAGTCGTTTGTTGACCTCCACTCCTTCAGCAGCCCAGCGAGGAACCTTTTGAGCCGGCGCAGATCAAGGCCTTGCGCCTTTGATAAGGGCCCGCCCGCGGCCATGGTTTTAGCGGCGGTGCGGACGGAGGCGACGAGCAGCCCAGGCTCGGACCATCTTTCCAGGGCCAGATGGGCTCGGTTGCGGCGACCCTGGCTCTGGACCAAAAAGTCCCGGAGTTCCTTTGAAGGAATGAGGGGGGACTCAGCGGCGGGCACGAGGAGATCCACCGCCTCACTGGCGATGGAATCGAGATCTTCTCCCTCATCCCCCACCGAGTCCCCGTCCCCCTCCGGGAGGTCGCCACCAGCAGCCGGCCCGTCGACCGCACGAGGTACGGCAAATGGCCCGGCCGCTCCATCCGACCCTGACTCTGCCCCGATCCCACCCCCAGGATCGTCGGCAGAGGAGTCCCCACTGGGCTCTTTTAAAAGCGGTGCTGGGTCAGGAAACGACAGCGGAAGGGATTCCTCTTTGGATGGCATTGGCCGCGCGGCAGACGTTGGCGGAATTTAGGCGCTGCGACAGCGTGTCTGGCGCCATCCAGCCTACTCCTCCACCATCGATCAGGTCCCTGACCCTGGTCACCTCACCAGCCACAGCCCTCTCGTCCGACCACCACCTAAAACCTCGGTCGTGGAGGTTCAGATTCCTGAGCAGCGGCTCCTGCAGGACAGCCGCCACTCCAGCCGGTGGAGAGCTATGCTTGGTGGAGACTTTGTTCCAGACCCTGGTGAGTTCCTTGTAAAAGACAGGCAGCTCCTGGAAGGCGGTCCTGACGCCCCCCAAGCGCACAAACAGGAGCTGCATGTCGTACTTGAGGCCGTGCTGCTGGCGGAAGAATTACGTCGCCAGGGCACGCCACCTAGGAGGGGGCTCGAGGTAAAGGTATCTCTGCAGGGTCTGAAGACGGAAGGTCGTGAGCTGGGTGCTAACGCACACCAACGACTGAGCGCCCTCCCCAATCGGGAGACTCAAGACTGTGGCAGAGACCCAGTGCTTCCTGTTGTTCCAGAAGAAGTCCACCAGCTTCTTCTGTATCTTGGTGACAAACGCAGGGGGAGGGGTCAAAGTGACCAGCCGGTACCACAACATGGCGGCCACCAGCTGCTTTATGACTAGTGCTCGACCCCTGTAGGACAGCACTCGGAGCAGTCCTGTCCAGCGCCCTAGGCGAGCGGCGACCTTGGCCTCCAAATCTTGCCAGTTCGCCAGCCAGGCTTCCTTGTCGGGGCTAAGGTAGACTCCCAGATAGAGGAGATGGGTCATGCTCCAGGCAAAAGGCCTGAGCTCCTCCGGCAGGGAGTCCACCCGCCACTGACCCACGAGTAGTCCAGAACATTTCTCCCAGTTGATCCTGGCAGAGGATGCGGCCGAGTAAATCTCCTGGCACTCACGCATCGTCCGCAGGTCAGCAAGATCCTCCACCGTGAGGAGCACATCATCGGCGTAAACCGAGAGGACAACCTCCACGCCCGGCCCTTGCAGAGCCAGTCCCATCAACCTCGTCCGCAGGAAAGGCTCCACGCAGATGGCATATAACTGGCCGGACATGGGGCATCCCTGGCGCACCCCTCTCCCCAAGCGAAGGGGCGCCGTTAACCTTTATCAGACACTCCGTGGTGGCGTACAAAAGTCGGATCCCCAGCTCCAAAGTAGGGGGCGAGGGTTGTTGTTCTTCCCCGTCCCCGCCGCCACCCCCCGGCCCAGCGTGTTCTGTAAAATTATTAACATTTTCAGTTTCTGCCGAGTCGAGTAAATCACGGTGGAAGTTGGATAAAGGCTGGGCGGGCTCAGGTACGGCCTTTTTGACCCCGCTTGCCTCAGTCCCCAGGACGCTCGACCCGGTGGCTACGCATTCCTCCGCTGGCCCCACGCCCCCCACGACAGGCAGATCTTCCACGCCATCCCCGGGAGCAGAGGCTGGGCAGCCTCGACTGTCTCACCCTCCCCGGGGACAGACTCCTCCCCTACAGCGCAGTTTGGGGGCGCTGGTAGGGGACGCGGGACACGCGGCGGGCACCGACTCCTCCGCGGAGGGATGTTATTCCTCCTCCGCCTCATTGGAGCGGCGCCTCCTTTTGTTCCTGGGGGTGCGCGGAGGCAGGGAGACCTCCATGTCTGCCGAGGCCTCCCGCTCCACCCCCCCTTTTTCTTTTCTTGCCCATGCCCGAGCCGCACTGTGATATTGGTCAAGGGATCGGGCACGGGCTCAGGGCACCCCGCGCTCGCCGGTGACAGGGTTGGGCTGAGCGCGGTGATCAAACTGTCTGGCGCACTGAGGGAACCCACCTCAAGATGTTTCTCCTTCCTCCGCGCCTTCTTTCCGATCGGACGTTTTCCCCCCACGCCGCCGGAGGCCGTGAAAACAAAGGCCCCCGTCGATGCCCGCGCACCTACAGCTCCCGGCACGTGGACACAAATCGGGGGAGGGCTGGTGGCGGTGCCAGCCTTGGCCACCTTCGGTGGTTTGGCAGCCTTGGAGGTTGGGCAGTTCTTGCGAACGTGCCCCACCTCCCTGCAGGCAAGGCACCGCACGCCGTCCGACGTCCAAAAGACACAGTAGGCAGTCCCCTCGTGCACCACATTAAAACTTCCCTCCGTCGTCTCCTCCCGCGCCAGCCGGACAAAGAACTGGCGGCGGAAGGAGAAGACATGGCGCAGGCTGCTCTCCCAGAGGCTGAGGGGTATGGGGTTGAACCCCGACCTCACCTCCCCCAGTTGGTGTAGGTGAGGGAGGAGGAGCCCAGCGGGAACAAAGGGCGGAACGTTAGAAATGATGACCCTCTGCGCAGTGGCCTTGAGAGTGTCCACCGGCAGGAATGTCCCGCCCACCGTGAGCCCCTTTTCGAGGGCGAGGGACACCGCCCGCTCCGATCCCAGGAAGAATACAGCCTTCCCAGACATCTTGGAGGCCGCGACAATGGCCGAGGGGCCGACTACCCCAGCCATCACCCGCACGCTCTCCTCGATGCTCATTGTGGGGTGAGTGTAGCTCTTGACCCCGTGTTTTTTAGTTATGAGTCTGAATGCTGGCAGGGCAGCAGGAGGCGCCGTGGATGTGGACGCCGCCTGCACGTACGTCTTAGCTGGCCCTGCCACCGGCGTGGATGGGGTCGCCATCACGGGTCCCTTTAAGGGCTACACCCACCCTAAAGTCACAGGCCTTAATGATCTTTAATTGGTCTCGTTGGTGTTTTGAGCAGAGGGAGCTCTTAATGGGGCACACCTCTCCCCGAGTTAACGAATGGGGAGGGGCCTTGCTCCCTCTGCTCAGTTGTCTTAATTAACTTTAATTTAAGGAGGAAAGGGACTTTCAGAGAGAGAGGGGAGAGACAGAGAGAGTGGCAGAGAGAGAGAGAGTGTGGGGTGGGAAAGAGGGAAGCTGCGAGGGCACGTCTCCCCTTACAGCGATGGGTGGGCGTTTTTCTGGGGTGTACTCCCCAGATGATGGAAAAAATGAAACAAGACACAGTCCTTGTAGATGGTCTTCGGGTGGGGGGAGAAGAAGTCTTCACATGGGGTAGCTGGAGCCACCCAGGCACACTCTCCCAACGATGTTTAATAGGGTAATTAATGATTCTTCAGCCAGGTAGCTCCAGCTATCCCAGGCTAGGCAATGGGGGAGGGGTGCTTCAGTGGTGTGTGGGGCCTAGCTGTAAGCAAGACCCCCACACACACTTCCACACACACACACACCCGCAATGTTCCGGCACTCGAGTTATCTTCTTTCCTCCCCCCACCGATACAACAAAGTCTTTCGGGGAATGCACCAAAACACACCCACCTGTCGAAGATTGTAGAAATTGCTCTCCCTCCTTCCACACTGGATGGTGTTTTCTCAGGTTGTTGTTCTCCCCCTCTCTCCAACTCTCTGTAGTAGTAATAAGTTGATAAATTTTCTGCTGTCCTCCTCTCCCTCTGGACGTTGAATTGTAGTAAGCCAGCCCCCTCTTCCTCTTCCTGGGCTGGTCTCAGGGTTCACTCTTGGCCTCCCAGGCAGGAGCAAATCAGGGAGTTCCTTCTCTCACAGCAGCACAGCTCCAACTGAATAGGCCACGCCTGCAAAGCTCCACCATTGATCCACAGAACTCTTTTGGGAGGAAACTAAAACATTAAATCGTGGCCCCGCAAACTGGGGAACGCACCAAACATTTACAAGGCACTTTTTTTTTGTATTTTATGTTTTATTTGTGTTTTTTTTCAAGTTTTTTTTTGGGCACTAAACTCACATTTTTTCTCCAAGTGCCCCCTTTAAAAGGGGAAGGGGACAGTAAAAACACCGGCAATTAAAATAAATTAAACTTTAAAACATAAAATCAAATTAAAATTTGGTTGCCGGGCGTGATGATGCACTCTAGTCCCTCCGGTACCCACCTCTCACGGAAGGCCGCGAGCGTACCAGTGGACACCGCGTGCTCCATCATCAAGGGCACCCTGGCGTGGATGTACGCACGGAAGAGAGGCAGGCAGTCAGGTTGAACGACTCCCTCGACCGCCCGCTGCCTGGATCGGCTGATGGCACCCTTGGCCGTGAGGGCCCAGAGCTGTTTTTAGCGACTCGATGGCATCGGCCGCGCGGCGGACATTGGCGGAATTTAGGCGCCACGCCAGCGTGTCTGGCGCCATCCAGCCCGCTCTTCCGCAATCGAGCGTGTCCCTGACCCTGGTCACCTCACCAGCCACAGCCCTCTCGTCCGACCGCCACCTAAAACCTCGATCGTGGAGGTACAGATTCCCGAGCAGCCGGTGGAGAGATGCACTTGGTGGAGACATTGTTCAAGACCCTGGTGAGTTCCTTGTAAAAGACAAGCAGCTCCTGGAAGGCGGTCCTGACGCCCCCCAAGCTCACAAACAGGAGCTGCGTGTCATAGTTGAGGCCGTGCTGCTGGCGGAAGAAATGCGTCGCCAGAGCACGCCACCTAGGAGGGGGCTCGACGTAAAGGTATCTCTGCAGGGTCTGAAGACGGAATGTCACGAGCGTGGTGCTGACGCACACCAACGACTGACCGCCCTCCCCAAGCGGGAGTCTCAAGACCGTGGCAGAGACCCAGTGCTTCCTGTTGTTCCAGAAGAAGTCCACCAGCTTCTTCTGTATCTTGGTGACAAACGGAGGGGGAGGGGTCAAAGTGACCAGCCGGTACCACAACATGGCGGCCACCAGCTGGTTTATGACTTGCACTCGACCCCTGTAGGACAGCACTCGGAGCAGTCCTGTCCAGCGCCCTAGGCGAGCGGCGACCTTAGCCTCCAGCTCTTGCCAGTTCGCCGGCCAGGCTTCCTCGTCGGGGCTAAGGTAGACTCCCAGATAGAGGAGATGGGTCGTGCTCCAGGCAAAAGGCCTGAGCTCCTCCGGCACGGAGTCCACCCGCCACTGACCCACCAGGAGTCCGGAACATTTCTCCCAGTTGATCCTGGCAGAGGATGCGTCCGAGTAAATCTCCTGGCACTCATGCATCCTCCGCATGTCAGCGGGATTCTCTACCGCGAGGAGCACGTCCTCCACGCCCGGCCCTTGCAGAGACAGTCCCGTCAACCTCGTCCGCAGGAGGCGCAGGAAAGGTTCCACACAGATAGCATGTAACTGGCCGGACATGGGGCATCCCTGGCGCACCCCTCTCCCAAAGCGAAGGGGCGCCGTCAAGGATCCGTTAACCTTTATCAGACACTCCGCGGCGGCATACAAAAGTCGGATATGGGCGACGAAATGCATCCCGAACCCGAAAGCGCGCAGAGTTCCGAACAGATAGTCGTAATCCACCCTGTCGAACCCCTTCTCTTGGTCGAGAGATAGGAAGGCGACCGACAGACCAGCCTCCTGGGAATGATGGGTGAGGTCCCGGACCAGATGGATGTTATCGTGGATTGTCCGGCCCGGGACCGTGAAGTACTGGTCGGGGTGGATCATGTGGTCCAGCACGGCGCCAAGGTGAGCAGACATAGCCCTGGCGAAGATTTTGTAGTCCGTGCTGAGGAGTGAGACCGGGCGCCAGTTCTTAAGGAGGCGGAGATCGCGCTTCTTAGGCAGCAGGACGATGACTGCCCTGCGCCAAGAGAGGGGCATCTCCCCGGTCGCCAGACTTTCCCCCAGGATCCACGCGTAGTCGCCCCCCAGGACATACCAGAATGCCCTGTGGAACTCCATGGTCAGCCCGTCCAGCCTCGGGGCTTTTCCCCTCGAGAGCCAGTCGAGGGCGCCGGTCAGCTCCGCCAGGCTTAGCGAAGCTTCCAGATTTTCAGCGCTCTCCGGGCCGACCTTCGGCAGATCCTCCCATAAAACTCTATGCGCTTCCTCGCTGCATGGCTCCGGAGAGAACAGAGCCCCATAATATTCACTGGCCCTGTTGTTGACGCCCTCCGGATCCGAGACGAGAGAGCCATCGTCGGCCAGCAGCGTCAAGAGCTGCTTACGGACACTCTGTCTTTTTTCCAGCGAGGAGAAGAAAGGGGAGCCGTGGTCCAGATCCCGCAGGAACCTGATCCGCGACCTCACGAACGCGCCCCGGCACCGACGAGCTGCAGGTCCTTCAGCTCGGCCTTCTTCGCTTCGTACACCATCCGCAGGGCTGGATCCTCGAAGACTTGACCGAGACGAGACTCCAGGTCGAGCACCTCTTTTTCTAGGTGCCCGACCCTGGCCGGCCGCCTCTTGGTCGACCCCCTCGCATACTCTTGACAGAAGATGCGGACGTGAGCCTTGCCCACATCATAGCCTCAAGGAGGGGAAGCCACCCTGCTTCCTTCTCCAGTCTGCCCAGAAACGACGGAACGAGTCCTGGAACCACAAGTCCTCCAGCAGCTGGTTGTTAAAATGCCAATACGCAGACCCCGTCCTCGCATGGAGCGAAGCGAGATCCGCCCACACCAGGTGGTGGTCCAAACACGGCACCGGTCGAATGGAGGCCGCCTGGACGTGGGAAACATATGACTGAGACACGTAAAGGCGGTCGATTCTGGACCATCCTACTCCAGGCCTCACCCAAGTAAAGGCGCTGGAGTCGGGATGGAGATTTCGGCAGACGTCCACCAAGTCGAAGGACACGACCAGGTCCCTCAACTTCTCCATCGCCGTCATGCTCTGCGTGGCACCGGAGCGGTCCCTCGCCTCGAGGGTGCAGTTAAAATCCCCCCCCGAGGACAATGCAGTCTCCGACGTTGACGGAGCCAAGAAGAGCGGACACCTCTTCGAAAAAACGCATTTGCTGCGGGCCGGGCTGAGGGGCGTACACGTTCACGAAATGGAGCGGCACGTCCCCCAGGCAAACCATGATGTGCAGCAAGCGGCCTGGCACGGGCTCCTCATCCCGCAAGATCTCTGGCTGAAAATGCGGGGCCAACAAGATGGCCACCCCACAAGAAGTGGTAGTGAGGTGGCTCATGCGGACGTCTCCTTGCCATTCCAGGAGCCACGTAGCTTCGTCTCCCAGAACGGTGTGGGTTTCTTGCAGGAAGCACACCGCATATTTCGCTCCCGCAGGAGCGAAAAATTGTTAAATGTATGGTGTGCCTCTCTGCTGCCGTTGATGTTGAGGCTGGCTATGGTTATCTTCATGACAAAAGCATAGTGCAACCTCTACCTTAACCTATTGTGGAGGGGGGGAGCGGAGTCGTTTGTTGACCTCCACTCCTTCAGCAGCCCAGCGAGGAACCTTTTGAGCCGGCGCAGCTCAAGGCCTTGCGCCTTTGATAAGGGCCCGCCCGCGGCCATGGTTTTAGCGGCGGCGCGGACGGACGCGACGAGCAACCCGGCTCCGACCATCTTTCCAGGGCCAGATGAGCTTGGTTGCGGTGACCCTGGCTCTGGACCAAAAAGTCCCGGAGTTCCTTTGCAGGAATGAGGGAGGACTCAGCGGCGGGCACGAGAAGATCCACTGCCTCACTGGCGATGGACTCGAGATCTTCTCCCTCATCCCCCACCGAGTCCCCGTCCCCCTCCGGGAGGTCGCCACCAGCAGCCAGCCCGTCTACTGCACGAGGTACGGCAAACGGCCCGGCCGCTCCATCCGACCCTTGCTCTGCACCGATCCCACCCCCAGGATCATCGGTAGAGGAGTCCCCACTGGGCTCTTTTAAAAGCGGTGCTGGGTCAGGAAGCGACAGTGGAAGGGGTTCCTCCCCCGCCCCAGGAACCGGGGAACGCGGAGAGACCTAGTCAAAGAAATGTTCCAGGTCCTCCAAATACCCCAGCTCCAAAGTAGGGGACGAACGTTGTTGTTCTTCACCCTCCCCGCCGCCACCCCCCGGCCCAGTGTGTACAGTATCATTAAAATTGTTAACATTTTTGGTTTCTTCCGGGTCGAGTGACTCCCGGGGGATGTTGGTTAATAGCTGGGTGGGCTCACGTTCGGCCTTTTCGGCCCCGCCCGCCTCAGTCCCCGGGACGCTCGACCCGGTGGCTACGGATTCATCTGTTGGCCCCACGCCCCCCACGACAGGCAGATCTTCCAAGCCATCCCCGGGAGGCAGAGGCTGGGCAGCCTCGACTGTCTCACCCTCCCTGGGGACAGACTCCTCTCGCCTACGGTGCAGTTTGGGGGTGCTGGTGGGGGACCCGGGACACGCGGCAGGCACCGACTCCTCCGCGGAGGGATGTTGTTCCCCCTCCGGCTCATTGGAGCGGCGCCTCCTTTTGTTTCTGGGGGGGGTGCGGAGGCAGGGAGACCTCCATGTCTGCCGACGCCTCCCGCTCCACTCCCCCCTTTTTCTTATCTTGCCCGCACCCGAGCCCCTCTGTGATATTGGTCAAGGGCCCGGGCACGGGCTCAGGGCACCCCATGCTCGCCGGTGACAGGGTTGGGCTGAGCGCTGGGATCAAATTGTCTGGCGCACTGAGGGGTCCCGCCTCGAGATGTTTCGCCTTCCTCCGCGCCTTCCTTCCGATCAGACGCTCTCCGTCCCCCCCGCCGGAGGCCGTGAAAAAAAAGGCCCCCGACGATGCCCGCGCACCCACAGCTCCCAGCACGCGGACGCTACTAGGGGGAGGGGTGGCGGCAGCGGCAGCCTTGGCCGCCCTCGGTGGTTTGGCGGCCTTGGAGGCGGGGCAGTTCTTACGAACATGCCCCACCTCCCTACAGGCATGGCACCGCACGCCGTCCATCGTCCAGAAGACGCGGTAGGCAGTCCCCTCGTGCACCACATTAAATGATCCCTCCGTCGTCTCCTCCCGCGCCAGCCGGACAAAGAGCTGGCGGCGGAAGGAGAACACGTGGCGCAGGCTGCTCTCCCTGAGGCCGAGCGGTATGGGGTTGATCCCCGACCTTACCTCTCCCAGTTGCTGTCGGTGAGGGAGGAGGAGCCCAGCGGGAACAAAGGGCGGGACGTTAGAAATGATGACCCTCTGCGTTGTGGCCTCGAGACTGCCCACCGGCAGGAACGTCCTGCCCAACGTGAGCCCTTTTCATTGGCCAGGGATACCGCCCGCTCCGACCCCAGGAAGAATACAGCCTTCCCAGACATCTTGCAGGCTGCGACAATGGCCGAGGGGCCGACTACCCCAGCCATCGCCCGCACGTACTCCTCAATGCTCATTGTGGGGTGAGTGTTGCTCTTGACCCCGTGTTTCTTTGTTATTAGTCTGAAGGTTGGCAGGGCAGCAGGAGGCGCAGGAGGCACCGTAGATGTGGACGCCGCCTGTGCATATGTCTTTGCTGGCCCTGCCACCGGCGTGGATGGGGTCGCCATCACGGGGTCCCTTTAAGGGCAACACCCACCCCAAAGTCACAGGCCTTAATGGTCTTAAATGGCCTCGTTGGTGTTTGAACAGAGGGAGCTCTAAAAGAGGCACACCTCTCCCCTTGTTGCCAATTGGGGAGGGGCCTTGCTCCATCTGCTCAATTGTCTTAATTGTTTTTACAATTAGGAGGAAAGGGCTCTCAGAGAGAGAGGGGAGAGACAGAGAGAGAGAGAAAGAGATGGGGAAGGGAAAGAGGGAAGCTGCGAGGGCAGGTCTCCCCTCACAGTGATGGGTGGGTGTTTTTCTTGGGGTGCACTCCCCAGATGATGGCAAAACAAACACAGTCTTTGTAGATGGTCGTCGGGTGGGGGGAGAAGATGTCTTCACCTGGGACAGCTGGAGCCACCCAGGCACACACTCTCAACGATGTTACATAGGTGATTAATAGTTCTTCAGCCAGGTAGCTCCAGCTATCCCAGGCTAGGCAATGGGGGAGGGTGCTTCAGTGGTGTGTGAGGCCTAGCTGTAAGCAAGACCCCCACACACACTTCCACACACACAACCCCGCGATGTTCCAGACCTCGAAATGGTCTTCTTTTCTCCCCCCACCGAAACAACAAAGTCTTTAGGGGAATGCACCAAAACACACCCACCTTTGGTTGATGAAGTTTCTCCCTCCTACCACAATGGATATTTGTTGTTCTTTTTCCCCCTCTCTTCAACTCTTTGTAGAAGTAAAGAAGTTGTTGAATTTTCTGCTCTCCTCCTCTCCCTCTGGATGTTGAATTGTAGTAAGCCCCTTCCTCCTCTTCCTGGGCTGGTTTCAGCGTTCTCTCTAGGCCTCCATGCAGGAGCAACAGTACGTAGCTCCTTCTCTCACTGCTCCAGGTTCCAAGTGAATAGGCCACGCTTCCAAAGCTCTACCATTGGTCCAAAGATCCCTGAAAGTAGCAGCCAGGTGGCTAAGGTGGTTAAGAAGGCATACAGAATGCTTGCTGTTATTGGTGGAGGCATAGAATATAAGACCAGGAACGTTCTGCTTAAATTGTACAATATTTTGGTTAGGCCAAAGCTGGAGTACTTCCTGCAGTTTTGTCACCATATTATAGGAAGGACGTGATCGCACAAGAGAGGGTGCAGAAGAGATTTACCAGGATGCTGCTTTAATGGAGAATCTTAGTTATGAGGACAGATTGGATAGGGTATTTTTTTTTCATTGGAAGCCACGATGTTGACAGGAGAGCTCATTGAGTTATACAAAGTATTGAGGGTCCGGGACATAGTGGATAGTAAGGGTCTATGTCGATTGGTGGAGGGGTCTATTATGATGGGGCATAGTTTTAATGTGGTTAGTGGATGGTTTAGAGAGGCTTTGGGGGGGGGCGTCTTTACACAGAGGGTTGTGGGGATCTAGAAGTCGCTGCCTGTAGGAGTGGTGAATGTAGAAACCCTCACCACTTTTAAGCTATGGTTGGATGAGCACTTAAAGTGCAGTAACCTGCAGGATTATAGACCTAGAGCTAGTAATTGGGATTAGACTGGATGACATTTTGTTGGACAGCGCAGGTATAACGGTAAGTACTGTAGGGAATCGAATACGGCCAGGTGATCTCCTGGACTAGTTTCGATCGCCTAGATGGGATGGAGAGGAATTTTCCCAGATTTTGTCTCCTTCCATTGGCCTTGTTTTGTAACTGTTTTTTGCCTCTCCCAGGAGATCACATAGCTCCGGCTGGGATGTAGTGTAGAATGTTTCAGTATAAGAAGTGTTGCAGTTGTGTGAGGTGGCCTGGTTTGGGCCCTTTGCCTTTCCATCATGTGCACAGCTTTATATTTAACCTTCAGGGCTGCTGACCAAGGGCCGTGCAGCACTTTTCGGCCGACGTGGACACGATGAGCCAAAATGGCCTTCTTCTGCGCTGTAAATTTCTATGTTTCTAAAGTATATTCAAGTGAAGATACTGAAGTAGCTTTCCATTGCCTATAGCCCATGCTGTTCCTGTCTGCTTGAAATCGACAAGGAGTGCCTAATATGGAACGTTTTCTGTTGTCCAACAATAACATTCTTCTTCACAAAAAATATAGTGGTACTGATTTTGCGGTAAGTAAATGGGGAATCTATCAGCGCTCACAGTTTTTATGGAATAAATTTGACATACACTTTCGGAAACGATTGGGATAGGCACTGCTTCGAGACCTTTCGGCCATTGGGAACAATTTCTCCCACTCTACTCTGTCGACTCGCCTCATGATTTTGAAAACGTCTATTTAATCTTCTCTCAATGTTCTCTGCGCTAAGAATGACAACTTCCACTTCTCTAGTTTGTACACGAAACTGAATCCCCTCATCCTTGAAATGATTCTGATAAATCCCTGAAATCATTCCAGCTGCTGCACACTCTCTGAGGCCTTCACACCCGTTGGGGGGCCAAAATTGGGCACAAGACTCCAGTTGAGGCCGAACCCATGTTATATAAATGATAATCAGGATTTCATTGCTTTTGTGCACTGTGTCCCTATTTATAAAATCAAAAATTCCGCATGATATTTTAACAGCTTTCTCAAATTGCCCTGCCACATTCAAAGATTTGTTCACATCTCCCGCCAGGTCTCTCTGTTTCTGCACCCCCTACAGGGTTGTCTCCTTTATTTTATATTTCCACTCTCGTTCTTCCTAACAAAATGTATCAATTCGCACTTTTCTGGATTAAATTCCATCTGCCACGTGTCCTCCCATTTTGAGCAGCCTGTTTATGTCTTCTTCAGGTCTACCACTATTCTCCTCACTGTTCAGTATTGTATTGTCTGAAAATTTTGAAATATTACCCTCTACACCCAAGTGCAAGTCATTTATATATCTATAAAGAAAAGAAGTGATACTAGCACAGGTCCCTGGGTAACACCACTGTAATCCTTCCTCCATTCTGAAAAACAGCCACTCACCACTACTTTATGTTCCCTGTCACTAAGCCAGTATCGTAGCCATGCTGCCACTTTCCATTTTATTCCATGAGGTTCAACTTTGCGGTCAAGCATTTATTTCATACATCATAAAATGTATTTTGGAAGACATGTACACCACTTCAGCTGCATTGCCCTCATCAACCTTCTGTTACTGCATCAAAAATCTCGAGCAAGTTTTGCCTTTAACAAATCCTTGATGGCTTTCCTTAATTAATCCAAACTTGTCGAAGTGTCTGTTAACTTTGTCCCTGATAATAGTTTCTAAAAGCTTCGCCCTGCCGATGTTAAATTCACTGTTCTATAGTTGATGCTTTTAATCTTACACCCTATTTTGAATAATGCTGCACTATTTGCAATTCTCTATTACTCTGGCACTACCCACGTATCTGAGGAGGATTGGAAGTTTATGGGCAGTACATTCATGATTTCCTCTTATCTTCCTTCGGCATCTTGGAATCCATCTGGTCCTGGTGACATCAATTTTAAGTACTGACAGACTTTCTATTATCTCCTCTTTACCAATTTGTATCTCATCAGTATCTTCACTCCCTCCTCTTTCACTATGAATTCGGCAGTATATTCCTCCGTGATGATCACAGATGCAAAGCAGTCATTTAATAACAGAACCAGGTCGTCTGCCTCCATGCCTACTTTTTGGTTTGGAATCGGCTCCAACCCTCATCTTAATATTCGTTTATTATTGATATGCCTATAGAATAATATTTAATTCACTCTTATGGTCGCTCCGAATCTATTCGTATACTCTCTCTTTTCCCCATAGCATTTAATTTTTCACTTCCTCGCAGAACGTTGCATATTCATCCTGAATCTTACTTGTATTCTCAACTCCTAAATCTGGAGCTTGAGCTCGTCCAACTAAAGACCCTTCATGCTCAAGTGGTAGTCCACGACACTGGAAAATATGATTTTTCAGGAACTGAGGTGCTTCGCCACAGCCTCTGATTAATAGCGTGTTAAATAACTTAACATAAATTACCTCAAGGTTAAAAAGGAAGAACCACTACCTACTTACCACTTTGTTTTTTTTTTCTCTTCAGCTCCTTCTCTTGTGCTGCTGTCACTTACCTCGCTCCCTGATGCTCGCACTCACTCAGGGTCACTTTCTCCCCGTTGGCTCCTCTCACTCATTTCTCCTTTTTGCTATATTCCAATTTCCCGCTCTTTGCAAATTTACAGGTTAGCACTCTTTTTCTTTGCAGTTATATACTTAAATCCTAACTGCATGACGCAGAAATAAAGCCTGTTATCAGGGTTCACGTGGGTTTGATTTTTTTCTAACTGTGGATGAAAATCATTACTGCGAATGATAGGATATTAAATGGAGAGTTGCAACAAACCATACATGTTGCGAAATTAAAATACACGCAGCAAAATTAATGCAGGGACAGATAGTGAGCAAAGGAATAGTGGACAGAGAGCTAAGAAAAGATGTAAATGGATGTCCATTTCAGATGGCGGGAAGCGTGTCCGCTGATTCTTTACAAGCAATCTATGCATTCTACGTTCATCTCAATAGTAAGGACATCTTCATAGGATCGTTTATAATATCATAGGTTAATAGCCAGTCACAGTTAAAATGGTATGATAGGATAGTTAACATAGAGCGCTACAGAAAAGTAGGACATGTGGAAAACGCAATCATGCACCAGGTGTGAGTCAGTAAAAAGTTAAGAACATCTCGTGAGAAATAATGTAGAAAATTACTTAAAATAGATGAGTTCGTATTAATATATTTGCATTGTAAAACTATTCAGTGCAATAAATGCTAAAACATAGTTTAGATCGAATCGTTAGGAATCTGCAGGCGAAAGCTAAGTAATCAGGATATTTGTCAGTCTAAGGCAATTTCAGAAGCATCGAAATGTCCTTCTAGCGAATTATGGCTGGTTTGGAATCAACATTGCAGGTTTACGATTTCAGGTTAGTTCCGATGTTTATAAAATAATGAGCATGGCATATATGTGGCACAACATTGCCATCTATTGATGTAGCAGCACATAACACATAAGCTTCACGTAACATTAATCACAGAATTGATATTTTCAGAGCAAGTCATCCGACATTGTTATTATCATAGACAATCCCTCGGAATCGTGAAAGACTAGCTTCCACTCTTAGAATGAGTCCTAAGGTGGCTGAAGGGTCCAATACGAAAGCCACATTCCCTGCCACTGGTGGGGCAGACAGTTGTTAAGGTTAAGGGAGGGTGGAACAGGTTTACCACATGTTCTTTCCGCTGCTTGCACTTGTTTTCTGAATCCAATCGGCGATGAGACTCGAAGCGCTCAGCGCCCTCCTGGATGTACTTCCTCTATATAGGGCGGTCTTTGGCTAGGGACTCCCAGGTGTCGGTGGGGATGTTGCACTTCATCAGCAAGGCTTTGAGGGTGGTCTTCTAACATTTCGTCTGTCCAATTTTAGCTCATTTGCCATAAAGGATTTCCGAGTAGAGTGCTTGCTTTGGTAGTCTCGTGTATGACAAGTGGACAATGTCGCCTGCCTCGCAGAGCTGATCAAGTGTGGTCAGCGCTTCAATGATGGGGATGTAGGCCTGGACGAGGACATTGATGTTGGTGTGTCTTTGCTCCCAGGGGATTTGTAGGATCTTGCGGAGGCAACATTGGTGGTATTTCTCCAGCGACTTGAGGTGTCTACTCTACATGGTCTATACCTCTAATCCATAAAGGAAGGTGGGTAAAACTACAGCCCTGTAGACCATGAGCTTAGTGATAGGTTTGAGGGCCTGGTCTTCGAACGCTCTTTTGCTCAGGTGGCCGAAGGCTCCACTGGTGCACTGGAGGCGGTGTTGAACCTCCTCATCAATATCTGCTTTTGTTGATAAAATGCTCCCGAGTTATGGGAAATGTTCTATGTTGTCCAGGACCACTCTGAGAATCTTGATGACTGGGGGGGCAAAGCTATGCGGCGAGGACATTCTGGTGGAGGACCTTTGTCTTACGGATGTTTAGCGTCAGGCCCATGCTTTTGTACACCTTATTAAATATGTCGACTAATTCCTCAAGTTCAGCTTCTGAATGTGCACACATGCGGGCGTCGTCCACATACTGTAGCTCAATGACAAAGGTTGGGGTGGTTTTGGACCTGGCCTGCAGACAGCCTAGTTTGAACAGCTTCCCACTAGTTCTGTAGTTTATTTCCACTCAAGCTTGTTTACTGTGAGGTGGAGCAATGGCAGCGAAGTCGATTGAGAAGATGGTTGGGTCGATGACACAGCCATGTTTGACCCCGGTCCAAATGGTGATTGGTCTGTAATGATCCATTGGTAAGCATCACGGCCTGCATGTCATCGTAAAGCAGGTGGAGGATGTTGACGAATTTTTTGGGCATCCAAAATGAAGGATGATGCTCTATACCCTCACGGTTGACAGTGTGAAAGTCCTTTGTAAGTCGAAGGAGGCCATATTTAAGAGCTGGTGCTGCTCCCTGCAATTTTCCTGCAGCTGTTGCATTGCAAAGCTCATGTCCGCTGTGCCCCATAGGGGACGTAATCTGCACTGTGACTCCGAGAGCAGCTCCTCGGGGAGAAGATGGTTATGGAGGGCTTTAGCGATAACCTTCCCAATGGATGATAGCAGGGAGATTCCTCTGTTGTTCCCGCAGTCCGAATGTCACCTTTTTTAATGTTGGTCACGATCACTGCATCTCTGAGATCTCCTGGCATGCTCTCCTCCCTCCAGATGAGAGAGATGAGATTATGTAACAGCGCCTCTCTGCCATACTTTAGTGCCTCAGCAGGGATTACATCTGTTTCTATCGCCTTGATGCTCTTGAACTGTGTTATGGCTTTTCCTACCTCCTGTGGCTTTGGAGTTTATCTGAGGGCGTGGCGGGTCACATGCTGCGGGATGAAGTCCAGAACACTAGATTCAAAGGCAGAGTCTCGATTGAGCATATCTTCGAAGTGCTCCTTCCAGTTGGACCTGAAAATTGCTTAAAATAGCGAAGTTGTTAATTGCTCGGGTAAAAGGAAGACATCTCCTCCTCAGGGTTGACAACATGATATAGATAATCGAAACCTCACCTTTCGCCCTCTGTATAAACAAATGAAACCTTAATTTCAAACGGCTTTATTTCGAGCAATGCAAGGGAAGGTTCTGTCGTGGAACCTTTAAAATGCAAGAGGTTTCGAGTATATGTTATACAGGTTTTGCAGAGGAGCTACCTTCCTACAAAATCATCGATTTGTCTATTGCTATCATCGGAGTTACATTGATTTGTCGAATCTTATCAGATTGGCGCTGAGTTGTGCATACAATTGTCCATTTCCCATCATTGTGCTATTCCATCATTTGCACTTTGCCACAGTCTGTTTGTCGCCTTCAGTAAATGTTCTCAAAATAGTGGCTTTCTTATCTCTTCCTCAGAAAATTCGAATCAAAATTTGCAACTGCTGACTTCGGCAGCTTAACTGTTACTAAGCTTAACCATATAGTTTTAATGCTTTATATGTGGGCTATACTTACATAACAAGTGTTGCATATATAGGCAATTCCTCAAACCCTCCTAATACTGATTAGTTCATCACCTTCAACATTGTGTTCTGACCACCTATCTGTCTTCTCTTTTGCCTACTACAAATTATATCCTTTAAACTATTAATATAATTGCATTATGAAACTATTCAGTGCAACAGATGCTAACACATAGTTAAGGTCAAGTCGTTAGGAATCTGCAGGTGAAAGCTAAGTTATCAGGATATTTGTCAGTCTAAGGCAATTTAAGAAGTATCAAAAGATCCTTTTAACGAATTATGGCTGGTTTGTAATCAATTTTGCAGGGTTACGGTTTCAGGATACGTCTGATGATTATATAATAATGAGAATGGCATATATGTGTAACTACATTGCCATCTATCGGTGTAGCAGCACACAATACATGAGGGTCACCTAACATAACATTAAGATTAATATTAACAAAACATTAAAATTAACATTATTAGCAGAAATGCAAAGTTCAGAGCAAGTCATCCGACATTGCTATTAACTCTTTATGGTATTGTATAAAATAGATCACATTCAGTAACTTTTGATATTCTGTGCTGAGAGCTTGCATGGATTGGATAGCAATTTGTTTAGAGGAGTTTGTAAATTTTGTCAAAATCAATTTAACCAAACCGTTGATCTAATTTTGGTGTCAGAATCATTAAAATGTGGATGTACCTACTCGTTTAATCTAACAACAGTCACAAAAAGAAGGTTAGTGAGGTTTCATGATAATTACACATGACTAAATTAGAAGAATAACAACGTGTAACAAAGAATGCAAGACATTTCAGGAGGACATGGCCAGATTTTCAGACTTGGCACAGATGTCAGGAACTGCATTGAAATGCATAGAAAAGTGCAGCATCAAGTTTTGCTGTAAAAGTAGTGAAAGAATGTATACTTCACACAGTAAGGACTGAACTTTTTTCGCTGAGGCTGTGGGGGATGCGGCTGTGGGGCAGGGGTGGGGTAAGTGGCACTGGGCCAATGCGAGCAGTCCATGGCAATGAGCGATAGAGGGGTGTTGGGGATCAGCAGGACTGGAGTCGGGTGTCGTCAGAAGGGGTGCCGGCGATCAGGCAGGTGGCCGGCAATTGAGAAAGGGGGTCAGCAATCGGTAGTGGGAGCATGATCAAGACGGGCAGTGAGGATGGGGGTGTTGGCAGAATTGGCTCGGTATCGGCAGATGGTGGCTGTGGTCATGGATCGCCAGGCAAGTGGGGATCACTGGCATATTGTGGATGGGTGATTGGCGATCGCAGCGGTGGAAGTTGGGCTGTGCCTGGAATGTGGAGGTCAGAGGATTGGACGGATGGCCGAGGGATCGGGGCCGTCCAGCGGAGGATAGTGGGCATCTTGTAAATTATCACTGGGGGGTGGAGGGGAGGCTTGTATGTAGGGGACTGGAATGGGATGGCTTGTACCTACGGCTGAGTCGGAGGCTTCTGTGGCTGCGAGTCTGAGGGCGTTGGAGTCACGAGTCGGATGAGCCTTGGGGCTGCGAGTGAGAGAAGCTGGTGTAAAGCGAGGCACAGGGACGCATCAGAGAAGCTGGGGATGAGGGAGGGAGGGAGGGAGACTGCGGGAGAGGTTGGGGGAGGGTGAGAGGCTGACTGGAGAAAAATACAAGCTGCGGGGGGTGAGGTGGAGTGAGAGAGGCTGGGGAGAGCGAGAGCTAATCCAAGGGGCGGAGAGAGGCTGGGAGAGTGAGAGAGAGAGGCTGGGGGTGGGGGTGTTGGGGAAGAGAATCATGGGGGGCGAGCGGAGCAAAGATTGGCACTCAAGAAAGATGGATCACTTTTTCCAATCCGCTATAAGGGATATTTTTGAAGTGGATCATATCCAGAATGCACAACACTGTCACTAGTCACTTCATACCCAATAAATCTGTTAATAATCAAGACACAATGCCCCATCTATGGGAGGGGGGCTGGATTCACTTGCCCTTGGGTATGGCACTTCGGCTGCGGTAGGCATGCACTTGGACTGGGTGGGTTAAGGCACTTTGGCTGGGGGAGAGTAATGCTTGGACTGGGGTATGGCACTTTAGCTGGGGAAGGCATAGACTTGGACTGGGCTAAGACACTTTAACTGAGGAGGGAAGTATTGTGCTGGGGTAACGCACTTTGACTGGGCGAACCATACACGTGGACTGGGATAAGGCACCTCGGCTTGGGGAGGCATGCACTGGGACTGGGATAAAGCACTTTGGCTGGTGGAGAGATGTACTTGGACTGAGGTAAGGCACTTTGGCTTAAGGAAGGAAGTACTTGGACTAATGTATGGCACTTTGGCTAAGGGGAGGCATACACTTGGACTGTGTTAAGGCACTTAGGCTTGGGAATGGATGTACTTGGACTCAGGTACGGGAGTTTGGCTGGCCCTTGCTGTCCTTTGGGGAGCTCTGTCCTCTATCGCTTCAGGAAGTCAAAGTGGATCGAGTTACAATTTGCAAAGTCAGTGAGACCTTGGGATGGGCGGATCCAGTGATATATTCCTTTGAAACTTCAGAGTGTGGGTTATCCTCCAAGGGGACTAAACAGAAATAAGCGGTGGTGCATATTGTACATTTTTGCAGTACAAATGAGCCACACAGCACTGCCCCCCAGTCATCAAGATCGACGGCGTGGCCCTGGACAATGTAGACCAATTTCCATACCTCGGGAGCTTATTATCAGCAAGGGTAGTCAACGACGACGAGGTTCAACACTGCTTCCAGTGCGCCAGTGCAGCATTCGGCCGCCTGAGGAAGAGAGTGTCGAAGATCACGCCCTCAAATCTGGAACCCAGCTTGTGGTCTGCAGGGCTGCAGTGATACCCGCCCACCCGTATGAATCGGAGACGTGGACCATATACAGTAGACACCTCAAATCGCTGGAGATATACGACTAGCTTTGTCTCCGCAAGATACTACAAATTCCCTGGAAACTGACGCACCAATGTTTGTGTCCTCGTTCAGACCAACATGCCCAGCATCAAATCACTGACCATACTCGACGAGCTCCGTTGGGAGGGCCACATTGTTCGCCTATGAACTCACTTTTTGATTGGAAGCAAGTCTTCCTCGATTTAGAAGGAATGCCTATAATGATGATGACAAATGAGCACATCCAAAAAATTTTTACGGGTGGGTCGTGAAATTACGTGTGAATCCTGGACACAACCTGCCCAATTCTGGGTTTAAAGGAGGAATGTTTGGTACGGACAGCCAGGAGCCGGATTGGCACGTTAAAGTTATAACAGGCCGGAATCCTGTGGTTTAACCTGCTATACAGGTTTAACCCAAGCCCACCAAGGATTCTGGATATTGGATTTCCGGTAGCTGCAGCGAGGTGCAAACAACCTCTGTGGGCTGGAATGGGCAGTAGTGTTCTTCCTGGACCACAAGCTCCCGCAATATCAGTTCTCCGGCTATGGTCTTGGACCCCATGGACCAGAACCCTGGGAGTGGGGGATACGATCCTCCTCATGTTCCGACACCCAACTTTTGTTCGTGGATTGGATACGCTGGATTCGACCCGCACACCAATTCGTGGTTCACACCTACCTGGTCCTGCCACCACCTCTCCAGTGTTCCCCGCCCGACTGGAAGCAAAACTGTCAATCTGGCAGATGTTTGGCAGCAGAGTATCCCGGTGATGTCAAACGCATTCTGTGGAGTTAAAACTCGAGTCAAGACGAAACTTCAAAATTCCGTCCATAGAATCATGGAATCATACAGCACAGAAACAGAACATTCTTCGCAACTTGTTTGCGTCGGTTATTGGAAAGAGCTAGCCAATTAGTACCACTCCCCCAGTCTTGCACCGTAGTTCTTCAAAGTTTCATTTTAAAAGGAAATCTATTTCACTTTTGAAATTTTCTTTTGAATATGCTTATACCACCCGTTCATGCACTGTATTCCAGATCATAACAAGTCGCTGTTGAAAATATTTCTGCACGTTGCACCCTGGAATTGTACCGAATTGTCTTCAATCTGTATTCTCATGTTACAGCCATCCGACCAGTGGAAACAGTTTGTTGGGAATGTTTATATTGAGGAGAATGCAGGTTTGCCATAGAAGAGTTCAAAAATTGATACCGTGTAAGGAAGCTGCCGTCAAGGCGTCGACGTCGCCTCTAACTCCGCCGTGTTTCCAGCGTGCAATAGACCATAGAAAATGTGTTACTCATAAGCGACGTGTGATCTATTTAAAATATTTGACGATTTATTATATGACTATTATTAGGTTTTCTATCCTGATGCAGTAGCTTCCAATGGCTGTGTACGGGATTCACTGAGTGCCTGACATTGCTTGTGGAAGGAGGCGAGAGTGACGTGTCCATTGTGCGAGTTGAACAATTGAAAGTTTAAAAAAAACATAGAAATACTCACATCTCACATCTGTTTGCTTGCCGAAGGGAAATATTCTTTCTGACAGCATTTATACTCAGAATTAGCTATCAGTAGTTTCAGGTGATTTTTCAAACTTGAAAGCCACTCTCGCTACATTGGAAGTCACTCTCACTATATTGCGGATGGTGTCTCTGATCGCCACATTTACTGGCGTCTATCAGATCAGCATGGTTGCCGCTTATGCTTTTTCACCCTGCAGTTCACATTCGGACGCAGATGAACCCCATCAACAACAAAACCAGCAATACCAGCAGAACAGCCCTCTCCTCACCGACACGCTACTCCACTGGACAGAGCTGTTGAGCACAGGGTGCACTTCGCTGGAGGAGATACCCCCAACACCGGGTATATAGACAGAATATTAGCTTCTTAAACATGACGGAACAACTGTGCTTTAGGAGGCTACGTATGAAGCCTCAGGTTGTCGTAGACATTTGTAGTTTTCTGGAAGAAGACGTTCCAGCCTTGTGGATCTGGTGGGCACAACCGTTTTGTAACCAATTTTTAAATGTGTGTGGTAGTAGTGCATCCGCTTTCTTTTCCGGAGTTTTTTTTTTAAATACGTGAATGTAAAATATGCATTTTGTGGGTGTTATCCTCTTTGAGTTTGATTAGTTTAGTTATGATATCTCGTTTTAATTTAAATGTGATTATCTCATTTCTTATCCATTCTTTCAGTACCATGTCGACCTGATCTGTCTACCTGCTAAATACTGAAGCAACGTAATTAAATAATATTTCTGTGATTCCCTATCGCAGGCTGTGATTTCTTTCCTCTCGATCCCTTAGTGGCCCTATTCCTTTCTACTCTTGTTTGTTTTCTGATTTTTGATAATGTCGTTCCATAGCTCCTCTTTCCTTTACTAATTGTATTTTTGACTTCCCTCCTAACCTTTACGTATTCACTCTTGTCAAGCTCTCCCTTGCTGGCCATGTACTTAATTGTTCCCTTAACTCTTTATTTTTCCATGGCATCTCATTACTGTTTATCTTTTTTCCCCATTGAATTTCGAATTCACATTATATTAACATAAAGCTCATTATATAGAGATTGAAAGGAAGAGACACAGAATTTAGTCATGAACCATAAATATCACCTGTAATTATTGGCCTGCGTATCCAGCACGCTCGCTGATCTCTCGAACATTTGAAAACTTCACTCTCTACGAGTGAAAGTGGAATAAACTACCTGGCACACCTCTCTATCGATCTGTCTGTCTCTGCCTGACTGTCTGTTTGTCTGTCTGTCTGTCTGTATGTATTTCTGTCTGTCTGTCTCTCTGTCTCTCTCTGTATATCTCACTATCTATTAATATATATTCATATAAATATGTGTTATTTAGGACCTACTTGCTTTGGACGCAGAAAAAAAATAGAATATATAGTTTGATGAATTGAAAAATAAAAAATGGCCGGCCATACTACTGGCCGTGTATTATAGACCCGCAAACATTTGGAGGGTTATAGAGGAGCAAAAATGTAGGCAAATTGCTGTGAAGTCCAAAAATCACAGGGTAGTAATATTAGGGGATTTTAAAATATCTGAATAATGATTGGGACAACCATAGCGTGAAGGATATAGAGGGTGCATAATTATTTTTTAGTCAGTATGTAGCAAGCCGAAGGAAGTGGTCTTGCATTTCGTTTTGAGGAATGAAGCTGGCTATGTTGAAGCAGTATTAATGTGATAGCACTTGGGTGCCAGTGACCATAATTCAGTCAGATTCAAGTCTGTTATGTATAAGGACAACGTTAGGCATGGAATAAAAGTCCCGAATTGGGGAAGCGCTAATTTTGCTAAGTTAAGGAGTGATTTGGCAACAGTGGACTGGAAACAGCTCCTTGTGGTTAAATCAGTGTCGGAACAGTGGGAGGCATTCAAGGAGGAGACCCGGAAGGCTCAGGCCAAATATGGCCCTTAAAGAAAAAGAGTGCGAATAAAAGAGCCCCCTCGACTTAAAGGGAGGATAAAGAAAAACAATGTCGCTTAGGTCATAGACCAACGACTAAATAAAATAGAATCTTTAGAGGGAAATAGAAAGCTAAGAGGCAAAATTAAAAAGGATATTAGAAATCCTAAGAGAGAGCACGAAAAATTCCTGGCTAGTAAAATTAAGGAAAATCCTAAGTTGTTCTATAATTGCATTAAGAGTAATAGGGTAACTCAAGAAAAGGCAACGTCTATTAGAGACCATGAGGCAATCTTTGTGTCGAGGTGGAAGATGTTGTGGAGGTTCTTAATGAATACTTTGCATACTTAATGAATACTTTCACAAAGGAAAGGGGCAATGCAGATACTGTTATCGAGGACAGTTGTGATATTCTGGATGAAATAAATATACTGAGAAAAGAAGTATTAATGGTTTGGCAGATTTCAAAGTCGCCAGGCCCGGATGAAGTGCATCCCAGGCTGTTGAAGTAAAAGAGAAAACAGCAGAGATCTTGACCTTCATTTTACAGTCCTTTTTGTATTTGGTCATGGAGCCGGTGGATTGGAGGACTGCTACTGTAGTATGCTTGTTTAAGAAGAGAGAACGGATTGGCCGAGTAATTACAGGCCTGTCAGCCTAACTTCAGTGGTGGCAAAATTATTCGAAAAATCTTAAAAGACAGGATAAATTTAAATTTGGGAAGGCGAGGATTAATTTGGGACAATCAGCACGGGTTTGTTAATGGAAGATCGTGTTTGACTAATCTTATTGAATTTTTTTGAGGATGTAACCAAGAGGCTCGATAAGGGTAGTGCGTACATTGTAGTGTATATGAACTTTAACAAAGCTTATGATAAGGTCCCACATGGTAGACTGGCTACGAAGGTTAAAGCCCATGGGATCCAGTGCAAATTGGCAAGTTGGAACGAAAATTAGCTTGGAGATAGGAAACAAAGTGTAATGGTTATGATTGTTTTTATGACTGGATGGATGTTTCCGGTGTGGTTCCGCAGGACTCAGTACTGGGTTCCTTGCTTTTTATGGTATATATCAACGATTTTGATTTGAATATAGGGAGTGTGATTAAAACATTTACAGAAGAAACTAAAATTGGCTGTGTGGTTGATAATGAAGAGGGAAGTCATGGGCTGCATGACGATATCAAACTACTGGTCAGGTGGGCAGAGTAGTGGTGAATGGAATTTAATTGAGAGAAGTGTGAGGTGATGCACTTTGGGAGGGCTAATAAGAAAAGGCTATACACATTAAGCCGTAGGCCACTTAACAATTGAGATGAACAGAGGGATTTTAGAGTGCTTGTCCACAGGTCCGTTAAAGTAGCAGGCCAGGTGGATATGGTGGTTAAGAAGTCATAGGAATACTTCACTTTATTCACCGAGGTATAGAACATAAGAGCAATGAGATTATGCTTAAATTGACTAATATATTGGTTAGGCCACAACTGGGGTACAGCTTGCAGTTGTGGTCAGTTTATTATAGGAAAGGCGAGATCACACTAGAGAGGGTGCAGAGGAGATTTACTCGGACGCTGCCTGCAATGCAGAATCTTAGTTATGAGGACAGATTCGATAGGCTGAGTTTGTTCTCATTGGAAAAGAGGAGGGTGAGAGGAGACCACATTGCGGTGTACAAAATATTGAGGGACCTGGTCATCGTGGATAGAAAGGACCTATTTCCATTGGTGGAGTTGTCTATTACGAGGGAGCATAGTTTTAATGTGGTTGGTGAAAGGTTTAGAGGCGATTTGATGAGGGGCTTCTTCACACAGAGGTTTGTGGGGACCTGGAACTCGGTGCCTGGAAGAGTGGTGGATGCTGAAACCCTAACCACTTTTAACAGATGATTTGAAGGGCACTTAAACTGCCGTAACCTGGAGGGAAATTGGGATTAGACTGGATGACCTTTTGTTGGGCGGTGCAGAAATAACGGTAAGTACTGCAGGGAATCGAATGCGGCCAGGGTGATCTCCTGATCTAGTTTCAATCGCCTGGATGGGTCAGATAGGAATTTCCCAGATTTTTTTCTCACTAAATCGGTCTGAGTTTTTAACTGGTTTTTGCTCTCCCAGCAAATCACATGAATCAGTTTGGGGTGGAGTGTAGAATGTTTCAGTATAAGGGGTGACGCATTTGAGTGTGGCGGACTGCTTGGGCGGGGTGCTCTTTGTCTTTCTGTTATTGTTCATATGTTTATATATAACCTTCAGGGCTACTGACCAAGGGATGTGTAGCTCTTTGTCAGCCGGCATGGACACGATGGGCTGAAATGGCCTCCTTCTGCGCTGTAAATTTCTATGTTTCTATGTTTCTATAACACGGTATAGTGTTGAACCCAGGTGACACCAGGCAGACCAAGATTGAAGTGATGACAGATGTAAATAACAAGCAATACCACTTTACGTCTGTTTCCAAACCTGAATGATATGAGCTGCTTCCATCCTAACTACAATATAATGTCATCCCAGCAGGAGCAGCTGACTTTAGTTTGGAACCCCACTTCTTCTACAGTACAGCCTGGAGTACAGCCTACATTTTCGGTCTCGGTATTTAAGGAAGGATATACTTGCATTGGAAGCTGTTCAGAAAAGCTTTACTAACTTGATTCCTGAGACAAGGGATTTGACTAATGAGGATAGATTGAGTAGGTTGGGCCTATAAACATTGGAGTTCAGAAGAATGATAGGTGATCTTATTGAAACGTGTAAGGTAATGAGGAGGCTTGACAAGGTGGATATTTCGAGTCATAGGGGAAACTAAAACTAGGGGAGATGATTGTAAATCTATGGAATTCTCAGCCCCAGAGAACTGTGGAGGCTGTATCACAGAATATATCTAAGGTGGAAATTGACATATTTTTAAGGAAACGGGAGTACAGGGTTATGGGGAGCGGGGAGGGAAGTGGAACTGAGTCCATGATTAGATCAGCCATGATGTTATTAATGAACGGCGGAGCAGGTTCAAGGGGCCAAAATGGGCTATTCCTGCTCCTATTTCTAATGTTCTTATGTTCATATATAGCACCTCTACAAAGCACCGACCGTGCCGAAGTACTTTGAATCCATTAGTTTGACGTGTAGACATAATTAATGTGGCTACAAAAGTAGGTCAGAAGCTGGGTACTTTGAGGCGAGTGACTCAGCTCCTACCTGTCCAAATCCTTCCAACATCTACAAACCACGAATCCTAAGTCTGATGGAATACTCTCCACTTGGCCGGATTAGTACAACTCCTACAACACTCAAGCAGCTCGACAATATCCTGGATATCACAGTGTTCTTGATGGGCTCCCCATCCACCACTTCCTCCACCAGGAGCGCAATGGGGTTGCAGTCTTTACCATCTCTAAGATATGGTTACTCAGCAATGCTCCTTCGACACCTCCAAACACGCGACCTCTAACACCTATGAGGAGAGTGGAGCAGCACCTACTGCAAGTTCTTATTCAAGACACACTGCATTCCGACTTGAAAATATATCATAGTTCTTTCATCGTTACTGTGTCCAAATCATGGAAGGCCCTCCCTAATGCACCATGTGTGTCTCTTCACCTCACGGCAGCAGTGTTTAAAGAATTTGAATCAACGCTATGTACTCAAGGGCAATGAGAGATGGACAATAAATTCTGGCCGTGCCAGTGATGCCCACATCTCATGATTTTTTTTTAATATAAACGCAATTTTTACTTTGAAGTCTGAGTTTGCGAGTGGGTGGGCAGGTAAGTGTGCTGAAATTGAGGTACCCAACTTCAACCTGTCAAATTGCTCCTGTTACTTGACCGTGTAGTGCGTGTAGCATTCATCCACTCGAGAAAGGAGGTAGACCTCATTAAAGTATTGGAGAGCACAATTAGTATTTAGTAGCAATTTTAAGATGTTGTAGCAGTTTTCTCTGGCTGTGCAGGGGAGTCACGGGCTTCCTGTACCTCGCCTGTGAAAGCAAGGCAAATGCTGAGCAGCCATTTTGTGAGTTTGTCAATTAAAAGTTGAAAAGTCACAAAAATAATAACATCTCACATCTGCATTCATTGCAAAATGAAAAGGCTCTGGCTGACACCATTTTTGCTGAAAATTTGTTTTCAGTAGTTTGCAGTTTATTACTGGAAGCCTCTCTGACGACCTTCGAGAATTGTGCCTATGATCTCCACTTTACCTGACAACTGTCAGATCAGCATGGGTGTTGCTTACTCAGTTTCAACTTGGCCCTTGGATTCGGGCCAAGATGATCCCCAGCATCAGGACCTTCTCCACAGAGACCAGCTGTTCCACAGAAGAGAGGTGATGAGCGCAGAAGAGCACGTCTCTGATGCAATACCCACAATGCAGGCTATATAGGCAGAGGGTCACCTTCCTGGGCATGACTGAACAGCAGTGCTTCCGGAGGCTCAGCCTATCACGTCAGGTCGTGACAGACATTTGTAGCTTTCAGGGAATAGCCCTTCAGCCAAGTGGAGCTGGTGGGCATGCCTTTCCAGTGACTGCCAAAATGACCACTGCCCAAAATGTTTCGCCTCAAGCTCTGTCCAGGGATCTGCAGCAGAGATTTGCAGGATCACAGAGTGGGCCTCCCACAAATGCATCACCGAATTTACTGATGCCATGTTTAACTACTCAGGCTCTTATGAATATTTTGTCACTGATAAAGAAAATCTGACTGAGCGAGCACTCGGCTTTCCAGGTGTGGCTGGATTCCCAAAGTTGCATGGTATCATCGACGGCATAAATGTGCCCATCAAGGCACCCCAGATCATATAGGTTTGGTCATGAACCTGAACGGCTTCCCCATCCTCCATTTGCAGCTCATCTGCAACCACAAAAAAATCATCATGCATGCGTGTACCAGGCTCCTCAGGAACTGTGAACATTCTTTCGTCCTGCATCAGTTCACGATACCTCAGCTCTTACCACCTTCGATAAAACCTACCAGCTGGCTCCTTGGAGACAAGGGCTATCCACTCAATACGTGGCTGATGACAACCTTGAGGATGCCAAGCAATGTGGCCGAAGAGCTCACTAATCAGTGTCACATGACAACGAGATGTGTAGTAGACAAGCAGTCGGGATCTTGAAGATACTCTTCAGATACGTAGACAGATCTAGAGAAGTCCTTCCATAGGCAGTAGCCAGAGTCTCCAGTATGATTGTAGTATGCTGCGCACAGCGCAACATAGCACAGCAGTGAGGATTAGAGCTGTGGGAGAATCAAGGTGCAGAGTTCTGTGTCTCTTCCGGATGGGATGAGGAGGAGTAGCACATGGAGGAGGAGAAACCTGAGATGGAGATGGCATCAGCAGCGGTTCACATTACTTCATGGGAGGATCTGGGTGTCTTCGTATTGGCACGATTTAGTTAAATTAGACCAGTGCATCGATTTGGCAATCAGATGCTCAAACAACACCCCCAGCCCCCCACCAACACCAAAATGCAGTCCCAAATTTGACAAACCATACCTGTCACATATATATCCATTTCTCGTGGTTAAGTAATATCTTAACATTCAATCTGTCATGTATCTTACATTATTATATATAACTGTATCCCAACATGCTATACATGACTGTAATAAGATATGACCTGTAACCACCAGCATACCTTACCACCAGGGGTGCACTTGCAAGAGACAGGTATATAAGCACAGGCCTCAGGCAAGTGCGTTGTCAGACTGCTTGTCCAACATCCAGTCCTGCATTAGCTAATATTTCCTCCTAAATACACTGCCAGAACGATACCATCATATTCTATCTCGACAATCAAACGTGCTCCATTGCATCACCACCCTGGTCACTTTTTAAGGATGAAGCAAATTGAACACGAACACGGCGTGCGATTTGAACATGCACTGAGCTTCAAACCGCAAAACCTAAATATGCTTCATAAATGCTACTTGTTGTGGATGATAGGCCCTCAGAGTAAGTGATGGCCTTCGATGAAGAATCGGATGTAAATGCTTGGCCCGCATTCTGAGCCTCAATGCAAATAATTGAAACCCTATAAAGCAGAATCTAGGAAGCTCACTGTAAGTGGCAGACGTTCGTAGTACAATTGACTATTGCCGATAAAGCTGGCTCCATTTATTGTATCTGACCTAGGTAACTTAATTTTGTGTTATGAATGATGGTGAGGCTAATACACTCAGTTTCATTTTGGAGAAATTGGCAGCAATTTCCGGTGTCCACGCTTGCAGAGTTCAAAAATTAAATCGTGAAGTTGCGTCCCAAGTTGTGCTGTCCCTCCACACGTTTCGCTACAGCTGTACCTCGCGAATAGATTCAGTATTAATATCCATGAAGTGTGTGAACTTGTGCTACTGACCTACAATTACCCACTATAAGTGTCAACAGTAATGAGGACAGATGCATTCAGTTGTAAAGCTTTTGTTAACGATGTGATAGATTTACTTCCTACCAGAACCTCACTCGCCCACAAATTTTATTTTACAAGTGTCGACTTTCATTCCTTCAGAATTTAAAATTGTTGGAGATTTTTGTAATATACAGTTTTTTTCTTTTTTTCTTTTGGATCTTTTATCGATATCCCTCTATTAGTTCCAACTTTCATTCCCTCTTTTTATTTCACTTTTTGTATATGATATTATATTGAATTAAATATTCGAATTCATTCTTCCTACTTTCGATTCTGCGAGACCCAGTGAGGACACTTCATTCTGACTGGTGGAAGAGACAAGCAGTTGCTCGTCCTGTGCACACACGCAACAGATCCGCTGAAGAGCACAGCACTGAAAGGCACCTCTATCAATTGTAAGTTGCCACACAAAAGCACATGAAAATCTTTGTGCAGCATAAAGCGTAATGAATGGCGAGCCCCTTCATTCACCCCTGACCAGAATATTTGGCCAGTGTCTTTCAATACTTCATTGCTGAGAACTGGAGGAAATGTTATGAATTGACTGCCCACCTTCCACTTTCCCTGTTGCTTCCATTGTTCTTTGCCAAACGTAATACATTCCCCAATTCCACTGCCTCCGTCCCTGATCAATAGATACACGTGTAACAGAGATTAGTTTTCTGCAAAGTTTTTGTGCATTTTACACGTATCTATTTAGGTTGTGTCTGTGCCCCTGCCGCTGAAGCGACTGCAAGCCATTAAATTCCGCAAAAGATTACCCAAACCCTCCCCTAAACAGTTATCGACCTTGGCCGCTGAATAATAATGACTGTACATCACAGTTTGGATGAAACATGGGAAATATTGGGATTGCTGATAATATTGTGATAGCAGAATCAAAGACCTTTGATCGAATAGTGATTCGCAATCTAACTAGCTACTGTTACCAATTATCAATTAAAAATTGGCACAGAACAACGCCATTAAACGCCAAGGCAACATGTGATTTTGGTTGTATATGCTTCAGTCTCTGAAGCTATCATGAGAGCTCTGAAGATATCTCAAACGTTTATGAGCTATACTGCTCCAAATCTTTCACAATTTCCTACATCACGATCCTAAACATCTCTCCTGTCTGTTGTGAAATGGTGTAGGACTCTACGGGAGAATCTTGGCCAGACGAGCACTGGTAACCCTGCATAAATTTAGGAACGGCCAGGATTTGCCAATGTCGGCGAATTAGGCCGGTCTCCCGAGAGAACTCCATGGAAATTCTATGCACTGAACACCGGAATATGGAATGTAACAGGATGAGTGCCTGACCATTTCATCATAGCGTTCCTTTGAGTGGGAGGTCACTCTGTGAGGCCGGTCAGCTGTGTGTAGAAACTTCAAATTGCAAACTGTCGCCTCTTCTGGCGCATATGCAACTGTTTAGGAAGTTTCACCAAAGAGACAAAAAGACATGTTATTAACACATGGACAGGATGTCACGCTGCAATGTGACGTATTTCATACTCCGGGCTCTCAACATTCTGACAAACCATCAGCCAGTTCACTGTCTGTCGCTCCGAGTGAACAGTTGGTTCAGAATGTTGGCCAGTCCTGTACTTCAGTGCTTCTCTTTCCTGTGGATCATGTGCACAGGTAACTGTTACTTCATTACCTCACTTTCTCGCTAAAATGCGTAGTTGCTTAATTTGCCTTTGATACAGATTTCATTCTCCTTTGCAGGAATTGCCCGACACCCTTTCCCTCGCGTTTTTTCCCTGTAACATTCTCACAAATTCGCTTTTGATTTTCTTTTCCGATAGGCTCCTGCGATCCTTTGGGCAATGTGACTCAGCTCCCTAAAAGCACGAACAGTAATCAGGGTACAAACGTTTCCTTTCATTGCTCGCTTCCCTTCTTTAAAGACGGACCACCTGTGAACGTTTCTTGGTGGAAACAGGGTGATAATAAATACCTAAGCACAGCACCTGGTGGCAGAATATTAAGAGGTTTCAAAACAAAATTCAGCGGCTTCCTTACGATAATCAATGTGAGTGTACAGGACTCGGGAGTATATTATTGCACTATCGCCCATCGAGGCAGAATAGTTGGAAACGGAACGGGATCATATTTAGCTGTCTGTGGTAAGTATAAAAGTTCCGGTGAATGAGATGCTTGTGACTGTAATATTTCACACTTCGAAGCATGTCTCGATTTTGCTTTGAAGGATTCACAATGGAAATTAAATTCCAGTCGTTTTCAAATATATGTTCAAATAACACTGATCACTGCTGCACGTTACATGCTGACATATTTTACAATATTTCAGCAATATTAATCAAGACGACCAATATCGGTTTGATCCCAAATTCACAGTAAGCATACAGCACGCGTTTGCAGTTAACATTACAGTGTCCGTTAAGGATGAGTATAATGGATAGGAGCGGGTATCCGCTACTGTAGCACCGATCTAGCCCGATTTGATAGTTTATTTTGTCTGTTAAATTAGCATTTTTTTGATTCAATGATCTAGAAGTTAAGATCTTTGAAATGAATTGCTAATGCTTAAAGTTCGTACTCTGGAGATTGGCCGACGGCCCTTCATAATAATCCTTACTTTACCCTCCAGCAAATAAGGTATCATTCCAGACTATCTTGCGTAACTTACATTTTCTCATCAGATGCTAAGCTCAACAGGCCGGAATTGGCAAGCAGCCGGACCACAATTCAAGCAACAGTGAATCTGCAGCCCAATATACATCAAGGTCGCAGTTCATTCACATTGACAAAGAAAATCGGGAGAGTTGTAATATTGGTGGCCTATTCGCTGTCATCAATGTTTCGCCCGGCGATTATATTTAAAATTACCGCCGATATAAAGTTAACATTTATGAAAATGCCATTTAGGATGTAGCTACCAATAGCACACAGTAAACACTGTGCACTCAACACTAGCCTCCATCACTATCTTTCCAACCACCCCCCCCCCCCTCCTCCTCCCCCCGACCCCACACACGCAAATATAAATTGTGTTGTTCGGAATGATGAGTTGCTACCTTGAATGGTGCTCCAGTAACGTCTTTTTCTCCATATTTCTAGTTTCACCAACTCCACTGAAAATTAACTCTGAGGATCCTGAAATCGATACACCTGCATCTCTGACTGTATTGTGCAAAACATCTCCCTTTTACCCGCAGAATATCAGCTTCATGTGGTATAAGGATGGCACGAAAACTGATGCAAGTATAGGTAACATTATTCAACCCCGCACCGATGGACTATATGAAGCTACCAGCCGGTTGGAAGAGATGCAGGTTGTCAAGACCGGGACTGTATATACCTGCCTGGTGTCTCACAGTACCCTCAAAATTGAAGCCATGGCCACTCACATTGTTTCAGGTACAGGTAAGATTTCAGGTACAATGTTTGAATCTTACAGCACAGGAAGAGGCTAGTTGCCCGGCGTGCCTGTGCGGGCTTTTTGAAAGAGCTGTCCAAATGAATCTCCCACATCAGTTTTTCCCCATAACGCTGCAAATTAGTTCTCTTCGGGCAAACGTGCTTTTGAACGTTCCTATGGAAACTAATTGTACAAAACTTTCAGCTAATATGTTCTGGATCCTAACAACATTATGTGAGAAAATATTTCTCCTCAATTCGTTTCTAGTAATTAGCCAATAATTATCAATATATGACTGCTGGTTACCCACTCATTTTCCACAGGAATCATTTTCCCTCTACTTAATCTTCACTGCTCTTGTGAGATAATCCCACCTCCTCCAAACTCTCCACATAATTGAAGGCCTTCTTCCTGTTATCATCGTGGTAAACCTCCTCTGTACCGTCTAAAAGAACTTGACAACCTTCCTAAATTGTGGTGCACAGAATTGAACACGATACTCCCGCTGAGGACTAGCTATTGATTTGTTAATGTTTCACATGACTTAATTGTTTGTGTATTCACTGCCTCTATTTACAAACAAAATCCCATGTCCTTTCTTAACTACCTTATCGTCTTGTCTTGCCACTTTGAAATATTTCTGACGATGCACCCGAGATTTCTAAATATATCTTTGTAAACCTCTGAAAATAGTACCATTTCGAATATACTGCCTCTCGATGTTGGTTCCCCAAAGTGCACTGTTCATCTTATCTGCATTAAATTCCTCCTGTCATGTGTCTGACTGTTTCATCACTCTATCCGTGTCCCTCTGAAGTCTGTAACTCTCCTCCTCAATATTTGCAACGTTGCCAAATTTTGAAATATCTTCAAACTTCTAAATTATACTCCCTATATCGATATCCACGTTATATAGGTTTACCGAGTAAAGCAATGATCCTAAAACCTACCTCTGGGGAACCCACAGCATACTCCTCTCCAGTCATAAAAACATTCATTCACCACGATGCATTGCCACCTATCACATAGCAAATTATATATCCGAATTATACATCGCTAAAATCCTATGTGCCGAATAAGTCTATTAGGAGTTACATTACCAAATACATTTTGAAGGTCGATATATCCTCTGAGGTACCTTCACCAACCCTTCTGTTACATCGTAAGAAAACTCAATCAGGTTCATCAGACATGATTTGCCTTGATGACTAATCCATGTTCGCTTTCCCTTATTATCTACTCCGATAGAGAACTAATGTTGCCTCACCGAGGGTCTCTAGTAATTTTCCCAGCACTCAAGTTAGATTAATTAGAATGTAGGTAGCTGGCTTGTCTCCGCGAAATTCTGCCAGGAGTTGTGATCCATGGTCTCTTCAACTGCTGTTCGACATCTTCTGCCCCAGTGGAAGTCAAGGTCAAGATGTGAAACTGACGGATGGGACAATATCCCGCAGTAACTGGAATCCTGTGGTTCCAAGTTGCAACATGTCGGAGCTGGACAGCTGTCTCCTGCATTGGTAAAATCATGCTATCATCTTCAGCAAGCTGTAAATTTAGCAATTGTATTAGCCATTTTCAATGATCACAAACTAAATAGGATCGGACTGAAGATAGTGGAAATAAAAACCAGGGAATGTAATTCAATCTGTCGATTGGCTGTCGCCCATTTTACACTGAAGCACAGAGTAAGAATTACCCCCTTATAATCCAATTTTATTTCAACGAGAAGCAAGGATAAAATCACTTAGAAATTTAAGCCAAGGTAACAGAAAACAGCTTTGATTTAGGCAGGACCAAAATAAACATAACTCAACATTTTTATTTTGTTTCATTAAACTGCACTTAATACTAAATGAAGCAACAAAAATATTAGAACATTTCAATATTTAGATCGGTATTATTGAATTGAACAGTGCAGAGCTTCATATTTACATACTTCATCTAAATCGTCTAGGTAATGAGATCATCCATTACTTGCTGATTTCTGCAAGGGCAGGAGGCTGGTTACTATGCCTGGTGCTGGCCATTATCATTGGGAAGCGATGTGCCTCAAAGAAAAATGAAGGTAAGGAATAATTCAGACATTTTTCTAAAGCAAAAACAACTTGCAAAGAGAGCGAGAACTTCCTATTTCATGTAAAGAGAAAGTTAGCTAATTTCAACTGAATGGTTCCAAGAACATATAATCTGTCTCACAGGAATAGGGCCGGTTGCTGAACAGTTTGTCCTGGGTTTTACCCTATATGGAACGCTTCCATAATAACAACTACAGCACCTGATGTATTGACTATGGGTTTCCTCACTACCGGTGTAGCGGTAGCTATGAATTTCTGGAATGTTGTGGCATTTTCCAAAGGTTCCCCAGAAACCGGCAGAGATGGGCACTCCATTGAAGATTTTATAGAGAATTTCCTTTCTTTGCCTACGAGGTTACTCCCATTAGGGTCAATGAACGTAAAGTTGTGGGTAGTGCTCCCGCGTTTTTCCAATCAGGATCCTACAGCGTGCAAGGCCCCACCAGCATCTCAAAAATCGAAAACAGTTCGGATTTCAAGCAGTTTGTTATCACGTGCAAAGTAGATCATGTTATACTTTACACTCAATCGACCCGAAGGGTCTTTCTAAGCTGGGTAAATGCTTCATTGTAAAGTCATGATGTTCATTCATTACCAGGAGCACAGAACCATGGCAAAAGATCTGACTATCGTGAACAGCCGGTATGTTTCCATAATTCATTCTAATATATTTCAGATGTAAGTATATATATAGCAAAATTGTAATCTTCTTAATGCAATAATTTGTCACGTTTTATTTTATTGCTGCAACAATTCAAACAAAAATAATGCAGACTGAATTCAGCACTCATGGAGCACAAACATAGAACCGATATTTGTCAATAGGTTTGAGGCAACTGAATT